>NC_073641.1:59515000-60140000 GCF_029407905.1 Bubalus kerabau | reverse complement strand
TCTTATTTTTGCTCCCTCATCTTTCATCCTGAAGTCCAATTCACCATCAGGATGTCTCTTCTATCCGCCCTTCTTTCATTTTTCATTTCATTTGCTGCTGTTTGCCAAGATCACTGAAACGGCCTCTTAACTGTTGACTCTGTTTCCAGGCTGGGAGGACCACAGGGGTAGCTCACGGGATCAGAGGAGCAAAGAAAAGGACTTTAGCTTTCTGGCATTTCTGGGAGCTTTTTACATACTGGGAATATACGGGTCACTCAGATCAGGTGACATTCTGCTATACCTTGAATTCTGGTCTTATCACTTGATGAGCCACCATTTTTTATGAGAATCACACATCTGGAGCAAATATAGCATTGCCAGTCATTTGTGATTTTCCTCTAGTACAATGTATGCCATCTTCTTCTTCTTCTTTTTGATTGTATTTAGTTATTTTAAATGTGCATTTATTTACTTTTTGGCTGCACCACACAGCATGTGGGATCTTAGTTTCCCAGCCAGGGATCAAACCTTCACCCCCTATATTGGAAGAGTACAGTCTTACCCACTGGACCACTGGGGAAGTACCTGTCATCTTGACTTGGCAGTTGTTTTTTTTTTTATGAAACATCACTGCTGAGATGGAAGACACCTCCTTCAATTTGGATTTTCTGTTCTGGGTATTCTTTAATCTTGCCTGCTAAGTCGCCTCAGTCATGTCCAACTCTTTGCCCCCTATGGAGTTCAGCCCCAGGCTCATTTGTCTGCGGAATTTTCCAGGCAAGAATATTGGAATGGGTTGCCATTTCCTACTCCAGGGGATATTCCCTTCCAGGGATTGAAGCTGCATCACCTGTGTTGTTAGCAGATTTTTTACTGCTGAGCCACTGGGGAAGCCTGCTTAGAACAAAGCACTGCCGTAATTCTAGTTTGCCCGTCCGCCTCTTCTTGAGTCTATAAATACCTTTCTGAGACATGGTCTTACTGGATCAATGGCAGCATAAGAGAGTGCTGAAAATGAGGACTCTGGAATCCCGAGTTTAAATCCAGACTTCTGTGAATTAGTTCTGTGATCTCAGGTAAGTTACTTTACCTCTTTGTTATAAGACTTGTCACATGTGAAAATTTGTCAAATGTGAAATAGGGATTATTGTGAAGACTGGCCAAGATAACCTAAATTGCACCACATAGTGTCTGGAACAAAATAAGCTCTCAAAGTTGTTAGTTATTCTGATTGTTTTTTTCCTGTAATTTACTGAACCATTCTTCTTATTGCTGAATGCTTGTATTGCTTCCATTTTTCTCTTTTTGTTATTGTAGCTAACATTGGTAGAAAATGTAAATAAATAATAAGCAGTGACTAGAACTGGGATTATTTCTATGTCTTTATATCTGAAGTCAAAAAATTGATGTAATTTTTCATTTATGTTTGAAATAGTTGCTGAAAAATCTTTCATATTATTTGTGATCTTTTCCATACCACACAACTCATTGGGCCTTCCAAAATTAAGTATTTCTGTTCTGCAAAGCCACTGGAAGAGAAAAGTGTAAAGGAAACATACAACAGATGAGTTGTGCTCCAGTGATGGGTGGAGAGAAAGCGCTGTAACTTTGTTTCTCTGTTTGGATTGTTCTACTCTTAGATGGGAGCACTTGAGGTTTGTAAAAACACCTGACCTTGTTTCTGCTGCACCTTGGTCTCTATCCCAAATAACCCAGTTTGTAAACAGAGATCGAGAGGCACAGCTTCTTCTAAGAAATGGGCTAAGGGAAAGTCCATCTGAGGGGTTGGGACTCTACGTATTGATATGATTCTGGCTTCAGCCTATGTCTCAGTCCATTTAGGTTGCTCCAACAGAATACCATAAGTTCAGTTCAGTTCAGTTGCTCAGTCATGTCTGACTCTTTGCAACCGCGTGGACTGCAGCATGCCGGGATTCTCTGTCCATCATCAAGTCCCGGAGCTGGCTCAAACTCATGTCCATCCAGTCGGTGGTGCCATCCAACCATCTCATCCTGTCATCCCCTTCTCTTCTTGCCTTCAGTCTTTCCCAGCATATCATAAACTGGGTGGCTTTAACATGTAATTCTCACTGTTCTGGAAGCTGAGATGTTCAAAATCAAGGTAGCAGGCCAGTTTTTTCCTGATGAGAGCTCTCATTCTGTTTTACAGATGGCTGCCTTCTGGCTGTGGTCTCAGATGGTGGAGAGAGAGGGAGAGATCATTTCTCTCATGTCACTTCTTGCAAGGGCATTAACCCCATTCATGATGGCCTCACACTCATGACCTAACCACCTTCCAAAGGCCTCACCTCCAAATATCTTTGTTTTGGTGATTAGGTTTCATATATGAATCTTGAAGTGTCACAAATCTTCAGTCCAAAACGATCTCCTTCAGGAGGTGAAGGATAGGGACTCTTCTGAGAGGAGGTCTCTCAAAGTGGAGATGTGGTCTCCAGAAACAATTACATTTTGGGCATGTAAGCTCATGTTACAAAAGCAGGATGTATTTACAACTGGAGTTTCAACTGCTACTGCTATGTCACTTCAGTTGTGTCCGACTCTGTGTGATCCCATAGATTGCAGCCCACCAGGCTCCCCCGTCCCTGGAATTCTCCAGGCAAGAACACTGGAGTGGGTTGCCATTTCCTTCTCCAATGCAGGAAAGTGAAAAGTGAAAGTGAAGTCGCTCAGTCGTGTCCGACTCTTAGCGACCCCATTAACTACAGCCTACCAGGCTCCTCCGTCCATGGGATTTTCCAGGCAAGAGTACTGGAGTGGGGTGCCATTGCCTTCTCCGAGTTTCAAAGGACCTAGCAAAAGAGGTATGATATTCATCTCTGCCCTGACGGTACTAAGTAGCAGAGCTGAGATTTTATCATTGTTTCTTGTTCTTATTAGTAAATAATCCACCAGTAAATAAGATTTTTATGCTTAACCAAAATCTGTCCTATTATAATTTATTGAGTTTGCTTTAGTCCATGTTAGAGTGGAATGGGATGAGGATAAAGATGAGTGATCTTCAGCTTTGGTAGTTCCCTTAATATATTCTTTTTTATAGTAAAAATTGTACTGTTAGAGAGTGTTTCTGTTTTCTCCAAGGTTCAGTTCAGTTCAGTCGCTTAGTCGTGTCTGACTCTTTGCGACCCCATGGACTGCAGCACCTCAGGGCTCCCTGTCCATCACCAACTCCCAGAGTTTACCGAAACTCATGTCCATTGAGTTGGTGATGCTCCAAGGTAACTAGCCTCAAACTCATTTCATCCATCTACAAAGTTTCAGTTTTAGCGCCGTGTAATGATCTGCGATTCTCCTATGCAGTCTGCTGTTGGTCACAAGCAGTATTTTGGATCTCTTCTTTTCCAGGTTTGCAAATCAACATCGTAGCCTCAAAATCAGCATGAACAGTCACTTTCCAACTGTATGCATCATCCTGGGTGGGTTATCTTTGTTTGTCCATGAGTTTTGCTGGGTAAAGTTCTATTAGTTTCTTCAGAGCAAAGATCCTGAGATGAGAACATTCATCTGGGTTTCAGAGAACAGGTGCAGGGAGGTAATGTGCCTGGGGACAGGCGTGGACCACCTTGATAAAAGCGGTCAAGGTGGTTAGTGTCAAAGTTTCAGTCTCCAAACTCCAAAATGTGGAGTATATTTAATATCATTTACATGTGGAGTATGTTTTTACTCCTTATTCATTCTTAATTACAGGTCATCTCATCTATGGAAAATCTTTATTCACTTTTGTTTTTGGCAATGGTTAACATAGCCTGTAAGTCTCCCATTGACTGTGGTTTTCATTATATAATATTTATTACCTCACTTAAAAAGAAACATGGGCATAAATATACTACTATATACAAAATGGATAATTAGTAAGGACCTCCTGTATAGCACAAGTGGGTTTTCCAGGTGGCACTGGTGGTAAAGGACCTGCTTGCCAAGGCAGGAGGTGCCAGAGACGCGGATTCAGTCCTTGGGTCTGCAAGATCCCCTGGAGGAGGGCATGGTGACCCGCTCCAGTATTCTTGCCTGGAGAATTCCATGGACAGAGGAGCCTGGCAGGCTACAGTCCATGGGGGCTACGAAGAGTCAGGCACAACTGAAGTGACTTAGCATGCATGTATAGCACAGGAAACCCTACTCAATACTCTGTGATGGCCTATATGGAAAAAAACATCTAAAAAGGGGATATATGTATATGTATTCAACTGATTCACTTTGTTGTACATCTGAAACTAGTACAACATGTAAGTCAACTATACCCTAATAAAATTTTGAAAATCAAAAGGCATATTTCTTTCCTCTTAAATTATTATTCAGTATTATTTGATATATTTATCTGCTCTGTTTATTTTTTATCTGCTTTGTTCAGTGTCCTGATGATTCTGGCATTCTGCCATATTATGTTAATTTTTGTTAAGGTGAAGTTGAAGATCAAGGTACCATTTTCTAGCTTTGATTCATAAGAAATAAAATAAATAAAATTATCACATGTCTAAAAATAAATAAATAAAAATCACATAAAAAAACAACAAACATGGGATGAATTCATGTTTAGATTATATTCTGATGCTTTCCAGAATTTCACACCTTGTTATGAGGAGAAATGGATAAAAATCCTTTGATTTAAACAGTATGAGTGAAGTGCTTATTTGTTGCTGTAAAGCCTCTCAACACTTCAAGAAGATTTTATAGTTCTATGAAAGAGTGAGTTTCCTTGCTAAGCAATTATGGCCAAGGCATATTTCCCAGATTCCTTTGCAGTTAAATATGGTCATGTGATGGAGTTCTAATCAACAGAATGTGAATGGTGGTGAAGGGTGCCATTTCCAAGGCTGAGCCATATACTCTCCAGCTCTTTTCCTTTCAGAGTCAACCTTGGAGGGCAAACTGTGGAAGATAGTGAAACCACAAGAGAGGTGGAGCATAGGTCAGAGTAATTGCTTGAAAGATAATCTTCATCTGAGACATCAATTTCAGAATTTTCATGAGCAAAATAAAGCTCAGTTGCATCAATCTGCTGAGGTTTGAGTGTTGATCCATTTTATTTTTAGCAGTTTTTAATTTTATACCATTTTTAAAGGTAACTTTCCATGTACAGTTATTATAAAGTATTGGCTATATTCTCCATGTTGTATGATACATTCTGGAGTCTATCTCACACCCAGCAGTTTGTATCTCCTGCTCCCACACCTGTCCCCACTGGTTGTTCCCCCTCTCCCCACTGGTAACCACTGGTTTGTTCTCTATATCTGTGAGTCTGCTTCTTTTATGTTATATTCACTAGTTTGTTGAATTTTTTAGATTCTACATATAAGTGATATCATACAGTATTTGTGTATCTCTGACTGACTTACTTCACTTAACATAATGTCCTTCAGGTCCATCCATGTTGCTGCAAATGGCAAACGTGTACTCTTTTTTATGGCTGAGTAGTAGTCCACACATCAGCTTCTTTATCTGTTCATCTGGTAGTGGACACTTGGGTAGTTTCCATGTCTTGGCTACTGTGAATAATGCTGCTGTGAATATTGGGGTATGTGTGTCTTTTTGAATTAGTGTTAGTCTTTTTTTCTCAGATAGATGCCCAGGAATAGTTTATCTGTTTATCTGCTGGTAATTCCTTAACCAATATGCTGCTGCTGCTGCTGCTGCTGCTAAGTCACTTCAGTCATGTCTGACTCTGTGTGACCCCACAGATGGCAACCTATCAGGCTCCCCCGTCCCTGGGATTCTCCAGGCAAGAACACTGGAGTGGGTTGCCATTTCCTTCTCCAATGAAGGAAAGTGAAAAGTGGAAGTGAAGTCGCTCAGTTGTATCCGACCCTCAGCGACCCCTTGGACTGCAGCCTTCCAGGCTCCTCTGTCCATGGGATTTTCCAGGCAAGAGTACTGGAGTGGGGTGCCATTGCCTTCTCCAAACCAATATGCTAGGCCTGGGTTTTTGCCTCAGATTTTGCCACTGCGTTAACAGTGGTTTTACCACTGTTAAGACCATGAGCTTTGGAATCATGTAGACCTAGGATGGAATCTCCTCACTAGCTCTGCAGATAATTTAACTTCTCAAAACTTCAGTTTCCTCATCTGTAAAATGGAGACATAATATCTGCTGTTTGTGAAGGTTAAAGAGAAAGTATTTTCACAGTGCCAAACATATCATAAATATTTTCTATTTCTATTTTTTCTCATCTTTTTTTACTTTAATGGAAACTGGTTCTAATCTAGAGGATTTTAACTATCACCTCTGTGATCTCTATGTTATTTATGATCAGATAACATGCCACGCAGTTCCATCAATATGGTTATTTTCTATGTCTTCTCCCTGTATAAACATTCCTTTCTTTATCTGGGGGGAAAAAACCTCATTCTTAGGTCTAGCTCAAAAACTACCTCTTGTGATATATTTTATTTTGCAAAAATGGCCACAGCAATATTTCTGATCTTATAAGCTTTTCTGGAACTTCACTATTTCCTCATCAGGCAGTGGACAGGATTTTGTGACCATGTCTTAAATAGAATGTAGCAAAGTTGATGTTGTATGACTTCTGAGACTAGGTCATAAGTCATACAGTTCCCACTGACACTCCTTTTCAGGAAATTCACCCTTAAAGCCCAGACACCATGTAGTAAGGGAGCTTAGGTAATGTGGAGTTGTTACAAACAGGTGGTCTAGCTAACAGGCAAGGTGATGTCCCTGGTAGGAATCAGCATCAGTCTTCAGAAATGTGAATGAACGAGCTTTCAAACAGCCTCAGCTGACACAGAGTAGAGCAGAGGTGGGCTGTTCCCATTGAGTCCTGACCAAACTGCAGATTCAGGAGCAAAATAAAATGTCATCATTGTTTTAAGCTTCTAAATCTTGCAGGTAGTTCATTAAACAACTATGAATAGCAAAAACACCTCCTCTATAAAACCACCCTGACAGCCTCTTGGTTTTCTCCCTTGCCCAGAACTAATTGCTTTTTTCTTGCATTCCCTCAGCATTTTATTTGTTTCACAAACATTTAACACTTTGTTAAAGTTTATTAAAATTTTGAGAACAAGGATCAGAGCTTATTCTTTTTTGTATTCCTTGTAGGATCTAACACATAGAACATAGTCTCGAGCAGGTGCTGAGCGAGGGTGTATTACATGATAGTTGAGTTTATGTTGCCATTCTTTATCAGAGCTATTATGCCCCATGCAGGAATTTCCACACTATATTAACTTTTGGGGACACATACATCAAACAAGCTGCATAAAGTTCAGGGGCAGTGATGACCATCTGGGAATTTGTGATGAGAGTAGAAGGGAAAAACCACCAGAAAGACATGAGAGGATGTCCAGAAGTTATTAAGCAATACTTGCTGTCTTTTCTGGTACTCTATACAGCAATTTTAACACGTGCTGTCAGGGGGTTTCAACGTCATGGAATCCTTGATTACCCTGACCAGAGTATCTTTCGCAGAAGGAAGTATATTACAAATGTCATGAGCTCACCATGACTTTCAATGCTACTATTTTCAACTAGATCACAATATGTTCTGATGTACTTAGGAAGCACAGTTCTCATTTTCC
This sequence comes from Bubalus kerabau, assembly GCF_029407905.1. Taxonomy (NCBI): domain Eukaryota; kingdom Metazoa; phylum Chordata; class Mammalia; order Artiodactyla; family Bovidae; genus Bubalus; species Bubalus kerabau. The sequence continues at coordinate 60,132,464 of NC_073641.1, read as the reverse complement.
ATAGCTATTTCCCACATTCTATCATTACCAACTTTGGTACAAGGAGATATGTGTTTATTTCAAGAGCTTCAGGATCACTTTTTTCTCATAAATGGAATGAATAGTCCACTGAATGTCTAGGGACCTAATTTTTCATCTTGCTCTCCCATTGGCTGGGTATGTGATGCTCAAGAAAATTTCTTTTTTTTTCTTCAGGTTTCCATTTCCTCATTTATGAGATGAGATAAAGATTAATGGTCTCCGAGGCCATGTCCAAGTCTAGCTGTAACCATTCTATAGCCCAAAAGATAACATAATATATATATATATATATTTTTTTTTTACAAAAATTCAGATGGAAACACAACGTGCTTAGAACTTCCTGACCCATAAACAAAATTGAGTGGGTAGGGAGCATTAGGGGCTTCCCTGATGGCTCAGGGGCTTCTCAAGTGGTGTTAGTGTAAAGAACCCGCCTGCCGATGCAGGAGACATAAGAGAAGGGGGTTCAATCCCTGGGTCAGGAAGATCCCCTGGAGGAGTGCACAGCAACCCACTCCAGTATTCTTGCCTAGAGAATTCCATGGACAGAGGAGCCTGGTGAGCTGTAGTCCATAGAGTTGCAAAGAGTTGAATATGACTGAAGCGACTTAGCACACACTGGTGGCTCAGATGATAATGCAGGAGACCCAGGTTGAATTTGATCCCTGGGTCAGGAAGATCCCCTGGAGAGGGGAATGGTAACCCACTCCAGTGTTCTTGCCTGGAGAATTCCATGGACAGAGGGCTACAAGCCCATGGGGTTGCAAAGAGTTGGATACGACCGAGCTGCTAATATACTTAGAGAGCATTAGGATTCTGAAATTATGGCTACCTTCTCAGTGATTGCACAAAACTAGCCTGTTCATCAGCTATTTTTTTTTTAATAGGTTGAAACAACAATATATTTTAACTGCTCAGAAATGATTACAGAGAGGCACCATACTGAAGAAGAAATCCCAACAGGGCTACTGGGGGCAAGTCTTTCATCTTGCATATCAGAGTCCTCTGTCTGTGTGCATTCACTGTGCTGTAAGATTAAAGACGTTTCTATGACCCCTTTAGAGCTCAATCCATTTGAGGTTTGTCTTAAAGAGACATGAGCAAAGGTTAAAAAAATCACCCTAGGGTTGCAGTTTTAAACAACAAGAATATCCAGCAAGATGATATAGGTAACGAGAAGCCAGCCAGGATTACATTATATTTTTCCCTGGTGTGTTCTTTGAAGGTATTCTCTGATAAAACAGCACAGAATTTGTCTTCCTATGACATTTTCCCAATTTTTCTGGGTGGTCAATGAAGGGGAACATCGCCACCATTGTTTTTTCTCACCTCAACTAGGAGATTTTTCTTTTTGTTATTTTTAACGCTCTACTCTAAATTTGAAATGTGTTTCTAGCTCTTGGATTTTGCGGTTACTAATAACAAGAAATGAAATGCCATTTTGTTTACAAGTCTTATAATAACAGGAAACAACATGATGAACTTGATGGCAGGCATGTAGCATCGATTTTGTGGCACGAGACTGTTTCAGGTTTGATTGTACACCTTCAAAACCAGGTCATCTTTGCCCCATGTTTGTTCCTCATTGCTCCACACTCATATATATTTATGGAACATTTGTGTGTTGCCCGGAGAATCCCATGGACAGAGGAGCTTGGTGAGCTACAGTCCACGGGTTGCAAAGAGTCGGACACGACTGAGCGACTTCACTTTCACTTCACTATGTGTTTTTTAGCAGTTGATGGTGATTAACATAGTTTAGGTTCCAAGAGTGAAATTGAAATGATGTTTTCCAGGGCTCAGAACATCCCCCTAGAGCACGAGCACAGTGGACTCTTTTGTGCTGGGAATTGGGGCCAGGCTTATTCTGCTACTTCTCCCCATTTTTTGATCTTGTTAAGGTTGACTTCTACCTATCTTCTGGTATTTTTCCCACAAAAATAAAATTCTTAATTGGGCTCATTTTCACGAGTGACTGTAAAATGTTTACAATCAACCCCACTTGTTAAGAAGGAAGCAGCCTTTCCTTCCCCTCTATTCTTGGAACAAACAGAATAAAAACAACAAACAGAATAGGTACTAGAAATATTGGACTAGCTAAAAAAAGATAATGAGTTCAGTGTTAAATGGTGTCCTCAAATATAGTCCTTCATTTAATTTAAAAGTGCCGTGTTATTCTAAAACACATCTCCCTCTTTCCCTCCCTTCTCTCATTGCTCTGGACATTCTTTTACAGTGGAGAACTTTCCATGATAGAATTGTCATCATATTCATTTTAGGTATGAGTTATTTCTGGGAGAATGAAAGATTAATTGACCAGAGGCTGGGGCAATCTTTATTATTTATTATTTCAGTTCTTGCATATGTGCATGCTAAGTCACTTCAGTTGTGTACGAGTCTGTGTGACCCAATGGACTGTAGCCCGCCAGGCTCCTCTGTCCATGGGATTCTCCAGGCAAGAATACTTGAGTGGGTTGCCATGCCCTCCTCCAGGGGATCTTCTCGACCCAGGGATCAAACTCACATCTCTTACATCTCCTGCGTTGACAGGTGGGTTCTTTACCGCTAGCGCCACCTGGGAAACAATCCTTAAATACTTAGTAAATCATTTTCTCAATTAAATTTGTTTGTTAAACACAGTAGCTTTGATAAACATTGCACAAGCATACAGTCGGGCTTTCCTGGTGGGTCAGATGGTAAAGAATCCGCTTGCAATTCAGAAGACTTAGGTTTGATCCCTGGGTCGGGAAGATCCCCTGGAGTAGGAAATGGCAACCCACTCCAGTATACTTGCCTGGAAAAATCCATGGACAGAGGAGCCTGGTGGGCTGCAGTCCATGAGGCTGCAGAGTCAGACATGGCTGAGCTACTAACACACTCACACAAGGATACAACAATGCAGCTTTTCTTATTGTACTATAATATTATATTTGAGTTGGTTTTTAAATCAATGGAAATCTAATTGGTCCTCAGAGATGCGCAGGCAATTCCCATTTTGTGTGTGTGTGTGTGTGTGTGTGTGTGTGTGTGTGTGTAAGGGGGGCAGAAATTGAGGGGAGAGGCAGTTCAGACCCCTGGGTCCATCTGCATCTAAAGTCATATATACGTCCAAGATTTTCAATTTCAGGAGCCTATACATTCCTTTTCTTACCTGAACTGGTGTGAATTGGGTTTCTGTTATTCCTGTGAAAAAAGGAGAATATAAACTTAAAAAATTATATTTAGAGGGCTGAAGAAAAGCTAAAGAGTAGGTAATAGGAGCCTCCAGAGACCAATCCAAGAATTGGGGAGACTGGGTAACATGTCATGTCATCACATGTCGGGCGGCAGGGGCTCTGTCCAGAAGCTTGACTTGGAAGCCAGGACAAACTCCCAGGGAACACTCTTAGCAGCAGTGGGCAGAGAGGAAGGTGTGCTGCCAGGAGCTGGGGAAAGAGTGGGCGGTTTCCTTTTTCCATAAAAGGGGCTCCTATCCACTTTGGTTTGAAACCTTGGCATCAGCACTTCCGCCCCCCCTCTCCCCCCGCCGCAGCCCACACATCCAGTCATCCTGTGCTGTTAAGTCTCCTTCCACAATTCCTCTTGGACTCATACCTCCCTCTGCCTTCTCACTGCCAGCAACTTGGTCCAGGTGCCCACTAGTCCTTTCCTGGCACCCGTAAGGGTCTCCGTGCAGCTCCCGTGCCCACAGTCTTGGCCTCTGTCATCTGCTTTTCATTCTGTTTCCAGATTAGCCCCAAGGCTCAGTTCTGATTATAAAACAGCCACACGTGGTTAGAGGGCCTCGGATCGGGGATCTAGGGCAGCTCTGACTTGCTTGGGATCTTAAGAAAGATGGGGAACCTCGCTAGGTTTGGGGCTCTAATCTTTTTTTTTTCTTTTAAGATTTTAAAATTTATTTTAGTTTTGGCTGTGCTGGGTCTTTGTTGCTGGGCGTGGACTTTCTTTAGCTGTAGCTAGCAGGGCTGCTCTCTGGTCACAGTGCACAGGCTTCTCACTGCGGTGGTTTCTGTTGTTGAAGAGCACAGGCTCTAGGCACTTGGGCTTCCATAGTTTTGGCACACAGGCTTTGTTGGTCTGCAGCACATGAAATCTTCCCCAACCGGGGATCAAACTCGTGTCCCCTGCATTGGCAGGCAGATTCTTAACCACTGGACCACCGGAGAAGCTGGGCTTCAATCTTTGAAGTGAGAGGTGCACCAGGTGCCTTGACATTCATGGCCTCTACATTATCTATAAAAAAATCCCAGCCCTAACCTAACTCTTTCAGCTGTGACTGCTCTACCACACCTATACCTTCAGTTCAGTTCAGTTCAGTTCAGCCGCTCAGTCGTGTCCGACTCCTTGCGACCCCGTGAATTGCAGCACGCCAGGCCTCCCTGTCCATCACCAACTCCTGGAGTTCACACAAACTCACGTCCATCAAGTTGGTGATGCCATCCAGCCATCTCATCCTCTGTTGTCCCCTTCTTCTCCTGCCCCCAATCCCTCCCAGCATCAGAGTCTTTTCCAATGAGTCAACTCTTCGCATGAGGTGGCCAAAGTACTGGAGTTTCAGCTTCAGCATCATTCCTTCCAAAGAACACCCAGGACTGATCTCCTTTAGAATGGACCGGTTGGATCTCCTTGCAGTCCAAGGGACTCTCAAGAGTCTTCTCCAACACCACAGTTCAAAAACATCAATTCTTCGGCGCTCAGCTTTCTTCACAGTCCAACTCTCACATCCATACATGACCACTGGAAAAACCATAGCCTTGACTAGACAGACCTTTGTTGGCAAAGTGACGTCTCTGCTTTTGAATATGTTATCTAGGTTGGTCATAGCTTTTCTTCCAAGGACTAAATGTCTTTTAATTTCATGGCTGCAATCACCATCTGCAGTGATTTTGGAGCCCCCAAAAATAAAGTCTGACACTGTTTCCACTGTTTGCCCATCTATTTGCCATGAAGTGATGGGACCAGATGCCATGATCTTAGTTTTCTGAATGTTGAGCTTTAAGCCAACTTTTTCACTCTCCACTTTCACTTTCATCAAGAGGCTTTTGAGTTCCTCTTCACTTTCTGCCATAAGGGTGGTGTCATCTGCATATCTGAGGTTATTGATATTTCTCCCGGCAATCTTGATTCCAGCTTGTGCTTCTTCCAGCCCAGCGTTTGTCATGATGTACTCTGCATAGAAGTTAAATAAGCAGGGTGACAATATACAGCCTTGACGTACTCCTTTTCCTATTTGGAACCAGTCTGTTGTTCCATGTCCAGTTCTAACTGTTGCCTCCTGACCTGCATATAGGTTTCTCAAGAGGCAGGTCAGCCACCGTGAAATACTTTTTGTCCCTGACTGCCTCCATCCCCTTCCTTGGACATTCCTACCCCTGTTCATTCCTACCTCTGTTCATTTCACCCTCAGACTTTTGTCCACATAGACATCCTATCCATCCTCCCAGTCCAAGTGCTGTCCACGAAACTTTCTTGAACTCCCAGCTGAGAGCCAACTCAGCCCATCTTCTCTGTCAGGATGCTTTGCTATGTCCTATTGTTGTGTGTATATGCTAAGGTGCTTCAGTTGTGGCACATTCTCTGTGACCCCATGGACTGTAGCCTGCCAGGCTCCTCGATCCATGGGATTCTCCAGGCAAGAATACTGGAGGGGGTTGCCATTCCCTACTCCAGGGAATCTTCCCGACCCAGGGGTTGAACCCACATCTCCTGTGACTCCTGCTTTGCAGGCAGATTGTTTACTGCTGAGCCACCAGGGAAGCCCTGAGCATACATCAAACTTTCTGCCGAATTATCGCTCAAGGATCGAACCTTGGTGGTATTCATCATTGTAGTCCTTAAGGCATCCAGTGCAGCAGTTAGTTCTCAGTAAATGGTCGAGTAAATGAAAACACATCCTTTATTCTTGTGTGGCCAACTCATCTTGCAAAGCCCCTGGGAGCAGCCTGATGTTGTAGGTCTGTTGAATCAAATTATAGAATAATAATAATTATAAAGGGCCTTTAAAATTCCTGCTGAGTATCACTGGGGAAGCATGACCTCATTCCAGCCTGGGTCAACCAGTTGTCAACCATGCTGAGTGTTAGTGAGAGTCTCATTCAGAAACCTTCTATAGCTCCACATTGAGACCAGTCTAGCCAACCTTCTCCTTACTCTTTGCAAGACAAGAATAAGCTGGTTCTGGGCAGAAAAGGGTGGTCTCCTTCTGGTCCAGATCTTGACAGTGGAAACAAGGATGGAAAGGCTAGTCCAGAAGAATAAAGAGGAGATAAAAAGAAGGAAGAAAAGTCTGGGGGAAAATGGTAGCTCAGACAGTAAAGAAACTGCCCGCAATGCGGGAGACCTGGGTTTGATCCCTGGATTGGGAAGATCCCCTGAACAAGGAAATGGCAACTCACTCCAGTATTTTTGCCTGGAGAATCCCATGGACAGAGGAGCCTGGCAGTCTACAGTCCACGGGGTCACAAAGAGTCAGACATGACTGAGTGACTAACATACAAGACAAAGAGTATATGGAATATGGAGATGACAAGGGTCCCATAATCCTTTTCATAGCAAGATGACCTACTATAGATCCGTTGACATGTTGTGGTGAGACTGGGGATGGACAACACCAGATCCTGGGGCCAGGGGCTAGAATTATGTGGCTCTCTCCCACCTTACACAGTGAACCTTGAGACCTTCCTCCGGAATGCTGGCTTTTCTGCAGGGCTGAGGGGAAACGGGAAGCTGTACTTGGGTGAACCTTCGCTTCCTCCCCATTGGCTTCCCCTCTCCACCCACAGCAGCTTAAATCATTAAAGTCCCGTGTAATTAAAATTTCATCCAAGTTCCACCAGTTGTGCTTGCTGGCCACAGTGAAGTGTATAAATATCTTAGAAAGACATAAAGACAGAGGCTGCTTCCTGTCCGCGGTTTGCCCCGCACACAGGATGCCGTCTGTCTGCTACTGTCTGCAATCAACAGCCCAGGGAAGCCTGAACTCTCTGCTCCCACTAGCCCTGCTCTCACCGGACCTTTGTCCTGTAGCTTCATTTTTACATAGCTCAGGTCTGAGGGTCTTTGCTGTCAGTGGGGTTGGCTGGCTTTGCTCTGCTCATTACAGGACCTGAATGCTTGTTCTCTCCACTTCTCTCTCTCCATCTCTGTCTCTCCTCTCTTCTCTTTCTCTCTTTCCATTTAGGTTTTGATCTCTTACTTTTGCACACATTTATATTAAAATATCTAAATAAATGTTCTTGATGCAAAGAGCCAACTCATTGGGAAAGACCCTGATGCTGGGAAAAATTGAGGGCAGGAGGAGAAGTGGGTGACAGAGGAGGAGATGGTTGGATGGCATCACCAACTCAATGGACATGGGGAGCTCTGGAAGACAAGCTCTGGGAGACAGGGAAGCCTGGCGTGTTGCAGTCCCTGGGGTCTCAAAGAGTTGGACACGACTTAGAGCAACAACAAATAAATTTTCATTCTCTCATTTAACTAGAAAACTGAAGTTTTTCTCTCTTTCCCTCATCCTCTATGACAACATCAGGTTAATTTCTCTGAAACAGATTGGTATTGCTATTTCATTGCTCTGAAAGGTTCTCATTGCACAGTGGTTTTGCGTTACTTACGAGATGATGGTGAGGGTCTGCAGTGTGTCCGTTCACTGGATGACTAGTGGTGAGCACACATCTCTTGTCAGGCACTGTCAGGGGCTCTCCTGGCACAGATTCTCGAGGGAAGCTGCTGTGAAGGGATTAGCCCGCAGATTGGTCTCTAGTGTGCGGTTCTGCAGACCTGATGTCATGGGCAGTGTGTGTCTCTAAGTCAGACCATACCTTGCATGGTGTGGGGTATCTTTGAATTGGTGATGACTTTGCCGTGGCATCACCATATCTGAGATGTTTGTGGCAGGTTTGGGGTCAGCCTGCGTCTTAGGTTGGGTTCCCATGTAGCTGATCATGAGACAGGGATGAGAATGCAAGTATTAATAATTTATCTGGGAGATGGTCCCAGAGAAGAAGGGGATGAAGCCACTAAAGAAGGCATAATAAGATCAGTGACCTGTAGGTAACAGGTCTGGAAGCTATGCAGAGCAGGCCTTGGACTTACCCCAGCTGAGGCTCCGGGCAGCTGGGCATTGTCTGACCTGTGTCCCCAGACATCATTGCTGAGACCCTGGCACCGCTGATGTCCCCAGATGTGAGTGGTGCCAGGGTCCTGAAGCGATTGTACGTCTTGCTCACCTGTACGTCCTATGGTCAGTGACACGGGCCAGCTTGGCTCTAGACAGAGAGAGAGGGCTGAGGGGGCACAACAGAAGACAGAGGGATGCGCGGTAGCAGGGAGACCCCCTGTTTCTGGCTTGTGGAACCCCCTGTACAGATGATTCTCGTTATTTGCGGGAATGTTTGCTAGAGTCCCTGTGCACACCAAAGGAGGCGCACTGAACCATTGCTTCAGAAGGAAACGTACCTGTGGGTAGTGAGCCGAGAGACTAATGCCCGGCCTTGTTTGATGTGTTTCTGTTTAAAGACACCATCTATAATATGCACCGTTCATTAACCTTGGACTCAAGGCCAACTGCACCTTAATTCACACCTGATGAAGCTTGTCAACATGCTTTCTCCGATAAGGCCCATCCCAGCCTTTTTGCTCTGTGACACTAGATAGCATTATGTTTTGGGACTGTTTTAGACAACAAAATCACCAAAATTAAGCACAGAAAATGTGAAAAGTGTGGCACCAAGTAGACCACAAAAAGGCGCCTGTTGGTATTGTGAGAACTGAAATAAGAAGGCAGTGCATTGACTTGTTAAACCCCCGCTGGGGACAAGTGCATCGGGCAACTTGATTTTTTTGCTGTGCTGTGTCCTAAAATGCTTGTGAAAGTGCCCTGAGTTTCATTGATTGTGGGGTTACAGAAAAATTTTATTGAGTACTTTGTGTGGTTAGTAGCTAAGTCATGTCTGGCTGTTTGTGACCCTGTGGACTGTAGCCCGCAAGGCTCCTCTGTCCATGGAATTTTCCAGGCAAGAATACTGGAGTGGGTTGCCATTCTCTTCTCCAGGGGATCTTCCCTACCCAGGGGCTGAATCCATGTCGCCTGCATTGCAGGCAGATTCTTTACCGCTGAGCCACCAGGGAAGCCCTTTACCGAGTAGGTGAATTTAAATTATGGAATCTGTGAATAAAGAGGATTGAATGCCTTTGCCTTAGGATAAATATGGCAAAACCTACCATAAGGCTTAGTGGGGTATGTCCAATTCCACCACACAAACTATGGCGTGGTGTTACTGTGGGGGATAAATAAGTGACTAGGGCAGGCCTGTGCCACCAGTCGAAGTCTGTTCAATAGTTGTTGCTGCTGCTGCTGCTAAGTCACTTCAGTCGTGTCCGACTCTGTGCGACCCCGTAGACGGCAGCCCACTAGCGCTCCCCCATCCCTGGGGTTCTCCAGGCAAGAATACTGGAGTGGGGTGCCATTGCCTTCTCTGGTTCAATAGTTACCCGTCCTTACACAGTTGTTTAAAAACACCAGGAGGTAATGCTTCTTAACAGAGAAATCTCTTTGAATCAGAGCAATGTGTCTCTGGCAAATTTGGATTTTCTTGGTGATACCAGTGATGCAGAGAGGTCAGTACCTGAATTAGATGGATATCCATATAATTAATACATGAGTATGTTTCAGGTCACTTTTTTAATGTGTTGAACATGAAGGAAGAGGCTTAGAAATATGAACTGGCTTGGGAATAAGAAAGGCAAGCAAGAGATAGTAATTTGTGCAAGTAAGAGAGGAAATAAGATAGAATTTGCATGAGTGTACCTATCTTATATATAAAAATAAAAATTTAATATAAAAAAATATATCTTAGATGTAAGCTAAACCCACCAGGGCTGATGCTATACTTGCTGGAAACAATGGAAAGCACTAGGAGAAAGGAACTAGGTTTTGTGGCTGATTTAGCAATTTCTAAATGGCATAGAGTTGGGTAAAACTGGTTAGAAAATTAAAGAAATGAAAGTGCTAAATATGTTTCCTGTTTCTTGTGAAGGATGTTTGGTTGTTTTTGTCCACTGTCTCTCTCTCTCAGTTAATTATGGCCCATGTTTGATTATGGCATGGAAGAGAAATTGAAGAATGATTTCTGGATAAATTTTGAGGCTAACATGATAATACGTGGTAATAAACATTACCTGTGACTTTTTGTTCTTTAAATTCTACTAAGATAGAGTCTTTCACTGTAATTCAAAATGAATGCTTGCATTCATTCATTCATTCACTTGTAGTTCACACACTGAGTGTTCATTCTGTCCAACACCCTTCTGGGTATTGGGAATATGATAGTGAATTAAACCAAACTCTTTCCCTATGGAGCTTACTCAGTAGCTGAAAGAGGCAGACAATAAATAAATATACACATAAAACAGAATTTCAGATGCTGCTAAGAGTAATGGAGAAGCAGAGCAGGTAAGGGGAATGGGGCTCCTTTGGTACGCTGCTTCAAGTCCTCATGGTCCTCTCTTTTCCCCCAACTTCTGCCATCAAGACCAGTTCTGGGGACTTTGGCCAGCTGTGCCTTCCCTGCTACTGAGCCTGGGACACTCCATGGAAACCAGCTTTATTCTCAGACACTGTTTTTGTTCAGTTGCTCAGTTGCGTCTAACTCTTTGTGACCCCATGGACTGCAGCACGCCAGACTTCCCTCTCCTTTACTATCTCCCAAAGTTTGCTCAAACTCACGTCCATTGAATTGGTGATGCCATTCAGTCATTTCATCCTCTATCATCCCCTTCTCTTCTGCCTTCAGTCTTTCCCATCACATGGTCTTTTCCAGTGAGTCAGCTCTTCGGATCAGGTGGCCAAAGTACTGGAGCTTCAGCTTCAGCATCAGTCCTTCCAATGAATCTTCAGGGTTGATTTCCTTTGGGATTGACTGGTTTGATCTCCATGCAGCCCAAGGGATTCTCAAGAGATGCATAACCCCAAAGTGCATGCAGGAAGGGGTCAATAAATGCTTCTTGTTTATGCCCCCAGGGGTGTAGTTCTGATACGCATTTCCTAAGCTTCCTCCAAAGGCACCCAGAAACATCAGGGAGACAGTCACCTAGACTGCACATCTGTGGAGGCCCTTCCTTTCTTGCCCCTTTCTTTCACCTGACCCTGCCCTTCTGCTCCCCCAGGGATTGAATTCTCAAATAAGTTCCTGCATGTAAGCCTTTGTCTGGGCTCTGCTTTGGGGGACTCCAGGCTAAGATGGAGAATGCGAAGATTGGGATGGATTGCAGATATAAGTGGTTGCATAAGATACAAGGTGTTGCAGATATAAATGGAGTTTTCAGGGAAGGTATCACTGAGAAGGTGTGTTTGAGAAAAGGCCTGAAGAAGAGATGTAATAATCAAATGGATAATCGACACGTGAGTGCTGAAGATACTGCAGGTGATAGCAAGGACAGAGGCCTTTTATCAGTGTGGCTGGAATGCAGAGAGTGAGGCGGAGTAAAAGGTGATGAGGACAGAGGGATGAACTCCTTCCAGATCCCATCCCACGGTGCCTGGGTTTCATTCCAAGCGAGAGAACCAATGTATTCTCAGAAATTCTGAGCGCTTTGCCCATTTCATGTTTTACTTTATTATTTTATGTTTACATGATACACTTGGATCCCCATTTTTATAGGCAGGTAAGTTGAGTCTTTAAAAGTATTGTCTCCTCGATGAAAGCTGTATATTCCTATTCTCAGTTTTCTTGGTTTGCTAACCAATGGGGAACTTCTTTGAGGACTGGATGTATTTATTCAGTTTACTGGTGGAAGAAGAATCAAAAGGACTGAATTTAATGATTAGTTACTAAATGCTGCTTCCCTGGTGACTCAGCTGGTAAAGAATCTGCCTGTAATGCAGGAGACTGGGGTTTGAACCCTGGTTCAGGAAGATCCCATGGAGAAGTGAATGGCTACCCACTCCAGTATTCTTGCCTGGAGAATCCCATGGACAGAGGAGCCCAGTTATGGTCCATGGGGTCACAAAGAATCAAAGATGACTGAATGACAAACACTTTGAGGACTGCACACAGATATTATTGTACTATATCAATGCATGTTGGTCCTAGAATATTCTTTCCAACTTCACTTATTGAGCAAATATTTACTGAGTGCTACCATCTGCAGGACATTGTGAGGCAACAGGAGAAACTCAAGATTCCAAGTGCTTGAGAATGTGCTAATGCACAGTGGCTTCTAAATCAACCGGAGACAGTTCCTAGAAGTCTTCTAATCAAGTATGACATATTCAATTTGTCTCTTGTACTTTACTTTCTTTCCTTTTTTGCTTCTTCCTCTCCTCTTTTGGTTTTATGGGAAGAACTTGCATCCATCAAACCACATTCCTGATTACTTCAGATTTCATAAATCCTATCACTATCTTCATGCATTTTGCATCTCTTCTCTAATTTGTCCCTACTGACTCCAAAAGTAATTCTTCTTGGGAGTCTTTTGAGAGAAAAAGAGAGCGAGAGAACTAACTGCCTTGAGTGCATATATATTTACCATTGCTATATATTCTGCTTGGATTGATGGAGAGAAATAACCAGAGTGGGAATTCAGAGGATATGAATGACCTGTGAGGGCTTGAAGAATTTGGAAATTAAAGGAGTAATATAGATAAATGCTCAACTTGTCAATCTGCTGTGCTCATTCAACGTGACACGGGGTTCTCCAAAGGGTGGACACATCCTGTGAATGTCTTCTGTCTTGCTCCAAAAAGAGTCTCCATCACAGGTTTAGATGTTTTTTCTGGCCTCACCTTGTCTTGACTTGGACATATCTGGCTCTGTGTTTACAGGTCTTTTCTGCTTTTACTTTTTGGCTGTGCTCCACCTGTATTGCAGTGCCTGGGCTCCTCCAGTTGAGGCGTATGCATTCTAGAGCATGCAGCCTCAATAGTTGCTGTGTGTGGGCTTTGTTGCGGTAGGTGGGATATTAGGTCCCAGACCAGGGATCGAACCCCCCTCCCCTGCATTGGGAGCAGAGAGTCTTATCCACTGGACCACCAGGGAAGTCCCTGTGATTACAGGTCTTTTCAGTATAGTGTGCTGTATCATACCGAGATCATTTGTGATCGTGTTGTGTAGTTTTCCTTTTCTTGGGCTCCTCTTCCCTCTTGAACCATCTCAGTCAGTGGGATCCCGCTTCTTGTTCCCTGGGAACTCTTGGCCTTGGCAGCAGGACTCCTATCTGAGCCCACATTGGATTTCACATCTCTTGGAACTTCCTTATAATTAAGGAGAATCACAGGAAAATTAGCAGTTCTTTTGTCACTTCCTTTACTTTCTGAGAAGTGAAATTGTAAGTAAGGCAGGTTGAATCCAGACATTCGTCAGATGACCTGATTTTAAGATGGAAAGTTCCAATATTTCTAGGTCAATGAAGTCTCTCTTTATTTCCATAACTTGCCAATGTGCCAATTTTTTGATGAGAGTCAAGATTAACCAATTTCTTCAGCATACTTCCATTACAGTACCTCTTTTGTTCCTCTTTCTATGTTTTATACACATCTTGTATATGTATATGATGTATATGCATATGACATATATGTATATGATGTATATGCATATGATGTATATGTATATATATTCTGCCATTATCTAGATTTCACTACTAAAATTTTATTCTTGTATTCACAGATTTCCCCAAAGGTTAGAGGGACCATATGTTCCAATCTGCCTGAGACATTTCTCATTTATCTGTTCTTGCTGGAAGAACTAATAGTTAACACCTTCCCTTTGGTTTCAAAGGTATGCTAGTGTGGGCTCTAACCCGTATGATTACCCTATCAAAGTTTTTCTTTTTCCTCTTGCACTCTGTCTCCTCTCTCAACGACTGAATCCTGAGTTGGAAATCAAGATTAAAAACAACATCTGTGCCCCCTGGACCTTTAATTTCCTGACTAGTGCTTCTAGCCCTTGGGGATTTTTCTAGCCACAAGCTCCTGGCTGTGTTGAGTCCATGTCTGGCTGAACTGTGCCATCCACCCCAATGGTTTTTTTTTTTTTTTTTTTCCTCTTGGGTCTTTGATCCCTTAGTTTCAGTGTTCAGCTGGCTCCTCTGATTCTTTCCTGCAGGATGTGATGTTTTGGTCCATCTCCATTGGGTCATCGGTCAGGCCTGTGGGAGGTTGGGTTCCACTTGTCATACAGGTGAACAGGTTCTGAGTCTCCTTTTTTCTTCTTCCTCTTCTTTCACCAACCTGTATCCTGAGGATCTTTGATATCCAGAATTGTTATTTTCTTCTGGGAATTCTTTGCCATATGGAACCCAGAAGGCATGCAGACAGGAGTTGGCTCCAACTTTTTGACCTTCAAGCAGGGAGACCAGCTTGGATGAAGGTGGCCTCCAGCAGAAAGAAAAAAGAAAATCCTAGCACGTTCCCATAGATTGTAGAAACAACCCTCCCCACTTGTCTACTTCTGGGAAGATAGGGTGTGTTGAGGTATCAAGCCCTTAACTTCTTCCCTCACACCTCCCGGAGCAAGCTCCTCTTTGAACTGTCCCAGTTGGAAGGACCCAGCCCATGTCAGCAGTCAAGATCATGATCTTGGAGTCAGAGAGCTCTGGATTTGTTCTTTGCTCTATGGCCTCAGGCAAGTTACCTTATTTCTAAGTTGCTTTCCTGGTGAAATGACAATATCAATTCTTACTCTATGGGACTTAGTGTTAAAAGTGTTAGTCGCTCAGCTGTGTCTGACTCCTTGTGACCCCATTGACTGTAGCCCACCAGGCTCCTCTGACTGTCCTTGGGATTCTCCAGGCAAGAATACTGAAGTGAGTAGTAATTCCCTTGTCCAGGGCATCTTCTGGACCCATGGATCGAACCCTGGCCTCCTGCATTGCAGAAGGATTCTTTACCATCCGAGCCACCGGGGAAGAGAGGACTTACTGGAGCGTTAAATGGAGCACTAAATGAGGGCTTCCCAGGTGGCACTTGTGGTAAAGAATCCGCCTGCCAAAGCAGGACATGCATCCCTGGGCTGGGAAGATCCCCTGGAAGAGGGCATGTCAACCCACTCTGGTATTCTTGCCTGGAGAATCCCCTGGACAGAGAAGCCTGGCAGGCTACAGTCCATGGGGTTGCAGAGTCGGACATGACTGAGTGACTAACCCTACGCTACTTACTAAATGAGGTCATATGCAGAATATGCTGAGCATCGTACCTGGCACTTAGTGTATACTAGTAAAGAGCTGTAATTCTTATATTAACTATTAGTATTAGCTCTAGTGTCAGAATTATACTGAACTATCCATTCATCAGATTCTATCTTATGGAGGTGACAGCGAGCCCTAACACAATGACAACAATCGTTGAGCCAACAGTGAGACTCTGAAGGCAACCCTGTCTTGGACTTTTGCGAGGCTATTGCTGGCTAAGAATGCCAGAGTCAGTTAACCAGCCCAAAGACCGTGTGATGGAGTAAAAATGAGTCTGACTGCCTGAGCAATTGAGTGACTTTGATTTTTGTTTTGCAGATTCCTCACTTTTTAACTCAGCAAGGGATAACATCCACAGTTACTTTTCTTCTTGGAGAAGGATAACATGGTGTGAACCAAGGGTGAGAGAAACTAAGGTCTCAAGCAGATCTTGAATTACGACCCGACCAGGCCGGAACTCTCGAGAAGGCTTTACGGGTATGTCTGAGAGTGCGGCCCTCAAATGAAATGTGAGTGCTGCTGAGCTACTTTTTCCTTCTGGAAGCCAGGGGCAAATTCCTGACACTCCTCTCCTCTAAGTTCTTGGTTCTTTGATTTTTTTTTTCCCTTCGTAAATTGTTTTCCAGATCCTATCTCAGTTGGTACTCATAACCAGCTGAACCAACACTTCCTGGAAATTTTTGATAACTCCTTTCAGTTGGTAAAGTTAATTAGGAGATCCTGCCTTTCTTCTATAGCCAATATTACCCATTTCATGAAGGCTTGTATTCAGATGATATTATTTATTTCTGGTTATTTCTGAGCACCATCTCTAGGTGAGAAAAGAGTGGATAAACTGAAGTTCATAACACTTAAGTGATGCTCCTAAGAGCTTATGATGAGTCAGGGAGCAAAACAGGAATAGAAACCACGATTCTAGTCTCTCAAACTGTTTTTCTGACCACTAGACCACACTTCCTCTCTAGACTATGAAACACTGGAAAATAAGAGTCAGGCAGAGAGTAAATATGGGAGGCAAACCCACAGAAACACAATTTTCCTTGTACCCAAATCATGTCATTTAGCAAAGGAAAACAGAATAAACACCCCAGACTCTTTGCTGTCATCAAAATTATAGCCTAAACCCATAAGGGATATAGAATAGGAAGTGAGCCTGCCCGGAATTGACATACTTTTTCCATTTAAAATGAACTTGAAAAATGGTCCGTTTTTCAGTCCTGATGTGTTTTTCCCTTGTATAAAAGGAGAATCTAAGCATTCAGTTTTATTTAGATTCAAGGGTATTCTGTTACTCTCATTCTTCACAAAGTAAAGATGTATTAATCATTTATAGTGTGTTTAAGGCTTTGTGGGAACAACAGGCTTATTAAACATAGTCTCTGTCACTAAACTTAACATTTTGTTGGCCAGAGACTACGTATACCTATGAAGAACTGAAAACAGTTGATGAATATCAAATGAGTAGGAGTGATTAAAAAGCAGTTTCTGATGCACAATAGTGAAAACCTAAGTGACGTTGTAGGAAGACTTGGGCTTGAGTCCCAATGGTACCACTAGCTAACTTTCAGTCTTGGACAAATCAGATGTATATATCAACTGGAGGCAATAACAATTACCTGCCTGTCTTCCAACAGCACTGGTGAGGAGACCATCATGGGAAACTATGTGTAAAATGGATTGTAAATTGGAAGAGAAAATGTGGCAGGAATTCACCTTGTAGGAGGTATCAGAATCAGGCCAGAGTTACACAGACAAGCCTTTCTCCTTTGTATCCACAGTCCCCAGTGATCCAGCTTTCATGAGGTATTCAGCATGTCCAAATGGAAAATAAAACAAGAAATTAAACGCAGGCTTCCTTTGAAATTATTTTTGGCTATGAGAACAGAAAATAGTATGATATTTTTCCTTTGGCTAATAGCTTCTTGCCTCATCCTTTGGAATGAGGGTGAGTGAGAGAGATGAACACCTTGTGTGAAAACTGCTGACAATGGTTGTGAACAGATTTTACTTTGAGGGGCTTCCCTGGTGGCTCAGATGGTAAAGAATCTGCCTGCCAACACAGGAGATGCAGGTTCTCTCCCTGGGTTGGGAAGATCCCCTGGAGAAGAAAATGGCAACCCACTCCAGCATTCTTACCTGGAAAATTCCATGGACAGAGGAACCTGGAGGGCTACAGTCCACGGGTCTCAAAGAGTCAGAATGACTGAGCACACACACACACACAATGGTTGTGAGAGAGGAAATGGAAAATAGTTTTCCATTTGGAGGAGCAAGGCATGCCACTCAGGGAAGCTGGGTCCTTTGTTGGCTGGGACACAGAACGCCCGAGCCCTGCCCACCTGTGGTTCCCAGGACGCATCAGCAGCACCATTTCATCACCCAGGCGATGTAGCAACCAACGGGAATCCTTGAATGACCTTTTCATGGAAACAAGCCTGAAATTGTGTTCAGGGTTCCCATCTGTGGTGAAACTGGGTATTGTCGAATGGGAAACTTGAGAAAAGGCAGGGATTTACTTTTAAAATTAGGCAAGGAAAATTTAACATAATTATTGTTAAAGTAGAGTTTGCAAGGACATTTTATTTCCCGGAGGTTGTGTGATCTTTCTTATCGAGGAAACAGCTAGCTGGAAGACTTTTGTCTAAGATGCTTTCATTCATCTCTGTATCAAGTTACTCTTTCACTGCAGTAATTCATCACATTTTACATTTAACAAAAGAATGTAGATTCTTACGTTGACTGGGTGACCCTAATTGTGATATCAAAAGAAAACTATTTAAAGTTGTCTTCTATCTAAAATAAAGCAATTATTTAGACTACAATCCCTGTCTTCTTTAGGGGGCAGTGCATGGCCTGATGTAAATAAGACTGTAGAGTCTTTGTGCCAGATGTCGAATAATAGGCAGCATTTAGGAAATAATAATACTCTGGCGCCTGCCAGTCCTCAAGCATGTTTATGACTGAAATTTATACGAAAAGCATTGTGGGTGGTTGTAATATATTAGCGCCACCTAGTGGTGATGGGCAGAGCGGCCTTTGTTGACTCCCCAAGATCCCGCCTCCATTACCGGGTGGCGCTCGTGTTAAAGAACCTGCCTGCCAATGGCAGGAGACCTAAGAGATGCAGATTTGATCCCTGGGTTGGGAAGATTCCCTGGAGAAGGAAATGGCTACCCACTCCAGTATATTCTTGCCTGGAAAATCCCATGGACAGAGGAGCCTGGCGGGCTAAGTCCATCCATTAAACAAATTACCGCCAAGCACAGATGATTGAACTCCATTTATAGTCTTTTATTTATATTTGTTGCCACATTCTGCTTTAAAAATTAAGGGTACTGTACAATCAAGGTAAAAAGATAGAGAAGTGTGCAAACCATTGTAATAAGGGCAGTAATAATAATTGCTAACATTTTTTGAGCACAAATACAACAGACTTTATACTAACTGCCTTTTATAATCCTTTTAGTCAATTCTCACAAGATGCTTTCATGCTGGCTCAGTGGTAAAGAATCTGCCTGCTAATGCAGGAGACTGAATTCGATCCCTGAGTCGGGAAGATGCCCTGGAGAAGGAAATGGCAGCTCACTCCAGTATTCTTGCTTGGAAAATCCATGGACAGAGGATCCTGGCAGGCTATACAGTCCATGGGGTCACAAGAGTCAGACAAGATTTAGCAACTAAACCACCACCACCAGCACCATGAGATTCTGTGAGGTTGATATTATTCTTTTTCTCCCTATTTTGCAGGTGAGGAAACTGAGGCACAGAGTTCAAACACTAGCCTAGCTTACACATTTGGTATTTAGAGGATACATGCCTCCCTTGTCTCATGTGTGCATGCTAAGTTGCTTCAGTCATGTCCGACTCTTTGCAACTCCATGGACTGTAGCCCACCACGATCCTCTGTCTCTTATGTCTTGGCAGGAGAGTTCTTTACCAGTAGCACCACCTGGGAAGACTTACTGTAATTAAATTTTCAGCCTTTTCCTGTTGGTGCCATCAGGAGCACCTATGCTAGGATACTGTGAGTAGATGGAGCTCATAATTTCCCCCCAATTCAGAAAGAACCAGCAGCTAGGGAAGCAGTGGGCTGTCCTGATTGAGAATGGATGCTCCAGGGTCAGACCAGAACTGGGTTCAAGTCACAACCCAGTCAGATTCCTTCTGTATCCTTGGACAAGTCATGGTATCCACTTAGAACCGCTGTTCCCTCTAATGTAAAACAGAAATCCTATTACCCTACTCACTGAGGAGTTGGCAGTGTTGGGTTCCATATGTGTGCTTGCTGCTGCTGCTAAGTCGCTTCAGTCGTGTCCGACTCTGTGCGACCCCATAGACGGCAGCCCACCAGGCTCCCCCGTCCCTGGGATTCTCCAGGCAAGAATACTGGAGTGGGTTGCCATTTCCTTCTCCAATGCATGAAAGTGAAAACTGAAAGTGAAGTCTCTCAGTCGTGTCCGACTCTTCGCGACCCCATGGACTGCAGCCCACCAGGCCCCTCCATCCATGGGATTTTCCAGGCAAGAGTACTGGAGTGGGGTGCCATTGCCTTCTATGTGTGCTTAGAGTCTGACTTACAGGGAGTATTGAAGGACTATTACTAGATTACTATTAAATTATTTTTTCGATTTTGTGAATTTCTATCTTAATTTCTCTGAATGCTGAAATCATACAATGATTGGAGTTCTCTATCTCCACCCAAGCTATCAAAAGACTCATTTTGTGGATGGAAAATAATGAGACAAGAGGCTTTTGTTTTAGGGTTCGATAGCAGATCTTTGGTGAAACAGAAAGGAGTGTAACTCTGTTTCTAGTTCATCACTTACCCTGGAAGGAAGGGGTGGCTCGTTCACACTGCAGAGTGTTGCTGCCGTTGGCAAGTCTGCTTGCAGGAGGCAGAGAAGGTTCACAGGACGGCTTACGGCTCTTCCTGCCTGGAGAACACTGTGGATGGTGGGGTTTGGGGGATGACCTTTTCCCCTCTCAAGGGCACACCCTCCATTGCAGAAGGCCCTTGGCTTTCACTCTCGATTTTCAGGGTACTGCGGGGATCGCCTTGGGTGAACAGACAGATCTCCTCCCTCTGTGGGGCTCTCTCTTCTCTGTGATTTGTCTGGGCTTTCTGCCAGAGGGATTGAGAGTGTGGGATGGGTGAAGAATTTAAATCTGGAGGATGGAAGGCAGAGGACAATATATGGGAGGGAGTTGGACCCAGTGTGGCTTATTTAAAAGAAAATCAGATACTTCCGACTGCCTGGGATCAGCTCAGAGAGCCTGACTCCTTTCTCCTTTCCTTTGGCATGCCCATGACTCTGTTCCTGCTCTTTCTACGGCTCTGAGCTACTTGAACATAGAGAGCGGCTTGGTTACTATCATGATGTCCTGTTGTCTCTAATACTGTCTCTGCCTAGCAGCCAGAGACGCCTTTTATAAACACATGTGTGTGCTTAGTCAGTTCAGTCATGCCTGACTCTGTGTGACCCCATAGACTGTATCCCTCCAAGCTCCTCTGTCCAAGGGATTGTCCAGGCAAGAATACTGGAGTGGATTGCCATTTCCTCTTCCAGGAGATCTTCCCGACCCTGCGTGACCCCATGGACTGCAGCACGTCAGGCTTCCCTGTCCTTCACCATCTCCTGGAATTAGCTCAAACTTATGTCCATCAAGTTGGTAATGATATCCACCATCTCATCCTCTGTCGTCCCCTTCTCCTGCCTTCAATCTTTCCCAGCATCAGGGTCTTTTCCAATGAGTCAGTTCTTCCCATCAGGTGGCCAAAGTATTGGAGTTTCATTTTCATCATCAGTCCTTCCAATGAATATTTAGGACTGATCTCCTTTAGGATGGACCGGTTGGAACTCCTTGCAGTCCTAGGGACTCTCAAGAGTCTTCTTCAACACCACAGTTCAAAAGCACCAATTCTTCGGTGCTCAGTCTTCTTTATTGTCCAGCTTTCACATCCACACAGGACTATTGGCAAAACCATAGCTTTGACTAGACGGACCATTGTTGGCAAAGTAACATCTCTGCTTTTTAATATGCTGTCTAGATTTGTCATTGCTTTTCTCCCAAGGAACAAGCATCTTTCAATTAATCTCTCCCACTTCTCCGCTTTTAGGGTGTGGCACAGGGCCTGGCACTTAGGAGGGAGGATGAGAGCTGGAAGGTGGATTTATTAGTTTCCCCACCAGCAGCAGCTGGCAATATCTGAGGATGCGAAGCTGCATCTTGAAGTGGCTCAGGCACCTGCGCCCAGATGATGAGGCAGCGGAACAGCTGCTGAGAAGACGGCTCCCTACTGGGAGGCCGCCCACAATTCCCCCACCTAGGGAGAGTGCTCCCCTGCCTTGGGAATATATCATCAACTGCTGGGCCATGGCAATAACTGGAATGACCAAGGATTACACTTGATCATGGGCAGCCTTCCTGCAAAGCTTTGGCCTCTTCTTTTTAATTAATTATCTTCAGGAGTGAACATGTTACTGAGTAAAACATCCCCAAATTCAACAGTCAAAGGATATTTCCACTTGACTGTTACTCAATTTTTTTTTTTTTTTTTTTGGTAGGTTGGTCTGAGGGCTTCCCCGGTGGCTCAGATGGTAAAGAGTCTGCCTGTAATGAAGGAGACCTCAGTTCAATCCCTGGGTTGGAAGATCCCCTGGAGAAGGCAATGGCAACCCACTCTAGCATTCTTGCCTGGAGAATCCCATGGACAGAAGAGCCTGGAGGGCTGGAGTCCATGGGGTTGCAGAGTGATTGAGGTATAGTTGATTTACGGGGCTTCCCTGGTGGCTCAGTGGTAAAGAATCTGCCTGCTACTGCAGGAGACCTGGGTTCAATCCTTAGGTTGGGATTATGTCTGGAGTAGGAAATGGCAACCCACTCCAGTATTCTTGCCTGGAAGATTCCATGGGGAGAGGTGCCTAGAGGGTTACAGTCCATGGGATTGCAAGGAGCTGGACACAACTGAGCCCACTCAGACAGACACACACACACACACAGTTCATTTACAATATTATGTTAGTTTCAGGTATACAACACAGTGATATAAAAGTTTTCTAGATTTTACTTCATTTATAGTTATTATAACATATTGGCTACATTCCCTGTGCTGCACAATATATTCTTATTTAGCATATTTATTTTATGTATAATAGTTTGTACCTCTTAATCTTCCAACCCTATCTTGCCCCTCCCCAAGGGCAACCACTAATTTGTTCTCTATACCTGTGAGTCTGTTTCTTTTACGTTATATTCACTAGTTTGTTTTATTTTTTAGTTTACATGTAGGTGTTAACATATAGTATTTGTCTTTCTCTGTCTGATTTATTTCGCAAAACATAGTCCCCTCCAGGTCAATTCACGTTGTTGCAAATGGCAAACTTTCATTTTTTTTCTATGGGTGAATAGTATTTCAATGTATATGCATGTTGCTTAGGCTGCACCTTATTTTGGCTATTGTAAATAATGCTGATATAAACAGCAGTGTGCAAACTGTTTTATTGACAGTGTATTTCCTAGTGAATATTCAGTGGTATGGACTATAAATTAAAAATAAGTTAATAGAGCAATAGATTTGCATGAAAGCAGCCTAACAGTATCAAGATAGCCTTAGAATGTATTTTATGGAGACCAGAAATAGGCTTGTGTATGGCCCACAATATGCTATCTTGAGGCATAGCATAAGTATGATATCAGAAAGATATTAAAGGCATGGTGTTCATATATAATGCGCTATATAGTCAAAGCATAATGACGGCAATCCTGGCATCAATCTTAATAGATTCCTTTTTCTTCTGCATTCACTTCTACAGATTTGTTGAACTGTATCATGAACATGGAAACATATCTTATGGAAGAGAAATGAAGAAATAGTGACATCTAATGAAACACATCCAAATTCGCATCCACCAATAGATTTTGAATCAACACTTTCTGCAGCCGAGCGTGGTTCATTTTCATGTCTCTGTTTCTCCACCTTTAGGATGAGAGTAATACAACTTACCTTTAATTAAAGTCTCTAATTTTTTTAAAAGCTCTTGGGAAGTTGAGTCCAATGGAAAAATGAAGTACTCAAGGATATGACTTAGCCTGTGCTAGGAATTTTATAGGCAGTTCACCAAGGGTTTGTTTTCCAAGCAATTTGCACGATATGCAAAATGTATTTTAAGCTGAACATCTTGGACAATAACCTGTCCCCAAAGCAATGATCACATCAGGACACACCCGTGGGGATTCAATGGTCCTATTTAAAGTCTGTCCAAACACCACAGCCCACGTGCGTAATGGCTTTGGCAGCAGGGTGAGAACCAGCATCTGCGAGAGCCTTATTTAACTGAGCAGGAAATGGATGTTTTCCCAACCAAAGTTTTGAAAGTCGAGAAATACCTATTTTGTGAACAGGATTTATGGTTTCATTCCTCCGAGAAGGAGAAGTCAAAGCAAATGTACAAAATTTGATTCCATAAGGAAAGCACAGCTCTGAAGCCCATTTTCCAAAGGGAATTGAGGGTGTTGGTGGAACAAGTTGGCTCCTGGTAACACAGGGACTTTCCTGAGCTTGAAAAAATATTTGCTCTCTGAGACTTCAAGTACAACATTCAGTTCAGGCGTTGCCTTTTCCAGGAGCTCTTTGTCTCCTCCCCCTGTTCTCTGGGTTACAAGCTCTTTTTTCCTTCTTTTTTTTTATGCTGCATGTCTTTCACTGGGTTTCCATATTGTTTTGGAATTGTCCTCTTCCCCATTAAATTGTGAGTTATTGACGGGTGACCATGGATGCTGTTTCCCTCCAAGTTGTTCCTGCTGCAGCTAGCACGGTTTGAACAAGCCATGAGTCTTGTTCAAGAGATGGTTGCTCTATCAAGGGATGAAGGGATGAGTCCTGTCATTTCAGTTCTTGGCTTGGTACAGTGTAGGTGGTGATATTTGGAATCCAAGCAAGAAAAGCTCGTCAACAGCCACCCTTGTCTGCACATGACTAACTTGTACCAGCATCTTGCGTCATCCGAAGGTTGAGGGTCTGGCACTGTGGCGGCACTGTGGTTCCATTCAGCCAGTGTATTTTGGCAGTGCTGGGTCCTCGCAGTTGCCTGCTCCGGTCATGTAGGGAGGCAGGGAGGGTGGGGAGGGAAGCCCAAAGTAATTCATCAACAATAATTCCTTCTCTGTCTTAGAGAAGGAGAAATATCATATGACACTCCTTATATGCAGAGTCTAAAAAGAAATGATACAAACAGACTTATTTACAAAAAGAAAGAGATTCACAGACTTAAGGAATGAACCTATGGTTGCCAGGGAGAAAGAGGGGAAGGGATAGTTAGGGAGTTTGGGATGGATATGTACATGCTGCTATATTTAAAATGGGTGACCAACAAGGGCCTACTGAACAGCACAGGAACTCTGCTCAGTATTACGTGGCAGCCTGGATGGGAGGGGAGTTTTGGGAAATGAATATAAGTATATGCATGGCTGAGTCCCTTTGCTGTTCACCTGAAACTATCACAACATTGTCAATCAACTATTTTGTTGTTGCTACCCACTTCAGTATCCTTGCCTGGAGAATCCCAGGGACGGAGGAGCCTGGTGGGCTGCCATCTGTGGGGTCACACAGAGTCAGACACGACTGAAGCGACTTAGCAGCAGCAGCAGCAGCAGTTGCTCTCTGCGACCCTATGGACTGTAGCCCACCAGAATCCTCTGTCCACGGGATTCTCCAGGCACAAATGCTGGAGTGAGTTGCCGTGCCTCCTTTAGTGGATCTTCCCGACCCAGGGAGCCAACCCACGTCTCTTAAGTATCAGGCGTTGGCAGGCAGGTTCTTTACCTCTAGTGCCACCTGGGAAGTCCAGGAATACTCCAATACAAAATAAAAAGTTAAAATAAAATCCTATCTTCTTCAAGGTCTCTCTTTCCTTACCCCTAAAAGAAAACACCATTTTAATACATCATTCCCTAACTTACCTTCAAAGAGGAGAGAAGCATAGAGAGTCACTTAACAAAGATATGTGTGTGTGTGTGTGTGTGTGGGTGGGTGGGTGGGTGTGTGTGTTAGTCCATCAGTTGTGGCCAACTCTAAGCGACCCCATGGACTATAGCCTGCCAAGTTCCTCTCTCCATGGAATTTTCCAGGCAAGAATACTGGAGTGGGTGGCCATTCCCTTCTCCAGGGGATCTTCCCGATCCAGGGATCAAAACCCGGGCTCCTGCATTGCAGGCAGATTCTTTACCAATTGAGCTACCACCTGCAATCTTTATCAAAGATCATCAAGAATTATTCTGTGTCAGTGTGATTCCAGCAGAAAAGCTGTCAAGGCCTGGCAGGCCCTTGATTTTCTGTGGAAGATGCTTTCAGGAAGTCTCAGAGTTCTGGGTGAAAAGTTCAGACCAACCAGGCATGTGGGCAGGTGGGTCAGGAGATTCTGTGTCAGAACTAGGCACTTGAAGTTATAATCAAAGATGGTTCGCTGGGAGCTGGAGAAAGGAGCGGAGTTCTGCAAAACCATGGTGCAAACTTGAGAGAAGATATCCAAGTTAAAATTAAAAAGTAACAATGATGACTTGGTTTTTTGAGCAAAGGAACTGTGAAGTGTATTTTTTTCTCCAAGGAAAGTTCAAATTAGCTAATAAATATGACTGGTTTGGAGCTTCCCCAGTAAAGAATCTGCCTGCAATGCAGGAGACCCTGGTTCCATTCCCGGGTCAGGAAGATCCTCTGGAGAAGGGATAGGCTACCCACTCCAGTATTCTTGGACTTCCCTGGTGGCTCAGCTGGTAAAGAATCCACCTGCAATGTGGGAGGCCTGGGCTCAATCCCTGAGTTGGGAAGATTCCCTGAAGAAGGGAACAGTTACCCACTCCAGTATTCTGGCCTGGAGAATTCCATGGATTGTACAGTCCATGGGGCCACAAAGAGTCCGACTAAGCGACTTTGACTTTGCACTTTGAGTGGTGGCTCTGTGGTAAAGAATCCACCCACAGTGCAAGAACCTCAGGAGATGTGGGTTTGATCCCTGGGTTGGGAAGATCTCCTGGGGAAGAAATGGAAAGCCACTCCAGTATTCCTGCCTGGAGAATCCCATGGACAGAGGAGCCTGGTGGGCTATAGTACATGTGGTCACAAAGAGGCGGACACGACTGAGGCGAGTTAGCATGCATTCATGTATGGCTGATTCCACTACAGTAGTGCATAAAATTCTTTCAGTTTTTAAAATACTAAGGTAAAATTTCATGACATAAAAGTGTCTTTATTTAAAATAGTTGCTCCCCCTCCCCCAATTATACAGAAATAAGTGACTTAATTTCCAGGAGGCTCAGTGGTAAAGAATCCACCTGCCAATGCAGAAGGTGCAATAGAGTTGGGTTTGGTCCCTGGGTGGAGAAGAGCCCTTGGAGAAGGAAATGGCAACCCCCTCCCTGGGTATTCTTGCCTGGGATATCCCATGGACAGAGGAGCCTGGTGGGGTACAGTCCATGGGGCCACAAAAGAGTTGGACATTACTAAGGCAAGGCCAAAAAATGCTCAAACTACCGCACAACTGCACTCATCTCACATGCTAGTAAAGTAATGCTCAAAATTCTCCAAGCCAGGCTTCAGCAATACGTGAACCGTGAACTTCCTGATGTTCAAGCTGGTTTTAGAAAAGGCAGAGGAACCAGAGACCAAATTGCCAACATCCACTGGATCATCAAAAAAGCAAGAGAGTTCCAGAAAAACATCTATTTCTGCTTTATTGACTATGCCAAAGCCTTTGACTGTGTGGATCACAATCAACTGTGGAAAATTCTGAAAGAGATGGGAATACCAGACCACCTGACCTGCCTCTTGAGAAACCTATATGCAGGTCAGGAAGCAACAGTTAGAACTGGACATGGAACAATAGACTGGTTCCAAATAGGAAAAGGAGTACATCAAGGCTGTATATTGTCACCCTGCTTATTTAACTTCTATGCAGAGTACATCATGAGAAATGCTGGGCTGGATGAAGCATAAGCTGGAATCAAGATTGCTGGGAGAAATATCAATAACCTCAGATATGCAGATGGCACCACCCCTATGGCAGAAAGTGAAGAGGAACTCAAAAGCCTCTTGATGAAAGTGAAAGAGGAGAGTGAAAAAGTTGGCTTAAAGCTCAACATTCAGAAAATGAAGATCATGGCATCTGGTCCCATCACTTCATGGCAAATAGATGGGGAAACAGTGGAAACAGTGTCAGACTTTATTTTCTTGGGCTCCAAAATCACTGCAGATGGTGATTGCAGCCATGAAATTAAAAGACACTTACTCCTTGGAAGGAAAGTTATGATCAACCTAGACAGCATATTGAAAAGCAGAGACATTACTTTGCCAACAAAGGTCCATCTAGTCAAGGCTATGGTTTTTCCTGTGGTCATGTATGGATGTAAGAGTTGGACTGTGAAGAAGGCTGAGCGCCGAAGAATTGATGCTTTTGAAGTGTGGTGTTGGAGAAGACTCTTGAGAGTCCCTTGGACTGCAAGGAGATCCAACCAGTCCATTCTGAAGGAGATCAGCCCTGGGATTTCTTTGGAAGGAATGATGCTAAAGCTGAAACTCCAGTACTTTGGCCACCTCATGCAAAGAGTTGACTCATTGGAAAAGACTCTGATGCTGGGAGGGATTGGGGGCAGGAGGATAAGGGGACGACAGAAGATGAGATGGCTGGATGGCATCACTGACTCTATGGATGTGAGTCTGAGTGAACTCCAGGAGTTGGTGATGGACAGGGAGGCCTGGCGTGCTGCAATTCATGGGGTCGCAATGAGTCGGACATGACCGAGCTACTGAACTGAACTGAATTGAACTGAAGTGACTGAACAACAAGGGCTACGATAACGAACAGCCAGACTGAGGGCCTTAAAAAATTTTGGATGGTGGAAATCTGAGGTCAAGGTGTCAACAGGGATGGTATATTCCTGAGGCCTCTGTCCTTGGCTTGTTAATGGCTGTCTTCTCCCTTTGTCTTCATGGAAACCTGGAGGGCTACAGTCCGAGGGGTTGAAAAGAGTGGGACATGCCTTAGTGACTGAACAGCAAAAACTTCCTGGGATCTTCCCTGTGCATGCCTCTGTGTCCAGAAATTTCCTCTCCTTACAGTATTAGTCATATTGAATTGGAGTTCACCGTCATGATTTCATTTTAGTCTTATTACCCTTGTAAAGACCCTTTCTCCAAATACAGTCACATTTTGAAGGACTAGGGATTAGAACTTCAACATATGAATTTTGGGGGAGACAAAATTCAGCCCATCCAAAGGCATCCTTGGAGAGGAACACGGGCACCCCTTTTCCATTTGCCACAATGATGAGCAGCCATGTCCAAGGGACATGGTGATTCCAGGCACGGGGAACTGAGTGGGTGTCCCCCTCTGCCCTTGAGTTTTCCAGTCAAGGAAACCTCATGTCTTGATAAACTGAAAATTCAGTTAACTCTTGGATCTCAGTTTTCCCAATCCAGTTATCACAATAAAATTCTGATGTGTGCTTTTGAAAAGAAAGACTGCTTTAAAGTCATTATGTGAGGATAACAATTTAACAACTTCATAAGCATTGAAAGCAGAGTAACAAAGCAAACTGAAAGCAGGGTGGGGTAAGTGTAGACCCGTAAATGAAGATGTGTTCACAAGCTCTGTTCAGCAAATAGTCCAGGGCTTGTCCTCACAGAGGGACCAAGTGAGGCTCATGGGACACAAAGAGGAACTGTGGAGAATTCCTGCCCTCAAGGCACAGGTGGGGAAGAAAGACAAACAGAGAGCGCCAGAGCAGTGATGTGAGCTGCCGCCGAGGGATGTCCTGGCGCAGTGGGACTGTGAGTGGGAGTGAATTAAGCAGAGCTGGACAGGTAGGTGCCAGGGAATGCCACAGCACAGGTAAGGGTGAGGAGGCAGGACAGGGCTTGCTGAGGGAAACACGAATGCTTTTGGCCTTGTGTAGAAAGTGGGGGTTGAAGGGGAAGAGGTGAACCTCAGAACTTGCAAAGAATGTTAGACTTCGTGCTTAGGCAAGGGAGACCGTTTAAAGGGATGAAAGCAAGATACTTAGAAAGTCACGATATCAGGCAGAAGGATGAACAGGAGTGGGGTACATCTGGGTGCAGAGTGTCCTTAGTATGTTGTTGCAAGAATTTTTGTGAATAATGGGAGAGGGATGGACTAAGCTGGGGTAAGGAAGAAGGGTTGATTACCGAATCCAAACCCATCTGCTCACTGCTCTGACAGGCCAATAATCGGGAGACGAGGTGCTGAGACAGGAATAATGACTTTATTTGGTGTCCAAGAAGATGTTGGGTACCCTAGAGTACTATCTTACTGGGGTCTGGATGTCAGGTTTTTTTATAGGACAGAGAAGAGAAGGAGACGAGGAAGTAAAAAGACCACTGAGTGGTCTGCTGTGTCTGACTGTTTGTGACCCCATGGACTGTCTAGCCTACCAGGCTCCTCTGTCCATGGGATTTTCTAGACAAGAATACTGGAGTGGGTTGCCATTTCCTTCTCCAGCCACTCACGGATCAAACTCAAGTCTATTGCATCCCCCTGCATTGGCAGGCAGATTCTTTACCACTGCAACACCTGAGAAGTCCAAGAAGGCATTAGTCTTGCAAAATATCTCTTGGCTTGGCCAACATCAGAGAGTGAGTGTGTTAATTTCTTTTCTGCAGCCATTCACAGGTGGGCAAGGGCAGAATGTCTCCCATGTGCTGAACAAAGACACTTTAACATTCAGGTAGAGTGGCAGGTTCCCTGAGAGAGGCCACTATGTATGCCTACAGCTATAGACAGATCCATCTAGTGATTATAATAACAAAAGCAACAAAAGGCAGAGGTTAAAGTAAAAGCCACAGATACAAAATAGAGTCAGGTTTTGCTGTTCCCTGTTACCATTAGACAGACAAGGCAATGGCACCCCACTCCAGTCCTCTTGCCTGGAAAATCCCATGGGTGGAGGAGCCTGGTAGGCTGCAGTCCATGGGGTTGCGAAGAGTCGGACACGACTGAGCAACTTCACTTTCAGTTTTCACTTTCATGCATTGAAGAAGGCAATGGCAACCCACTCCAGTGTTCTTGCCTGGAGAATCCCAGGGACGGGGGAGCCTGGTGGGCTGCCGTCTTTGGGGTTGCACAGAGTCCGACACAAACTGAAGCGACTTAGCAGCAGCAGCAGCAGCAGCAGCAATTACCATTAGAAAGACTTTTAGGATAGAATCAAGAGCTTGATGACTCTTGGAAAGTGAGGAATGAAAGAAAGGGAGGAATCTAGAATCCCACCACATGATAGATTATTGGCAGACTATTGAGTCCACAATGGTGGGGAAGATAAACCAGGCCCCTTCTCTCACTAATATCAAGTCAGATGAAGATGAAAAACAACTAAACACTTATTTAAAGTGAAGTGAGATAAGTGTGATGGTGGTGGAATGTCTTTCAGATTGTTTTCTTAGTGTTTGCTAGTGCTTCCTACCAACCAGAAAGTGCAGAAGATAGAAAAGATGCTAAGACTGGTCTTGGACATGTTGAGTTTAAGGTGAAATACACAGAAAATAATACATTATTTCCTAGTGCCATATACATATATATGGGGCTTCCCAGGTAGCTCAGCTGGTAAAGAATCCACCTGCAATGCAGGAAACCTGGACTCCATCCCTGGGTTGGGAAGATCTGCTGGAGGAGGGCATAGCAACCCATTCCAGTATTCTTGCCTGGAGAATCCCCATGAACAGAAGAGCCTGGTGGGCTATGGCTCACCAGGCTTAGTCGACTGAGTGACTAAGCACAACACAGCAGCCTACATAAATATACATATATGCACACACACACATACATACATGAAGGTATACACATACATATATATGCACATATCTATGTGTGTGTGTGTGTATATATATATATATATATATATGACAGTCACTATTCTAAATTTGGTTTAGTAAAAGTGAATTTTCCCAGTTTAGTATGAAGTAAGTGAAGCAGAAAAAATTACTGGCATGTGTGGAGTACACTTTCTATGAGGAAAAAAGTAGTTAGTAAGAAAAGCAGAAATGCAACATAATGTATGGGGAAGAAATACAGATTTTGGATGCAATTTTTTGCACTGTAATGAGGGAAAGTATTTCCAGAAAAAGGTGTTTTTCATAAAGAGCTGAAGGAATGTCCTTGAATAGATGAGAGGTTGTGGAAAGTGGTAGATGAATAGAGAGTTTTGCCATTGCTAGGAACCAAGGTGGATAATCCACAGTATCTGAATAAAGTATCTGTACCAGACCACCTTACCTGCCTCCTGTGAAATCTGTGTGCAAGTCAAGAAGCAACAGTTAGAACCGGACATGGAACAACAGATTGGTTCAAAATTGGGAAAGGAGTACATCAAGGCTGTATATTGAAACCCTGCTTATTTAATTTGTATGTCAAATACATCATGCAAAATGCCAGGCTGGGTGAAACACAAGCTGGAATCAAGATTGCCAAGAGAAATATCAATGACCTCAGATACAAAGATGATACCACCCTTATTGCAGCAAGTGAAGAGGAACTAAAGAGCCTCTTGATGAAAGTGAAAGAGGAGAGTGAAAAAGCTGGCTTAAAACTCAATATTTAAAAAACTAAGGTTGTGGCATCCTGTCCCATCACTTCATGACAAACAAATGGGGAAACAATGGAAATAGTGACCGACTTTATTTTTTGGGGCTCCAAAATCACTGCAGATGGTGACTACAGCCATGAAATTAAAAGATGCTTGCTCCTTGGAAAAAAAGCTGTGACCAACTTAGACAGCATGTTAAAAAGCAGAGACATTACTTTGCCGACAAAGGTAAGTCTTTGGAACTGTGGTGTTGGAGAAGATTCTTTAGAGTCCCATGGACTGCAAAGAGATCCAATCAGTCAGCCCTAAAGGAAATCAGTCCTGAATATTCATTGGAAAGACTGATGCTGAAGCTGAAGCTCCAATACTTTGGCCACCTGA
Source organism: Bubalus kerabau (assembly GCF_029407905.1). NCBI lineage: Eukaryota > Metazoa > Chordata > Mammalia > Artiodactyla > Bovidae > Bubalus > Bubalus kerabau. Next base: position 60,100,289 of record NC_073641.1, on the reverse strand, counting down.
TGTGAACAACTGACTCATTGGAAAAGACCCTGATTCTGGGAAAAATTGAGGGCAGGAGGAGAAGGGAACGGCAGAGGATGAGATGGTTGCATGACATCACTGGTTCAATAGACATGAGTTTGAGCAAGCTCCAGGAGCTGATGATGGACAGGGAAGCCTGGTGTGCTGCAGTCCATGGGATTGCAAAGAGTTGGACATGACTGAGCGACTGAACTGAACTGAGAAAACAGTATGGAATTTTCTCCAGAAAATATATGTGGAAGCCTATGATCCAGTGATCCTATATCAGGTATATACCCAAAAGAATTAAAATCAGAATCTCAAAGAGATATCTGGACTCCCAGGTTCACTGCAACTTTATTCCCTGTAGCTAAGATGTGGGAACAGCCTAAGTGTCCATTGATGGATGAATGGATAAAGGAAAGCTGATAGATACATACAGATAAACATTACTCAGGCTTAAAAAATGGAAATCCTGCCATTTAAGACAATATAGATGTACCTGGAGGACATTATGTTAGTGAAATAAACCCATCACAGAAGGACAAATGCTGCCTGATTCCACTTAGATATTGAAAATGATCAGCTCATAAAGACAGGATAAAATGGTGGTGGGGAGAAGCTTGCAAGCGGAATGGGGAATTTTGTTCAACAGGTATAAAGCTTTGGTTACACAAGATGAACAAGTTCTAGAGATCTGCTGTACCATGTGAATTGTATGGCTAAAAGGACTGTGTTGTCCGCTTGGAAACTTGTTGAGAGGGTAGATCTCATGTTAAGTGTTCAAGACACAGAGAAGGGGTGGGGGCTGGGAGGAGGAGTGCAGGAGAAAACTTTTGGAAGAGATGGTTTCACAGGTATATGTATACCTCCAAAGTCATCTAATTGTGTATACGGAAAGGAAGTCTTCTTAAAGGGAAGACAAAAATACTGAGGGATTTTATACATCCCTAGCTTGACATTTGGGTATATATTTGAGGAACAATGTTGCCCCCTAGTGTTCAAGCCGTTTTGTTTTGTTTTCATGCTAGAGAGGTGGCAAGGGCTTCCCTGGGCTCTCAGACAGTAAAGTGTCTGCCTGCAATATGGGAGACCCAGGTTCAGTCCCTGGGGTCATGAAGATCCCCCGAAGAAGGGAATGGCAATCCACTCCAGTATTTTTGCCTGGAGAATCCCATGGATAGAGGATCCTGGCAGCTACAGTCTATGGGATCACAAAGAGTTGGACACGACCGAGTGACTAATCGGAGAAGGCAATGGCACCCCACTCCAGTACTCTTGTCTGGAAAATCCCATGGATGGAGAAGCCTGGAAGGCTGCAGTCCATGGGGTTGCTGAGGGTTGGACACGACTGAGTGAATTCACTTTCACTTTTCACTTTCATGCATTGGAGAAGGCAATGGCAACCCACTCCAGTGTTCTTGCCTGGAGAATTCCAGGGACGGGGGTGGGGGGGGGGTGGGGGGGTGGTGGGGGGGGTGGGTGTCTGGTGGGCTTCCGTCTATGGGGTCACACAGAATCGGACACGAATGAAGCGACTTAGCAGCAGCAGCAGCAGAGTGACTAACAGAGAGGTGGCAAAGGGTGCCAAGTGTGACTGCAAAGACATAGCAACCTTGTTAATTCAGGTCTCTGTGGCATTTTTGATCAAAGTTTCTAACTTGAATAAAGATGAAAATATTACTCATGTTTTCTCTTGCTTACTCGAAATAGTCCATTAATTGGAAGAAACCTGGAAAATTTCAGTGTGCACAATGGCGTCAAGCTTGCATAGTCCAGAGCAGACTGTGCTATGGAGCCTCAGTTCATCCAAGGTCCAGGGACAGCCACACAGTTCACCTAGTTTCCAGGCATTTCTAAAACGTTCAGAGTTTCCCTTAGCCTGACTTGGTAGGTATACGATATGTACACACGTGTGCACTTACGTACACACACACGACAAAATTTTATACTATGTGTAACTTGGAGTTTTTAAAAGCTCTGTTTGTCTTCTTTTTACTGGCATATAACTGCTTCACAATGTTGTGTTAGTTTCTGCTGTACAACAAAGTGAATCGGCTATATGTATACATCCATCCCCTCCCTCTCGAGCCTCCCTCCCACCCCACCCGTCTAGGTCTTTACAGAGCACCGAGCTGAGCTCCTTGCACTCTATGGCAGAGGGATAGCTACCTATTTTGCACATGTTAGGGCATATACGTCAATCCTAACCGCCCAGTTTGTCCTACCCTCCCCCTCCCCTACTGTATCCGCATGTTTGTGGATTTTTATCGAAACCATTCTTTCAAAACAGAGATCTTAAACTAAAGTATTTTTAAACCTCCCCCCCCTTCCTCTTGCTCTGAGTAATGATCAGATAAATTTTTGTTTTGAACTCACAAGGATGCTGTCTTTTGGGAAAACAAAGTCAAGAGAATGAAGTCAGGATAGTAATGCTATTTTTCCCTTTATAAATGGAGAGAAAAAAAAAAAAAAAAGACAACATACAGTTAGTGTTGGTTGGTAGTATGTGCTTCCCCTTGCCTCATTTAAAAAATTTCTCTAGAAGTTGGGAACATCCAGGGCCTCTTTGGATTGTGAGAAATTGTGTAACACAAAATGGACACTACAGACAGGCAGACACACCTGGGTGAGTCTGGGACTTGCTAGTTCTCCCTGAGATGTATCTAACCTCTCTGAGTCTCAATTTCTGCAAAATAGGAACAGTAATCCATCTCCCAGAGATATAACATTAAATGGGATAAAGTATGTGAAAACACTTAGAACAGTAAACAGCATGAACAAAGGAGAACGCGACATAAAAAACGCATCACAGATTCTTTACAATACTGAGTTTTGCTATCAAGTAAAATAAGGTCCTCCAGAACCAAATTAGAAAGATTTTTGCCTTTGGAATCATTTTCAGCAGTGATATATCAGTATACAGTCTAAATCCCAAAGCAAATTCTATAAGCCAAACTATCAAGCCCTCTCTCTGTCTCTTGCGGGCAAAGCAGTCATAACTTTGTTCTTTGTACTGTGCCTCTGATTCGTCTCTCTTCCTTCCAAAATTGCCTTGAAGCTATTGCCAAAGTTGTGAATCATTAATAAAATCCAGGGTGAACCCTTCTGTAAGAGTAAATCTCCTCTTCCCGTAAATGTTATTGCTAAAAGGACTATTTAGAAATTTCTTTTGCCTGTTCATTTGCAACAATATTAATCAATTGTTTGAGATTATCTTCCTGTCAAAACTGGTCTCCTGTCTTGACTGTTTTTATTATTCTGGGTGGACTTTGGACCAAACTTTCCTTTAACTAAAAATTTTCTTTGAGTATGATCTTCAGTCAACGTGGGGCAGGACTCCAGGGTATTAGCCTGATCTGATGTAATGGACCTCTCCTCAACAGCCTCCATTCTTGGAACTCATGAGAATTCCAGCACGTGAGGATGAGATTGGCAATCACCCTTCTCAGCAACCACCAACCTCAGACTCCATAGCTCAGGACTCTTTCAATCCAAAGTTACAGGAGACCAACATAAATTCATTTAAGCAGCAAAGATAATTTATTGGTTTGACAGATATGAGTCTATAGTAGACATCCTCTTGGAATATCTCAAAATATACTCTCAGGATTTTCTCTGGGGCTTGGCAATTTGTTTTAGGAGAGTCATACAGAGTATACTTTTCAGAATTTTGTCTTCACTAAGATGCTTCAAGATTCAGTCTCCAGGAGAGCTGTGAACCTCCTGTTGGGTCCCTTCCAGCTTTGCGCCTGAACAGTTCATCTCCCAGAAATCCAGTGGACACTGATCACTGTCTGGGGGGAGGGATCTTTAGATTTTGAATGTCCTAGGCAAGGCTGGCTGCATAGTCTGCTGGGCTCAGTGCTAAGTGAAAATGCAGAATCTCCTTTTCAAAAAATAGGAGAAAGCACCATTGTAGTATTAATACTAAAATATAAACCTCTTCCTCTTCTGTGGTCTCTCTCCACTTTTCATGGTGTTTAAAATTTTCTATTTAATGTCATGCTCTGTTGAGCGTGGGGATACTGACTAGGAGAGACTGGGCCTTCAAAGGCGCTGACATCCCTAGTACATTCTGTAAGGCAAGTGGGAAATGAAATACATGTATCAACCATTTTGACATTACCTTTTACTGGCATTCCACTTTGTTTTCCGGCAGAGGTTTTCTGTGTGTTTTCTCAACCATATTGCTGAGTCATTTGACATATAGTTTCAAAGTCATACCAGTAGGTTTTCAAAAACATCATGTCTTGTTTCCTTAGATTTTCTTTTGATCTTATTTGACCTGGCCTATTGAAGAGCGTTTTTATCATTGTTTAATTCAAAAACTTCTTACTCATCATTCTTGGTCAGGGCTTTGGAGATGAAGGACAGGAGAGAGGAATTATTTCTGTGTTTTGGGCCAATATTGCCATTTCTCAGCAACACTGAGTTCCAGACAAATGATGTGATGATCTAGTAGCTTTCCCATTTTCGAGGCCAGTACCTTGTATTAAATGTCTTACTGTATCTAACTTTTGAGATTTCAAGCACTGAGTTGTTTGTAGGTCTGCTGTGAGTTTCCAATCTCTGAAGAGAACAACAACAACAAAAAAGCAAAAACATCAAAGCATCTTTTCCATACTCACTTCAAGGACGGTGTGATAATTTGAGCATTTTTCTTTATGCGTGGACTCAAACCCAGGCCTACAGAGTGGAGTTGAAGGGATGAGACAAGTTTGATCTCTGTCTACTATTTGCCTGGTGTCAGGATGACTCAGATAGCTCATAGTCTTAAAATAGGTAACTAAAGAGAACCTTCTGTAGAGCTCAGGGAACCCTACTCAGTGCTCCGTGTTGACCTAAATGGGAAGGAAACTCAGAAAAGAGGGGATACATGTATAAATATGGATGATTCACTTTGCTGTACAGCAGAAACATCACAACACTGTAAAACAACTATACTCCAATAAAAAATAAAAATAGCTCATTTTTAATTAATTTATTTATTTTAATTGGAGGCTAATTACTTTACAAACTGTGGTGGTTTTTGGCGTACATTGACATGAATTAGCCACAGGTGTACATGTGTCCCCCATCCCAAACACCTCTCCTGCCTCCCTCCCCATCCCATCCCTCTGGGATGTCCCAGTGCATCAGCTTTGAGTGGCCTGTTTCATGCCGCTCAACTTGGATTGGTGATCTGTTTCATATATGGTAATATACATGTTCCAATGCTATTCTCTCAAACCACCCCACTCTCGTCTTCTCCAACAGAGTCCAAAAGTCTATTCTTTATATCTATGTCTCTTTTGCTGTCTCACATATAGGGTCATCATTACCATCTTTCTAAATTCCATATATATGCATTCATATACTGTATTGGTGTTTTTCTTTCTGACTTACTTCACTCTGTATAATAGGCTCCAGTTTCATCCACCTCGTTAGAACTGATTCAAATGTATTCTTTTTAATGGCTGAGTAATACTCCATTGTGTATATGTACCACAGCTTTCTCATCCATTCATCTGCTGATGGACATCTAGGTTGCTTCCATGTCTTGGCTATTATAAACAGTGCTGCGATGAACACTGGGGTACACGTGTCTCTTTCAATTTTGGTTTCCTTTGTGTATATGCCCAGCTGTGGGCTTGCTGTGTTGTACGGTAGTTCTATTTTCAGTTTTCTAAAGGATCTCCACACTGTTCTTCATAGTGGCTGTACTAGTTTGCATTCCCACCAACAGTGTAAGACGGTTCCCTTTACTCCACATCCTCTCCAGCATTTATTGTTTGTAGACTTTTTGATAGCAGCCATTTTGACCAGCATGAGGTGGTACCTCACTGTTGTTTTGATTTGCATTTCTCTGATAGTGAGTGAAGTAAAAATAGCTCATATTTTTGCCCAAAAAGAATTCCACTCCCTTTTGAGCCTAGACTTCTACTGTTCATTCTCTTCCAATCGCATGCATACGTTTATATCTCTGAAAGTTCCTCATGTACTGATAAATCCTCTCACAAAAGCCAAATCTATCTGATGGGCTATAAATTAGGACAGTTTTAACCTAATTTTGTCCTAAGCTCTCATATAATCTCATGCTGAAGATGGATTTTTTAAAAAATAGATTTTATCAGGCCTTTGTGGAAAAATTACATGTATATTTCATTACTTTTCCCTCTTATAATCACATATTTTAACCTAATGTTTACATATTTATTTAATTTATTGGATAGCAGACAAGGTAATCTGTATTTTAAGTTTTTAACCTATTAAAAACTATGTCCATCTAGTCAAGCCTGTGGTTTTTCCAGTGGTCATGTATGGATGTGAGAGTTGGACTATAAAGAAAGCCGAGCACTGAAGAATTGATGCTTTTGAACTGTGGTGTTGGAGAAGACTCTTGAGAGTCCCTTGGACTGCAAGGAGATCCAGCCAGTCCATCCTAAAGGAGATCAGTCCTGGGTGTTCATTGGAAGGACTGATGTTGAAGCTGAAACTCCAATACTTTGGCCACCTGATGCGAAGAGCTGACTCATTTGAAAAGACCCTGATGCTGGGAAAGATTGAGGGCAGGAGGAGAAGGGGATGAAAGAGGTTGAGATGGCTGGATGGCATCACTGACTAGATGGACATGGGTTTGGGTAAACTCAGGGAGTTGGTGATGAACAGGGAGGCCTGGTGTGCTGTGGTTCATGGGGTTGCAGAGTCGGAGGTGACTGAGAGACTGAACTGAACCTATTAAAACTTATATATTTCTTTTAGATAAAGATTTGCAATGAACACTTGTTACTTTCATTAAAGAATAATCCTTGATCTCTTGCTTTCCATGTATACTCTTCATTCTGAAAGCAGAGCCGTTCAGAAAACACATGTGATGATTAACAATGGTGATATCACTACATTGAGTGTGACAGATTGTATGAATCATGTGAGGAGAGCCCTGGGGGAGAAAGTTTGGATCCCTGAGATGCAGTTAGAATTATACTCTCAATCAAGATCTTTTAATAGTTTCTTTTCCTGTAAAATAGAAAAATTAACAGCAATATCATCTTCCAACATTGGACCAGGCTATCAAATGGACACATAAAAGAAAGATAAACATGAGTTTTATTTTTTAAAAAGGGATAGCACCAGAGAAATCTTCAGATGAATTAATGGAACGTGCTCAGTAGCTTTTCTTAAAAAAAAAAAAAAAAAAAAACTTGAAAAATATATCCACTACCTGTACTATTGCTTTATTTTCTAGACTACTAGGTATAAAACTGTGGGAAAAAGCCTGGTGAATGTGAAGATGCAGAGGAGGGTCAGTTTAGTGGAGTGAGGCTCTGATGCTTCTTCTGCCATGCACCATCCCTCTGGTTTAGAGGTGAGTTTCATCAAGTCTGAAGCAAAACCTAAAAACAGAAGAAGAATATCAGGGAATTCAGGGACCAGGACACCATTCTAGCCATTCTAGACAATGAAAAAAAAAAATGCAGATCTTCTGGGTGGAAGTAATTTCCAGGCAGCAGGCTAAAGTTCTTTGGCAGCTGTCCTCACAACTGGATTTTAGTTTTACTTATGAATTTTTGGATCACAGATACTTTCAACAGTAGATCCAGTTGGGATTAAATTAATAAACTATTAGTATGCAAAGAGGTCTTCCCAGGTGGTGCTAGTGGTAAGGAACCTGCCTACAAAATGGGAGATATATAAGAGAAGCAGGTATGGTCCCTGGGTTGGGAAGATGCCCTGGAGAAGGAAATGGGAATCCCCTCCAGTATTCTTGCCTGGAAAATCCCATGGATTGAGGCACCTGGTGGGCTGCAGTCCATAGGATAGCAAAGAGTTGGACACAATGGAAGCAATTTCGCATAGCACGTGCAAAGAGGTCAGCCCTTGAAGTTCAGGTGAGTGATTAGCATCTTCTTAGGTCAGCTCTGGTCTCTCTAAAGAGGAGTTTCAGATGCCACCCAGGACACCCAGCTTCTTAGCCCTTCTGTCCAGACTTGCAAAACCCAAGGAAATGCTTCTCAACTCAGAGATGACTGCAGCTCAGGTTGCTGTTTGTGGCTTTTTGAATAATGTGAAAAAGGCATTGCTACAATTTCTGGCATGTGGGGAAAAATGTAAGCTTCCCTTCCAAGCGACTTATTTCAAAAGGAATGGAATTCAGGTCCAAATCCAAAAATAGTAAGAGGCTCCAGAAAAAAGATTTTCCCACACCTTTTCTCTGTTTTGGTTAAAAGTAACTCTTGCATTATTGAGGATGGGTTGCATTTTATTGCTGGCAAATACTCTACAGAAAAATTTCTTTTTGAAACCACAGAAGGATCAAAACAAAACCTGAGCTTCCCTGGAAGCTCAGATGGTAAAGAATCCACCTGCAATGCTGGAGACCCGGGCTCAATCCCTGGGTCAGAAAGATCTGCAGAAGAAGGAAATGGCAACCCACTCCAGTATTCTTGCCTGGAGAATTCCATGGACAGAGGAGCCTGGTGGGCTACAGTCCATAGGATCACAAAGATCTGGACACAATTGAGTGACAAACACTACTTTAAAATTATGTGAAATAGATCACCAGTCCAGGTTCGATGCATGAGATAGGGTGCTTAGGGCTGGTGCACTGGGATGACCCTGAGGGATGGGATGGGGAGGGAGGTAGAAGGGGGGTTCAGGATAGGGAACACATGTACACCTATGGCTGATTCATGTCAATGTATGGCAAAAACCACTACAATATTGTAAAGTAACTGGCCTCCAATTAAAAAAAAAGACATTAGTATCTGTGTTTCCTGTCATCCGTGTTTTATGGTCTATACTATGATGGTCTTATATTCCAGGGGACATTTGGCCGTGTCTGGAGACACTTTACATCATTAACTTAGATGTTTTATCATCGGTGCTGTATAGATGGAGAAGTCTTGAGGCTACTGTAAGAATACAACTGAAAACTAGAGGCAGGAGGCTTAAGTCCAAATCCTGAGAATACCAGAGAACTCCTGACCCCAGGGAACATTAATTGATCGGAGCTCATCAAATGCCTCCATACCTACACTGAACTAAAGCACCACCCAAGGGCCAACAAGTTCCAGAGAAAGACATACCACGCAAATTCTCCAGCAACACAGGAACATAGCCTTGAGCTTCAATATACAGGCTGCCCAAAGTCACTCCAAACCCACTGACATCTCAAAACTCATTACTGGACACTTCAGTGAACTCCAGAGAGAAGAAATCCAGCTCTGACCACCAGAACATCGACACAAGCTTCCCTAACCAAGAAACCTTGACAAGCCACACGTCCAACCCCACCCACAGTGAGGAACCTCCACAATAAAGAGGAACCATAAACTGCTAGAATACGGAAAGGCCACCCCAAACACAGCAATATAAACAAGATGAAAAGGCAGAGAAATACCTAGCTGGTAAAGGAACAGGATAAGTGCCCACCAAACCAAACAAAAGAGGAAGAGATATGGAATCTACCTGACAAAGAATTCCAAATAACGATAGTGAAAATGATCCAAAATCTTGAAAACAAAATGGAGTTACAGATAAATAGCCTGGAGACAAAGATCGAGAAGATGCGAGAAATGTTTAACAAGGACCTAGAAGAAATAAAAAAGAGTCGATATATAAAGAATATTGCAATAAATGAGATAAAAAACACTGGAGGGAACCAATAGTAGAATAACAGAGGCAGAAGATAGGATTAGTGAGGTAGAAGATAGAATGGTAGAAATAAATGAAAAAAGAAAAAAGAATTAACAGAAATAAGGACAACCTCAGAGACCTCTGGGACAATGTTAAATGCCCCAACATTCAAATCATAGGAGTCCCAGAAGAAGACGACAAAAAGAAAGTCCATGAGAAAATACTTGAGGAGATAATAGTTGAAAACTTCCCTAAAATGGGGAAGGAAATAGTCACCCAAGTCCAAGAAACCCAGAGAGTCCCAAACAGGATAAACCCAAGGCAAAACACCCCAAGATACATATTAATTGAATTAACAAAGATCAAACACAAAGAAAAAATATTAAAAGCAGCAAGGGAAAAACAATAAATAACACACAAGGGGATTCCCATAAGGATAACAGCTGATGTTTCAATAGAAACTCTTCAGGCCAGAAGGGAATGGCAAGACATACTTAAAGTGATGAAAGAAAATAACCTACAGCCCAGATTACTGTACCCAGAAAGGACCTCATTCAAATATGAAGGAGAAATCAAAAGGTTTACAGACAAGCAAAAGCTGAGAGAATTCAGCACCACCAAACCAGCTCTCCAACAAATGCTAAAGGATCTTCTCTAGACAGGAAACACAGAAAAGGTGTATAAACTTGAACCCAAAACAATAAAGTAAATGAAGGGGATCATACTTATCAATAATTACCTTAAATGTAAATGGGTTGAATGCCCCAACCAAAAGACAAAGACTGGCTGAATGGATACAAAAACAAGACCCCTATAAATGTTGTCTAAAAGAGACCACCTTAAAACAAGGGACACATACAGACTGAAAGTGAAGGGCTGGAAAAAGGTATTCCACACATATAGAGACCAAAAGAAAGCAGGAGTAGCAATACTCATATCAGATAAAATAGACTTTAAAACAAAGGCTGTGAAAAGAGACAAAGAAGGACACTACATAATGATCAAAGGATCAGTCCAAGAAGTTCAGTTCAGTTCAGTCGCTCAGTCATGTCCGACTCTTTGTGACCCCATGAATTGCAGAACGCCAGGCCTCCCTGTCCATCACCATCTCCTGGAGTTCACTCAAACTCACGTTCATTGAGTCGGTGATGCCATCCAGCCATCTCATCCTCTGTCGTCCCCTTCTCCTCCTGCCCCCAATCCCTCCCAGCATCAGGGTCTTTTCCAATGAGTCAACTCTTCGCATGAGGTGGCCAAAGTACTGGAGTTTCAGCTTTAGTATCATTCCTTCCAAAGAACACCCAGGGCTGATCTCCTTCAGAATGGACTGGTTGGATCTCCTTGCAGTCCAAGGGACTCTCAAGAGTCTTCTCCAACACCACAGTTCAAAAGCATCAATTCTTTGGCACTCAGATTTCTTCACAGTCCAACTCTCACATCCATACATGACTACTGGAAAAACCATAGCCTTGACTAGATGGACCTTTGTTGGCAAAGTAATATCTCAGCTTTTGAATATGCTATCTAGGTTGGTCGTAACTTTCCTTCCAAGGAGTAAGCGTCTTTTAATTTCATGGCTGCAATCACCATCTGCAGTGATTTTGGAGCCCCCCAAAATAAAGTCTGACACTGTTTCCACTGTTTCCCCATCTATTTCCCATGAAGTGATGGGACCGGATGCCATGATCTTTGTTTTCTGCATGTTGAGCTTTAAGCCAACTTTTTAACTCTCCTCTTTCACTTTCATCAAGAGGCTTTTTAGTTCCTCTTCACTATCTGCCATAAGGGTGGTGTCTTCTGCATATCTGAGGTTATTGATATTTCTCCCAGCAATCTTGATTCCAGCTTGTGCCTCTTCCAGCCCAGCGTTTCTCATGATGTACTCTGCATAGAAGTTAAACAAGCAGGGTGACAATATACAGCCTTGACATACTCCTTTTCCTATTTGGAACTAGTCTGTTGTTCCATGTCCAGTTCTAACTGTTGCTTCCTGACCTGCATATAGGTTTCTCAAGAGGCAGGTCAGGTGGTCTGGTATTCCCATCTCTTTCAGAATTTTCCACAGTTTATTGTGATCCACACAGTCAAAGGCTTTGGCATAGTCAATAAAGCAGAAATAGATGTTTTTCTGGAACTCTCTTACTTTTTTGATGATCCAGTGGATGTTGGCAATTTGATCTCTGGTTCCTCTGCCTTTTCTAAAACCAGCTTGAACATCTGGAAGTTCACATATTGCTGAAGCCTGGCTTGGAGAAATTTGAGCATTACTTTATTAGTGTGTGAGATTAGTGCAATTGTGTGGTAGTTTGAGTTTATCTTCCTCCAAGAAGAAGATATAAGAATTATAAAAATATGCACCCAACATATGGAGCACTGCAATATGTAAGACTAATGCTAATAAGTATGAAATGGGAAATTAATAATAATACAATAATAGCAGGAGACTTTAATACCCCCTCACACCTATGGATAGATCAACTAAACAGAAAATTAACAAGGAAACACAAACTTTAAATGATACAATAGAACAGTTAAACCTAATTGATATCTATAGGACATTTCACCCCCAAACAATGAATTTCACCTTTTTCTCAAGTGCACATGGAACCTTCTCCAGGATACATCACATCCTGGGCCGTAAATCTAGCTTTGGTAAATTCAAGAAAATTGAAATCCTTCCAAGCATCTTTTCTGACCACAATGTAGTAAGATTAGATGTCAATTACAGGAGAAAAAGTATTAAAAATTCCAACATATGGAGGCTTAACAACATGCTGCTGAATAACCAACAAATCACAGAAGAAATCAAAAAAGAAATCAAAATATACATAGAAACTAATGAAAATGAAAACACAACAACCCCAAACCTATGGGACACTGTAAAAGTAGTGCTAAGGGGAAGGTTCATAGCAATACAGGCTTACTCAAGAAACAAGAAAAAAGTCATATAAATAACCTAACTCTACACCTAAAGCAACTACAAATTGGAAGAAATGAAGAACCCCAGGGTTAGTAGAAGGAAAGAAATCTTAAAAATTAGGGCAGAAATAAATGCAAAAGAAACAAAAGAGATCATAGCAGAAATCAACACAGCCAAAAGCTGGTTCTTTGAGAGGATAAATAAAATTGACAAACCATTAGCCAGACTCATCAAGAAACAAAGGGAGAAAAATCAAATCAACAAAATTAGAAATGAAAATGGAGAGATCACAATAGACAACACAGAAATACAAAGGATCATAAGAGACTACTATCAGCAACTATATGCCAATAAAATGGACAACTTGGAAGAAATGGACACATTCTTAGAAAAGTACAACTTTCCAAAACTGAACCAGGAAGAAATGGAAAATCTTAACAGACCCATCACAAGCATGGAAATTGAAACTGTAATCAGAAATCTTCCAGCAAACAAAAGCCCACGACCAGATGGCTTCACAGGTGAATTCTCAGTTAGAAGTGGTTGCTTGTCCATGTGCAATTTGATGGTGACCTGGCTAGGGCAGGCTTCTCTGGTGACTCAGATGGTAAAGAACCTGCCTGTAAGGCAGGAGACCCGGGTTGGATCCCTGGGTTGGGAAGATCCCCTGGAGAAGGAAGTGGCTACCCACTCCCGTATCCTTGCCTGGAGAATTCCATGGACAGAGGAGCCTGGAGGGCTACAGTTCATGGGGTCACAAAGAATAGGACACGACTGAGCAGATAAGACTTTCACTTTCTGGATAGGACAGTTCTCAAGGAGAGAAATAAATATGGGATGTAGTGAGTGTGATCAATACTACAAGAAAGGGAATAAAGTCAGGTTAAAGAACCAGAGGATGAAGGGATAAGAGTGAGAAGGTGACCTGTGAACAGAAGTATGAATGACTGTCACTCCAAGGAAGGGCACTGACTGACTTCTGCAGAGCGATTCACTCTGTCCACCTGATGATTAAGAGATGGGGCATGAGCGTGGCTGAGAGGAGCTACCCCACGTCCAAGGTAAGGAGCAGTGGCTGCGCTTTGCTGGAGAAGCCATGAAGAGATACCAGACGCCCAAGGTAAGAGAAACCCAAGTAAGACAGTAGGCACTGAGAGAGGGCATCAGAGGGCAGACAGACGGAAACCACCATCACAGACAACTAGCCAATCTGATCACATGGACCACAACATTGTCTAATTCAATGAAACTAAGCCATGCCATGTGGAGCCACCCAAGACGGGCAGGTCATGGTGGGGAGGTCTGATAGAATGTGGTCCACTGGAGAAGGGAATAGCAAACCACTTCGGTATTCTTGCCTCGAGAACCCCATGAACAGTATGAAAAGGCAAAAAGATAGGACATTGAAAGATGAACTCCCCCAGGTCAGTAGGTGCCCAATATGCTACTGGAGATTAGTGGAAAAATAACTCCAGAAAGAATGAAGGTATGGTGCCAGGGTCCAGCCCCGGTGGATCCAGGGAATTCGAAGCGGGGATGGCGTCGGCGAGGATCAGGAAACAACTGCTTAATTAAATGTTAATTAAGGATATAAAGAGTAATAGAATAAGGATAGCTCAGTGAGGAAATTCAGGGGAGAAAAGAGGCTGAATAATTCAGCCAGAAGGTGAGAGAAAGAACGACATGGGGAGATCAAGTTTCTGTGAACAAGGCCCGCACTTTATTTTCCAAAGTAGTTTTTATACCTTAAGTTATGCATAGAGGATAATGGGGGAAGGGGTAGAGTCATGCAGTAAGCCAGGCTTTCTTCCTGCAAACTTATCATATGCAAAAGTTTAGGTGATTTGCATCATCTTCTGGCCCAGAGGCCTGTTAACATTTTAAGACCCTTTCTTCAGAAAACTTATTTTTCTCTAAAGGTGACTAGTCAGGCGCCACTCTCCAAAAGCATTAAAGTTGCATTCCTATAGGGCAAAGGTGTGGTGGGTTGTAACAAGAAAAAGAATTAACTCAAGTGTCCAAGGTTACAAACACTGCCAGGGACACAGCAGGTAAGGGATATGGAGACTTAGCAGCAAACATTGGCCCAACAAGTGAAAAACCCTTCACCAATACAATTTCTAATCAATCTTTTAACTGCTCAAAGGAATCTGTATTTAGACAGTTTAGAACATCTCATACCTCTCACAGTTGGGAGACTCTGAGCAATCACATGTGGCTGGAAAAACCTATTCAGGCAGGCTAGAGGACTTCCAAAGGAGATTGTAGGTTGAAACACTATCAGACCCAGGAACTTTATTAACTGGAGCTGTAAGTTAACTCTTTATTCAGAGAGAGGTAGTGGGGAACAGCCCCCTGTAAAGTCAGAGGTGTAGGTGAGAGCACAAAGCAGAAAGTAGGCAGACTCTGGTTTTGGGGGTAGATGCTCGAGAATTTCCAGGGAGACTCCTGAGGCTTGATCCCACCTTTGCGTATGCCAAGCCTCCTTCCTCATAACCTTTGCCAGGAGCGGAGCTCGCTCCCCGCAGGATGGAGCAAAAAAAAAAAACCAAAAAAAAACCAAAACAAAACCAACACCCAGTTGTGGACGTGACTGGTGATAGAAGCAAGGGCCAATGCTGTAAAGAGCGATATTGCACAGGAACCTGGAATGTTATGTCCATGAATCAAGGCAAATTGGAAGTGGTCAAACAGGAGATGGCAAGAATGAATATCGACATTCTAGGAATCAGCGAACTAAGATGTTCTGGAATGGGTGAATTTAACTCAGATGACCATTGTATCTACTACTGTGGGCAGGAATCCCTTAGAAGAAATGGAGTAGCCATCATGGTCAACAAAAGAGTCCGAAATGCAGTACTTGGATGCAATCTCAAAAACGACAGAATGATCTGTTTGTTTCCAAGGCAAACCACTCAATATCATGGTAATCCAAGTCTATGTCCCGACCAGTAACACTGAAGAAGCTGAAGTTGAATGGTTCTTTGAAGATCTACAAGACCTTCTAGAACTAACACCCCAAAAAGATGTCCTTTTCATTATAGGGGACTGGAATGCAAAAGTAGGAAGTCAAGAAACACCTGGAGTAACAGGCAAATTTGGCCTTGGGGTACGGAATGAAGCAAGGCAAAGGCTAACAGAGTTCTGCCAAGAGAACGCACTGGTCATAGCAAACACCCTCTTCCAACAACACAAGAGAAGACTCTATACATGGACATCACCAGATGGTCAACACCAAAATCAGATTGATTATATTCTTTGCAGCCAAAGATGGAGAAGCTCTATATAGTCAGCAAAAACAAGACCCAGAGCTGACTGTGGCTCAGACCATGAACTCCTTATTGCCAAATTCAGACTTTAATTGAAGAAAGTGGGGAAAACCACTAGCCCATTCAGGTATGACCTAAATCAAATCCCTTATGACTATACAGTGGAAGCGAGAAATAGATTTAAGGAACTAGATCTGATATACAGAGTACCTGATGAACTATGGACAGAGGTTCATGACATTGTACAGGAGACAGGGAGCAAGACAATCCCCAAGAAAAAGAAATGCAAAAAAGCAAAATGGCTGTCTGTCCGAGGAGGCCTTACAAATAGCTGTGAAAAGAGAAATGAAAAGCAAAGGAGAAAAGGAAAGATATAAGCATCTGAATGCAGAGTTCCAAAGAATAGCAAGGAGAGATAAGAAAGCCTTCCTCAGCAATCAATGCAAAGAAATGGAGGAAAACAATAGAATGGGAAAGACTAGAGAGCTCTTCAAGAAAATTAGAGATAGCAAGGGAACATTTCAAGAAAAGATGGGCTCAATAAAGGACAGAAATGCTATGGACCTAACAGAAGCAAAAGATATTAAGAAGAGGTGGCAAGAATACACAGAACTGTACAAAAAATATCTTCATGACCCAGATAATCACGAAGGTGTGATCACTCACATTCACCTAGAGCCAGACATCCTGGAATGTGAAGTCAGGTGGGCCTTAGGAAGCATCACTATGAACAAAGCTAGTGGAGGTGATGGAATTCCAGTTGAGCTGTTTCAAATCCTGAAAGATGGTGCTGTTAAAGTGCTGCACTCAATACGCCAGCACATTTGGAAAACTCAGCAGCGGTCACAGGACTGGAAAATGTCAGTTTTCATTCCAATCTCAAGGAAACGTAATGCCAAAGAATGCTCAAACTACAGCACAATTGCACGCATCTCACACGCTATTAAAGTAATGCTCAAAATTCTCCAAGGCTTCAGCAACATGTGAACTGTGAACTTCCAGATGTTCAAGCTGATTTTATAAAAGGCAGAGGATCCAGAGATCAAATTGCCAACATCTGCTGGATCATGGAAAAAGTAAGAGAGTTCCAGAAAAACATCTATTTCTGCTTTATTGACTATGCCAAAGTCTTTGACTGTGTGGATCACAATAAACTGTGGAAAATTCTGAAAGAGATGGGAATACCAGACCACCTGACCTGCCTCTTGAGAAACCTATATGCAGGTCAGGAAGCAACAGTTAGAACTGGACATGGAACAACAGACTGGTTCCAAATAGGAAAAGGAGTACATCAAGGCTGTATATTGTCACCCTGCTTATTTAACTTCTATGCAGAGTACATCATGAGAAACGCTGGGCTGGAAGAGGCACAAGCTGGAATCTAGATTGCCGGGAGAAATATCAATAACCTCAGATATGCAGATGACACCACCTTTATGGCAGAAAGTGAAGAAGAACTAAAAAGCCTGTTGGTGAAAGTGAAAGAGGAGAGTTAAAAAGTTGGCTTAAAGCTCAACATTCAGAAAATGAAGATCATGGCATCCGGTCCCATCACTTCATGGGAAATAGATGGGGAAACAGTGGCTGACTTTATTTTTCTGGGCTCCAAAATCATTGCGGATGGTGATTGCAGCCATGAAATTAAAAGACGCTTGCTCCTTTGAAGGAAAGTCATGACCAACCTAGGTAGCATATTCAAAAGCAGAGACATTACTTTGTCAACAAAGGTCCATCTAGTCAAGGCTATGGTTTTTCCAGTGGTCATGTATGGATGTGAGAGTTGGACTGTGAAGAAATCTGAGCGCCGAAGAATTGATGCTTTTGAACTATGGTGTTGGAGAAGACTCTTGAGAGTCCCTTGGACTCAAGGAGATTCAACCAGTCTATCCTAAAGGAGATCGGTCCTTGGTGTTCATTGGAAGGACTGATGTTGAAGCTGAAACTCCAATACTTTGGCCACCTTATGCGGAGAGCTGACTAATTTGAAAAGACCTTGATGCTGGGAACGATTGAGGGCTGGAGGAGAAGGGGACGATGAGGATGAGATGATTGGATGGCATTACCAACACAATGGACATGGGTTTGGGTGGACTCCAGGAGTTGGTGATGGACAGGGAGGCCTGGTGTGCTGCGGTTCATGGGGTTGTAAAGAGTTGTACACAACTGAGTGACTGAAATGACTTGAACTGAACTTGCAGTGGATGCCCGTTGGTGGACATTTACCTGAGACACAAATGTCTCACCATCACACATAAATTTCCCCCAGATTTTCTTGCCAGTCATCTTCCAAGCTTGGAAGTTCCCAGAACTTTCTCAACTTCCAAGCCCGAGGCCATCCAGCTAAACCATTCATAACCCCATGAATGAGCCTAGAACCACACTTCTGGCAATCTTGCACTCATCGCTGTGGACACGTGCTGCTCAGAGGTCTGCCTGCTGGAGGACTTTTCTGCACCTTGACCTTCAGTGTTGTCCCTGGGTAGGGCTGTAGTGTTGCAGCATTCCACTTCCTGCTGGGGCTGGTGCATCTTACTCAAGTTCTCCTTCTTGAACCAGTTGGTCATGGGAGCATCCTAGGAGGCCATTCACATAGATTGAGAGACAGGAGGCAATTCCAAAAGGAGTTCATGATAAAGGAGTCAGAGCATCTGTTTATCATCAGGAAGAAACTGATTAGATTTTCTAGTTCTTCTAACTGGATTTTCAAACTCCAGTGCGAGTAGCCTTTATACTTAAGACTTTTATCTCATGCTTCTTTGCAGACATCTGAGGGAATTTGTCAGTTCTATCCTCCAGCTTAGTAATTTATTCCTCAGGGGTACCTATTTTGATATTTGAGATTTTTATTTTAATAATCATGCTCTTTTGTTTCTAGGATATCTAATTGGTTCTTTGTCAGAATAACTCATTTTTGTTTCATAAATGAGATGGGCTCTCTTAGAACTCTGAGGTTATCAGTTATACTTAATTTAAAGTCCTCTCTTTCCTAGACAGGTGGGATGGGGAGGGAGGTGAGGGGGAGGCTCAAGAGGGAGGGGACCTATGTATCCCTCTGGATGATTCATGTTGATGTTTGGCAGATACCAACATGATATTGTAGAGCAATTATCCTTCAATTAAAAATAAATAAATTTAATTATAAAAAGTCCTTTCTTTTTTGTTCCACTTTGCATGCTTTCTTATGTGTTGTCTTTTGTGCCTGTCTATCAAAGTATTAGTTTTCTTTCAATATTTTCTGTTCTTGCTCTTGTATCATTTAAAAAATAAATCTGAGATTCCCTTTTGACACATGTGACACATGTGATTGTGATTCTGTTCAAGACAGCCTGTCTCCAGGAGGAGGTGATAGGAAGTACTTTCTGGTGGAGCATCTGATTGCTCTGTCTTTTGGGTTTGGAGCTTCCTGTTTCTCCTATTTATCAGATGTTACCATTAGTACCAACAGTACCAATTTGAGCATTCAAACTAATTGTCTACTACAGTCTAGTAGAAAATGCTTTATTCTGATTGGTGAAGGTGTGGGGCAAAGGGTTGGTGTAGGCAGGATGGAGTCATCAGGTTGCTCTATACATTCCAAATGTGACCCCATAATTCTGACAGCTCCCCAGTTCCCCATAACTGCTACATTCACACTCACAGCACACCCAGCTCTGCTTCTATTTTTCATAGCTTCCAACTTGTGGGTTGAGTTTTGGGCTGCTGTTTGATCCATCAAACCAACCTCATTTGCTTCCCATCTTTTGGAAATTAGCCAAATTTCTGGTGTACTGAGAGGGCTTCCCTGATAGCTCAGTTGGTAAAGAATCTGCCTGCAAGGCAGGAGACCCCATTTGGTTCCTGGTTCAGGAAGATTCCCTGGAGAAGGGATAGGTTACCCACATCAGTATTTTGGCCTGGAGAATTCCATGGGCTGTATAGTCCATGGAGTCTCAAAGAGTCAGACACAACTGAGCAACTTTCACTGACTTTATTGGTGTACTGATAGATATATTTTTTTCTAGTGGTGCATATGTGCTCAGTCGATTCAGTCATGTTTGACCCCTTTCAACCCCATGGACTGTACCCAGCCAGGCTCCTATGTCCATGGGATTTTCTCAACAAGAATACTAGAGTGGGTTGCCATGCCTTTTTCCAGGGGACCTTCCTGACCCAGGGATCAACCCAAGGCTCCTGCATTCCAGGCAGATTCTTTACCACTGAGCCACCGGGGAAGCTCATTTCTAGTGGAAGTAAGCAATAACTCTCTTGTACACACACACCCACTTATCCCCAGTTTCCTATATTTCTGGGGGATTTTGGATCCAAGAGGAGGCAGTCTGTGTCCTCAGGCCATCATCCTGATCTAATTTGATCCCATGTTCTGCATGTGATTGAGGTTGCTGTCTTTTGTGATTCTGTAATGCTTCAAATCCCGGGTTATCCCAGGCCCATTCACATCAGATGAAATATTCACAGTTTTGCAGCTAAAAAGCACCAGAGATAAAGCTACTGGAACATAATGGCTCATAGTAATGAGATTCCATTTGAGGATAATATGAACAACTGGGGACTCTGGTCTTTGCTGTCTGAATTTTGGAATACTTTCACACTGGGAAACGGGAGGCAGTGCCTGGTTCCTTGGCTTTTGTTCACAGGCTCTCTAGCACACTGTCTGCTTGATGGATGAATTTTCTCATTGCTGGTGATAATTCGATAGGGGGTGATTCACTTGCAAATGGAGGCTAACCCAGTGCGGTCCTCTCCTTCTCCACCTCAGGCTCATTCACTTTGCTATTTGCTCCCAATGTCCATTTTCTCTACTCAATACATCACCTTTTGATGAGAAAAAAGTACAGAATATTAGTCATGTGAGGATTTGGATCATGTTGAATTTAACACCAATGAGAAAGCTTTCCCCTTAATCCAGTGCTTCTGGAGCCAGCGGCTGCGATTACCAACGGGTGTGTGCATGCCCCATCTGAAGTCCAGACAGCTAGTTTCCAGACTAGCCTGGGCTCAAAGGATTTGTGCTAAATTCCTGGTATGGGCTGAAACACTAAGCCTGGTGGTTAAACTGTAGATCAGGAATGACTCTAAGTAACAACTTTGAGTTTGAGCAAGCTCTGGGAGTTGGTGATGGACAGGGAGGCCTGGCTTGCTGCCGTCCATGTGGTCACAGAGTCAGACACAACTGAGCAACTGAACAACTTTGTAAATCCAATCTTCTTCTTTCAATGGTTTCTATTCTTCCACTTCTCTATTCTTCTGTTACTGAGCAGACCATCTTGGGGTCCACGTTACCCTTATACTCCAGATTAAGAGCCATGGGGAGCTCTGAAAGCACTGGACTGGCCCACCACTTCTGTGGAGAAGAGATGGATGGGTATAAATTCTTCCCTGGGTGCCAATTCGACCCTCATTTATTATTAACCAATTGGCAGACTATGGGCCATCACTTGCTCATCTCTGTATTAAGGTCACACCTACATAAACTGAAGGTCTACATTAACATGAAGATCATGGCATCCAGTCCCATTACTACATAGCAAATAGTTGGGGAAACAATGGAAACAGTGACAGATTTTATTTTCTTGGGCTCCAAAATCACTGCAGATGGTGACTGCAGCCATGAAATTAAAAGACACTTGCTCCTTGGAAGAAAAGCTATGACAAACCTAGATAGTATGTTGAAAAGCAGAGACATCGCTTTTCCACAAAGGTCCATATAGTCAAAGCTATGGTTTTTCCAGTAGTCATATATGGGTATGAGAGTTGGACCATAAAGAAAGCTGAGCACCGAAGAACTGTGGTATTGAACTGTGGTGTTGGAGAAGACTCTTTGAGAGTCCCTTGGACAGCAAGGAGATCAAATCAGTCAATCCTAATGAAAGTCAACACTGACTTCCTTTGGAAGGATTGATGCTGAAGCTCCAATAACTTGGCCATCTAATGCGAAGAGCTGGCTTACTGGAAAAGACCTGGATGCTGAGAAAGATTAAGGACAAGAGGAGAAGAGGGCAACAGGATGAGATGGTTGGATGGCATCACTGACTCAATGGAAATGAGTTTGAGCAAACTCCAGGAGATAATGAAGGACAGGGAAGGCTGGCATGCTGCAGTCCATGGGGTCTCAGAGAGTCAGACATGATGTAGAGACTGAACAATGATAACATACACAATTAGTCCAAGAACAGATTGATCATAATGGTTAGATTGCTGTGTGTGTGTGTGTGTGTGTGTGTGTGTGTGTGTGTGTTTACTCCCAGACTTAAGGACCTGAGAGGTAAAGCTGTGAACTGAGAGTATATTCATATTTACACTGACCAGTTTTTCATGGTAGGGATACCACCCTGGGACCAGAAGCAGAGAGACTTTGAGATTCATTCACAGATTGGGTTCATCAGAAGAGGTAGCTGGCATTGAGCTTGAGATGCAGGATTAGGAATCAGCAATTGTGAAAGGAAGGTGGGAAAGTGTGTGGGGAAAACTGCAGAGGAGACAGCGCAGCGATGTTCTCAGCCTGAGAAATTGTGGCCAACATTGTGGAGACCTCTGGGGGGAAGCACCCTCATCAACTTGTCCCCATCAGGCCAAGATGGTGGCATTTTCATACCCGACTTGCTCAGTTGCTGAACATGGATTAATCCTAAAGGGAGCTGGCTTAAGGGGGTTTCTGAGCAGGACCAGAAGGAACTGACAGTGAAAGTCATCTGCTGACTGCACTCTCTGCAAATGAGAGCAAGTCCCTCCTTGAAGGGCCATCTGGCCAGCACATCCCTATGTCTGCCTCAAGTAGAGAAGCTAATCAGAAGAACATTTTCCTTGGAAAGAGAGAAAGTATAGGTACCCAACTTTTCCTGGGGGCAGTGAAAGGAGAGCACAGTGGAGGGACAGCCATGAGTTCTTGATATTTACTCCCAGTCCTCTTTCTTGATCAGGTTCCAAGGGGGAAAAAGGTTTTACTAGGAAGCAAGTCCTCTGAAAGAATCATATGGTTTTATTTATTTATTTATTTATTTTTAATATGGTGAATTGAGAGCACTTTAATTCTTTATATTTTGAAGGGAAATTATTTATTTCTGTGACAAAAATATATCTATTAGTGCATAATTCTTCATAATTCTGTAGTCTCCCCATATGGTTTTAATCCTCATTAACAACACAGAGAAGAGGCAGCTCTGATTTTGGCCTAAAAGGAGAATTCAGAAAAGGGTAGGAGACTGAATATATGAATTGACTATGGAGATATTCATAAAAATAGAATTCTGACCTAAGCAACCCAGGAAACCAACCCATTATCTGTAGGTACCCAGCCCAGGAAGCTAGCGTGCTATCTATGTCAGACTTGTAGAAGACAGAGTATTATCTCTAGCACCAATTCAGGAAGCCAAACAATAACTTCTGCAACAATGAACCCCAAGTGGCCAAGACTTGATTATTAACTGATAGCTTTCCTAAGTTTGGCCCCTGCTTCCAACTTAGGACTAACCAGAGAAAGCCAATTGTGCACCCCTAACCAATCCCTTGGACAGCAAGGAAATCAAACCAGGCAATCTTAAGGGAAATCAACCCTGAATACTAATTGGAGGGACTGATGCTGAAGCTGAAGCTCCAGTATTTTGGTCAGCTGATATAAACAGCCGACTCTTTGGAAAAGTCCCTGATGCTGGGAAAGACTGAGGGCAGAAAGAGAAGAAGGTGTCAGAGGATGAGATGGCTGGATGGCATCACGGATGAAATGGACATGAACTTGGGCAAACTTTGGGAGATGGTGAGGAACAGGGAGGCCTGGTGTGCTGCAGTACATGGGGTTGCAAAGAGTCAGACATGAATGGACAACTAAACAGCAGCAACAACCAGTCTCATCAGGTATCCTGCTTTTCCTTACCCCTCCTCCAGCTTCTCCAAGCCGACAGCCTCAAGTCAGGACCCACCTGAAGCCATCCCTGTTTTCCATTATGCAGCTTTCCCACTACTCTACTTGCCTTTGAGTCTCTAGCAAAACAAGCGATGGTGAATGACTCTCTTGCTATAGCCAGCTCTGAATACATAGCTTTTGCTTGGTCTCATTTGAGTGGGCTTCATTTATTTCCACTGGAAGGAAGATGATATTTCTGACCAATCCCATGTGCTAACAGAGTGTCAGGGGATGAAAGGAAGCCTGAAAAACAGGTGGGACCAGCATCTACCTGTAGGATTCAGGGCTTGGAGGGAGGGGTTGCTGGGAACCATGTGGGAAGCACCTTTGAACCAGAGCAGAGGGCTTAGGGGGCTGTCAGTCTAGCGATTGTGATACAGGACCTGAACCCAAGAATCTACTCTTATTTTAAATTTGCTATTGACTCCCCCAAAGACTTCCATCTGGGAAAAAGTGTGACATACCTAGCAACTAACATCTTATTAAATATTTATTTGAACACTTACTTATGCCAGACTCAGTGCTGGGCACAGGGGAGAAAATAATGAACAAAAGAGAAATCTCACAGGGTTTATTTTCTCCAAACACAGGGTGGTGGCTCAGCAGTAATGATTCTGACTGCAATGGAGGAGATGCAGGAGATGCAGGTTTGACCCAAGGTGGG
The DNA here is from genome assembly GCF_029407905.1 of Bubalus kerabau. Lineage (NCBI taxonomy): Eukaryota > Metazoa > Chordata > Mammalia > Artiodactyla > Bovidae > Bubalus > Bubalus kerabau. The sequence goes on along the minus strand of NC_073641.1, from coordinate 60,075,921 downwards.
GAAGGTCCCCCTGGAGAAGGAAATGGCAACTCACTCCAGAATCCTTTCCTGGAAAGTCCCATGGACAGAGGGGCCGGGTGGACTTGTCTGTCACGTCCCAGTCATTCATGACTGAATGACCGAGCACACACGGCACAGTGCTCAGTACTACTAAGCATTCGATAATATTTCATATGTAAAAATCAGATTGATGGAAATGTGCTTTAGTGTGGCTTTGAGAAGTTTCCTGACAAAATCTAAACCATATAGTTAGATTCCTGGAGGAAGGAATATTTTCAGAATCTAGTCCTAACTCATGTGTTGTGTGTGTGTGTATGTAAACACACGCTTGGACATTACCTTGGGCTATTTAGCATCTCTAAACCTCAAGGTCTTCATATAAAAATGTAATTAATAGTAGGAATCTTCTATCTCAAAGATTTGAATAAAATGGTAAAAGAAATATGAATGTGCAAAACAATTTTCAGTTACTATTTCCCTTCCTCCCATCAGCAACTCAGAGCTTGGAAAGAGTGTGTACACATAAATATTTCCAGGGCGGTCAATCCTCCTTAGGGGTTGGGTTCCTCCCTATGACTGGGTTCAGTTCAAGTCTCTCCCCAGCATGAAGGTTTTTCGCACCTACTTTGCCTCTTTCTTTGCCGAATCCCTATCACACTTAGGTTCAATGCTCTGTGAGCAAGAGGGTGATATGAATGAGACAGTATGACTGGACTGGTGTTATTGGCTGGCTGGGGTCTGCTTCTCCTCTAATTCCGCATGTCTCCCTCCATTGCTTGGCCTTGAGTGGAGAAAGGCAGAGATTCCAGAGGACCAGCGTCCTTGTTGGGTCAAGGGTATAGAAGTAGATGCAACACAACCCCAACTTGAGGGCTTCTTGGTGGCTCAGATGATGAAGAATCTGCCTGCAATGCAGGAGACTCAGGCTTGATCTGTGGGTTGAGAAGATCCCCTGGAGAAAGAAATGGCAACCCACTCCAGTACTCTTGCCTAGGAAATCCCATGGATGGAGGAGCCTGGCAGGCTACAGTCCATGGGGTTGCAAAGAGTTGGATACGGCTGAATGACTAACACTTTCCCTTTCTTTCCTAGCTTGAATCACAAAGCAATCTCTTGCCTGCAGGATGGCAAAAGCCTTAAACTTTGAGTCCACTCAGCATCCTTCTAACCCATTTTGCTCAGAGTTGTCAGAGTAATGCATTGAAAATATTAAACTGTTCACATCACATTCCTGTTCACAATTGTTTAAGGACTTCTTGCTGCTCCTGTCAGACAAGACACGAGGACATTCCAAAATTCAATCTGATGTTATGTTAATACCTGTAGAAACTGTGATTCTAAAAAGCAGGAAAAATAGAACAAGAATTGAGGACAGATTGAAGCAGTACATTGCTGTTGTTCAATTGCCAAGTCATGTCCGATTCTGCGATCCTATGGACTGCAGCATGCCAGGCTTCCCTGTGCTTCCCTATTTCCTGGAGTTTGCTCAGACTCGTGTCTATTATTTCAGTGATGCCATCCAACCATCTCATTCTCTGTCACCCCCTTCTTCTCCTGCCCTCAATCTTTCCCAGCATCAGGGAGGCAGTATGCAGATTTGTTAAATACGATCAAGTGGAGAAACCACTTAGATAAGGGCTACAGATAGAATAAACCGATGTGTAAATTTGGTAATGCAGTGACTCAATTCCCAGTTATAAAAAGGACTACAAAACAGGACTTGGCTTGGCAGTCAGAGTGGGAAGAAGAATTGCCCAGGATATCTGTAGCTCTGGATATTCTAACACCCAAGACTTAGTCTGGTTATTAAGTAGTCTCAGTGTGCCAAGAAATTCTAAATACTCCCTGGGGAAAACAAGTTCAAAATTATTTGTGGTGGCAGGATTTCCTTCTCTTTTATGGCCAAATTCATTTGTGACAACGTGCATGAAGCTGGAGGGCCCTGTGCTAAGTGAAATAAACCAGAAGAGCAAGGCATACACTGTATGATCTCACTCAGATATGGAATCCGAAAAAAAAAAAAAAAAGTCAAACTCATAAAAACAGAGGGGACAGTGGTGGTTACCAGGGGTGGGGTGTAGGGGAAATGGAGGTGGTGGTAGTGTTTTAGTTGCTAAATCATGTCTGACTCTTTGCAACCCCGTAGATTGTAGCCTGCCAGGCTTCTCTGTCCATGAGATTTCCCAGGCAAGAATGCTGGAGTGGGTTGCTATTTCCTCCTCAGGGGGTCTTCTTGACTCAGGGATCAAACTCGAGTCTTCTGGGGCATCTGCTTTGGCAAGCAGATTAATGCATGTATTGTTGTTGTTTTTCAGTCGCTTAGTTGTGTCCGCCTCCTTGCAACCCCATGGACCGCACGACGCCAGGCTTCCCTATCCTTCACTATTTCCCAGAACTTGCTCAAGCTCAGGCTCATTGAGTTGGTGATGCCATCCAACCATCTCATCCTCTGTCATTCCCTTCTACTCCCGCCTTCAATCTTTCCCAGCATCAGGGTCCTTTCAAATGAGTTGTCTCTTCACATCAGGTGACCAAAGGATTGGAGCTTCAGCTTCAGCATCAGTCCTTCCAATGAATATTCAGCATTAATCTCCTTTAGGATTGACTGGTTTGATCTCCTTGCAGTCCAAGGGACTCTCAAGAGTCTTTTACAACACCACAGTTCAAAAGCATCAGTTCTTTGGTGCTCAGTTTTCTTTATGGTCCAACTCTCACATCCATACATATCTACTGGAAAAACCATAGCTTTGGGTATACGGACCTTTGCTGGCAAAGTAATGTCTCTGCTTTCTAATATGCTGTCTAGGTTTGTCATAGCTTTTCTTCCAAGGAGCAAGTGTCTTTTAATTTCATGGCTGCAGTCACCATCTGCAGTGATTTTGGAGCCCAAGAAAATAAAGTCTGTCATTGTTTCCCCATAACTAATTACTTAATTTCTTAAGTACTTAGGAAAATTTGTCAGACAATTGTAAAATTAGAAATAATCAAATATTAAATTTGCTTTTTTCATATGATGTACTCATTGTGAGAACAGGAGTTTTGTCATGTTTCCTGCTGGCTTTGGCTGTTTGTAGGCACTAAATAAAATGCTTTTCAGTACATGATTGAAGTGTATATTTATACTTAGAGAAAATATTGGCTCACACTACCCTATCTGTTCAGAAACTCCTTTTCCTCAACTAATAGCGACTGAATAATTTTCTCCAAGTTAAACATATCTCTGTTCCTCATTATTACTAATGATATAATCCATTATAAATGGATACATTGTAGTTGCAAGAATGATAAGTTTTAAATAATAAAGTCTGATCTACCATTTAAGAACTAGAGAAATAGAGGGAAAAGGGATATGTTTAAAATAATTGATCCTCAAGAAAGAAGAAATATCTGAAGTCTAATTTTAAGAATTAGAAAAAAAAAGAAGTTAGAGAATACTTTAACATCCTCTCTCCTTTTGGAGGAGTTCACTAGAGGAATTCATTGTTATGTAACAGGGACAGTAATTGTAAGGAAAAGAAAACAGGCAAACTTTAAGAAACAAACACGGTAATATGAAAGCAGATATAAAAGAGAAATGGAAATGTTAATGAACTAAACCTATACCACCAGAGTTAACATTCAAATTGACATAAAAGAGTCACAGTGGAAAATAAACTTTAGAAGACCTGAAGGAAAAAGATCAAGCTGAGAAAATAATGACATATAAAATTACAAATGAGACATTTAACATAAAAATTGCAGATGTAAACCAGAATAATTGGACCATAGCTTCTATATAAGAGAGAGAATAAAGAATTGACTACTTTCCTTAAATGTTATCACACCATTTTAGATCAAATAACCCAAGAGAAAAATACCATACACAGAAAACTCCTAGTTAAAATTTTGAACTGGGATGATAGAAGAAAAAAATTACCCAAGATTCCAACAAAAAAGTTTTACTGTTCTGCAGAATCTAAAGGTCATAGATAATGGAAAGAAATCCAAAGCAGTTACAGGGAAAACTGTGTGATCAAATAATTTAATGCATGGAAAAGTTGCCTCTCAGAGGAAAGGTTATCAGAAATATATTAAATACTATCAGATATGCAAGCTTTCAAAACATAAATGAAGTCAAGAATGTGGATATTGTATACTCTTTCTTAGTATGAAATATAACTGATGTTTAATACTATGTTAATTTCAGGTATACCACACAGGGATTGAACATTTGCATACACGATGAGAGGATCACCATGGTAAGTCCAGTAACCGTCCATCCCCATACAAAGTTAGTACAATATTATTGACTCTATTCCCTATTCTGTATGTTATTATACATCTCTGTGGCTCATTTATTTTATAAGTGGAGGCTTGTACCTCTTAATCCCCTTTGTTTATTCTGTATATACTTGAGTTGAAAGTTGGAATGTTAAATGAAGAAACCTTTGCATTACTTGTTTTTGTTTAGTTGCTAAGTCGTGTCCAACTCTTTTGCAACCACATGGACTGTAGCCCTCCAGGCTCCTCTGTCCATGGGATTTCTCAGGAAAGAATACTGGAGTTTGTATTACTTTCTGTCCTTTTAATTCAGGAGATCACTGGTGAAACTCAAGACTTCCTTGCTTTCTCGTTAGTTCTTTTTTGGCTTCTTTTTCTATGTCAGGAAACATGTTTTATGTACCTCTCTTTCAACCCACTGTTTAGATTGACTTCTTGACATAGTTGATAAATATGTAAAAAAAAATTATTGTGCTTTTCAGTTTCTAGCAGTTGCTAAAAATACCTCAACTAATAATACATAAGGACACAGTGTAAGGAGAATTGTTAAACAAAAAACCTTTTTTTTTTTCTTCTCTCTCACAAAAGCAGAATTGCAGAGAATTCCACAATGGCCATTTAGTTGCCAAGGAATTTAACCATTTTGGGCATATTATATTAAATAGACTGAGTCATAGTCTAAACTATTCAAATAGCAGATATTTTTAGTCACTACTAAACTCTTGTTCAAATAATATTTTTTGGATCTGTGTATTACTGAGTTCAGTTCAGTTCAGTTCAGTTGCTCAGTCATGTCCGGCTCTTTGCGACCCCGTGAATCGCAGCACGCCAGGCCTTCCTGTCCATCACCATCTCCCGGAATTCACTCAAACTCACGTCCATTGAGTCGGTGAGGCCATCCAGTCATCTCATCCTCTGTCGTCCCCTTCTCCTCCTGCCCCCAATCTCTCCCAGCATCAGAGTCTTTTCCAATGAATCAACTCTTTGCATGAGGTGGCCAAAGTATTGGAGTTTCAGCTTTAGCATCATTCTTTCCAAAGAACACCCAGGGCTGATCTCCTTCAGAATGGACTGGTTGGATCTCCTTGCAGTCCAAGGGACTCTCAAGAGTCTTCTCCAACACCACAGTTCAAAAGCATCAATTCTTCGGCGCTCGGCTTTCTTCACAGTCCAACTCTCGCATCCATACATGACCACTGGAAAAACCATAGCCTTGACTAGATAGACCTTTGTTGGCAAAGTAATGTCTCTGCTTTGAATATGCTGTCTACGTTGGTCATAACTTTTCTTCCAAGGAGTAGGCGTCTTTTAATTTCATGGCTGCAGTCACCATCTGCAGTGATTTTGGAGCCCCCCAAAATAAAGTCTGACACTGTTTCCACTATTTCCCCATCTATTTCCCATGAAGTGATGGGACCAGATGCCATGATCTTCATTTTCTGAATGTTGAGCTTTAAAGCCAACTTTTTCACTCTCCTCTTTCACTTTAATCAAGGGGCTTTTTACTGACTTAACTGTCTTTAAATGTTGCTCTATATATTCCTTGAGCTGTAATCTCAACCATGTAAAAAAGTCAAAGACAGCACTTTGAGGAAATTCACTGAACAGTTGTTATCTTGGCAGAAGGAGGTATAAAAAAAAAATAACAATTTTTTTGGTACATCATTCCAGCAATTTCCCCTCTCTCTTAAGTAATGCATTTCTTGATGTTGTCTTGATTATTCCCATCAGCATCTACGGATGCTGTTGGAGCGCCTCCCGTCTGAAAAGCCTTGTCCTGACCTCATCTCCTACCTAGCTGCCACCTCATTTCTCAGCTTCCTTTTGCGGCAAAACTTTTGAGAGAGTTGTCTAGATTCTTGCAGCCTCTGATGTCTTCAGGTCGGTCTTAAATCCATCCTCACCAAGTTGCGCTGCAGCTTTTCGAGGTCTCCCATCACCTCCGGGAAGCCAAGTTCACCAATCAGCTTTCCTTCCTCATCCCACCTGACCAATCAGCAGCATCTGACACGTTGGCCAGCCCTCCTTCTTCACACACGTCCAGCACCTCCTTCCATGGTTTCCTCCTGCGTCATTGTCCTCTTCAGATCCTCCTTCCCCTCAGCCTTTCACCGTAAAAGGGCCTTCACGCTCAGTCCTACACCCTCTTCTCTGTTAATATTCACTTCACTGGTGGCTGCATGCAGTTTCCATGTTTATTTCTAAGGATTATTGTAACAAATTACCACAAACTGGAGACTGGAAGTCCGAAATTCAGCGGAACTGGAGATGTTAATAACAACTCTCTAGGGGAAAATGCTTTTAGGTAATGAGCAGGAAGAAATAAAATCCTCCTCTGAGGAACCCCCATGCTGTTGCTGGAAACGTACATTGAAGCAGCCATTATATAAAACAGTACTGCAGTTCTTAAAAAAAAAAATAATACATATATGATCCAGCAGTCCCACTTTTGGGTGTATATCCAGAAAAGAAGAAAACTTTAATTTAAAAAGATATTGATACATGCAGTCCAGTGTTCATAGTGGCAGTATTTACAATAGCCAAACATGGAAGCAACCTAAGTGCTCATCAACAATGATTGGTTTAAGAAGACGTGGTGTATATATACAATGGAATAATACTCAGCTGCAAAAAAAATGAATATTGCCATTTGCAGCAATACAAATGAACCTAGAGAATATCATGCTAAGTGAAGTAAGTCAGACAAAGACCAATACTATTAACATACATTGTCACTCACATGTGGAATCTAAAAAATAATACAAATGAATCTATATACAAAGCAGATACAGGTTTACAGACACAGAAAACAAATTTATGGTTAACAAAGGGAAACGGTGGTGAAGGAGGAATAAGTTAGGAATATAAGATTAATGGATACAAACTTCCATACGTAAAATACATAAGCAACAGGATTTCCTGTATAACACAGGGAAATATCTTTGTCGGCTAAAAATATAGTCACAACCTGAGAGTAGGGAGTTGTTTTATTTGGTGGGAATGTTTAGGACTCTGACCCTGGGAGACCATGTCTCAGTAGCTCTGAGAAAACTGCTTCAAGGAGGCAGGAGGGGGAAGTTGGGCTATATTCAAGTTTGCAACAAGGGCAGCAGGCAGGCTGAGCATCAAAGATCAGATATCAGGTTAAGGAGTTTGGCATTCTATGTATGGGAAGATGCAAGCCTCTGGACTCACTGAGTTTATTCCTTCCATATGCACCTCAACTATCTATCTGAGGCCAATCCTGTTTCCGTAATCACCTTAAGGAGTGGCAGATGACTGCATTCCCCCAGCTCCTCAGCAATCACCGTTGGGGGTGGCAGCATCCACTGGACCTCAGTTTTGGGAGCCCTCATTCACATTTGGAGGCCAGATGTCACTGATGGCTGTGACATTTCTTGTTTATTGATATGACAGGAGGTATTGTCATTTCACATCTTGTAATAACCTAATAATGGAAACTAATCCAAAGGGAATCATATATAACTGAATCACTTTGCTGTACACCTGAAAGGAACACAGTATTGTAAACCAGCTATACTTCCACAACAACAACAAAAGCCTTTTTGAGAGCAACTCTGACTCCAGGTGTCTTCAGAAAAGTTCACACCATCAAAAGCAGTTGGTGCCCCATTTCCCCCCTTGCTTTTGTAAGAACCTTGAGCTATGCAGGCAGGAGGGGCTTTTTCTGTTGGGGAGAGTTTCTTAGACTCCAATGCCCCCAGCATCTAATTCTCTTAGAGGATTCCCACCAGATAATCCTTTAGTATTTTCACTATGTTTACTGTTTAAACTTTTTCATTTGCATTATTTTCTTTGGGTCTTTTAACAGCTTTATTTTGCAGTTGATAAGACTGAGGATCTTTATGGCATTTTCCAGATGGAGAATCTGAGTTTCAGAGAGGATAAAGCCTGTTCAATACAAAAGTAACAGGTAGGTCAGAGCGAGTCTGCTGATCTGCTCTGTCTTACCATGATTATTTACTTTATGTTGAAACCAAACTCTGTGAGTAGCGTTTCTGTGTTTGAGTTGAGTTTACAGTAAATATTTGCAAAAGGTTGGTAAAATTTTCTTCTTCTTTCTTCACCTATCAATATTTAAAGTTGGCAGTGCATTTATGACATATTTTACTCTTTATTTTCTGCTTAAATCAAAATGAGAGTTCATCAAGTGTGTCTACAGTAAGCATGTTGTAAATAAACATTTGTAAAATGGAGATGCATTGATTGAGAAGAGTGGGAAATGGATCTGATTATATTTTATGAATTGTGTTTAAATTTTCAGCATGGATCATAGAAGTGATTTATGATTTCTTACACATTCATCTAGAATAAGTCACTGAAGCAGTTTATTCACTTGGATTTGCAAAAGGGTACTATTTCACTCCTTTGAGGGCTCAGAAACTAGGGTCTTATGATTAAATTTTCTAGTGATGTGTGGCGGATTCATTTTGATATTTGGCAAAACTAATACAGTTATGTAAAGTTTAAAAATAAAATAAAATTAAAAAAAAATTTTCTAGTGATGAAGAGCATAGACTTTGGAGTAAGGCAGAACTGAACTTGAAGCTCAGTTGTACTATGAACAAACTGTGGCTCTCAGATGCTTAACCCTCAGTTTCACCATCTATAAGATGGGGATAGTATCAGTACTTACAGGATTATTAGCATATACTATTAGTATATTATTGTTGTTGTTCAGTCACTAAGTCATGTCTGACTTAATTAGTATATGATTATATTAGACAGAGGAGCCTGGTGGGGTCACAAAGAGTTGAACATGACTGAGTGACTAACAGTTTCATAGCACTACGTTAGTATAAGATTATTAGTATCGAGAAATGAAATATTTCCTTCCATATCAGTATAAAAGGATGTCACAGTCATCAGTGATTGCAGCCCTCCAATGTGAGCTGATAAATTAAAAAAGCCCTCAGGACGGAGAATACCTGTGATCTAGCAGCCATCAGACTGCAGCCACTCCCTACAGTGAGTCCCATGGGAGTTCCGGATGTGAAAACACAGGATACTGGCCCTAGATAGCTGAGATGTATATGAAAGGAATGCTTTCAGTGAGCCCAGACTCTTGCATCTTCTCATACACAGAAAAGCACTAAATTCTAGCTTGGGACATCTGGCTTTCTTTAATTAGCAATAATCCTTTGATGTTCAGATTACCTGCCCTTTGTTTTAAATCTTCTATATAACCTGGCACCTTCCCTTGCCTCCTGAGAGCAGTTCTCTCAGGGTTATTTGAGATGCTGCCTCCTGGCTTGAAGTCCTAAAAATTCCCACCTAGCAAGACATAACTCTCAGTTTTCAGATTGTGAATATTGTTTAAGTTGATAGTATATAGTATTTATTATATTATTCATATATAGAGTTTTGGTGTAGTTAAATTATACTGTAGTCATGGACCTAGGATGTTGAATTCTGTCCTGGTTGGGATCCTTCTTTGCCCCTATGTTTCCAAGTTTGTATTTGTAAACACTTTGAGGAATACCCCAGGTGGTGTTAGTGGTAAAGAATCCACCTGCTAATGCAGGGGATTCAAGAGACTCAGATTTGACCCCTGGGTCAGGAAGATCCCCTGGAGTAGTAAATAGCATCCCATTCTAGTATCCTTGAATGGAGAATCCCATGGACAGAGGAGTCTGGTGGGCTACAGTCCATATTGTCCCAAAGAGTCAGACATGACTAAAGCAACTTAGCACACAGTATGCCATTGGGGAAGCTTGGTCGGCATCACCCCTATATGCCATCAAGTTCCCAGGGCCACTTATATTCCCTAAATGAAAATTATGAATGAAGAATATTTTTCACATGAGTGAATAACTTGAACAATTCCCTCTGTGCATGTCTACTGGGGCCTTGGCTCCATCCTTCACTGGCCTAGTGGTTGGTAGGGCACTCTGACCACTTTTCCTGGGCACTTCAAGACCATCACTGCTAATAATGCTCTGCTTTTTCTGACTTGATCTGACCATTGATTCTAGCACCTTCAATCCTCTTAGCTGGTGATTGTGACAACATTAAATATTATGAGATTTTTCTTATCTACCTTTATTGCCCAAGGCTGAAAGTCAAATCTGTTACCAGGGTGGATATTGTTGTTGTTGTTCAGGCGCTAAGTCTTTGAGACCACATGGACTGCAGGACCCCAGGCTCCTATGTCCTCCAAATTCATCAATTCATGAATTGACCATGTTGATGATGATATCTAACCATCTTATCCTCTCCAGAGAGTGGATCCTGTGGTTAATCAAAGAAGACAGTTAGGTCATTCATTTTCACTCAGTGCAGATTTGAAGAACATTTTGAAAAGCATTGGGGTTTACAGCAGTGAATGAAAGCTGCCACAATCTATCAGAGAATAAAATGCCAAGTAATTAAAAGGATTATGAGTGTTATATAGGGAAAAAACATTGGACCTCTTATCAATTATTCAGTCACTCAGTCATGTCTGACTCTTTGCGGCTACACAGACTGCAGTATGCCAGGCTCCCTGTGCTTCACCATCTCCAGGAACTTGCTCAAACTCATGTCCACTGAATCAGTGACACCATCCAACCATCTTATCCTCTGTCATCTCCTTCTCCTCCTGCCTTCAATCTTGCCCCAAATCAGGGTCTTTTCTAAGGAGTTGGCTCTTCTCATCAGGTGGCCAATGTATTAGAGATTCAGGATCAGTCCTTTCAATGACTATTTAGTGTTGACTTCCTTTAGGATCGACTGGTTTGATTTCTTTGCAGTCCAAGGGACTCTCAAGAGTCTTCTCCAACACCACAGTTCAGAAGCATCAGTTCTTCAGCGCTCAGCCTTCTTTATGGTCCAACTCTCACATCCATACTTGACTACTGGAAAAATCATAGCTTTGACTAGACAAATTTCTGTTGGCAAAGTGATGTCTCTGCTTTTTAATATGCTGTCTAGGTTTGTCATAGCTTTTCTTCCAAGGAGCAAGTCTTTTAATTTCATGACTGCAGTCACCATCCGCAGTGATTTTGGTGCCCAAGAAAATAAAATCTGTCACTATTTCCATTGTTTCCCCATCTATTTGCCATGAATTGATGGGACTGGATACCATGATCTTAGTTTTTTGAATGTTGAGTTTCAAGCCAGCTTTTCCACTGTCCTCTTTTACTTTCATCAAGAGGCTCTTTAGTTCCTCTTTGTTTTCTGCCATAAGGGTCATGTCATCTGTGTATCTGAGATTATTGATATTTCTCCCAGCCATCTTGATTCCAGCTTGTGCTTCATCCAGCCCAGAATTTCTCATGATATACTCTGCATGTAAGTTAAATAAGCAGGGTGACAGTGTACAGTCTTGATGTACTCCACTCCCAATTTTGAACCAGTCTGTTGTTCCATGTCCAGTTATAACTGTTGCTTCTTGACCTGCATGCAGGTTTTTCAGGAGGCAGGTAAGGTGGTCTGGTATTCCTGTCTCTTAAAGAATTTTCCACAGTTTTTTGTGATCCATAAAGTCAAAGGCTTTAGCATAATCAATGAAGCAGAAGTTTTTCTGGAATTCTCTTGCTTTTTCTATGATCCAACAGATGTTGGCAATTTAATCTCTGGTTTCTCTGTCTTTTCTAAATCCAGCCTGAACATCTGGAAGTTCTCGGTTCACATACTGTTGAAGCCTGACTTGGAGAATTTTGAACACTGTTTTGCTAGCATGTGAGATGAGTGCAATTGTGTGGTAGTTTGAAAGTTCTTTGGCATTGCCTTTCTTTGGGACTGGAATGAAAACTGATGTTTTCCAGTCCTGTGGCCACTGCTGAGTTTTCCAAATTTGCTGGCATATTGAGTGCAGCCCTTTCACAGCATCATCTTTTAGGATTTGGTATAGCTCAGCTGGAATTCTGTCACCTCCACTAGCTTTGTTCATAGTGATGCTTCCTAATGCCCACTTGACTTCGGACTCCAGGATGTCTGGCTTTAGGTGAGTGATCACACCATCGTGGTTATCTGGGTCATGAAGATCTCTTTTGAATAGTTCTGTGTATTCTTGCCACCTCTTCTTAATATCTTCTGCTTCTCTTAGGTTCATACCATTCTTTCCTTTATTGTGTCCATCTTTGCATGAAATGTTCCCTTGGTATCTCTAATTTTCTTGAAGAGATCTCCAGACTTTCCCTTTCTATTGTTTCCCTCTATTTCTTTGCACTGATCACCGAGGAAGGCTTTCTTATCTCTCCTTGCTATTCTTGGAAACTCTGCATTCAGTTGGGTATATCTTTCCTTGTCTCCTTTGCCTTTAGCTTCTCTTCTTTTCTCAGCTATTTGTAAGGCCTCCTCAGACAACCATTTTGCCTGTTTGCATTTCTTTTTCTTGGGGATGCTTTTGATCACCATTTCCTGTACAATGTTACGAACCACATCCATAGATCTTCAGGCACTCTGTCTATCAGATCTAATCCCTTGAATCTATTTCTCACTTCCACTGTATAATTGTAAGGGATTTGATTTAGGTCATACCTGAATGGCCTAGTAGTTTTCCCTACTTTCTTCAATTTAAGTCTGAATTTGGCAATAAGGAGTTCAGGATCTGAGCCGCAGTCATTTTACTGCTGACTGTATGGAGTTTTTCTATCTTCAGCTCAAAGAGTATAATCAATCTGATTTCCCTATTGACCATCCGGTGATATCCATGTGTAGAGTCATCTCTCGTGTTGTTGGAAGAGGGTGTTAGATATGACCGGTGTGTTCTCTTGACAAAACTCTGTTAGCCTTTGCCCTACTTTATTTTGTACTCCAAGGCCAAATTGCCTGTTATACCAGGTATCTCTTGACTTCCTACCCTTGCATTCCAGACCCCTATGATGAAAAGGGCATCTTTTTTTTTTTTTTTCCTGTTAGTTCTAGAAGGTCATGTAGGTCTTCATAGAGCCTTTCAACATCAGCTTCTTCAGCATTAGATGTTGGAGCATAGACTTGGATTATTGTGATATTGATTGGTTGTCCTTGGAAATGAACAGAGATCATTCTGTTGTTTTTGAGACTGCACCCAAGTACTGCATTTTGGACTCTTTTGTTGACTCTGAGTGATACTCCATTTCTTCTAAGGGATTCTTGTCCACAGTAGTAGATATAATGGTCACTGGAATTAAATTTGCCCATTCCGGTCCATTTTAGTTCCTGATTCCTAAAATATTGATGTTCACTCTTGCCATCTCTTGTTTGAGCACTTCAAATTTGCCTTGATTCATGGACCTAACATTCCAGGCTCCTATGCAATGTTGTTCTTTACAGCATCGGACTTTACTTTCACCACCAGACACATCCACAACTGGGCATTGTTTCCACTTTGGCTTCGTCTCTTCATTCTTTCTGGAGCTATTTCTCTGCTATTCTCCAGTAGCATAGTGGGCACCTACTGACCTGGGGCGTTCATCTTTCAGTGTCATATCTTTTTGCCTTTTCATACTTTTCATGAGGTTATAAAGGCAAGAATGCTGAAGTGGTTTGTGTTTCCCTTCTTTAGTGGACCACGTTTTGTCAGAACTCTCCACCATGACCCATCTGTCTTGGGTGGCCCTACATGGCATGGCTCATAGTTTCAATTAGTTAGACAAAGCTGTGATCTATGTCATCGGTTTGGTTAGTTATCTGTGATTGTGGTTTTTATTCTGTCTTCCCTTTGATGGATAAGGATAAGAGGCTTGTGAAAGCTTCCTGATGGGAGGGACTGGCTATGGGGAAACTGGGTCTTACTCTGGTGGTTAGGACCTTGCTCAGTAAATAATCAAATTTCTGCTGATGGTTGGGGCTGTGTTCCTTCCCTGTAGTTTTCCCTGAGGTCCAGCTATGGTGGGGTAATAGCAATAATCGTGACCTTCTTCCAAAGGATTTACACCAGCACACTGGGCTCCCAGAACTGTTGTATTTAGTACCCCTGACAGTCAACTCACATCTCTTCTGGAGACTCCTGGACACTCACAGGCAAGTCTGGCTCAGTCACTTATGGGGTCACTGATCCTTTCCCCTGGGTCCTGGTGTGTACAAGGTTTTGCTTTTGACCTCCAAGAGTCTGTTTCCCCAGTCCTGTGGATATTCCGTAATCAAATCCCAGTGGCTTCCAAAGTCAGATTCCCTTGGGGCTCTCAGCCCCTTTGCAGGATCCTCAGGTTAAGAAATCAGTTGCGAGCCCTAGAACTTTTGCAACAGTGTGAGTACTTATTTGGTATACTTGGTATACTTTGGTATATTTGGGTCGTCTACTCACTGGCTCTGTGGTGGGGCTGATGGTGACCTCCTCCAAAAGGGCTTATGCCACACGCTGCTCCTCCCATGTCTACTGTAGCCAGAGCCCCTGTTTCCACAGTAGACCACTGCTGACCCCTGCCTCTGCAGGAGACACTCAAACACTCAAAGACAGGTCTGGCTCAGTCTCTTGTGGAGGTCAATGCTCCTTTCCCTGGGTCCTGGTGTGCACAAGGGTTTTGTTTGCATCCCCCAAGTGTCTCTGGTGGGTATGAGGTTTGATTCTAAATATGATTTTGCCCCTTCTACTGTCTTGTTCGGGCTTCTCCTTTACCCTTGGATGTGGAATAGCTTTTATCGGTGGGATCCAACATTCTCCTGTCAATAGTTGTTCAGCAGCTAGTTGCGATTTTGGTGTTCTTGCAGGAGAAGATGAGCACATGTCCTTCTATTCCACCATCTTGGTTTCTCCTCTTATCAGAGAGAGAAGCATTTGACACCTGGTGCTCATTCATTCACTCATGTGCTCATTTATGAAAACACATTCACTGAGACCTGAACCATAAAGAAGCCTGAGGCCAAAGAATTGATACTTTTGAACTATGGTGCTGAAGAAGACTCTTGAGAGCCCCTTGTACAGCAAGAAGATCAAACCAGTCAATCCTAAAGGAAATCAACCTTGAATATTCATTGGAAGGACTTACGCTGAAGCTGAAGCTCCAATATTTGGCCACCTGATGTGAAGAGCTGACTCGTTAGAAGAAACCCTGATGCTGGGAAAGACTGAGGGCAAGAGAAGGGGGTGACAGAAGATGAGGAGATTGGATGGCATTATCAACCCAATGGACATGAGCTTGAACAAACTCCGGGAGATAGTGAAGGACAGGGAAGCCTGGTGTGCTACAGACCACGGGGTCTCAAGAGTTGGACACAACTGAGCAACTAAACAACAATTCACTGAACACCTACTAAGTGCTACTCATCTGGCTACTAGCGTATAGCAATGAACAAGATAAAATCTTTTCATATTAAAACACAAAAAAATGATAACGTTTCAAGGTGTGGATAAATCCCACAAGGAAAGCAAGGTGAAAGGCAGAGAGGTGATGGAAGAGAGGTGCTGATTTTCAAATGTGCCCACAGCAGGCTTCTCTGAAGAGGGGACAGTTGATCTGAGCTGCAGTGGAAGCAGGAGAGGAAATCCTGTGAATATCCGGGGGTGGGGGGGATATTCCAGACAGAGGGACCAACAAGTACACAATTCTGAGTCAAGAGCATGCTCTGCACGTTTGAAGAGCAGCAAGGGGACTGGCAAGGAGTCAAGTGCAGAGAAGAAGAGGACCAGAGGCAAGGTGTACACCTGGATACATTGTCTGGGACCAGATCATGCAGGGTCTCCTAAACCATGGAAAGGATGTGATTATAGTGAGATAGCTTTGAGCTCAGAGTAGAGAGTGACATGATCTGAGGTCTGTTTTGAAAAGGTCATCACAGCTACTTTGTGGAGAACAGATTATGTTCTTGAGCCAATTTATGGCTGCTTGTTTGAAGGCACTCTATCAATTTTTCTTACTGGCTTGCAAATACTAATTATGATCTATGAAGTGCAGAATAGGCTTAGTTCCACTTTTCTCTTAACCAGACATTTTCTGAATTGCTGTGCCGAGGTGAAGGCAGATTTATTGGTGTGAAATAATGAAACTATGACAGTTCCATTAGGAAGACTTGATAGTATCTTTATAATGGAGGGGACTTTCTTAACATAAAAGGACAATATGCTATTACCCTCCCCTCCTTTTTTTTTTTTTAAATAATATCTCATACTCTGTTTGGCTCCCATCTGTGAACAATTTATTGGTTTTCTTGCTTATGAGGGTATCAAAGCAAGTCAAGTTCAGTCCTCATTATTCACCACAGCCATATTCCAGCCAGCAGGTCATGAACAGAATGAGACAATGGACCCAGGAGAAAGGAAGACTTCTACTGCCTCTGCCCAAATAGCTTATGCTCAAGTGTGATGTAAACTGTGGCTTGGGTTAAGGATGGAATCTAGAGCAGGTCTTGACCATGTGCTAGGTGAAGAATTACCAAAATGATAACAGTGTTTTGTTCACTAAGCAACTATTTTGTCAAAACAAAAGTGCCTTATGAAAGGCAACTACGTTTTTTTGAAAGGGCTGCCAAATGACATTTGGGGCAGAAGCTATTCATTTTCTTTTTAATAAGTCACTAAAAGAAGAGTCTTACCACCCTCAGCAAAGCAGCAATTTAACAAAGTCACAAGCATCAAAGCCATGAAAAACCAAGATCTATGATTCTGTAATTGTTGATTTAATAGCTCCATGAGTGAGCGAGTGAAAGTCGCTCAGTCGTGTCTGACTCTTTGCAACCCCATGGACTACAGCCACCCAGGCTCCTCTGTCCATGGAATTCTTCAGGCAAGAATATGGGAATGGGTTGCCATTTCCTTCTCCAGGGGATATTCTCCACCCAGGGATCGAGCCCAGGTCTCCTGCATTGTAGGAAGATTCTTTACAGTCTGAGACACCAAGGAGGGTATTCTCTTTGGGTTTGGTGTATCCTGGAGCATGGCTAAGTTCTATTTAAGTTTCCTAGCATGGGCTAGCTAAGGCTATGGTTTTTCCAGTAGTCATGTATGGATGTGAGAGTTGGACCATGAAGAAAGCTGAGTGCTGAAGAATTGATGATTTTGAACTGTGGTGTTGGAGAAGACTCTTGAGAGTCCCTTGGACTGCAAGGAGATCAAGACAGTCGATCCTAAAGGAAATCAATGCTGAATATTCATTGGAAGAACTGATGCTGAAGCTCCAATACTTTGGCCACCTGATGCAAAGAGCTGACTCACTGGAAAAAACCCTGATGCTGGGAAAGATTGAGGGCAGAAGAGGATGACAGAGGACGAGATGGTTGGATGGCATCACCGACTCAATGGACATGAGTTTGAGCAAGCTCCGGGAGATGGTGAAGGACAGGGAAGCCTGGTGTGCTGCAGTCCATGGGGTTGCAAAGAGTTGGACATGACTGAGTGACTTAACAACAACAACAGCATGGGCTAGGTTGCATTTTGGTAGAAGGGACAATGGCAAATGTGGAATAGATGTTTGAATCAGATGATGTCCAAGGTCTATTTGAATCCTGAGATTCAATGATTACAGGATAGAATCTGTGAAGTCTAGAGGTCTTGAGCTCTGTTGCCATAATATATCTCCTATGGTTCAAAATTGACCTGTAGAATATCTTTTGAGTTTCTACACATGAGTCCGAGAAAACATTTTTTTCATTTTTAGAAAAGAATGCTTCGGCCCTTGAACATCCATTTAAACATTTCTTTTTTAAGATGGAAAACTTGTATGTAAAAAAATTGCAAGAGAGCAGCGGTCCAAAAGAACTGCAATGACAAAATGTTCTCATCCATGCCGTCACATTGATATTGAGCATTTTATATGTGGCTTGTACAACTGTGAATCTGAATTTTAATTTTGTATAATTTAATTCATTTAAATGTATATAGGCACATATAGTTGATGGCCAATCTACTGCCCAGTTAATTTCCCAGATAACCTGAAGAATTATTCAGTGCTAAATAACACAGAAGATTGAAAATGAAAAGATCTTTATTTTACCCTAGGTCAAGTAAGTGAGGTTATTACCCACATCTTATCTCCAGTCCTGGTAGGTAAGTATGCATGTACATATACATTACTCTGTCTCTGTCATCTCTCACTTTCTCTGTCTCCACAGTCTATTATCAATATATGTCTCTCTCTCTTTATCTAATGTTTGCAATAGCACATTTTTCAACATGTGGAGGGAAATACAAGGACTGGAGAACAGAAAGAATATGATGAAGGTTATTTGTGTCCATTCTAAAGATAAAATTATCATTTAAAAAAAGGAGAATAGAAAAATGAATAAACAAAAAAAAATGGGCATAGATAAGTGTAAGCAACCTTTAAAGGGCACTTTATAAGGCAAGTCAGCTTCAATGGTGCCTGGAAATTCATTTGGAAGATCGAAATCATATACTTCCTAGAAGCCATTCAAGATTTCAAAACAATAATTTCTAGGTCTTTGGATCTTTGTAACAGTTTGTGCTCTATAACGTATAGATAAAGGTCAGGAAAAAAGTGTTAGGAACGATTGAGTCCTGTGTTTGCTCTTCATAAGTTTGATGCTTTTTTGTAATGATTTGAAGAATGAGAACTTTGAAAGAGGGTGGTAGGTAAGGGTGGAGTGGAAATTAATAAGAGCTTGTAACAGACTATTAGTTTAGCGCATATGGAGTAGAAATAAAATGATTAGAAATTTTAATAATTTATAATGGAAGTGAGGAGCCGACTCATTGGAAAAGACCCTGATGCTGAAAAAGATTGAAGGCAGGATGAGAAGGGGATGACAGAGGATGAGGTGGTCAGATGGCATCACCAACTCAACGGATATGAGCTTGAGCAAGCTCATATAGATGGTGAAGGACAGGGAAACCTGGCCATGGAGTTGCAAAGAGTCAGACAAGACTGAACAACTGAACAACAACAACAATAAGTGCAAAAGAATCTAAAAAGATTATATATATCGTGCTCACTCTCAGTTGCTTCAGTTGTCTTTGACTCTTTGTGACCCCATGGACTGTAACCCACCAGGCTCATCTGTCCCTGGGATTCTCCAGGCAAGAATACTGCAGGGGGTTGCCATGCCTTCCTCCAGAGGATCTACCTGACTCAAGGATCAAGACCAGGTCTCCTGCATTGCCAACAGATTCTTTACCCCTGAGCCATCTGGGAAGCCCTATATATAAAAAAATATATAATTATTAAATATAATAAGACCTATATAACTTATTTATTTATTTATTATAAATATGTATATATTTGAATCAGTTTGCTGTATACCTGAAACTAATATAACACTGTAAATAGACTATATTTCAATAAAAATGATAAAAACAGAATTTTAAGAAATGATTTTCTTTATCTCCACTGAATATACGGGTATGCAAGGAATATTAATCATAAACCCCAATCACCGCAGATGCAGCATGTCTCCTTTCCAGTTGATTCTCCTTTTACATTGATAAAATTTATCTACTTTGTTATTTATTTATTTATTTACTTTACAATATTGTATTGGTTTTGCCATACATCAACATGAATCCGCCATGGGTGTACACATGTTCCCCATCCTGAACCCCCCCCCACCTCCTTCCCCATACCATCCCTCTGGGTCATCCCAGTGCAGCAGCTGGACTGGCGATTTGTTTCACATATGATAATATACATGTTTCAATGCCATTCTCCCAAATCATCCCACCCGCTCCCTCTCCCACAGAGTCCAAAAGACTGTTCTATACATCAGTGTCTCTTTTGCTGTCTCGCATACAGGGTTATTGTTACCATCTTTCTAAATTACATATATATGCGTTAGTATACTACTGTATTGGTGTTTTTCTTTCTGGCTTACTTCATTCTGTATAATAGGCTCCAGTTTCATCCACCTCATTAGAACTGATTCAAATGTATTCTTTTTAATGGTTGAGTAATACTCCATTGTGTATATGTAGCACAGCTTTCTTATCCATTCGTCTGCTGATGGACATCTAGGTTGCTTCCATGTCCTGGCTATTATAAACAGTGCTGCAATGAACACTGGGGTACACGTGTCTCTTTCAATTCTATCTACCTTGGTGTGTATGCCCAGCAGTGGGATTGCTGGGTCATAAGGCAGTTCTATTTCCAGTTTTTTAAAGGAATCTCCATACTGTTCTCCATAGTGGCTGTACTAGTTTGCATTCCCACCCACAGTGTAAGAGGGTTCCCTTTTCTCCACACCCTCTCCAGCATTTATTGCTTGTAGACTTTTGGATAGCAGCCATTCTGACTGGCATGAAATGGTACCTCATTGTTGTTTTGATTTGCATTTCTCTGATAATGAGTGATGTTGAGCATCTTTTCATGTGTTTGTTAGCCATCTGTATGTCTTCTTTGGAGAAATGTCTATTTAGTTCTTTGGCCCATTTTTTTATTGGGTCATTTATTTTTCTGGAATTGAGCTGCAGAAGTTGCTTGTATATTTTTGAGAATAATTCTTTGTCAGTTGCTTCATTTGCTATTATTTTCTCCCATTCTGAAGGCTGTCTTTTCACGTTGCTTATAGTTTCCTTTGTTTTGCAGAAGCTTTTAAGTTTAATTAGGTCCCATTTGTTTACTTTTGCTTTTATTTCCAATATTCTGGGAGGTGGGTCATAGGGGATCCTGCTGTGATTTATGTCAGAGAGTGTTTTGCCTATGTTCTCCTCTAGGAGTTTTATAGTTTCTGGTCTTACGTTGAGATCTTTAATCCATTTTGAGTTTATTTTTGTGTATGGTGTTAGAAAGTGGTCTAGTTTCATTCTTTTACAAGTCGTTGACCAATTTTCCCAGCACCAGTTGTTAAAGAGATTGTCTTTAATCCATTGTATATTCTTGCCTCCTTTGTCAAAGATAAGGTGTCCATAGGTGTGTGGATTTATCTCTGGGCTTTCTATTTTGTTCCATTGATCTATATTTCTGTCTTTGTGCCAATACCATACTGTCTTGATGACTGTGGCTTTGTAGTAGAGCCTGAAGTCAGGCAGGTTGATTCCTCCAGTTCCATTCTTCTTTCTCAAAATTGCTTTGGCTATTCGAGGTTTTTTGTATTTCTATACAAATTGTGAAATTATTTGTTCTAGTTCTGTGAAAAATACCATTGGTAGCTTGATAGGGATTGCATTGAATCTGTAGATTGCTTTGGGTAGTATACTCACTTTCACTATATTGATTCTCCTGATCCATGAACACGGTATATTTCTCCATCTATTAGTGTCCTCTTTGATTTCTTTCACCAGTGTTTTATAGTTTTCTATCTATAGGTCTTTTGTTTCTTTAGGTAGATATATTCCTAAATATTTTATTCTTTTCGTTGCAATGGTGAATGGAATTGTTTCCTTAATTTCTCTTTCTATTTTCTCGTTATTAGTGTGTAGGAATGCAAGGGATTTCTGTGTGTTGATTTTATATCCTGCAACTTTACTATATTTATTGATTAGCTCTAGTAATTTTCTGGTGGAGTCTTTAGGGTTTTCTATGTAGAGGATCATGTTATCTGCAAACAGTGAGAGTTTTACTTTTTCTTTTCCAATTTGGATTCCTTGTATTTCTTTTTCTGCTCTGATTGCTGTAGCCAAAACTTCCAAAACTATGTTGAATAGTAGTGGTGAAATTGGCACCCTTGTCTTGTTCCTGACTTTAGGGGAAATGCTTTCAATTTTTCACCATTGAGGATAATGTTTGCTGTGGGTTTGTCATATATAGCTTTTATTATATTGAGGTATGTTCCTTCTATTCCTGCTTTCTGGAGAGTTTTTATTATACATGGATGTTGAATTTTGTCAAAGGCTTTCTCTGCATTTATTGAGATAATCATATGGCTTTTATTTTTCAATTTGTTAATCTACTTTGAATTCTAAAGGACTCTTCATTGCTTACAGAATCTGTAATTTACTCATTCCTTAAATATCTGCTTCCCTCAATTTTTTACTGAAGTAAATCTAATGGGAAGGACCTGAACTTGAACCCTGGGAAATCTGGGGAGTGGCTTAAAGCCACTGCAAATGAAACATTCTTTAGAAATTTTATGTTTAATCCTAACACTTCTGTGATTCTCATATCCAAATAGTTCTGTATTTCTATGGTTATGAAAAGAACATTTTAAAATATTCTTATGAAAAAATATGGCCAAAAAAGTGCACTGCCTGAGACTCTGTTTCTGTGCATGGTTGATTTATGTGTAAAATTTTATTATACTGAATTTATCATTTGTAGTAACTTGAAGAGCAATGAAGCTCAGATGTGTGATTTTTTTTTTTTTTGGTGTCACAATATTTCAATAACTCAGACTAAAAGAAATACGTAAATATAAATAGTATTTTTTCTCCTTCATTCTTAAAGGAATTTTGTCAGACTAATCTCTGGAGAGAGAGGTCCAAATGTTTCCAGAGAGGTGAGGAGTGACAGTTTTGGGCTACTGAAATTGATGGGCATTTTGATGAGTCCCTTTTCGAGAGACATGATAGTTGAATAACATGCACACTGAAAGCATTTCTGCATTTCTGATTCATGGATTAGATCTCTTCTATATCCTGAAGAAAACACTCTTCAAAGTTTTTTCAGAAGAAATTTGATGTTTTGATTTTTTATTTTACCACTGATCCTTTCAATCAGATTAAATGAACCAACAGGGAGCCCATCCTGGTGCTCCATGACTACCTAGAGGGATGGGAGTGGGGAGAGAAGCTCCAGAAGGAGGGGATATATGTGTAATTATGGCTGATTTGCATTGTTGTATGGCAGGAACTGGGGGCTCCCAGTTGGCAGCAGGGGTAAAGAACCTGCCTGCCAATGCAGGAGATGTAGAGAGATGCCAATTCCATCCCTGGGTCTGGAAGATCCCCTGGAGGAGGGCATGGCAGTCCACTCCAGTATTCTTGCCTGGAGAATCCTATGGACAGAGGATCCTGGTAGGCTACAGTCCATAGCGTCACAAACAGTTGGACATGCCTG
Organism: Bubalus kerabau; assembly: GCF_029407905.1. NCBI lineage: Eukaryota > Metazoa > Chordata > Mammalia > Artiodactyla > Bovidae > Bubalus > Bubalus kerabau. The sequence continues at coordinate 60,052,855 of NC_073641.1, read as the reverse complement.
AAGCAACTTAACACACACACACGGCAGAAACCAACACAAGATTGTCAAGCAATTATCCAATTAAAAATTGTTTTAAATTAAAAATAAATGAACCAGTTGTCTTAATTCTTACTTTCATGATCCTCTTTTTGTCTCTCACATTTAATTTTACTTACATTTTAAATTTTATAGTATTTATCATGACAATACATGCACATGGTTAAAACATCCCTGCCATGTTCAGTCATTGGCAAGGAGTGACCATGGGAGAAGTGATTGATGTGGGTGTGGGGTGAATTGCGGAGGCTTAGCTGTGCTGCCAGTCAAATAGTTGTCCTCTCCTTAATAGAAACACTGCTATTTATTTGCCCTAGTGTGAGGACCTGACCCTTTGAAAATGTGGTCTCATCTGTCAGGCTTCCCAGGTGGCTCAGTGGTAAGGAGGGCTTCCCTGGTGGCTCAGATGGTGAAGAATATGCCTACAATGCAGGAGACCCAGGTTCAATCCCTGGATAGGGAAGATCCTCTGGAGAAGAGAATGGCAATCCACTCCAGTATTCTTGCCTGGAGAATCCCATGGACAGAGGAGCTTGGCAGGCTACAGTCCATGAGGTCTTGAAGAGCTGGACATGACCGAGCATGCACGCACTCATAGGTCAAGCCCGGTTAGGTCACTGTTGCTGGAATATCAGGAACTTGCCGTGGTCATAGTCAGATTGGCTTTTGAGAGGAGATGCTCATTATCAAGGCCATACAAAGTCCACCAGGCCATCATAGCTGCTATGTTCATGAGTCCATTGAATAGGAAGAGGCTAAATGAGGAAAGTGAAAGTCACTCAGTCGTGTTTGACTCTCTGCGACCCCATGGACTGTAGCCCTCCAGGCTCCTCTGCCCATGGAATTTTCCAGGCAAGAATACTGGAGTGGGTTGCCATTTCCTACTCCAAAATGAGGAAGGAGGGTGACTAATATTCATTGGGCAGTTCATCCTGGTCTCTTCCTTCCTCTAGAAGAAAGCCTGTAATAGTCTTCTTTAAGGATCTCTCAAAGATTTCTCAAACCTTTTAATATAAGGGCTCTCAACTGGTAAAATGAATCAAATCTGGAAACTGCAAAGGATATCTGATGATGTCAAGTATTTAAAATGTCTAGAATATTCCCTTTCCCTGGATACTGTCATCTGGAGCTCTCCATCCTTTGGCTTCCATCTAGGCTGGAGGTAGGAAGGGAAGACAGGGGTTGCTTGTCCCTGGTAGTGATGTCAATTGGCCTCCTTGATTTCAGGGTCTCTTTTCAAACTCCTGCCCTCTGTCATTCTCCGTCCTCCAAGACTAGAGTCTGAAATCACCTCCTTTCTCTTTCTTGCTGCTACTGCTGCTAAGTCGCTTCAGTTGTGTCCGACTCTGTGCGACCCCATAGACGGCAGCCCACCAGGCTCCTCCGTCCCTGGGATTCTCCAGGCAAGAACACTGGGGTGGGTTGCCATTTCCTTCTCCAATGCATGCAAGTGAAAAGTGAAAGTGAAGTCGCTCAGTCGTGTCCGACTCTTAGCGACCCCAAGGACCACAGCCCACCAGGCTCCCCCATCCATGGGATTTTCCAGGCAAGAGTACTGGAGTGGGTTGCCATTGCCTTCTCCATTCTCTTTCCTACAAACTGCTATATATAATTTCTTGGGTTTGACTTCCTCAGCTCTTATGAATCAGTTGACATTTCTCAATCCATTTTCTATCATTCAGAGTAGATTTTCAAAACTTCTTCCTGTTTCATCCAAGGTGTCTCTAAGCACTCAATTTTGGGTTATCTTTTTTGTTATACTCAATTGCCTGGTAGCTTGCAGTCTCCTCTGTCCATGGGATTCTCCAGGCAAGAATACTGGAGTATGTTGCCATTTCCTTCTCCAGGGGATCTTCCTGACCCAGGGATCGAACCCACGTATCTTGCATTATAGGAGATTCTTTACCATCTGAGCCACCAGGGAAGCCCCTTTACCACCCCACTGGACACAATGAGAAAATCAAGAGGCAAGCACTTTGTTCTTAGTAAATGATGAAATGAATGCTGATGCATTTGCTGTTTTTAATGGCCTGGGGTCTGACACCTACCACTCCAGCAGTTTCATTTTGTCTTCATTGATGTAGCTCCACATTTGCTTTTCTATTGGATTTTTCCAGTCAACCCAATATCCACTAAAACATTCACAGATCATTTTTCCATTTTTCCTCACCAACTATTTTCCATCAAGTATGTTGCAAATTGATATGTTTTCACAGAAGCCCATCATTAAAATGACTAAATATTAAACAGCTGTTCTTTCAGGCAGCTGTAAATGGAGAAACTCTATTTCTCAATGAGTTTTTCAATACATCTTATGAGCATATTAAATTATGCCATGTGAAGGTTTGCTTTGATTAGAATACATTTTACATTTGTTCTTTGTTTTTGACCTAAAAGAGATCTATGGTCAAATATGGACATCAAAGGCCTTCATCAAATCTCTTCTATTAATGTTTCACCTTTATTATTATTACTATTACCAGTTTTTTACTGAAGCATAAAAAGTTGATTTACAAATTGTGTTATTTCAAGTGTATAACATAGTGGTTTTTTTCAGAATATATTCTGTAATAGATTATTACAAGATACTGTGCATAATTCCCTGTGCTATACAGCAGATCCTTGTTGCTTATCAATTTTACATATAGTAGTTTGCATCTCGTACTCCTAATTTGTCCTCCTCCCTTCCCTCTCCCCTTTGGTAACCATAAGATTTTTTTTTTCTATGTCTATGTGTATTGTTTTATATATAGATTCACTTGTACTTTTTAAGATTCTATATTGAAGTGATAATGTGCAGTATTTGTCTTTCTCTGACTTGTTTCACTAAGCATAATATTTTCTAGGTCCATCTATGTTGCTACAAATGGCAAGCTTTCATTCTTTTTTTAGGGATGTGTGATATTTCATTATATATATATATATATATATATATATATACACACACACATACACACACACACATATGTATATGTATATATACCATATCTTTTTAAGCCAATCATCAATTGACAGGCACTTGGGTTGCTTTCATGACTTGGCTATTATAAATAATGCTACTATGAACACTGGAGTGCTTGTATCTTTTCAAGTTATAGTTTTTGGTTTTTCTGGGTATATCCCTGGGAGTGGGATTGCTGGGTCACTTCACATGCAGTAGAGTGGTTGAAATAAAAAAGATAAGTTAATATAAAAATGTTGGTGAGGATGTGGAGAAATTAGACCCTTCATGCACTGATGGTAGGAATGTAAAGTGGTGTATCCACTTTGGAGAACAGTCTGCTACTTCATCATCTGGCCCTCAATTTAAGAAAAATGAAAACATATGCCTACACATATGTACGTGGATGTTCACAACAGCATTATTTATAGTAGTCAAAAGGTGGAAAAATCCAAATGTCCACCAACTGATGAATGAATAAATAAAATGTGGTATGTCCATAAAATGGAACATTATTTTGCAATGAAAAGCATAAAGTTCTGATACATGCTACATCATGAATGAACCTTGGAAACAGTATGCTAAGAGAAAGGAAGCCAGTCACCAAAAATTGCGTATTGTACAACTTCATTTACACAAAATGTCCAGAGTAGACAAATCTATAGAGACTGAAAGTAGAGACCAGATCTTCCAAGAGAAGAGATGCATTTTCTGGGTGACAGATAGGTGCTAAATGAGATGGTTTCATGAAGGGCAAAGTCACAGCCTTAGGAACCATGGTGAAGGGTTCTTGTGCTTGTGCTGGGCTTGAGGGTATAGACTAACAGCATTCTAGTGAACCATGCATGCTGGAGAATGGAACCTCTTCCCTGTGTCTCTCAGTATTTTCAGTCCCTTAGATCTCCACATGGCATAAATGAATGTCATTCATTTAACTGCAAACATGAATGAGGTTGAATTTCTAGCTACTCCAGTAAATTGAGACTTGGATTCAAGTTTAATTTTTTTTTTCACCTGATTGAATAAAATGCATTCCTACCACCCTTGTTTAAGAGTTGTTGTTTATATAGAACAGTCTTATGGACTCTGTGAGAGAGGGAGAGGGTGGGAAGATTTGGGAGAATGGCATTGAAACATGTAAAATATCATGTATGAAACGAGTTGCCAGTCCAGGTTCGATGCACGATACTGGATGCTTGGGGCTGGGGCACTGGGACGACCCAGAGGGATGGAATGGGGAGGGAGGAGGGAGGAGGGTTCAGGATGGGGAACACATGTATACCTGTGGCGGATTCATTTTGATATTTGGCAAAACTAATACAATTATGTAAAGTTTAAAAAAAAAAAAAAGAGTTGTTGTTTAGTTGCTAAGTCACATCTGACCCATTCGTAACCCCTTGGATTGTAGCCCACCAGGCTCCTCTGTCCATTGGGATTCTCCAGGCAAGAATATCTAGAGTGTGTTGCCATTTCATTCTCCAGGGGATCTTCCTGACCCAGGGATCTAACCCATGTCTCCTGCTTTGGCAGGTAGATTCTTTATCATTGACTCAGATATCCCAATTTCCCTGTTACTCCCAGCCACCTGCTTCTCATGTTTGAGGTATGATGGAGTAGATGGTGCCTGAAGAAAGGAAAAAAAATATCAGCTTCAGATATATCTTTTTAATTTTTATTTTTTTCAGCTTCAGTTTTAAATGATGCTTCCATACCTATGGATTTTTTTTTTTTTTGGAAGTGTTTATTTATTTATTTTTTAATCTTATGCTTACAGAATTTTTGCAAGTATAGTACAAAGAACATTTTTTCCTAAGTACTTGTTGGCATGATATCCTCACCTTCAAGGACTCTAATGTGCATTTCTTACAAACAAAGACATTTTCTACATAACTTACATTATAACCACTGAATTCAAAACTTTCACATTGGTACATTACCACCATCTAATTTTCAGGCTTTACCCAAGTTTTGCCAGTTATCTCAGTAAAGGATCCAGTCCGGAATCGTGTGTTGGATTCAATAGTCCTGTCTCTTTAGTCTCCTTCAATCTGGAATGCTTCTTTAGTCTTTCCCAGACTTTCTTGATCTTGAAAGGCCAGTTATTGTAGGAAGCATCAGACAAACCCACACTAAAAGACATCATACCTATGGATTTTGCAACTAGATGGCTTTTAAAAAAATTTTACCCATAACCTTATTTATTATATTGCACTCTCCAAGCCAATACTTGATTTCTGTGACTTCCTTTCAACTCTTTCTTGAAAAACGTACCTACTGCTTGCTTTCAATGAACTCCAGTGACATTTTGAAATAGGGCTTGACCATTTTGACACTTAAATATCCAGAGGGCAGAGACATAGTCTCATGTCTTCATGAATATGGTTTGATTCTGGATTTGTAGAAATACAATATTATTTAATTACAAGAATTATCTCTAAGGTATATAAGGTAGTCTCTGTTCTAGAAAGTCTAAGACGCACTAAAATTTGAAAAATGAAGAAATGATCACTGAGGCTCTGTTGACTGACTGAGAAATAAGAATCAGCTAATGTGAAACATTTGGGCAACAATTTCCAGAAAGAAACTTAGTAAGCTGATGCAAAATAAGAAAACTGCTCTCCTTTGTCAGAGACCCAACCTCCCACCTTGCTTTTAAGATACTGCAGTGAAATGCTGAGTAGGAACATAGGGGTGAAAATTGATTTTCCCTGAAGTATACACTGTACATTCAAAGCCAAAATTCTTTCAACAAGATTAATAAGTGCTATTCATGGCGTTCATTCCCTGGGCAGATCAACAGTGTGAAGAGCATGAGTAGAGGCTACAAAGTCCTCTGATATTGTCAGATGTATTTGAGCGCAGCCCACCACTGTTAGGCTCCCCTGGTGGCTCAGATGGTAAAGAATCTGCCTGCAATGCAAGAGACCTGGGTTTGATTCTTGGGTTGGAAGATACCCTGGAGAAGGGAATTGTAACCCACTCCACTATTCTTGACTGGAGAATCCTATGGACAGAGGAGCCAGATGGGCTATAGACCATGTGGTTGCAAGGAGTTGGACATGACGGAACGACTAACAGTTTCACTGTTGAAGGAACTCTGATCATCTTTTGGGGAAGGGGAAGAACTCTGGAGAACCAGTTTAAAACACAAATCACTTTTAGCCAAGTCTGGTGGTTAATTAAATTTCTGACTTGAGTGCTAAAAATCTTACTTATAAATGTAGAACTTCCCTAACTTCTAACTCACAACCCTTAAGGAATATAAAAGGTGAGAAATCCTCCCTAACCCTACAAACATGGGGGAAGTTAGGATGGACCCAGGTCAGATGGAGGGTCAAAAATTAGAAACACAAGGAAAGGACATAGCAGGGTATGCTTCCTTCCATCCTGACTCTTGACTAATAATTGAAATTCAATTCATACTTTTATTTATTTAAAATAACAATCTGGGGCTTCCCTGGTGACTCAGTGGTAAAGAATCCACCTGCCAATGCAGGAGACACAGGTTTAATCCCTGTTCCGGGAGGATCCCGCATGCCATGGAACAACTAAGCCCATCAGCCACAAAAGTTGAGCCTGTGCTCTAGAACCTGGGAGCCCCATGAGCTCACATGCTGCAGCTACTGAAGCCCAAGCACCCTAGAACCCATGCCACGCAACAAGAGAAGGCACCACAATGAGAAGTCCATGCACTGAGACCAGAGAGTAGTCCCCACTCTCCACTCTCCACAACTAGAGAAAAGCCTAGGCAGCAAGGAAAACCCAGGACAGCTAATAAAAATAAGGTAACAGTTGGAATTAATTTCTATAATGTATTGGAATTATATTTCTATTAATTTCTATATTTCTATTAATTTCTATATGTATTGGAATAATATAGTTGGAATTAATTTCCAACTATAATGTATTTGAAAAAATCAGGGTGTTGGAACTAAGAAGCCCTGGTTCTAGACCTGCCTGCTTTCAACTTCTGTGACTGTAGGTAATTCTTTTCACCTCTTAAAGATTCAGTTTCTGTATCCATATAAGGATAGGGCTTAAAGATCCTAAGATGCCTTCAATTTCATGATTTTATAATTTATGAATCTTCGGTTTCAGAGCTGGCTGACTCACTGATTTATCTGAGAAAAATAATATTATTGACTCTCCAATGAGAGACTAATATTTCCTGTGGGTAAAAAATTAATTTTTAGCTATCACTAATGTCAAACCAAAGAAAACATCCTGACGCCTATAAAAAATTTAAAGAGTCTGCCCAAAGATAGATGGCTAGGAACTAACAGTGTGTGAGTTCCCATAATTAACTAAAACTCCACATAGGAATCCTTCTTAATTTACAAAAAAATTCTGTGGTTCCTTTCCTTTTCCAAACTAAATATTCTCAGAGAAATGAAAATATGCTTAAGGAGCATATGTAGCTGGGAGCAGCTATATTGTATTTTCCTATGAATAGCATCTAACTCTTTAAATGACGAAACTAATATTACGAAGTGATAATAACATGCTGCCACATGCTAATCCAATGTTTGTAATTTCTACTCAATCTCCAAGAAGAAAATGAACCATCAGACACTTGGAATGTAGATCTGAAAATTGGATGGTATGAAATTTGGATGAACTGAATAGGTTTTCCTAAGACCATGAATCCAAAGTGGCCACTTGGTCATAATTTTTTAAAAATATTTATTTATTTGGCTGTGGTGGGTCTTAGTTATGGCATGCGAGATCTTTTAGTTGTGAATACTTAGCTGCAGCATGTGGGATCTAGTTCCCTGACCAGGGATCAAAACTAAATCCCCTGCATTTGGTAGCTCAGAGTCTTAGCCACGGGACCACCAGGGAAGCCACCCTTGTCATGGTTGTTTTAATCAATGATGAAACATATATACTACACCAATGGATGCTTGAGGATATAACAATGAGAATGCTTTTGGATAAAGAACTGTGAACTGACTTAAACAATGAGGCAAGAAGGAGGGCCGGATTTGGGTCGGATGTTACCCAGACCGCCATCTTTGCTTCTGATACTCTTTCCTCTCCCTGATGGGTTGGTCCACTGCCAGTTTGGATGCTGGTTCCAGCGTCAGGCTCTCGTAATTTCTGTCTCTTCTTGACAGATCACAGCACCTGGAACATGGTGAACAGGGCGCAAATGATAAAAATTATAATCAGTGGTGGCATGTATCAGGCTTTCATTGCATGTTCTGTTTTACATGTACTGATTCATTTACTCTTGGCAGGCAGTGCAGTCCTCATGGGACTTCCCTAGTGGTCCAGTGGTTAAGAATCTGCCTTGCAATGCAGGGGAAATGGGTTCAATCTCTAGTTGGGGAGCTAAGATCCCACATGCCCGCATGCCACAATGAAAGATCCTGCATGATGCAACTGAGACTCAACACAGCCAGATAAATAAATAAATATTCTTTAAAAAAAAAAAAAGTTCTCACATTCTTTGAGATGCCTCCCCTCAGAGGGGAGGTCTAACTTCTCTCCTCTTGAATGTGGACTGCACTTAATGACTTGTTTTAATGAGGATAAAGCTAAAGGGATGATGTGATGTGTGACTTTTGACACTAGATCATAAAAGGGCTATAGCTTCCATCTTGGTTGGTCTCTTGCTGTCTCTGTCTTTCTCTCTCTCCCCCCACTAGCTCTGGAATAAGCTAGCTGCCCTGTCTTGGGGACTCTCACGCCTGTGAAGAGGCTCACATGCTGAGGAGCTTAAATACAACCAAACTCTGGACCCTAACCATGTGGCCTGCCCATGACTACATGAGTGATCCTGGAGGCAGTTTCCCCAGTGGAGTTTGAAGATGTCTACAGCCCGTTGGCAGCTTGACTGCAGTCTCCAGAAGGACCCTGATCCAAGGCACTGCCTAAGTCTCTCCAGGACCCCCGATCCTTAGGGAATGTGTGAGAGGGACTTCTCTGGTGGTCCAGCGCTTAAGACTTCACCTTTCAATACAGGGGTTGTGGGTATGATTCCTGGTTGAGAAACCAAGATCCCAAGTGTGGGTGTGCTCGGTCACTCAGTTGTGTCTGACTCTTTGGAACCCCACAGACCATAGACGGCCAGGCTCCTGTTTATGGGATTCTCCAGGCAAGAATATTGGAGTGGGTTGACATTTCCTCCTCCAGGAGATCTTCCCGACCCAGAGATCAAACCCACATCTCCTGCATTGGTAGGCGGGTTCTTTACCACTGAACCACCTGGGAATCCCAAGATCCCACGTGTCTCACAGCCAGGAAACCAGAACGTAAACAACAGAAGCAATATTGTAATAAATTCAATAAAGACCTTAGAAATGATTCACATCCAAAAAACAAAAATCTTAAAAAGAAAGAGACCGTGTGAGATAATATTTGTTATTTCCAATTCTGGGTAATTAGTTACACAGCAATAGGCAAGTACATTACAGACTTACTCAGCTGGTAAAGAATCACCTGCAATGCTGGAGACCTGGGTTCAATCCCTGGGTTGGAAAGATCCTCTGGAGAAGGGAAAGACTACCCACTCCAGTATTCTGGACTAGAGAATTCCATGAACTGTATAGTCCATGGGGTTGCAAAGAGTTGGACACAACTGAGCGATTTTCACATTACATCAATAGGCAAATGCTACCATTATCCCTTGTTTCAGATGAACAACCTGAAGCCCAGGAAAGTTATGTAACTTGTTCCAAGTCACACAGCCCGGAAGTTGTGGGGGCAAGAAGCACACCCCCCCACAGTCTTGTTTCTGAGTTCACATCCTTTGCTTCTGGTGTACATATCTATGCCTTTTCTTGTTTATTTTGAAATCTTGTTCTTTCTTTATAATTTGTCCCAACTTTTAGTATTGGTAGATGATTTCAAGGGGGTTGAGATGAGTGATAAAGACAGTGTTAAAGGCTTCTTAAAAATGACTCTATTTGTAGTTAAAAATGTTTTTATGTTTTAGAAGCCATCTAGCATTTGTGTACCTTAGAACTTTATATCGGAGAAGGCAATGGCAACCCACTCCAGTACTCTTGCCTGGAAAATCCCATGGACCGAGGAGCTGGTAGGCTACTGTCCGTGGGGTCTCGAAGAGTTGGACACGACTGAGCGACTTCACTTTCACTTTCATGCATTGGAGAAGGAAATGGCAATCCACTCCAATGTTCTTGCCTGGAAAATCCATCTATGGGGTTGCACAGAGTCGAATATGACTGATGCAACTTAGCAGCAGCAGCAACAGAACTTTATATCACAGAATATAAATGTGAGAGGCAGCTCATGGCTTTATGAAAGGGGTAAAGAATTTTCTGAGCTTCCACATAAAGGGAGAGACTTGAAATTCTGTGTAGAATCAGTTTTTCCTCATCAAAGGTATGGCAGTGATACAGTCTACAGAGGAGCCTGGCATGCTGCTGTCCATGGACACACTAATCGTGTCAGAGTGGACATGATTTAGCAACAGAATAACAACCAAGTGTAATTCTAGATATGTCAGGTGTTGGGTGGTTCCTTTAGACATCCAGGCAAGACTTGAAGAAGTTACTTTTTTCTGAATTCATGTGACCATCGAGCTGAACATCAGGAAAGCCTGGGCTTTGATTCCTGTATCACAGCTGAGTCATCCTGGTGAAGTTTCCACACTGAGTTCTTTTCTTATCATTTGCAAATTTCTGTGTCCTCCCTTTCAGATGGAGAGAGACAGAGGCTTGGAGCTGGACTCCTCCCAAGTTTCTCAGTTCTCCTTACTTTCTGGTTTCTGACCCCTCAGTGGGGTGACTGGCTCTGAGCTCCCGGGGCCACAAGTGACAACTTCTGCTTTACATTGAGAGTTCCCTCCGTTTTCTAAAGAACTAGAAGCCAGAGAGAGAGGAAGTTGTCTGCCTGAAGTCAGCTGGAGAATGACTGACAGGACCTCTTTCCATTGCTATATTTAGAATTTCCTCCAACTCTTATTGAAGAATATGTTGCTGTTTAGTACTTAAGTTGTGTCCCACTCTTGGTGACCCCATAGACTGTAGCCCACCAGGCTCCTCTGTCCATGGAATTTTTCAGGCAAGAATATTGGTGCATGTTGCCATTTCCCACTCCAGGTAATCTTCCTGACCCAGGGGATCCAACCCATATCTCTTGCATCTCCTGCATTGGCAGGCAGATTCTTTACCCCTGTGCCACCTGGCGAGCCCTCATAACATTTACCGCACCTTTTCTAACTGCTTTTTAATTATGTCTCCCTTTCTTGACTGTAAGCCTTATAAGAACAGAAGTCACATCTTTTCTCACTGTACTGTTTCTAGCATCTGGTACTGAGCTCGGCTTGTCTGAGTGTACTCAGTAAATATTTGTTGAATATATGAATGAATAATTTTGGACAACATTTCTCAATAATTTTTAACGTGGTAAAAGTCAAATAAAACATATATGAGGGCTACCTGTGGCTTATGCACCTCCAATTTGTGATATCTGCAGAAAGTGTGGCCATGATAATTTAGCATGGACATTGTTCAGGTATTTGTTATCAATCTTCTGTATAACTCTGGGAGACTCAACAGACTTTCACAATGCGTCTAATTTAGAACAGTTAAGATACTGGTGAAACCTTGACATTTCAATAGCACAGATGATTTCAAATGTTTCTCTCCCAAACTGAAAGCATGACAAAGTTTTTTTTTTTTTTTATCTCCCTTTAAATTAAAAACAATTCTCCCTATTTAAAAAAAATGGCAATGTGTCTTGATCACTCCCTAGTTATGGTGTAGAGCACTTTGCTTTTCATTAGGGAAGTGGTTCATCTGCTATTTCTTTATAAACCAAAGTGGCTGCCTTTGGAGGAGGATCAGAAGCTAAACAAAGGGAGTTTCCTCAAATAAATCCTTGACATCCCTGCTCTTTGCTCCTTACTGGTCCTTGAATGCAGTCTTTCCTCACAATACATTATTTAACTTCTGGTGTTTGGTTGGTACTTTGATACTATTTGAAGAAAAAAAAAATCTTCAGTCAATGTAGCATCATAAAGATTCCTTGGGATAAAAATTAGTATAGAAATGGTGAGAAACATTTCCCAAGGCATCATTCACGGTTCACTATGAACAAATGTTAATTGTAAAAAAGTTTACATAATTAAATATTAAGGTTTCAATAACCCTAACACGTTCCTTATATAACTATGTGCACAACTATTTTAATCACTTTTTAGTGGCTGTCTAGACAGACTGGTAGAATAACTTGATCTGGAATTTAATTAAATAGAGATTACAAAACTTTAAAAGGAAAAAATGTTGTATGGCTTCAGTGTCTTTTTTTTGAAGATGTGGTTTGGAGATGAACAAGCATATAAGCAATTTGGCCACCTGATGCAAAGAACTGACTCTTTGGAAAAGACCCTGATGCTGGGAAATATTGAGGGCAGGAGGAGAAGGGGACAACAGGGGATGAGATGGTTGGATGGCATCACCAACTCAATGGACATGAGTTTGAGCAAACTCCAGGAGTTGATGAAGGACAGGGAAGCCTAGTGTGCTGCAGTCCATGGGATTGCAAAGAGTCGGACACGACTGAACAGCTGAACTGAATGACTGACTGACTGATAAAGAAGCAAAGAGAATGCTGGTTTTAAAAACGATGTGTTGGGTAAAAGAGAGAAAAAGAACAGGGTTATAGAAGGGTTGAAACCTGCTATGTTTGTGAAACCATTATTAGGGATTACTCTGTAATTCAAATTTGGAACTAGGTTCTTAATATATTTCATGTGTTTGGTGGTAAACAGCATCAATGTTTGAAAAATGATTTTTCCCTTTCCTATCCATTGTTTCACCATTTCAACATTGCCTTTTTTTTCTGCTGTTTTTCCAAGAAAGAGGTTTCTGCAATTATGCTCTTTCAGTTTTTATTCTATTAATATCTTTTCACCCTAAGACTCACATTTTAGAAAGTGAGTCAAATAATGGACCCAGTAAGAAAGCACTTACATCCTCAGCCTGGAGTCTGGAAAAGTCAGACACGGTTAGACTGCAGAGAGAATTGGGGGAAAACCCCAATCAAAGTGAAAAGTTTTATAGTTTATGGTGAAAGGGAAGGTATGTAGCTTCTGACATGAGGTCATGAAAAACCTTTTCAGCTTCTGTCTTTGGAGTTTTTGGGAGCCCATTTCCTGGAGGAATCCAGCTGTCATGGAAGGGGACTACCTTGAGACCACCATTCTGGGAGGAAGCCCAAGCAGTCACATCCTTTCCCATTACATCATCTGTCTTGACAACCCCCAGATACATACATTTTCCCCCTCTTGTCCTCTAAGACTCAGAGTCATGTGCCCACAGGTCTACTCCACATCTCTGCTTGGAAGTCCCATTCTGCAAGCATCACAGTGTTAATGTTGGAGACTCTACACTTGATTTCCAGTCCCCCCATATCTCTCCCTTCTCCAGTTGCTCACCTTGGGAATCGGTTCAACATCCACCCAGAGCTCTAGCCAAAAGCCAAGAGTCAGCCTTCATTTACTGTCTTCTGAACCTCACCACTAATCCATCCACAAGTCCTCATGGTTCTGCATCCACCAATGTTCCTTGGGTATTTTCCAATTTTCCATCTCTGCTGTCTGCATCATCATCTCTTTTGGTAGCCTCCTTACTGATTCCTGTCTCCTTTCCTTCCACTCTGCTATCCTATTCTCAACTCACCAACTATAGTCACATTTTAAAATGTTAGATGGATCGTCCCAGGTCCCTGCATAAACACTTAAATGGCTTGCTAAGGCTTTTGAGCACAATCCCAATGACAGAATGTGGTATGCGTGGTCCTACCTGGTCTCTACAACCTCATCTCATCGCTACAACCTCATGTCCCTCTCCCCTTCTTCAACTCTTCCAGCACAAAAGCCCTTTCTCACCTGGGAACTTGGAAGTGATTGCCCTTTTCCTGGACCACTCCCACTGCTCCTCACATTCTCAGCCTAAATGGCAGGGAGGCCTCTCATGATGGCCTCATCTAAAGGAGCTGCTCAGTACCGTCAACCATGGCATCCTCTTTGTATACTGTAACATTTATAACCACTGTGATTATTTTGCTTTTAAAAATTATTTATTTTTATTGAAGTATAGTTGACATATTATATAAGTTACAAGTGTAAAATATAATGATTCACACCTTTTAAAGGTTATAGGTTCAATCTCTGGGTTGGGAAGATTCCCTGGAGAAGGGAAAGGCTGCCAATTCCAGAATTCTGGCCTGGAGAATTCCATGGACTGTATAGTCCATAGGATCGCAAAGAGTCAGACACAACTGAGCAACTTTCACTTTCACTTCATTGATAGTTATACAATATTTGCTATATTCCCTGTACTGTATAGTATATCCTTGTGGCTTATTTTATATATACTATTTTGTACCTCTTAATCCCTTACCCCTGCATTGCCTCTCCCCTTTTCCCTCTCATCACTGTAATTATTTTGGGTTTTTACATTTAATATGTATTGTCTAGCTTTTTACAGTACTCTTGAACACTACAAACTCAAGGCCCTTGTCTATTTTCCATTCACCATTTTGTCCTTTGTATTCAGCCTAGTTCCTGGTACATACAAGGTGTTCAGTTACCTGTTCTGTTGAATAAATTAACAAATACCAAAGCTTTGGGAAATCGCAAGAGAACCATGTACTTGGTTTAACAGGGAAATTGCGGGAAGGTGGTCTCTTCCATCATAAGACAGAATGGAAAACTAGAAACAGAAGACCTGCTTTGAAGGGTACCACCTCAGCGTGACACCAGGGACACCAGTTCCCACGCATCTCCTGCTACATGTCTTGGACTAGCTGCTCAGCATTTCATCACTCCAGCTCCCATCTTACCCTCATCCTGTAAATCCAACTCCCAAGTCTGACTCTTCAGCAGCCCTGCCCTCTTCTCTCTCATCTACCTTGCGATTCCACCCTACCAAGTTCTATCCTCAGGCTAAAAATGCCCCTCCCAGCAGCTTGAAACCACGAGTCTCCACTTCAATCACTCAGTGAATGGGGGAGGATAGTCCTCAGCTCCATGGTCCTACAACTGTGCTTCCAGCTCCCAAAATGACTGAAGTAGAGATGACTGTTGGAGAAGGAAATGGCAACCCACTCCAGTGTTCTTGCCTGGAAAATCCCAGGGATGGGGGAGGCTGGTGGGCTACCATCTATGGGGTCGCACAGAATCGGACATGACTGAAGCGACTTAGCAGCAGCAGCAGAGATGACTGTGGAACTTTACAACCACGGTGCCAAGTAAACAAGAGGGTACATGACTCTGAAGCTCAGAGGAGAGTTTCAGGTCAAGTGTACACATTTGTGGGTCATCACAGTAGATGACTCATTGGAAAAGACCCTGATGCTGGGAAAGATTGAAGGCAGGAGGGGAATGGGACGACAGAGGATGAGATGGTTGGATGGCATCACCGAGTCAATGGACATGAGTTTGGGTAAACTCCAGGAGTTGGTGATGGACAGGGAGGCCTGGCGTGCTGCTGTCCATGGGATTGCAAAGAGTCAGACATGACTGAGTGATTGAACTGAACTGAACTGGACAGTAGAAGAACTCTTCAGACAGGATAAGACCCGCAGGAAGAGATGATAGAAGAAGGAAGAAAGAGGATGGTTGATGGCAAAAAACAAACAAACAAACAAAAAACTGGATAACTGGGAGGAAAATAATAATCTTTTATTTCCTCTGACTTTTGGTCCAGATGAGAAGAGACAGTCTCCAAAACATCTCGGCTTCTGATGTTACTACTGAATCCCAGATGTCAATCTCTCTCGAGTTGTGTAGCCTGAATCACCCTGTGTCACGCCCCAGCAATGGGCCACCCTTTGCTTGGAGCCATGCCCCTGGGTCTTCCTCTGGTGCCCCAGAACTCTGGTTACCAAAATTCTTTCAGAAAATTCTCTTATGTGTTAATTTTGTTCAGGGAATCACAACTACAGGATTGATCCTTTTTGGATGATTAACTTACAATTTAGGTATGGAACTCACTATTGCCATCAGATTTGAATTTTGTAAAGGGACTGGTGAGATCACCCAAAGGCAAGCCCTTCACCAAAGGGAAATCCTGTTCCACATGCTCCTTAGAGAAAAGATGCTGAAATGAAGATGCTTAAAGCTCAGCGTCTGCTGACCTAGGACTCTCTCCACAAAGTGACTCCCTGGGATGAAAGTGGAGCCAACTGCTCTTTGGGGTGAAGGTTGAACTTGTTGTTCGTTTGCCTCTGAGAGCAAGAGGGTTAGGGGTTCCCAGGTGACTCAGTGGTAAAGAAACTGCCTGCTAATGCAGGAGACATAGGTTTGATCCCTGGGTCGGGAAGATCCCCTGAAGAAGGACATGGCAACCCGCTCCAGTATTTTTGCCTGGGAAATCCCATGGACAGAGGACCCTAGTGGGCTACAGTCCATGGGGTCACAAAGAGTCAGGCATGATTTTGTGACTGAGCACACACGCAGTTAACAGAGCAAGTCTCTGAGGCAGCTTTACAAATATCCACCTCATAAATTCAAAGTTCCCTCCATCAGAAATGTAACTTTCAGATAAACTGAGAACTTCAAAGAACAAGCTTAAACTGAATCATGGAAATACAAAATGGCTAATAGGTACATTTTACACTATGGATGAAGAATGAAGATAAGCCCACAAAAATATGACTATCAGAAGTTTTTCATATCCTTCTTCTCAAGCATATGGGTTGCTATGTCTATGGGAAGGAATGGAACTGGGAACAACCAAGAGAGTGAAAGCTGCTCAGTTGTGTTCGACACCTTGTGACCCCATGGACTATTCAGTCCATGGAATTCTCTAGGCCACAGTTTGGGAGTGGGTAGCCTTTCCCTTCTCCAGGGGATTTTCCCAACCCAGGGACCAAACCCAGGTCTCCCGCACTGCAGGTGGATTCTTTACCAGCTGAGCCACCAGGAAAGCCCAAGAATACTGGAATGGGTAGCCTATCTCTTCTCCAGTGGTTCTTCCCAACCAGGAGAAAATATTCTAATCTTTGGCTGGAGTGAGCAATCTTATCTATAGAATTTTTGCGCCCCCTTTATTTCCTTAACAGGCATACGGTGAGTCCCAGACCTCCTTCAAGGTGTGCTAGACATTGCAAAGCCAATAAAATCTCCGGAGATTCTTGAGCCACAATTGTCCCTGTTGCCTCTGTAGGACAAAATTTCCCCGCAAGGACCACGGTGACTATGTGAAAGAAGAGAATGGCACTAATGATGTAGTTTAACCTAAATTTTGTATTTAGACCCTCTTGAAAGATATCGCCACTGCCATTACTGACCCAGATATTCGCTACTGTCAATTAACAGGTCTCAAGAAAATTATTTTTAAGTTATAGGGGAAAGCATGTTTTTTCCTGTTCTTTCAGTGAACTTTAGCTTGTCAGTGGTTAGCCAAGCTATTGAGGAAGAGTGAGTTGGATTAACTCACAAAACAATACGTTGTAGTGTCAAGAAAAATCAAAGAGCAAGAGGCAAACATACAAGTATGTTACAAATCTTTTGCCAAGAGTTAAAAATCCAAATTTATGTATCCATTAAGTAAAGAACCATCAGTAGTGGAGATGGTGATAAATTAGCCTGGATGAAAAGAAATAATGCAGTGAACAATATGCACAGCAATTAGGACTCAAATAATAATCTCAGAGTCATGCAATATCGGGTTGCATTGGTTGCAAAATCGATGTGACACTGGACCTCTGTGAAAAGCTGCAGTGACTCTGGAATTAAGAAATTTGGGCGTTGTGAGTGGGAGTGGTATTTACTTGGTTTTCAGCTCTTGAAAGAAGCAGTTTGATTGAGAGGTGGGTGGCTTTGTGAACAGCATATGTGACATATTTAATTCTACATGACATGGATAGAAGACAATCGTTACATTGACTACTTAGTATTCCGATGTATCCTCTCTCATCATATTTCTGCTTTGACTCTTGTTGCTGCCTTTGTCTTCTAACCTAAAAATTTTAGGTTTAATATTTTTGCACCCCTTGGAAGCACAAAGAACCCTGACTGTTAGACTTTATAAAAAGATGTGCAAACTGCTATATCAAAGCAGGTCATGATTTTATTAAGACGCATGAAACTTGACAATTGTCAGCGTTGAGCAGGTTCACCCTCTGTCTCCCTGTGGTCAGGAACAATGTAGGAATTTTAATATGAGTCTCTGCGGTGGCTGATTTGAATTTCTAGGACAGTAATTAGAGAAGACACATTCCTGGTTGGCAAGCGCCTCTCCCAGGTGTTATCTCAAATGAAATGGCTTTGAGGTATATTTAAAATGCCAACAGTCATAGCCTGTGAGAGCCTACGAGGTGAGTTTATCAGCTTCAGCATCCTTCTTTGGTAAGTCAAAAACTGTGCAACAGGCTGGTTGGCATTTAGAAGTTGAAGGAAATCTATCAGCCTGGCCTTACCCTCATGTAACGCCCAATGCGTGCCTTGTTCTTCTAAAGCCCAGCTGGCAGTATTTGGAAAGAAACCTATCTGATTAGCAGTCGTGCAGCTCTGCCAGAGAAGGCAATGGCACCTCACTCCAGTACTCTTGCCTGGAAAATCTCATGGACAGAGGAGCCTGGTAGGCTGCAGTCCATGGGGTTGCTAACAGTCAGACACGACTGAACGACTTCACTTTCACTTTTCACTTTCATGCATTGGAGAAGGAAATGGCAACCCACTCCAGTGTTCTTGCCTGGAGAATCCCAGGGACGGGGGAGCCTGGTGGGCTGCCGTCTATGGGGTCGCACAGAGTCGGACACGACTGAAGCGACTTAGCAGCAGCAGCATGCAGCTCTGCAATTTCCTATGCTCTCTAATTCAACAGATCAGAAATTCAATGGAATGAGCAGAAATAGCCATCTTTTTTTTTTTTTTTTTTTTGAGTTAATGGGTGCCTATCAAATGCTTATATAAATGGTAATTTGACATGGTGAAGAGCCTCAGGACAGAAATGTATGGGCTGGTGATTTTAAAAGTCAAAACTTTTAGATTAGAATCTGGGCTTTAAATATGTTATCTTGGTGTCTGTTTCAAAAATTGTATATGGTTTCATTTGAAAGTTTAGTCTAAGTTCCAGTGACCTGATACCTAGTTAAGTATATGTGTGTATCTATCCACTTATATACTTACATATATGACATAGATATATACATAAAATGATATAGATATAAAAGAATATATAAAAATTACATATTGATATAAAAGATATAAAATGGTATATATATTACAGAAAGATATATACCTATTTACATCTATATCCTTTCTCTGTAGACTTATGTGTACATACATATTTTTCTCTGTATATATATACATATTTTTTACTTCTTATATATATTCTTTTCTTTAGGGAGAAAACAATCTTTCTCTTGGAAAGAAACATTGTTCATTGTAAAGGCAACTGAAAAAGAAAAGAAACATTGGACTTCGGTGGTAGCTGCATTAATTTGCTGAAATTTCATAGTCCTGTCTCTGCAAATTGGCCTCTTGCTGGCCCTAAGGAATATGTGGGTGAATACCAGACACAGAAGAATGTCAACTTGGCCTATTTTATGAAGATAAGGTCTTGTAATTTCTTTCAGAAAGTAGCTTAAAAGGATAACAGAATCACACCTAGTATTTCTTTTTCCTTCTACTATTTAAACAAACACAGAAACCTTCCTCTTCGGGGGAAGTTAAGGTTCCTGAGACCTGTATTTATTGCTGATTTTTAACTGTGACGTTTGCTTCATTGTCTCATTTCATCTTGGTCATCATAACAGTCTCATGGTGTCCAGCCTCAGAAGGGCCCCTCTGATGTTCAGTGACCACTCTGTTCTCTCTCCCAGGATATGACGTGTCCCTGGGGTCGTCTGGGAAAAGATGGGCTCTCAGTTTCCTCCTCAGTGGTGGAAAGATTTGATCATTTTTCTAGTGCTCCATTATTTTGGTAACTTGGTCACTGTTTTTTTTAATTTATTCTACTCCTCCTGTAACAGTACAGACATGATTCCGTATTGGATCTATTCCTTTCGCTCTGACTCTTATGCTTGGTTGCCTGTGCTTAGACAGGCTGGCTCTGCACTTTTTGTAAAAGAATGTTGTCCATAGCCTGAAATACGCATGATAACCCACTCTCAAGGTTCTGACCTTTAAGGTATAATACTTTTCCATTCCTATAGAGACAAAGAGCTGAAGAACAGAGAATAACCAGTCTTGTTGGAGGTTTATAGGAATACTGTGATCAGACAAGGTCAGACAGCTGTAAGAACAAAAGATTCCTGCACCAAAAAGTTTGCAGCCAAGAGCCAACCTCTTCCTGTTTTAGTATAAAAGAAGCCTGAATTCTAATTCCAATAAGATGTTTCTTTGAGACGCTAGCCCACCATTTTCTCCGTCTGCTGGCTTTCCCAGTAAAGTCATTATTTCTCATCCCAACACCTTTTCTCTCCGTTTATTGGCCTTTCCGGCTCACGGCTGTGAGCAGTCCTAGCTTGGACTCTGTACACTACTGCCACCTGCTGACCAACTTTCTCTCTGAACGTCTTGAGTTCAAATTTCTCAAGGCAGACCTGATCCTGTTAGCCAGGGGTTATCTGGCCTCTTTCAAACTATGGGGCTGGAGAAGACTCTGGAATGTCCCTTGACAGCAAGGAGATCAATCTAGTCAATCTTAAAGGAAATCAACCCTGAATATTCACTGGAAGGACTGATGTTGAAGCTCCAATACTTTGGCCACTTGATGAGAAAAGCCGACTCATTGGAAAAGGCCCTGATGCCAGGAAAGGTTGAGCGTGGAAGGAGAAGGGGGCGACAAAGGATGAGATGGTTGGATGAGATCATTGACTCAATGGGCATGAGTCTGAGCAAACTCTGGGAGATAGGGAAGGACAGGGAAGCCTGGCATGCTGCAGTCCTTGGGATCGCAGAGTCAGACACGACTTAGTGACCGAACAGCAGCAACCTGGTCTCTGCACATGTGCTTGTTGGACAGACCTATAAGAGTATTTGGTTTTAGGTGACACTTTTATCCCTGGTCTAGCCTAGATGGGATCAGAGTGGTGGGGCTGTATAGCACAGCAGGAAGTCACTTGCACCCCTGCATTGAGGGCAGGATTCTCTCATTTCTCTGGACTGTACCTGACTCTGGCCTGGTATAGGAGATGGTAGCCCTGCCTCACAGCGTGGCTGTCAGGACTGAGAGGGAAGGCCAAGTGTCCGGCACGGTGCAGGCTTAGCAAAGTAACAGGATTTTCCTTGTGAACTTTTTCACAATTTCCTTTTTGTTCTTGCCTCGGTTATTTGTGTGTCTCAAGAAGGATTCAGAGGGGTCCTATTTAGGATACAGCAATAAAAGAACCTATTGTGTTTTGGAATGAAGATAGTGATGTGATGATTATCCAGGCCACCCACCCTGAATGCTGTCCATGTGCCAGGCATTGAGGGCTTTGTATGAATTATCTTGTTCCATCCTTGTCTTCATACTCTGTGGCAGGTTCTCTTTTGGTCCTTCTTATATTGAGGAGGCCACTGGGACTCTCAGAAAGGTTAGGTAACCTTCCCAAAGTCACTTGCTTGCAGATTTGGTTTTTAACTCCACTGAAGAACTGAACCTTCCAACAGCCAGTAAGTTGAATTTGTAGTTTCTGGAAAGTTATTTTGGTGACTGTCTTGCTGTTATAGAATCATTACATAGTTTGTTAATTTATGATATCATACATCCCCAAAGTGGCTGGAATATAATGGGTGCATGTGAAATTGACTTTTAAAAATTACTAGCCAATCAGTTTAAATGTTTAGGATATCAGACAAATCAATGTTAAACTGAGACAAGAGTATTTTTACAAGTGTCCTTTTTAGTATGTACATATAATAGAGAAATTGATAAAGTTGTATTTTAAGAAAACAATCAAACATAAAATCTGTAAGCCATGCTTCTCTCATGGTGGTTGTAGAAACAGATGCTCTGAATTTGTTGCTAATTTGGATCAATTTATGGGCTCATGAGAAAGTGTTCTCCTTGTTATATTTTTAAAATGTGATGTATAACCATTACAAACAGCACATTCAATACCTTATTTATAAATGATCTTAAATACAAAGTAATTTTGAATAAACATTCCATTTTCATTATTTGATTCTGTCATCAGGGGAAACACACTTTATTTAAATCTCTGGAGCTTCTGTTCTAAGGACACATGTGAACAATTATCCTGCTGTCTTGACCCACCTTTTATTAAAGGAAAAAAAAAGAATGAATTTCTTTTTCCTCTCCTCTCTACCTACTGTTAATGTACTAATATTTATTACTTCTAAATGAGACAATAAACTTGTCAAGAGCTCTTCTTTTTGAGAAGGTCAAAGGTATGACATTTGGATATTTTTGAGAGTATTTGAAATGTATCTTTTGATATTTTGGGTAACAGCCTTTTCAGCTTTCATTGACAGAAACCACAAATCATTCCTTATATTTAGTAACTTAGGTAAGCTTACTGCAAAGACGCATCAGTGTGTAGCAGTTCCGGAAATAGATGAAGAACAAAACTCTCTATTAAGGCTCAGTGTAAGTAATTAAAATCAAAAGGACAAGGGACAGAATTTTCATTATATTAAAATATGATCAGTGTGGAATATGCTGCAGCACCTTCTTATAATAAATTACTGTAGCAAGCACTGTAGATCAAGCCCATAAAGTTGTGTAAATAGAATTTATATACCTTTGTATACACAGGCTTACGTGATAAGGGCGTATTGAGTGAATGAATGAATCTTAGAGATGGTATAAGGTAGTGTTTAATTGCACAGACTTCACTACATGGATTCAAATCCTTGCTTTGCCAATTCCCAGTTATGTTTTCTTGAGCAAACTGTTCAATTTCTCTGGTGTTTTTGTTCTATGCACAATATAAATATGAATGGTACATATCTTATAGAATTATTATGTGGATTAAATGATTTCACACATAAAGGATTTAGACTTTCTCTGGTACACGTGTGCTTAAATGTGTTACCTCTTGTTATGTGACTGTTTTTCATTCTCCTTCTTTTAGAAAGAATAAAACTGAAACTAATAATAAAAGGACTGGTCTTCCCTAGTGGTTCAGTGGTTAAGAATCTGCTTTGCAATGTAAGGAACACTGGTTCAATCCCTGGTCTGGGAAGATCCCTTATGCCAACTAAGTGCATGAGCCACAACTACAGAGCCCATGATCCGAAATGAGAGAAGCCACTACAGTGAGAAAGACTGCATGCAGCAATGAAGACCCATGACAGCCAAAAAAATAAAGAATAATAGGATTAATTCATATTGAGATGATGAAAAACACTCAAACATCACAAGGATAGAGTTTTGAAAATGGGTCCAGTCTCAAAGAGTTAATGAAAATCTCCGGTACCCAGAACGAGAGTGATCTATGAGCAGAAACAGAAGGTTGACTTATCCCTCCACGACCATCAGTGGATGGTGAGGGCTTGAAATGATGAATGCAGAAGTTGGAGAGGCCACCCTGAATGGAGGGGAGGAGCAAGGTGTGACTGCGTGAGGTCGCTGAGCACCCTGGAGCTGGGAGGACCTCGTATGCACCTCATATCGCCTTCCTTCACCCACTGCAAGTTCATGTACCCAGACCTGCTGACTGGGCCAAACCCACCTCTGGAAGAATTCAGAGTGCGAAAAGCAGTTTATCTCTGTCATTTTGGCCAAGACACAGGTCTACGTGCGTCTATCAGCTGAGGACAAATATTCAGCTGAGCACAGTCAGGAAATCCTGCCACTGCTGGCCAAACAGCCCTTTATCCTGTGAGGTGGAACCACTTGACTAAAATTTCCTCTTCCTTGGCAAAGGCCTTCTGTTAAATACTCCTGACAATGTGTACCCAATGCCCTTTTTAATGGGCTTTTAATTTTTATCACAAAGTAACACTTTTCATCATCCATAAAGAATTTCTGCACTGCTACATTCAAATTCCCCAAAGTCTTGTCTAATTCTGCTATTTATTCTCCATAACTGTAATCAGTGAAATCCTCAAGTCTTAGGAATCCTCTTAGCAATGGTTGACACACATTGAAACCTGTGTCATGCATGTTGGGATATCTGAAAGAGTCTGAAAAATAAAGCATTTTATATCCATTATCTCATTAAGATTTATAAGCATCCTAGAGGGAACATGTTTTCAGTAATCCTATTTTACGGATGAGAAAATTAAAACTTAGATATGTACCTTTTCCCAGATTAATCAGCTAGAGTTTGGTTTAGTTGTAATTTCAGGTAGACTTGATTCCACAATCAGAGTTCATGAATTTTTTGTTTGTTTTGTTTTTTTTTCTGAGTAGTCTGTAGGCACTCTTCCTCCTGGGCTTCGCTGGTAGCTCAGTGATCAAGAATCCATCTGCCAGTGCAGGAGATGTGGGTTAGATTCTTGGGTTGGGAAGATTCCCTGCAGAAGGAAATGGCAACCCACTCCAGTATTCTTGCCTGAGAAATCCCATGGACAGAGGAGCCTGGCGGGCTACAGTCCATGGGGTCATGAAAGAGTTGGGCATGACTTAGCAACTAAACAACAACTGTTCCTCTTGCTGTGGGAGAATGGTTTTGTGCTTTTGTGAAATTTAGGTCTATGAAAAAGAGACAATACAAATGGCCAGGTTATAATTATTTGGCAATCAAACATTACATGGGAACTAAGTGCCCAGGGTAGGAAAGATAAACTCTTGACTTGGGTCATCCCACTGGACACGTCAGTGCATCTACCCCTGGTATAAGCAAGGTGTCCCTTGGGTCAGCACAGCCATCCTCCCAGATCTGGGGATCAGATTTTGACTGGAGTCATCAAGAAGGTCTGGGCAATGGGGTGTTGGAAATGGAACATCATTTGGGAATAGGAGGGACCAGATCCAGTTGAGGGTACATGGTCCCTTGATGGGCTTCCCTGGTGGCTCAGACAGTAAAGAATCCACCTGCAATGTGGGAGACCTGGGTTCGATCCCTGGATAAATTCTGTTGTTGTTCAGTTGCTAAGTTGTGTCCGACTCTTTGTGACCTCATGGACTGCAGCATGCCACGCTTCCCTGTTCTCCACCATCTCCCAGAGTTTATTCAAGTTCATGTCCATTGAGTTGTATGTTACATATGCCTAAAATAACAGAAGAAACCACCAGCTTTTCATTTTATGTAAGACCTCAAGCAATTATGCAAGTGAGCACAAAGAAAAACCTGAACAAGCTCCCTTGGGATGTTCTGGAGAGGAGGCTGACTACAGATGGGCAGGTTAACAGCGATGGGGAATACACCATACTCGGCAACAAAGAGCTTGACCTCTCAGATGCCAGTGACTACGACTGAGAAGGTAGCAAGGGATACAAAACAGGGTGGGCTTGTTTTTGAAATTTCATCATTTCTACCTATGCACGTTTTGACCACATCAAAGATCTTTTCCTTCAAGACAAGTTGTGATGAAAATATCTGTGATGAAAATATCACAGGGGATTGAAAATAATAGGCTAAGCATTTAAGTTCTGCTTGTGTGGATGGGGCAGAAGGGGATGGAGCCTCTGAGAGTAACTGCCAGTCTTGAGCAGAGCTGTTCTCCCCGGCTCCACCCGCTCTGAAAACCCCAGGACCTCTGGGTCTCTCCCTTGAGATGTGTCGTAGACAGGCAAGTTGTTTAATGATGCATCTCCCGGTTCCTCCCTGAAGGACTCCAGTGCTCAGTCTGAAAACCCACAGAAAAAAATGTTTCACATTTAAGGAAATGAGAGCAGACGTGGGAGAAGGTGACATCAGTGGACACTGTCGTTTGAAGTCAGTATATATGAACAGATTCAGAATGCTGAAAACGAGACGGGAAGCTGTCTGGCCTCTCTAGCCAGTGTCAGGAATGACAAAAATGGTGATGGGGAGGGTTGGTCCTAGATGGAAAGAGGCTGAAGAGACAGGATACAGTAAGTCCCCTGCATACAAACGAGCCCTGTCTGAGAGCAGGTTCAGAGTCCAATCTGTTCGTAAGTCCAACAGAGTTAGCCTAGGTACCCAACTAACAGAATCAGCCAGGTAGTAACTGTGTGTGTGTTTAGTCGCTAAAGTCACTACGTCATGTCCAACTCTTTGCAACCCCAAGGACTGTAGCCTGCCAGGCTCCTCTGTCCATGGGATTCTCCAGGCAAGAATACTGGAGTGGGTTGCCATTTCCCTTTTCCAGGGGATCTTCCTGACCCAGTGATCAAACCAGCATCTCCTGCATTGCCAGAAGATTCTTTACCACTGAGCCACCTGGGAAGCCCTAATCCTCTTGCTCTAAGAGGCAAAAGAACAAGTTCATATAGTAATATAGTACTTTTCACATAAAATACATAAGTGCAAACATACATACAAAATGCATAGTACATAAAAACAAACGCAAAAAATAAAGAAGATATTTTATTCTTACAGTACAGACCTTGAAAGTACAGCAGTATGTTCAATAGCTGGCACACAGGGCATGTTCGCACGTTTCTTTGAAAGTCTGTAACCTGAAGGTTCATACTTCAGGGACTTATTGTAATCAAACACAATATGCGAACCTTGAATGCATCTTGGATCAGGAAAAAGAAAAGGTGTGAAAGATGTTTGGGGAAACAATTGAAAGTAGTTGAAATATGGACTTTGCATTACATACTGTTATTGATTTGAAGTTAATTTTCTCAAGTGTGGCGTTGATATCCTGGTTATGGAGAAGACCCTTATCTTGGAACATAAATGATAAAATTTTCAGGCTGAGGGAGGTCTAATGATGACTTCAACTTGCTGTTCAGTCTTTAAGAAGAAAGCAAGTAGTTTCAAATAGATAAAACATTCAGATGTTAACAATTGGTACATCTAAGGGACAGGAATACAGGCGTTTCATGATATTACTTTTTGAAGGTTCTAAAATCTTCCAAATTAAATGTTGGGGACACATGGTCCCTAATACTGTCCCTCTTTTCTGGAATGTCATGTACAGAATTCATCTCACAGATCAGCAGTCACCCTCTGTGTGCAGGGTCTTCTTGAGACATGTTTTACTCTTTCTTTTTTATATTGCAGGAATATTGCTTTGGACAGTGCTGACATTGCTCAGATTCTTTTTTTAAAACTATTACTTTATTTGATTCTATTTTTTTTTCTTTCCCCAAATGGTACCTTGGCTGAATACACAGCACTCTGGAAATAACCTTAATAATTTTTAAGTGAATTCTATTTTAAATAACTTTCACTTGTACAGTTGTACAGCAAATTGCCTTGGGCATGCTACTCCACATTTTAGGGGGTGTTAACTTCTCCATCCCCCAAATACCCGTTTGTGAAAACTCAGTCTCCTGTTTCCTCTCTTGGGTGATGGGTGTCCCAGGTGCCCAGCGCTCATGCTGTCTTGGGGACTCGCCACAAGATGGCAGTGTTTCAGAACATTGTTCTACTTGGAAGGGAGACCTGAGAGCCTGGCTGAAGGTCTGAAAGGGGCATCCATGGCAGAAGGTTGGCAGGTCTGATGCTGTGTTCAGCATCTAAATGGTTTGAAACAAAGAGCTGGATGGTGTATTGGGGAAAAGACAATACTAGTTGGCCTTGTTATATCCTTTGCCTAGAGCTCAATCACTTTATACAACAATCATCCCATGAAACTCCAGGAAGTATTTTCTTATCTATATCGATGCTAAGTTTGCCATTCTCTTCTAGTTATTTATGTGGCAATGTACGACAGAGGATGAGATGGCTGGATGGCATCACTGACTCTATGGACGTGAGTCTGAGTGAATTCCTGGAGTTGGTGATGGACAGGGAGGCCTGGCGTGCTGCGATTCATGCGGTTGCAAAGAGTCAGACACGACTGAGCGACTGAACTGAACTGAACTGTACTATAGCAAGGATATCACCTAGCATTTCTCTCTGTCAGTCCATGACCCATTAAGTTTACTACTTAAGAAATGTAAACTACATTCAACTCTCGTTTTGTGACATGAATTCTAAACACAGTTAAAATGTTCTTCCCTCCTAGTGTATCCATAGAATTATGGATGGGTGAATATTTTCATTAAACTTCCACTAAACTCAAAACCAAAGAAGAAAAGTTTTCTCACTTAGAACCGTTCGTTATACAGGCTATAATCTTTAATAGGTTCAACCTTTAATATTGGGCTTTCATATCATAGTCTGGAGCTAATGATTGAAATGTATGATTACCGTGACAAAGAAAATTAAGGTCATTTTTGTCCAAAGTCCAGTGCAGACTCAGTAAATTCCAGAGAAGCCTCATAGAAATAAAATTTGATGGCTCTGTAGTTATCTTTGGATGAGCTTCAAACTCAGACTATAGATCACTTGTAAGTGTCTAGGAGAGCTCAGGGTTGGTGAAGCCAAACTCAAAGCTTGTGAAGAGGTAAGGAGGGGTCCATGGGGCTCTCTCAGCTAGTGTGGTCTCCCTGCTCCATAAATCTGCCTGTAGCCTCGTTTCCGGTGTGGGCTCGTCTCCGGTGTGGGTTCTTTGGCAGAGGACCTTCTCAAATCTGCAGAGTGAGCTCAATGTCTGGAGTAACATCATTAGGGTTCTTTTCCTCTGACAGCCTCCTGATAAATTCTTCTCCCAAATGGACAGACACTTGAGCAACTGTGCTTAATGGATTATCTTGTTAGAGCCGTATAACCTTAGGATTATCCAAGGCTGAATCAAGTGCAAACGTTTGTCTTTCACTTGATGGACCCACAAACGGAATTAAGCCCCAGCCCATTAATCAGATCAACTCACAAACTGTCTTCTTACTGTGTGAGTATACAGTGATGTGCCTGGCAAAGCCCACTCCTGGGCTGGTATCTATGAACCCAGATAAAATCCTAGTTTCTGCCTGGTGGGTAGAATATATTTTACTCTTTCAAAATTATGGATTGCTTTTATTTTTGGTTTTCTAAAAGCTCCAGGGGTTTAATTGTGGAATGTGTATAAATTATTGTGGAGTCTATTATTTTACTTATAAACACTCAAAGTCTGACATCAAGACATGCTATTGTTATCAAGACTTGATTCTTAAGATGTGCATTGATTTTAGATTAGTTTTTCCCCTCAACTGGAACTCACTTTACCACCTCTAAAAATAACGACCAGAGCTCAAATTTTCATCACAGATCCCATCTCTTCCAATTACTTGTAAAACTTTAGGGAAGGACTGGAGTACTTTAGAAGTGTTTTAAGGCTTTCTCAACTGGTTGCATGAAGTTATCACAGCTTCTAACACCTGTTCCTTTCACTATGTTAGCAGACTGCACCATGGTAGGTTGTCAGGGCAGAAACTGTGCAGCGTCTCCCACTTTGTTTTTAAAGTGGCTCCAGTAATCCTGCAAGATTTGAGGATTCCAACATTTAATAATAGCTGGTTATTAGCTATACTTTCAGAAAGAAAGATTTTTAAGACCACAGTTTCAGTGAGAAGACGCCCTCTTTTATGGTTTGAAAGACGTAAAATATAAGATGGTTTAAATATTGAATGGCTCAGAGTTACCTTCATTTGAGTGGAAATTCAACACAAAATCCCTCAACAGAGGTTGGTTTGTTGCTGGAGCTTTGAATGATTTCGGCTTCTTTCAAGGTATGGGTCTCCACCGTTGTCAGATACGTTACTATCTCCTCTTCCTTAGGACAGTAACTGTTTCAGATTTGAGCACACAGAACAGCTCCATGGGTCATTTCCCCTTTCTTTCTTTTGCTTTCTTTCACTGTTTCTTTCTTTTTACTTGACAGGCTCCACTTTAAGAGCAGAAACATCACAGAACGGGATCTGGGATAATTTTTGGTGACTCACCCTCATGTTCCTAAGCTCTCTCTCCCCATCCCCACAATTCTGAGAATACAAGTGTGTGTGATGTTGTCTGTAATAGAGTGACAGAGGGTCAGAGAAACATAGAGGATGGGATCACTTTTCTGAATGGGGTTACTAGGACTCTATTTCTAGATGACAGACCCCTTGATCCAGGCCTTCATGGGTATGCAGTACTTTAAAAGGTCCTTTGGGGAAAGGGGGCCTTCGGTCACTGGTGGCAGTAAGAACAGGTGAGAAGAAGGTTTGGCAGGTTTGATGAATACCAGGTAGCCAGACACACCTGGATTAAAGTGTGCATGTGTCTGAAGCATAGGCTACAAGGGAAACCTGAAAAGTTAGGTTAGGTCTAGAGCAAAGATGACCCAGAATGCTGTGCTGAGGGGCTTGACGTCCAGTCTTTTAGGCAACATGAGCCTCTGGTGGTAGTTGAAAAAGGGAGTGGCATGAAACCTACTTGGATAGTCAGTGATAAGACACTTCCTGTGTGCAGGCAGTGTTCCTGGGTTTCTCATAGACAAACGCATTGCATTTTCTCAATAATCCTGTGGAATAAATGCAGTTATCCCCACTTGGATGGAAGCACAGGGAATTTGAACCATTTGGTCAAGGTCACATGGCTAGAAGTGGCAGAACCAGACTGTACCCAAGTAGCCTTGCTCCTGAGCCTGGGCTCCAAACCATTGCATTGTTTAGGGGCAGGATGGACCTGGAGCGAGGGCGGAGGGAAGGAGAAGATGTTGCAAGAAGAGCAAGAGACAAGAAGGCTCAAGTCAGCACGGGGTGGGGGGCGGGGACGGTGCTAAGGGCAGAGTAGAGATGACAAATCAGAATAAGTGGGAATGACCTTGCAGAGGAAACGGTAACCTTGCCTTTGGTAGAAAAGTTCACATGTCATGGTTTCAAATCCCCCCACTCTTCTCTTTATCCCCATCCCCCTATGACTCACCTGGTGCTTACCTATTGCCATGCTCAAGGTAAGGTCTCACCTGGGCAGAATCAAAGAAGCTCTCCACTTACTTCATTCAAAACAGTTGATGTTTATGTTTCACTTTTCTGGAAGCTGCTGCTGCTGCTGCTAAGTCGCTTCAGTCGTGTCCGACTCTGTGCGACCCCATAGACGGCAGCCCACCAGGCTCCCCTGTCCCTGGGATTCTCCAGGCAAGAACACTGGAGTGGGTTGCCATTTCCTTCTCCAATGCAGGAAAGTGAAAAGTGAAAGTGAAATCGCTCAGTCGTGTCCGACTCTTCCTGACCCCATGGACTGCAGCCTACCAGGCTCCTCCATCCATGGGATTTTCCAGTCAAGAGTACTGGAGTCGGGTGCCATTGCCTTCTCCATTCTGGAAGCTACATCACGTTATTTGGTAAAATTTCTAAGTCTGTTTCCCATGATAACTGTGATGTGTCTATAGAGGTGCACTTGTCTTTTTTTTTTAATCCAAAGAAAAGACCTTATAAATATCCCAGAACTTAAGCATTTTTAGAAAATATCTGAAGACAAGAATAGAATGAAAGTGCCATCTCATTCAGTTTTGGAACTTCCTACTCTCAACCTTGGGCCACTGATTTGCTATGAGGTTTATTTATCACTCAGAGTGACCCCGTTGATTTCCTTCTTTCATGAGAAACCTTGGCTGGAAAAGGCCTCTTTCAAGCTAGAAATTTTTATAGCAGAGGTTCTTGTTAAAAACGTTGATGTTAGTGTGGTCTTAATTTATTCAATTTACCTTTGTAAGGGAGTTAATATCATTGCAGCAGTATTGATTGGGAGGAGAAGGCAATGGCACCCCACTCCAGTACTCTTGCCTGGAAAATCCCATGGATGGAGGAGCCTAGTAGGCTGCAGTCCATGGGGTCAGGAAGAGTCGGACACGACTGAGCGACTTCACTTTCACTTTTCACTTTCATGCATTGGAGAAGGAAATGGCAACCCATTCCAGTGCTCTTGCCTGGAGAATCCCAGGGACAGGGGAGCCTGGTGGGCTGCCGTCTCTGGGGTCACATAGAGTCGGACACGACTGAAGCAATTTAGCAGCAGCTGATTGGGAATCACCCAGGGAAAGACAGGAAATCCAATAATGTAAATAAACTTGACATTAATAATTTCTATACATTTCTGGAGCCAGCCATGTAAAAAAGTAGAGAACGCCATGATATTGGTGTAGGTATTTCACAATGAGCTGGAAAAAGACCCTATTTATCAAGCTTAGAGGGGCACAGTGCCTTCCCCTACAGTCAGTCTGTCTCATCAGGAAGCTTCCATAATTCTCTTATCCTTATTCACCAGAGGGCAGACAGAATGAAAACCACAATCACAGAAAACTAACCAAACTGGTCACATGGACCACAGCATTGTCTAACTCAGTGAAACTAATGAGCCATGCCAAGTAGGGCCACCCCAGATGGACGGGTCATGGTGGAGAGTTCTGACAAAACGTGGTTCGCTGGAGAAGGGAATGGCAAACCACTTTGGTATTCTTGCCTTGAGAGTCCCATGAACAGTATGAAAAGGCAAAAGAGAAGCAATAGTCTAAGAAGAACCACTTTAAGAATGTTGTGACAGGCACTTGGTGCTGGAAAACTGAGATGAAATCATAGATCTGGGGTTTATGGCTCGTGTGATACTGGATGACTGCATGGGGCTGACTCTAGCAGGACGACAAGTTACATTTATTGAGAGTCTATTGATAGCTGTGCCTATGTGAATGGCATTAAGCTTAATCATATTCTGGGTACTTTTTGTCTCAAAAAATGTGATTTTCCATCGTCCTACCCAGGTGGTAACGTGATGGAGTGAAGCTTATGATCCAGGAGTGCTGGACTCTGTAACCAAGCCTTCTGTCTCAAGTGACTGAAGGTAGAAGTCATCCTTAAAAGGTCAACAGGGTCTTTAGCTGTGGAAGAGAATCTACCATTTTAACATCATTCCTCATCAGAGATGCAGAAGCAAACTCAGCAGTGATCCAATTTCTTCTGTGAATCTCTCCCTTAGCTATGATGCCCATTTTCTTTCTCTCCTTAGGATTATGTAAAAATATAATGATAAACATAAATTATAAGACATAAGTAATAAAAAAAAACCCCATAATTTTTGTTTCATAGCAAAATTATAGGAATGTCTGGGCTTGATTTCTCCCTTAATCCTGATATGGTGCTCATGGAATCTCAAGATAGGTAATAATTCAGATCAATTGGAATTGTAAACAGTGTAACAATGGTGATGGCAGTGGATTGATATTCCTTAGACTTCCATGTAAACTCCTGTCCAATAACTCGAAGGGAATTTCATATAACCCATGAGTTACAGAAATGTGATGGCAACATATTCAATACTTTTATTGGGTTGATAATATAAAAATAACTGTATAGGGACAGAAAAATTCAAAATGGGACCTGCAGGGCTTCCCTGGTAGCTCAGGGGTAAAGAATCCATCTGCAAGAGACACGGGTTCAATTCCTGGTCTGGGAAGATCCCGCATGCCTTGGGACAACCGGGCCCATGCATCATAATTACTGAAGCCTGAATGCTCTAGAGCCTGTGGTCCACAACAAGAGAGGCCGCCACAATGAGAAGGCTGTGCCCTGCAACTAGAGAGTAGCCCCTGCTCTCCAGAATGAGAGAAAAGTGCATGAGCCAATGAAGCCCACCACAGCCAGATAAATAAATAAATACATAAATAAAGATGGGACAGGGAACCAAGATTTCAGATTCTTGTCTAGTTGTGATTATTTAGAATGGCTAATGTATTGGTTCCTGAGTAGCATGTAATACACTGCCATATGAACCACCATGCCATCCCACTTTGAGTGCTATCCACCCTCCATGGCCGTGCTTTCTCATCTGGCCAGTCATTCATTTGCTTTTCTCTAGAGAGGGAGAGGTTGGCCAGAGAGGAGAAAAGTGCCTATAGGCAAAAGGCAAGCAATTTCCAACGTTTCTTGGTTTGTTTACCTTCATGGTGCCTTCTGTTCTGCTTACTCAAGGATAGGATTACTCCAGGGATAGGATGCAGTTTAAATTGATATTGATGTTTGTGGCTTTACTGTTGAGATGATATCGATCATGTTTGTGGCTTTACTGAGAAAGAGAGATAGAAGTTGCTTGTCCAAGTGCATCACACAGAACTAATATCCTACCAGGAAGAGAACGGTGATATCCAGCAACTTCCACCTTCCAGGCTGTGCTTACAAAACCCACTAATTATGCAGAACAAATCTATTCCATGTCGTCTCCCTTTAGCTTTGATTACCGCCCCTTTTCTTTCTCTCCTTAAGGATATTTACATGAAAACATCTTTGTTTCTGGAGAGTTTGTTTTTCTTTCTCTTTTTGAGGGCTACCCTCTCTTTGAAAAGAGTGACTTTCATCTCCAAGTCCAGAAGGATGGGTTCATACTGCTCTGCCCTTAACAACCCAGGTCAGTTGCTAGGGAAACACGTAATGTCTCAGCTAACGTCAACAGAAGGCTCTGAGTTAAAGTAGACAAGCTTTTAGTGTAATTGGAACCTACGATATGCATGAACAGTAATGCTTGCTGATAAATTCTGTATTAATGAATTGGACTTTTCGGCTTCTTCCCAAAGGGCCATTGTTAGTCCTCTAGCACAGGCTGATGGTTTTGAAAACAACTTGTAAAGAGATTGCTTAAAAAAAAAAAGACTTCTTGTATTCTGACAAATTATAAAAGATCTTTTAAAAGATCTCTTTAAAGAATCTCGCATCTTGACAAATTGTTTGTTGTTGTTCAGTCGCTCAGTCTGAAGCCATGGGCTTCCCTTGTGGCTCAGCTGGTAAAGAAGCCACCTGCAATGCAGGAGACCTGGGTTCGATCCCTGAGTTGGAAAGATCCCCCAGAGAAGGGAAAAGCTACCCACTCCAGTATTCTGGCCTGAGAATTCCATGGAATGTATAGTCCATGGGGTGGCAAAGAATCAGACATGGCTGAGTGACTTTCACTTCACTTCAGTCGCTAAGTCCTATCTGACTTCAGTCCATGGACAGAAGCACACCAGGCTTCCCTGTCCTTCACCATCTCCTGGAGTTTGCTCAAACTCATGAGTAGGACAAATCATTTAAGGATTCTTAATTACATCAAGGGTTATAGGTAAATTTGGAGCCCTGTCTATAAGGTAGGCACTGTGCTAAGCATTCGGCAAGCAATAACACATCGAAGGTGGATTATTGGTTACCGCAGTACTGCAGGAAGGGGTTTTTATTGTCTGCATTTTACAGATGAAGAACTTAGTAAGAGAGAGGCTAAGTAACTTACTGGAGCACATCTGGGCAGAAACATGGCAGAGTGGTGATCTGAACTCAGAGAACCTGACATTATTGGTGGCAGACATTCTGAGCCATTAAGCTATGCTACCTCTCAGTCACGATCCCACTGGTTGTTCATTGAAGAATCAGAAAGTAAAAACTCCATTGGATAAGCAAAATCTCCCCTATAGACATTTTTCTTCACTTTGACAATTGTGAAATAAATAAGAGTATGACTTTGGGGGGGTGGGGGTGGAGTTCTTCATGCAACGGTAGAGGGCTAAACTCCAGAGCAACATTGATTCATTTATTTAAAAAAATATTTTTTTTATTTGGCTATGTCAGGTCTTAGTTGCGGCAGTGGATATCTTTGATCTTCATTGCAGCGTGCAGGGTCTTTAGTTTCGGCATTTGAACTCTTAGTTGCAGCATGTGGGATCTAGTTCCCTGGCCAGGAATCAAACCTGGGCCCCCTGCACTGGGACTGCAGAGTCTTAGCCACTGGACCACCAGGGAAGTCCCAGAACATCATTTATTTTTAAAGTAATTTCAATCATATCAATTGGTTGTAGGGTTGGAGGTGACACTGACCAGGTCATAGGACACAGGTCTGCTCTGACTTGTTCCTCTGCACTGAATTACTCCTTAAGCCATTCATTCGACAAGGATCATTCAATGATGAGACAGAATCAAGATTGGTGGACAAGGAACAGTCCTCCTAGAAGAGGTGTGTGTATGGGATTCAATAGAGAAGCTATTTTTCCTCAGATGTCCTCTTAAAGAATAGCATCCTTTTCTCTGCAAAAGAAATAGTGTTTCTTTAGAGAGCTGAGGCAATGAATAAGTGGTGTTTTTGATCAAGCGGTGTTTTTTCTATGTCTACATACAGTGATGTAGGAGTCTTTTCAATATTGAACTTGTGATGAACTGAAATAATAAATTGATATAAATGATATTAACCTTTTTTAACTTTTCAAAAATTTTTAAAACAAAAAAAATTTTCTTAAAGAAGAACCAAGTGATGCTCTTCTGGAGATCTTATTTTTCATGAAAAAAGGCCTTAGGATTAATCACAGGCATATCGCCAAGGTCTTCACAACGTAATTTTCAGTTTGGCTGGATTAGATTTGGTCTTTTCCTCATAGTCTCTACCATTTCAAAGAACATCATATATTTTATGTTTTGTAAAAACTCCCCTCACTGGAAACAAATGGAATAATTAACAGTCTTGGTAGCTCTGTTGCCAAGAGTCCCTGTAGCTCTCTCCTGCTTACTTACGTATGTGTGGAGATGGACCCTGCATACCAACAAGCCCACAGATGCATTTTCTGTTTCCTCCTCTCTGTGATTACTAATGTCCAGTAGCAGGGTTAAAAAATGTTTTCCATTGTTATGATAGAAAATCCATAGATGCAATGTGTCTCTTAAAGGCAAAGCATAAGTGAGTAAGTGTTAGTTGCTCAGTTGTGCCCAACTCTTTGTGACTCCATGGTCTGCAGCCCACCAGTTGCCATTTCCTTCTCCAGGGGATCTTCCCAACCCAGGGATCGAACCCATGTCTCCTGCATTGCAGGCAGATTCTTTACTGACTGAGCTACAAGGGAAGCCCAAGGCAAAGCATACTTTTGAATAAGAGGCAGTTTGGTGGGATGCCTTACCTCATAAATTTGTCATCATATTGGCTTTGGGATGGCTGGACCAGTGAGTGTGTGTGTGTGTGTGTGTGTGTGTGTGTGTGTGTGCATGTGCCCTTAAGTGTGCATGACCTGAGTACACACAGTTCAGTATTTCAGGAGGTCGTCACCCTCAGGGTTGTACAAATGCTGTGTTGGTACCTGGGAGTGATTGCCATCTTAGATATTGGCCCGAGGTGTGTCTTACTACACCGGAGTCCTGGCTGTTATGGATTCTCTGACAGTAAGCGGTGAGGGCTGAATCGCGGCTCCCAGACTCTAGAGCAGGGGCTCAGTAGTTGTGACACACAGGCTTAGTTACTCCAAGGGATGTGGGATCTTCCAGGATCAGAGATCGAACCCATGTCTCATGCATTAGCAGGCAGATTTCTATCTACTGTTCCACCAGGGAAGTCCTCAAAATTAATTTTATTTATGAATTCATGGTACACTCTAGGTGGTATACTTTAGTAAAAGCATTCATATTTAAAGCTATCAGATGTAAGTCTTCTTTCAAGTCTGCCAGTGTATTCTGCTGACTGCATGAATCCAGTTGTTTGTGGAAGGGCAAAGACTTTACACTGGAGACCCTCCATTACTGTGGGCATCCTGAGGCATGAGGCCCATTTGCCCCTTTCTGCTCTGCATGGGTCCCCTATTGGAGGGTAATACTGGCAAACAGCTGTGGGCAGTCAGTGTTGCAAAATAAATGCCTAGTCTCGACAGCCTCTTGCTTAAAGTGTCTCTGCAGAGAAGCAAAGCCATGGGTGACTCTTGAGAAGCAGCAGCAGGAGGAAACTTCCAGATGAAAAGGAGAGACGGACCAAAACATTCCCTCCCGCCCCCCAAGAAACAGAGACCTTCTGATCAAGCAGGA
The DNA here is from genome assembly GCF_029407905.1 of Bubalus kerabau. Classification (NCBI taxonomy): domain Eukaryota; kingdom Metazoa; phylum Chordata; class Mammalia; order Artiodactyla; family Bovidae; genus Bubalus; species Bubalus kerabau. The sequence continues at coordinate 60,015,289 of NC_073641.1, read as the reverse complement.
CTCCTGGCCAGCTCTGCACTGGAACATACTGGAGAGCTTTAATAACACTTAGACCCATGAGATAAGAATCTGAGACAGGTTTCACGTTTCTATTTTTACAAAAGTCTCTCAAATTTGGTAAATTTGTCAGGTATCTAATGGGGAGAGAGTACGGGTTGAGAAAATCAAACCTGTCAATCCTAAATGAAATTGACCCCAAATATTCATTGGAAGGACTGATGCTGAGGCTGAAGCTCCAATACTTTGGCTACCTGATGGGAAGAACTGACTCATTGGAAAAGACCCTGATGCTGGGAAAGATTGAAGGCAGGAGGAGAAGGGGATGGCAGAGGATGAGATGGTTGGATGATATCACTGACTAGATGGACATGAGTTTGAGCAAACTTCGGTAGACAGGGAAGGACAGGGAAGCCTGCCGTGCTGCAGTCAATGGAATCACAGAGAGCAAGACATGACTTAGTGACTGAGCAACAGCTTCAGCGATTGACCAGGTGCCTTTTCCAGTTCATTCTCCTAAGAATCTGTGTGACCTCTGTTTGGTGGGGACAAGATAGGATGGCTCTAAGGGGAGGGAGAATGAAAAATTTCTAGAAAAAGTGCCATTTCTTGGTTCCTACTGCCTGGAGAGACAAAAAACATTATTTGGGAGTGAACAGGAAATCCCTTCATCTTGTCAATGAGAAATGAATAGAGAAATGAAACCATTCTCTCTACTTTCATTTCAGACCCATAGACTTCTCTCTTACAGCTGGAATCAACCATTTCTGAACCTTGTGCCCCAAAGGTGTGTGAGGGCAGAGAACAGCTAATAAAGTTTTTAATTTCTGATGATCCAGGCACCTATAATGATTTCATTTCCACCCGAGGTCTAGTGGCCAAAGGGATGCTGGTTCTCCAACGAGAAAGATCAAGTTGACTGGAAATAAGGTTGCATATTTCCATGGTTTAAAACTTCAACCTATCACTCTAGTTTAGGTGATGCAAAAAATAAAGACAAAAAAATCAAACCAGAGTTTCCACATCAGCTATTCCGGACACCTATGAAACATTTATGTTGAATCTGAAAAATATGGTAAAATGTTCCAATTCTAATTGGAAACTTTCCCCAGTGGTTTTCTCAGATTCCTGGGGGACTGAAATCAAACATCTGTGGCAGGTCTGTGGTTAATATAAATGTTAGGAGTGGGCTTGTGTTCAGATGCCAAGTTTCTGGAACTATGACCAACAATGGCAACTTAGGTGCTTTGCCTTTAAGAATACTGTGCAAGCATATTGAAAACAGCTGAAGGAAACCCCTGCTCAGGCATAAATGCCAGCAAGTCGCTGATTGGAACTCTCTTCCTTAGATGCAGAGACATATTTTCTCCTTTCAAAAAGTTCTTTTGTATATTAGACTTTTTTTTTTTCCAGAAAAGTATTGGTCTGCACACGCTTCTGTGGTACAGAAAAGCAATTCTTCACATGTATATAATAAGTACATGGAGGAACCTAGTGAAAAGAACATGAAGTTGATATATACTTAGCTTCGTGTAGGACTGGGCTGTGTGCCAGCTGTGACTGTGGGTAAGTTACCGACTCTGTCACCTTAAGATGCAGATATGAAGAACACCCTGGCTCGTGGTAGTCAATCAACAAGGCTGTTTCTTTCCCTCTCCCATTAAATGAGACACATGCAGTATGTTGGCGCTTCCCTGATGGCTCAGATGATAAAGAAACTGCCCGCAATGCAGGAGACCTGGGTTCAGTCCCTGGGTTGGGAAGAGCCTCTGGAAAAGGGAATGGCAACTCACTCCAGTCTCCTTCCTGGAGAACCCCATGGACAGAGGAGCCTGGTGAGTTACAGTCCATGGGATCGCAAAGAGTCAGACACGACTTAGCCACTAAACAACAACATACCAGGGTTATTTTTGTTTTTATCTTAACATAGTGGAAGATATTTCACAGGAGAGATTCAAACCAGGGTGTAGAAGTATGAGGCACCAGGTTGGGTGGCTGGCAGGTTTCACTCAAGGTCCCAAAGTCACAGAGAGGGGCTCCACCTACTGTGTCTGGAAGATGTTGTTCTAAGCAGCTTCTAGACCTTGTACTGAGGGCTTCCCCTCGCTCCTCCCTTCATACAAATATTTAAGACTTTCCATAAATTGAAGTCAGGTCACCAAACGATGGAAGAACTCTTTGCAGTGAGTGGGCCGCTCTGACATGGAGGGAGTGGGTCTCCCCAGGCTAACTTACTTCTGTTGGCCCCCTGTCTCCATCCTGACAGTCCGTTTCATCTTGACCTGGTGGTAGGCTACTTCCTAGCTGTTTGGCCCTGTCCAGCTGGATCTGGCCTTCAGCTAAAACTCTTTAAGGTCTGAATCCTCACTGTATGAAGAGCCAAAGAATCTTGCATAAGGACATTCACAGAATAAATGAAGTCCGGTGTCACGTACCGCCTTTGTAAAACACCTTGGCATGGTAGCAATAGGCACGGTCTTTTTAATAAAGCTCATTCCTTACGGCTCCCACGTCTTATCTATTTGGACTCTGTGCTTCTCATTATCAGTGAATGGAAATGCTACGGGTAGATTTGGGTCATCATGGAAAAAAAAATTATAGCTGTCACTGCCTTCTGCAATCTAGTCATTCTTTATACGGACCTGAACCCTTATCTTTTTGCCTCCAGAATAAAGTGCTTTGTGTATATGACAGTGTGTGTTTAAGTCTCAGCCAATAGACACACAGTCTGAGGAGGACAATCCTATAATTTCGAGTTCCAAGTGTGAGAAAAGGAAAAAGGGTCACTTTGATTAGGTCATAATATACAGCAAATGGAAACTTCTGGATTTTTCATAAATCCTCATTCATCAGAAAAACCACCATCATTCTTTGGTTCCTTTCTCTCCTAATCCAGGGAATTACATTTTCTCAGTTTGATCATTTTTTTTTTTTTATCAATGGCAGATGCATTTCCCTGCTTCTTTCAGTAAATAGCATTTTAATTCAAAAAAGTCAGTGGTTTCAGCTGCATTTTGCTAAAGAGATGAGTCATCAGACATGGAAGCTGATGCATTTTTATTTTTATTTTTTTCAAAAGCAAACACACGGAACAGCCTGTAGGGCATCTTCGGGGCACATGTAACTTGTTAAAGGTTCATTAAGGGTCTCTGAAATGGAATTTGTTTGTGTAACCGGTGTTTATATTTCTCAAGTTGACGATTTATCACTTAAGTTACAGTAGCACCAACCGTAAGACACAGGCAGCCTGCAGATTGTGACTCGGACTTGCCCACATTTCCTTGTATCCTGCTTCCAGGTCACCTGGATGGGGACCTTCCCATTTGGTTGGAAGTTTCCTGGCTGCCATTCCAGAAGGAAATGTTCTCATAAAGACAGACTCTCTAACATAAGCGATTTCAAGCGCAGAGATTTAAGAGCAAATTATGGGCTTACTTGGTCTGAATAAGGAAACTAAAATGTCATGATATTCTTTCATATGATGTGCTTAGCAGATTGGGGAAAGCTTGGCAGTCTATATGTTTGAAAACTGGAAAAATGCACTGTGCCCAGCGCTACTGCAGTCTGTCAAGCACTGAACGCACAGCATTTCTTGTACCCTCCAAGCAGCTAGCTCTGTGAGACCAGTAGCGTGGGGATGACCTTTTCTTTATGGAAGTGTGCCAACAAGTTTCCTGGAGGTCAGGAGGCTAGACTTTCATCCACTTAGTAGTTTCAGACAGAACTTCTAAATGGATGAAGTAGTTTGGGAAAAAACTCCTGACTTCAAGACTAGTTCTTTCCCTGTAATAATTTCTGCTCCCTTGATTATGGATGGCAATTTTAGAACTGAAAATTCTGCTCGGAAATGGTACTCACCTGTGTGTGGGAAGGTGGAAACTCCTTTTTCCTTGATTTTGTTTCCCTGTGAAGGAATTTCCATTAGAGTGATCTTCCTGGCCTGATAGCGTGTGTGTATATGTGTGCGCGCATGCTCAGTCCAACTGTCCAAGTCTTTTGCAATCTCACTGACTGTAGCCCACCAGCCTCCTCTGTCCATGGGATTTCCCAGGCAAGAATACTGAGTGGGTAGCCATTTCCTTCTTCAGGGCATCTTCCCAACCCAGGGATCAAATCCCGGGTTTTGATCCTGCTCTGCAGGCGGATTCTTTGCCAACTGAGCTACCAGGGAAGACCCGGCCAGATACTTTGGCCTTCACTATACAGGTGCCTCATGAATTTGGGCACTCCCAGTGGTCACTGGGTGTGCTCAAGCCGCTTTTTGTTTCATTTTGATCAGTATTAAATCTGACAGTTTGATATCTGTCTCCTGGCTCTAGTGTTTGTTTATACTCCATAATTCTTTTTTTGAAAGTAGTCATTCATTTATTTGACTGTGTTGGGTCTTAGTTGCAGCATGCGGGGTCTTGGATGCATTGAGGATCTTTCCTTGCAATGCATGGACTCTGTTGTGGCTCATAGGCTTAGTTGCCCTGGGGCATGTGGGATCTTACTTCCCTCACCAGGGACTGAACCCTCATCTGTTGCACTGCAAGGCAGATTCTTAACCTCTGGACCACCAGGGAAGTCCCACTGCACAATTCTTAATTTAGTCAGGAAACTTATGGTGCCTAATTTTTATTAAAACTCCCATCTCCATTCCTTAACCTTGACCCACAAGACTGTAACAAGGCAGTTTCTCCCCACTTAATCAAATTGCTGATTTGAAATCTGTTTGCTTTCAGATTTTGATGGTTGGGGGAGTATGGTAAAACTTTTAAGATGTCTTCAAAATGTGTCACTGATGTGCTAGACTGTAACTAACCCAGGGATTTATTTTTGGCAGGGGTAGCAACAATGCCTTATTCTTCTTTGTAGCTTTCTGAACATAGTTTAGTACTCATTGTTGGGTAGGTTGAATTGGACTGAACAGGAGTTGGAGTTATTGCTATGACTACCTCTCTTTGTATGTAACTATTTGAACTTAAAATTATACTGTCTGTCCTTCTAGATTGCTTAAAGAAATTATATATTTCTATATTTTTGATTATGTAAATTGGAGCTGCTTCTTGCAACCTGCTAAATATTAAAGAGATGAACAAGATGAAGTTAACAACAGACATCAGAGCCAGCATGTGAACTGGACTCTGCCATTCTTCCCTCAAACCATGGGGAGACTGGCTTTGGAAAAAAGATGTGGTTGAAGAAACCTTCACTGAAGTTTTAAAAGTCACTTTCAATGCTATTTTAAAATTTTGTTTATCCATTCATCCACCAAGAGATACTTTGGCTATTGTAAGTGATACTGTATGAAAATGAATATACAAATATCTTCTAGAGACTCTAATTTCAGTTCTTTGGGGTATATGTCCAGAAGTGAAATTGCTAGATAATATGGTAATTTTGTCTTTAGGTTTTTTAAACAGCCACCCTACTGTTTTCTTCAGTGGCTGTACTCTTTCACATTCCCACCAACAGTGTACAAGGATCCCAGTTTCTCCACATCCTCATCAGTGCCTGTTACTTTCCGTCAAAAGACGGAAAAACAAAAGTTTGCCTTAGTTTTGTTTTGATAGCAGCCATCCTAATGGGTTTGAGTTGATCATCTCTTTGTGGTACTGATTTCAATTTCCCTAGTGAATAGGGATTTTTGAGCATATTTTCATGTGATTATTGGCTATTTATGTCTTCTTTGAAGAAATGTCTATTCAAGTTCTTTGCCCTCTTTGAATTTTTGTTGTTGTTGTTGAATTGTAGGAGTTATCTACATATTCTGAATCTTAACCTCTTATTTAATATATGATTTGCATGTATTTTCTCCTATTTGGTGGGTTGTTTCTTTACTCGGTTGATTGTTTCCTTCAATGGGTAAAATTTTTAAAGTTCAATGTGGTCCATTTGTCTAATTTTGCTTTTACTACTTCTGCTTTTGGTGTCATATCCAGTATATGGCCAAATCCATGGTCATGAAGAAACATTTCTCCTATATGTCTTTTAAGAGTTTTATAGTGTTAGCTTTTATTTTCTTGTCTTTGACTCACTTTAAGTTAATATATGGTGTAAAGGAAACGTGCAGCTTCATTCTTCTGCATGTGCGTATCCAGTTTTTGCAACATCATTTAGACTGATGTTCCCCATTGAGTTGTATAGGTATCCTTGTCAAAAATAAATTTACCGCGTATGCAAAGGTTCATTTCTTGGTTCTTTATTCTATTCCACGGTCCTAAATATCTGTCTTTATGCCAGCATCACTCGGGTTTGATTAGCTTGCTTTAAGTTTTGAAATCAAGAACTGTGAGTACTTTAAGTTTGTTCTTCTTCCCCAAGTTTTGGCTTAACATTACTTTAAAATAAAATTTATACTAGATTTATATCATAGTGGTTTTTATGCCTTACTTACCAGAACCAATTTCCCCACTGAAATGGCTTTTCCACAAATAAATTACTACGAATCTGTTGGCTATTTTAGGTACATTATTTCTTTGAAATTATGTGCTTGTCCTTACAGCTTATTGGAAAGAATGCTGCATTAAGAGTTGGGGTGGAGTTTTCAGGCCTGAGTTTGCTACCAGTAAGAGTGATTGTGTCTTCAGTCAGCTCACTTAATAAAGATCTCAGTTTCCCCTCCCAGCGAAGCTTCAGTGAAATGTGAAGATCTGACAGGCTGAGCCTTAGGAGCTCTCAGAGTCTAAGTTTTAGCAGATCAGCAGTCTGATGTCTGCTGAAGGATTACTATTTTTGATTCACATAGGTACTCTACACTTTCTCAATCTTCCCCCTTGTTTATCACAACATGTGCACAATGAGATGCAAGATTCTTTCCGATTACAAGCATTACTGAGAATCTCAAATAGGGAACAAAATGGGCATCTCAGGTGCAAAGACAAAGCAATGTTATGGTTTCTCATGACCTCACACGGAACTTCACCTTTGGATAAAGTCTTGGGCATCTCAATAGATCCTGCTTTTCGTACATGATTAAAAGTTCACTCCAGTTGAAAAATCAGGTGTTGCCCTCTTTCAATTCCACTTTAGAGCTTCTCCTCTTTTCTGTCCCAGGCCAGCCTCGGACTCAGATGCCTAGTGGGTGTGAGATGCTTGTGCTCAGTCCTGTCTGACTCTTTGCAACCCCATCGGGCCAGGCTCCTCTGGCCATGGAATTTTCCAGGCAAGAATACTGGAGTTGGTTTCCCTTATCCTTCTCCAGACATTCTTCCCCACCCAGGGATCGAACCCACGTCGCTTATGTCTCCTGCATTGGCAGGCGGACTCTTTACCACTAGCGCTACCTGGGAAGCCTTAGTGGGCGTGGTGGAGGGAAAAACTGACACTGTCATTGGCTGGTTCTCTCTCCAGTCTCCACCCGCTTCCTCATCCCTTTCTCCACCCCCTTCCTCACTAGCGGCTCTTTGAAGAGGTAGAGGAAGAGGAAAAGGGGAAGGAAGGTTTTATGTTCCTGGCAGAAGTAATCTGATGTCAGTTCCCTCCAGTGTGGTAGCATCCAAATGCTGCTCTCTTCGCTGCATGCATCTTTTCCCTGCAAACTCTGAAAGTTCAGTTCATTACCTCCCTTCTCATCAGTAGACAGGTGGGAATCAGGTAGCCATTTCCTTGTTTCCCAAACGCTAGACGATACAGTCTATCCTTAAGAAGTTCTCTTAAAACCTTTCTCAGTTGGCTTACGGGGGAGGAGGGGGGAGTAAAGCACTCTCTTCAAAGGAGGTCCTCGTGAGGGGTTTCATCAAAAACCTGGAGAAAGCTCTGTTTTCTGTTGTGAGGCCTGAAGGGAAACACCTGCAAAGCTGTTTCATCTCTCGGCCCATCTTTCTGGGATGCTCTAGATTCTGTTTTTCAGAGCGTAGTCCTTGGACCACTGGCATTGCCTCCACATGGGAGCTTAGTGACCATGCAAACATTGGACTGCTGTCCCACCCGACAGAACCTGCATTGCAACAAGATTCCTAGGTGATTTTTACATTTGTGAATATTGGAGAGGTGACAATGAAGAACTTATAATGGTTAGTGCTTCTGAAAGTGCTTGGAAGCTGCTGCTGAAACCAGAAAAAAAAACATTTAGCATCTGGGACATACACATGTGCTGTAAGTTTCCGAAGAATGAAATACTGAGACAGGAAATGGACAAAAATTGAGTTAAAAGAAAATATGAGGTGGCACATTTTTAACACTAATTAGGTCACATGAACTATGCTTGGGGGTTGAGTGAGGGTTGTATCTGATGCCATCACATTGGCACGTGCAGAAGTTTTATTTATGTCTCGGTTGCACGCTGCACTTTCCCCATCTTTCCTTAATTGCTTTTTTCCTACCATGTCTTAATCTTCACCCTCTTCAACCCCTGATGCTATGTCAGCAGTTTGGGCTCTTTATTTGTTTAGTTCATATGATTCAGGGCTTTCTTTTTGTAAACTTGGTAAACTTTTCCATATTTCCAGTTATACTGTTAGTGGGTTTGGAGGATTTCTTCCATTTATAGAACCCTTGTTGAAGTTGTTGAGTCTTGGAATTGTTAACTATTCAGTTATATATCATAAAAATACAGTGTGTGTGTGTGTATGTGTGTGTGTGTGTGTGTGTAGTGAAAGTCAGTTAAAATAATTGTAAAGAAATTCCCTAAATTAGAACTTTTGTTGCCGAGGCTAAATAAAACTTCAGTTTGTTGTTTTGTCACTAGGCCAGTGTGCATCGTGTACACATTAAAAGCATACACAGTTCAACGTTTTGTTTCCTTTAATTTCAACTGACTTATCCGAAAAGCTTTGTGCTGGACCTAATTTCTGTACACCATCTGTTACCACTGGATCTTAGACCATTGTGTTTGGCTCAGGCACATAGAGTACAGTTCATTTCCCCTTCACTCATCTGAACGCAACTATTTGTATTGCATTTTGTCAGGTTACCTTGTTTTGATATTTCTCCCTCCAGTCTCCTCCTCTCCTCCTTCCCCTCTTCCTCTCCTCCTCCTTCTTTCTTCTTTTTCTCTTCTTGCCCCCGTGCTGGCTTCCTCTTCTTTTGGCAAATAAAACCTTTACCTTTGTCTGGAATTTTTAATAGTTGAGAAAGGTAAGCAAACAAGGACTTTTTCCACTCTACTTTCTGTTTCCCTGTTATACACCCACTTGCCCACACCTCCGATGTCTCTAACCATGAAGTATCACAATTTTTGCAATTTTCACTTTCTCTCTATCTGTTCTCATCCCAGGGTCACCCTGAAGCAGAACTATGTAATTGGTCTTCGGTAATGCAGCCTTTTCAAAACCCAAGGCTTTTATTTTGGAACAATTTTAGATTTATGGGAAAGTGGCAGGCAGTTCCCACACATGCTTCCCCCCGTCTCTCCTATTGTTGACATTTGAGGTAACTGTGGTACACTTATCACAACTAGGAAATTGACACTGGTGCATAACTGCATGGCGCTGGAGAAGACTCTTGAGACTCCCTTGGGCAGCAAGGAGATCAATCCAGTCAACCCTCAAGGAAATCAATCCTAAATATTCATTGGAAGGACTGATGCTGAAGCTCTAATACTTTGGCCACCTGATGGGGAGAGCTGATTCATTAGAAAAGACTGATGCTGGGCAAGATTGGATGCAGGAAGAGAAGGGGATAACAGAAGACAAAATGGTTGGATGGCATCACCGACTCAATGGACATGAGCTTGAGCAAGCTCCAGATGTTGAAGGACAGGGATGTCTGGAGTGCTGCAGTCCATGGGGTGGCAAAGAGTCGGACGTGACTTAGTGACTGAACAACAGCAACAACATAACTATTAACTGAACTGCATACTTGGATTTCACTAGTTTTTTTTCCCCTCTCAGGATCCCATTCAGAACATCTTATTGTATTCAGTTGTCATTCCTCTTTCATCTGTGGCAGTTTCTTAGACTGCCCTTGTTTTTCATGACCTTATTAATCCACAGATTTTCTAGAATATCCTTTTACTTGTGTTGCCTGATGTGTTTCTTATGGTTGAACGGGGGTTATGAATTTTTGAGAATATTGTAAGGTGAAGTGTCCTTCTCACTGGCTTCACTCACGGTTAGTAAAAACATTGACTGATTGTCTCAGGTCCTGTCTCCCAGGCAGCCTCGTTTTTAATCTTTGTCTCTTACAGCTCACTGTCCCTATCATCACCTCCTTCTTCCTACTCAAGGGGGATTCCCTTTCTCAACTAAATATAGGCCTCTCAGAATAATATGTAAGAGGATCATATGCAACCAACGAAATATTTAAATATCATTTCCTCTCCAGGGATGCTCATATCCCCAGCTTTATCTCTAATGATGGAATCATGAGAGAGAAACTTTATGTCTCTCAGTAAAATTATTTGGCCATCAAGAAGGCTGATAGGCTGCCTGGCAAGGGTTTAGTGTTTTCCTGAGCCATCATGCAGGCCCAGAGGAGGAGGCGGGGCGGGGAGCTGGGAGGATTGTGTTCTCTTTGCAGAACCCTTGACACTGTCCTAGTTAATCTTCTGTCTTCCTTACTAAGCAGTAAGTCCTGCCCATTTGTAACACTCTTTTTGAAAAAAGGAAACCATGGCCCGGGGCTGGGCCTCAGTGAGGTCAAGTTCCCCTTTGAGAGAGGAGCAGGCTGGGGTGTGTTGGTGCAGGGTTGGGATTCTTGGCAGGACAACTGGGTAATACAGACCTTACTTTGCATATGGCTGTTTTCTGTGATAGTTGCTCCTTCCTTCCTTCCTTCATCTCTCTTTTTCTCTCGCTCCCTCTTTCTTTTTTCTTCCTTCTGCCTTTCTTCTTCCCACTTCTCTCTTTCCTTCTTGTTTAGCAGGATTTCATTTCCAGTTTTCTCTGTGTCTCTCATGATTCCTGCCTCCCATCTGGTTTGGATGAAACTGTTGCAGACACCTGGTGCTTCCCACTTATCCCTGCAGCCATTCCAGGGGTTACCTGTCAGCAACATCTGTACACTTGGGTGGCTCTGGCTATCTCTCAGCCTGGAAGTGGTCTTGGGTAGAGGGAGCACACCAGAAGGCAAGGTAGTAAAGGCTCCACAAATGAGCCTTATGCAGTAAGGAATGACAGTTGGTAGGTAATTACCCCAGCTTCTGTGTTCATTGCAAAGGAGGGCCCTACACCATCACTTCCCAATAGAACTTTCTGTGATAGTGGAAACATTCTATCATTTGCCTTAATAGGGTACCTGAATGGGAGACGGTGAAGAGGAACTAAAGAGCCTCTTGGTGAAGGTGAAGAGGAGAGCGAAAAAGCTGGCTTAAAATTCAATATTAAAAAAACTAAGGTAATGGCATCCAGTCCCATCATTTCATGACAAATACATGGGGAACCAGTTACAGATTTTATTTTCTTGGGCTTCAAAATCACTGCGGATGGTGAAATTAAAAGACACCTGTTCCTTAGAAGAAAAGCTATGACAAGCCTAGACAGAATATTTAAAAGCAGAAACATCACTTTGCTGACAAAGGTCCGTGTAGTCAAAGCTGTGGTTTTTCCAGTAGTCATGTACAGATATGAGAGTTGGACCATAAAGAAAGCTGAGCGCCAAAGAATTGGTGCTTTTGAACTGTGGTGGTGCTGCAGAAGACCCTTGAGAGTTTTTAGGCAGAGAGGAGATCAAACCAGTCAATCTTAAAGGAAATTAACCCTGAATACTCATAGGAAGGACTGATGCTGAAGTTCCAATATTTTAGCCACCTGATGTGAAGTGCTGACTCATTGGAAAAGACCCTGATGCTGGAAAAGATCAAAGGGAGGAGAAGGGGACAACAGAGAATGAGATGGTTGGATGGCATCATTGACTCAATGGACATGAGTTTGAGCAAACCCTGGGAGATAGTGAAGGACAGGGAAGCCTGGCACACTGCAGTCCACAGGATCACAAAGAATCAGACACGATTTAGTGACCGAGCAAAACATGGCTACTGAGCACTTGGAGTGTGGCCAGTGAGAATAAGGAACTGAATTTAAAATTTTAGTTAACAAATTCGAATTTAAATAGCCAACATGACTCGTGGCTACTATGTTGCATAGTGAACACACACTGCCCCTTGGATAGTCCCGGGGAAGACTGAGAATCAGTTGCCCATTGCGGTTATCCACTCATCAATATATCTTCCTTTCTTGCTTCATGTCCTCATTCCTCCCTGGAATTACCTCCTGTGGTGGTCGGTTTCATGTGTCATCTTGCTTGGGCTAAAGGATGCCCAAAGCAAGTAAAACATTATTTACTTGCTGGTAAAACATTATTCCTGGGGTGTTTCTGGAAGAATGCATGTGTACATGCATGCTGTCTCTTCAGTCCTGTCTGACTCTTTGCAACCTTATTAACATAGCTCACCAGGCTCCTCTGTCCATGGGATTTTCCAGGTAAGAATACTGGAATGGGTTGCCATGCCCTCCTCCAGGGGATCTTCCTGACTCAGGGATTGAACCCATGTCTCTTATGTCTCCTACATTGGCAGGCATGTTCTTTCCCACTAGTGCCATGAAGAGGTGAGCATTTGAATCCATAGACTAAGTAATGAAGATCACTTACACCAATGCAAGTGGGCATCATCGGATCTGTTGAGGCCTGATTAGAACCAAACGGTGGAGGAAGGGCGAGTTTGCTTGCTGCTAGTAAGCTCTACTAGCAGCTCAGACAGTAAAGCATCAGAGACCTGGGTTTTTGATCCCTGGGTCTGGAAGATCCCCTGGAGAACGAAATGGCAACCCATTCCAGTACTCCTGCCTGCAGAATTCCATGTACAAAGGAGCCTGGCAGGCTATAATCCATGGGGTCACAAAGAGTCAGACACGACTGAGTGACTGACATACACAGGGCATCTAGCTTCTTCTGCCCTAAGGTCTGTGCTGTGTTCTTGGCACTTTAGACTCGACCTGGGGTTTACACCATTGGCCCCTCTAGTTCTGGTTTAGATTGGAACTACACCACCTGCTTTCCCAGGCATACAGCTTGAACACGTGGCAGACCATCAGATTTTTCAGCCTCCATGATCATTTGAGCTAATCCTAATACAAAATATATCTTTCTGCTGCTGCTACTGCTAAGTCGCTTTAGTCGTCTCCAACTCTGTGTGACCCCAGAGACGGCAGTCCACCAGGCTCCACCATCCCTGGGATTCTCCAGGCAAGAACACTGGAGTGGGTTGCCATTTCCTTCTCCAATGCATGAAAGTGAAAAGTGAAAGTGAAGTCGCTCAGTCGTGTCCGACTCTAGTGACCCCATGGACTGCAGCCTACCAGGCTCCTCAGTCCGTGGGATTTTCCAGGCAAGAGTACTGGAGTGGGTTACCATTGCCTTCTCCAATATATCTTTCTATACATGTTCTTATTTTTTAAATTTCTCTAGAGCAGCCTGCCCATTTCCCCCAGAAATGTTTGGCTTAGAGCTTCTTTTCTCAGGGATTGTTCTGAGGGGACACCAACCTAAGAAGCATTTGAACTCTACCTCTCCAAGTCCCATTCTGTCTCTCTGCTCATGTCCCTGAATTTCTTCATGTGCTTCTGCCTCTGTGTTCCTGCAGCCCAGTGGGTCTACCTGTGTCAGGGTGTGGGTGTGGGGCTTTCCCCATGCACAGCACAGGTGTAAATATAGGGCTGTGATGAGCGGAAGCAAGCTTCAGGTATTTGCTTACATTCTCAAGGGCCCCCTTCTGAGACTCTGCCATATACTTCAGAGGAAATACAAAAGAAGCACTTTTCTCTACTCCTCCAGACTTTTGTTTTATTACTGTAGAAATCAAATCACCTATGTGTGCTCTGGGGCTTTTGCCATAGGTTAGATTCATCTCTTATAGGGAAATATAAAGAAAAGATGAAATAGAAATGGCTATTTCATATTCAAAGAGATTTTTCAAAAGACTAAACCAATCTGCTTATGGTTGCTGGGGGCAAGGAAAGGGGGAAGGGATAGTTAGTGTGCGACTGACAGGTACACACTGCTACATTTAAAATGGATAACCAACCTACTGTATAGCACAGGGAACTCTGCTCAATGTCATGTGGCAGCCTGGATGGGAGGGGAGCATGGATACATGTATATGTATGGCTGAGTCCCCTCGATATCCACCTGAAACTATCACAACATTGTTAATGGGCTATATTCCAATATAAAATATAAAGTTAAAAGCATGAAATAAAATGGAAAAAAAAAAAAAAGGAAAAAACCCCAAACAACAAATAAAACAGTCTAATTGTGAAGAAGGACATATTACCTTGTTTGTCCCTTTCTCGGCTCTCTGCTTGCTTAAGACTGATGTTTGCTGTAGGGAAGGCAAGGGTGCAGGTGCAGGAGTCTTGAGCTTTGAACACATTTGATGTTCCCTCCCCACATGCCTCCTGGTGCCCATCCAATCTCACTGTGCAAGGGATCTTGCTCTGTCTTACTTCTTGGTCTGCTGGGCATTTGTATTAATTCACAGCAGATTTACTGAGAGTGAGAATTCCTAAGCCAAAGTTTATGGCAGCATTCCTGTAACCATGCAGGATGATGAGGGGGAAGGTAGGGGAGAGGAGGATTCCTGAATTAAACACAGAGCTGGGCCGGCCAGCATCTGGGGAGAAGTCGCCTTTCTACGAGTCCTTCCTGGCCGGCTGCGTGGCTGGGAGACCGGCTGCTGTGGCTGTCAACCCCTGTGTTGTGGTTAAGACCCGGCTCCAGTCACTGCAGCCTAGCATCAACGAGGACACCTACTCGGGATTCCTGGACTGTGCCAGGAAGATCCTGCGGAACGAGGGCCCCTCTGCCTTCCTGAAGGGCGCTTACTGCCGCGCCCTGGTCATCGCCCCGCTGTTAGGCATCGCTCAAGTGGTCTACTTCCAGGGCCTCGCCGAGACCCTGCTGGGGCTGCCGCTCGTCCAGCCCTGATCCCAGGCAGCCGCCCCTTGCCCTCCAGTCGAGCGGGACCAGAGCGGGGCCCGAGGCAGGCAGCCCCACTGGGGACGGCACGAGAGTCTCTCCATGGACGGGTGGGGGTGGGGAGAGGGGGAGTGCAGGGTGCACACGGCGTGCACACGCGCGCCTGGCGGGGCCCTGCCTACACAACCCCCGGGATCAACGTCTTACTTAGAAACGGCAGAAATCATTACATTCCTGGAGCCAGCCCTGCCCACCTTTGCCCAGTATGAACAACCCCCAGGGATAGAGCTGGTCTCTGGATTGGGGGCCCCCAGCCTGGGCTGGGCAAGCTGGACCCTCCCCTCCAGTCTAGCAGCTCCTGTCCCGCACAAACCTATTTATTAACTTGCCGAGCACAAGCGGCTCTGTCCACCCCTCCGTCTGTCCGTCCAGCCTCCCCCGCTGCTGTTCTTTTGCCTTGGCCAGCCTTGCAGGAGGATCGGGCTCTCCTGCCCCCCAAATTGAGCCAGGAATCCTAGACTGGGGGTGGCCCTGAGTGCTGACTCCCAGGACAGGTCCCCCGCCCCCACTGTGGGACCCAGCCCATGCGAGGTTAGTGCATGTGTGTGTGAATGTTGGGGGCGGGTGGCGGTCGCCCTCTGCTGTCCTGGCCGCTCAGGGATAGGGCTGTTGGGGGCTCCAGCTGTCCCCATGTTACCAGGCAGTATGTGTGTGTGCAGGAGCGTGTGAGCGCGTGGGTGTGTGCCCTTGACTCTGCAGTGACCGGGTCCAGGGATCCATCTCTCTGCCCGGCCCTACTTCTAAGGCTACGCCCCCTCGAGGTCTGGGAGGGCCAGAGGGGAGGGCAGACATGAGGACCAGTATGGAGCCCGGGAGCATCTTCTCCTGGGGGACACCAGGAGCTGCCCCTCCAGTCTTCCCCAGGCCTAGCCTGCCCTCCGGGCCTCTGGGTAAGGCCCCTGACCACACTTAGTAAAGCTCCGCCCTTCCCCACCCTTGATGTTGTGAACTGAGGCAGCTCTGTCCTGACCTGCCCCGCCCCCAGCCAATGTTTGATATTTGACTAGCCAAAAAAAGTACTTTGGGATTTCCTTGTGGTTGAGAATCCGCCTGCCGGTGCAGGGTACACGGGTTCGATCCCTGCATTGTGATCTGGGAGGTTTCTACGTGCCACGTGGCAACTACTGACGCCCTTGTGCTCTAGATAGAGTCCATGCTCCGCAGCAAGAGGAGCCACCGTAATGAGAGGCCCATGCATGTAACTAGAGAGTAGCCCCTGCTGGCCCCAACTGGAGAAGACCTTAGCATATCAAAAATAAATAAACATATAAATTAAATAAAAAGAAAAGTACTTTGCTTTCAGGAAGCAACATATTGCTTGTTACTCTAAGATACTAACATTAAAATAAGCATAAAGCAGGTTCCTCTTAAATATGTTTGAGATTTCCTGTTATCTTTTCATAGTTTTTTTCCCATTACTTTTGTTCCTTATATACTCTAATCCCAGAATTGGTAAGGAGAAAGCATTATGAGCAATAGTGTGGCATTATCCCCAGGTGACATAATTGTGTGTGTAGAAAATCCTAAAGAATGTACAAACTGTTAGAATTCACATGAACTTAGCAAGCCTTTTAAATTATATTTCTTTTAAAATAATATGTATATATTTTGGGGTATAATTGCCATACAACCTTATATTAGTTTCAGGAATACAATATAGTGCTGTGATCGATTACATTTCTATACATCAACAACAAACAAGCAAATTAAAGAAGACTTTATAAACATAAAGGCATGGACTAGAAAACTCAATATTATTAAGACATCAACTATCCCAAATTTATTCTTAAAGTAATGCAACACCATTTCAAGTGCAAGTAAAAATTTTTTTGTGTGTACACAACTGGACCAGCTGATTACAAAATTTATTTGGAAATGCAAAATGCCAAGAACACACAAGGTAATCTTGAGGAAGATTAATAGCTGTAGTATTGAATGCAAGAAGAGACCAACAGACCAAAAGAAAAGAAGTGAGCACACAAACGGGCCATGGTGTACACTTTTATCTAATTTATGACAAATTCAACACTGCAGTGCAGCCAAAAAGAATGGTCAATTGGGTAGTGACATGGAAAAGAAACGTACATTACCCCTATCTCACAGCATACAATAAGTAAATTCCAGGTGCTTTGTAGATCTGAGCATGAAAGGCAAACCAATAAAGCTTTTAAAGGCAAGACAAATAAGTTATATTTTCCTGAGCTTGACATTAGCAAACATTTCTTTGAAAAAAGTATTCACCATCAAGAAAAAACTGATACATTAGACCACATACTAAAAACAAACACTTCTGTTT
Source organism: Bubalus kerabau (assembly GCF_029407905.1). NCBI lineage: Eukaryota > Metazoa > Chordata > Mammalia > Artiodactyla > Bovidae > Bubalus > Bubalus kerabau. The sequence continues at coordinate 59,998,098 of NC_073641.1, read as the reverse complement.
ATGAAAGCAATCATTGAAAGGTGAAATATTTAACCCATGAGTGGGAAAAAATTTTGCAGTACACGTATTCAGAATGTGTAAATTCAGAAAGAATGCAGCAAACAATAAAGAAAAATAGGGACAACCAGTGGAAAAGTGGGTAAGAGACATCACAAAAGAGGGTATCTGAATGGCCAATAAGCATATGAAACTGCTCAATCTCATTAGTCACATGAGTTAAAATAAAATGAGATGCCCCAGCACACCTATCAGGATAGCTAAAGTGAACAAAGAATGGAAATACCAAATGTTGGCTTCTTGTGTGGATTGTTGAAAGTTTATAGACTATTTCAGTTACCTGCAAGATCTCATCTTTTGTAGGGATTAGTGAGTTAGGCAGTGCTAACGGAGGCTTTTTATTTGTTTTAACAGATGAAAACTGGACTGTATTGTTTGTTAGAGTTCACACCCTCTATCACATGTCCATTGAGTCAGTGATTACAACGAACTGAAGAATTCTTCAGGAGATGGGAATACCAGACCACCTGACCTGCCTCCTGAGAAATCTGTAGGCAGGTCAAGAAGCAACAGTTAGAACTGGACATGGAACAACAGACTAGTTCCAAATTGGGAAAGGAGTACATCAAAGCTGTATACTGTCATCCTGCTTATTTAACATATATGCAGAGTACATCATGTGAAATGCCAGGTTGAATGAAATACAAACTGGAATCAAGATTGCTGGGAGAATTATCAATAACCTCAGATACGCAGATGACACCACTCTTATGGCTGAAAGCAAAGAACTAAAGAGCCTCTTGATGAAAGTGAAAGAGGAGAGTGAAAAAGTTGGCTTAAAACTTAACATTCAGAAAACTAAGATCATGGCATCCGGTCCCATCACTTCATGGCAAATAGATGGGGAAACAGTGGAAACAGTGAGAGACTATTTTTGGGGGCTCCAAAATCACTGTAGATGGTGACTGCAGTCATGAAATTAAAAGACGCTTGCTCCTTGCAAGAAAAGTTATGGCCAACCTAGACAGCATATTAAAAAAGCAGAGACATTACTTTGCCAAAAAAGGTCCATCTAGCCAAAGCTATGGTTTTTCCAGTAGTCATATATGGATGTGAGAGTCGGACTATAAAGAAAGCTGAGCGCCAAAGAATTGATGCTTTTGAACTGTGGTGTTGGAGAAGACTCTAGAAAGTTCCTTGGACAGCAAGGAGATCCAACCAGTCCATCCTAAAGGAAATTAGTCCTGAATATTCATTGGAAGAACTGATGTTGAAGCTGAAACTCCAATACTTAGGCCACCTGATGCAAAAAATTGGCTTATTGGAAAAGACCCTGATTTTGGGAAAGATTGAAGGCAGGAGGAGAAAGGGACAACAGAGGATGAGATGGTTGGATGGCATCACTGACTTGATGGATATGAATTTGAGAAAGCTCAGGGAGTTGGTGATGGACAGGGAAGCCTGGCATGCTGCAGTCCATGGGGTTGCAAAGAGTTGGACAGGACTGAGTGACTAAACTGAGCTGAACACCCTCTATGTGTATTTTAGTTAGGCTTTCATCTGAAATGTTAATGGAAGTATGTGCTTTCTGTAAATCCATAGAGGAACTAAATTCTGAAATTATTCATAAGTTTGTTTCTGCCAGGTATTTAAAGTTGACAAAATAATTTATTTATTTATTTGGAACCAGAATATGTTGTAATTAATGTGGCTGAGTCACAAAGTGGAACAGCTTTGACTCTGCTAATCTGTTTGAATTTAAAACCCACACCACTAATTCAGGCAAGCAAGAGAAAAATGACCAACCATAACGACAGGTTAATTAAATAAGTAGTATTTTGTTTATTCAATTTCACACAATTGCTAGATTTAGGTATACTAAATTTTTTCTTTTATTTTTTATTGAAGTATAATTGATGTACAATATGCAAATTACAGGTGTACGAGTCATAATTTTTAAATATTATGCTCCAGTTATAGTTATTACAAAATATTGGCTATATTCCTTGTGCTGTACAGTATATACATATTCAGAATATTTATCTTATACATAGTAGTTTTCCCTCTAAATCCCATACTCCTAACTCCCCCTCCCTTCTTTCTTCTTCCCACTGGTACACACTAGCTTGTTCTCCATTTCTGTGAGTCTGTTTCTGTTTTGTTTTCTAGTTTGTTTTTTCTTTAAGATTCCAGATCTAAGTGATAACATTGAATATTTGTCTTCCTCTGTCCTTTTTTACTTTGCATAATACCCTCTAAGTCCACCCATGTTATTGAAAATGGCATCAATTCTTTTTCTTTTAATTTTTGAGGAGTATTCCATATTCCATAGTGTGTAATATATATGTATATACATATATATCACATCTTCTTTATCCAATCTTCTGTTGATGGACACATAGATTGCTTCCATATCTTGGTTATTATAAATAATGCTGCTAAGAACATGGGGGTGCATGTATCTTTTTGAATTAATTAAGCTTCCCTGATAGCTCAGTTGGTAAGGAATCTGCCTGCAATGCAGGAGACCCCAGTTCAATTCCTGGGTCAGGAAGATCTGCTGGGGAAGGGATAGGCTACCCACTCCAGTATTCTTGGGCTTCCCTTGTGGCTCAGCTGGTAAAGAATCCACTTGCTATGTGGGAGACCTGGGTTCAATCCCTGGGTTGGAAAGACCCCCTGGAGAAGGGAAAGGCTACCCACTCCAGTATTCAGACCTGGAGAATTCCACAGACTGCATAGACAATGGGGTCACAAAGAATCAGACACAACTGTGTGACTTTCACTTTCACATACATTTTTAGTATATCTCAGGAGTAGAATTGCTCGGTCCTTGTGGCTCAGATGACAAAGAGTCTGCCTAGAATGCGGGAGAACCAGGTTCGATCCCTGGGTTGGGAAGTTCTCCTGGAGAAGGAAATGGCAACCCACCCCAGTATTCTTGCCTGGAAAATTCCATGGATGGAGGAGCCTGGTAGGCTACAGTCCATGGGGTCACAAAGAGTCGGACACGATTGAGCAACTTCAATTCACTTCACTTCATGGTAATTCTACTTTTAGTTTTCTGAGAAACCTTCATAATGTTTTCCACAGGGGGTGCACCAATTTACAATCCCGCCAACAGTGTATGAGGATTCCCTTTTCTCCATCCACATCCTTGCCAACACTTGTTATTTCTGTTCATTTTGATGATAGCCATTCTGACCGGTGTGAGGTGTAGTTCATTGTGGCTTTGATTTGCATTTCCTTGATGATTAGCAATGTTGAGCATCTTTTCTTGTGCCTGTTGGCCATGTGAATTTCCTCTTTGGAAAAAATGTCTATTCTGCCCTGCTCATTTTTCAATTGGGTTGTCTGAGTTTTTTGATGTTTAGTTGTATGAGTTGTTTATATATGTTGGATATTAACTCCTTATTGGGCATATCATTTGCAGATATATTCTCCCATTCAATAGGTTGGTTTTTTTGTTTGTTTTCCTTTGTTGTGCAAAGCTAACTTTAATTATGCCTCATTTGCATATTTTTGCATTTACTTCCTTTGTTTTAAGAGACAAAAAATATTGCTATTATTTATTAATATGTCAAAGAGTGTTTTGTCTGTTTCCCTCTAGGAGTTTTACCGTATCCAGTCTTACACTTCGGTCTTTAGTCCATTTTATTTTTGTTAGATTTAGGTAAACCGAATTTTGACATATAAAATTTTTTATGACTTTCTTCAAAATTTATTTATAATCAGTATATATTGTTGTGTGAAAAGGATTTCTCATTACTTTAAAGAAGCTTGTTATCATGGGTGAAATAAGACTGGACCCAACTCTTATTTATATGTAAATTTGTTTCCAAATCCTTTTCTACAGTTGAGCTATGAGTAAACTTTACTCCAAATCAATAATTCTGAATTAACAGCATGTGAATTAATGAAGATTTTGCCAACATCCCTTTAGAGTTAACACACACACAAACTGAAATCAAGCCATGCATCATAACTCAAAATAAGCAACACTCATTTTTGAAAATGTTTCCACTAAAAAAAGGAATAAATATACAATTCTATCGAATGATTAACTATTGCCTCAAGTAAAAGAGCTATGCTGTTCTCAAATACTGTGGACTATGTTTATAAAAATAGCTATTTATTGGCCCAAGATGCCATTAATTCTGCTTTGGGTAGAGTACATGGGAAGAATCGACTAATGAGTTTTGCACAGGTTGGATGTACGTAAACTTTCTTGAACTCTTGTTTTATCTAAACCTCAAAGTTTCTTACTTCTAAATCCTGTTTACTTTCAGCAGAACGTGACTCCTTTGCTTCAAAGTAAACAGGCTATAAAAAGCCTCATAAGTCATCTTGGAATTTAGAAAGCCCTTACCAAACAAAAATCTTAATGGGTTCAGCATCTATGATTCAGAAACATACGGATTGAATTTCCCTTTAAAATACACATAAGCTTGAAAGTAAAGGGGGAAAGTGGTTGGCCAATTGCACTTGGGGTTTTCTGGGAGCCAAGACCTTCAGAAATGCACTTGAGATACTTTTCTATATCCTCAGATTCAACCAGGTTTTCCAACTCCGAGGGAGCTCCTTGTAATTACAAATTATGTGTGTATGCAGCTGAAAATGTTCCCATGGAAGTTTTTCAGCCTCTGTAAAGGCCAGAACATATGGCACATTATGTAATCAAGATAATGTGCTTCCTTTCTATAAAGATATCAACATACACCACTCACTATTTTTTATCTCCCAGATGAAACAGCTTTGCCTTGGATGCTCCAAGCACAATAAAATTATGACCCCTGGTAAGTAATTTAATGTAGGTGATAGGTATCACTAGTTCAGACAATTTTGTGAATTGCTGTGACATCGTGATATCTATTCTTTTCTCCTTTGAAGAAGGGGCATATATAAAGTCCTTTGTTTTCCTGGAGTGCAGGCATAACCAGTCTTTGATTATGTGTGTATATGAGAGATTTCTCAATATATGACAGCATTCCTCAATATTATATGTACAAAATATTGAGACAAATTTTGAAAAGTGATTTGAGCACTTGATGCATTTTTTAGCCATTCTTGGTCATCTTTGAATTGATGAAAATAATTGTCTAGCACCAACAGCCAGCATCTCTCTATCTATCTGTGTAACTTTGGGAGGTTTTAGGTTCTTTGGAATCTGGCGGGTGGTTTCTTCACTGCTAGGAAAGGGGAAATGCTAATTATATTTTCTAGTTTAAGATGAGACCATTTATTTAAATGAAAATTTTAATGTGGTGGTGCTTTGCAATTGTTTTGGCTTGGTAAGCTTTGCTTGCAAGTTGATACTTGGTTTGGTATGGAATCACTTAAAGAATGCATTTTAAAAACCTTTGAATGTGATATGACTTGATACATATATAATCTGATAAGATACCATACAAATGAAGAAGAGCTTTGCCTGGTGACTCCCAGCTGGTCAGTGGACAAGGCCCAGAAACATTTACTCTTTCCAAATGAACCAAGATGGTCCAATCTTTCTTCTTCAGTGTAAAGAGCCACAAGGTGCTCTTTACACACAAAGGTTAGAAAGTTTTAGGTTATCCCACCTAGATGAGGTGATGACACAAAGGTTAGAAAGTTTTAGGTTATCCCACCTAGATGAGGTATTGTTCTGATACACATGTTCTCTCTCGTTGGAAATTAAACTGTAAGATGAGTTAAAGGTTAGAAAGTTCTAGGTTATCCCACCTAAATGAGGTATTGTTCTGATACACATGTTCTCTCATTGGAAATTAAACTGTAAGATGAGATATGTTCTTTTCCAAGAGGATTTCTGTGTATTTTTTGAATACACAGAAAGTGGGCTAAGTGAAATCACTTCTTTAAAATCTCCTTTATTAAATTCTTATGGCTTCAAACACTTCAGAAAAGAGAAGATTTATGTGAGGGGTCTGGACAGAGACAGGAAATATTTTCACACAAAATGTTTCTCTATCACTTCTATAGATAACCATGTGAATGAGATAAAAAGCAGCCCCTAAATCTCAGTGACTTAAAATAACAAAGGTTTATTTCCTGCCCCATTGAGGGATGTCTGGGGGTCCTGCCTCCACCCTGACACTGACTTTGCCCTGTGAGTCAGTCTGGACTTGCACAAGCCAATTCTTCTGCTCAGATCAAATCACAAGGCTGTACTTCAAGTAACTGGTACAATTGTGCATGTGCCTGAAGACAAGAGCTAGGATAATGGTGCAAAGCCCCAGTGGCTCTGACACTATTTTATATACTTACAGTCCACAGAATATCCTAGGTTGCAGGTTTTGTTTCCCTTTCAGTACTTTAAATTTATTATGCCACTCCCTTCTGGCCTGAAAATTTCTACAAAAAAATTAACTGATAGCCTTGCGGGAATTCCCTTGTATAAGACTCTTTGCTTTTCTTTTCTCACCTTTAGAATTCTCTTTTTATCTTTAACTTTTACCATTTTAATTATGATATGTCTTGGCGTGGACCTGTTTCAGTTCATGTTGTCTGGGAACCTCTGTTATTCCTGTACCTGGATATCTGCTTCCTCACTCAGGTTCAGAAAGTTTTCAGCCATAATTTTATACAATACATTTTCAGTATGTTTCTGTCTTCTCCTTCTGGGAACCTTATAATGTGAATGTTGATACAACTGATGTTGTTCCAGAGATCCCTTAAACTGCTCTCATTTTAAAAAAGTGTTTTTCTTTCTGCTATTCTGGTTCAGTGATTTCCATTTCTCTATATTTCAGGCTACTTATGTACCTTTCTGTATCATCTTGTTTACTGTTAATTCTTTCTGGTGTGTTTTTCATGTAAGTTTTTGTATTCTTCAGTTCTGATTCTTCTTTTTATATCTTTTTTAGTTCTGTGTGAAAATTCTCACTGTGTTTACCATTTATTTTCCCTAATTCAATTAGCATTCTTATTACTAATGCTTGGAACTCTTTATTTGTAAATTGTTTCTATTTCATTAATATTTTTTCAGGAGTTTTCTCTTATTCTTTCAATAGAAATGTATTCTTCTTCCCCTTTTTTTTTTCTCTTAACTTTCCCTGTCTCAATGAAATTCGGTGAACCAGTGACCTAATGTGGTCTTGAAGGGGTGTCACTTTGTAGGAGCATCGCTACATTGTCTGCTTTGGTGGGAGAGCTGGATCTGGTGTGAGTGTGAGTCACACGTCCCAGGGTATGCTGACAGCTGCTGCCTTGGAAGAGGTGGGCGTGGAGATGAAGAGGCTGGGACCACGTGTGAACTGCGCCTTCTCCTCTGTTCAGTGGCCAATGGCACCATATTTGGAGTAAGGTCAGGTCCCAGTCTGCTGAAGCAGAAGTCCTGAGGCTGGGTCTGAGCTAGTTCTGTTCTATTTAAGGGTGTGCTCTCCCCGCATGACAAAGAATGTTCAAACCATCCTACAATTACACACATGTCACGTTAGTAAGTTTATGCTCAAAATCCTTCAAGCCAGCCCAGTCACTGAGCCGCCGCCGAGGACTCAGCAGCCTCCCCCTTGAGCCCCCTCGCTTCCCGACGCTCCGTCCCCCCTGCCCGCCTTCTCCCGCCGCCGCCTTCCGCAGGCCGTTTCCACTGAGGAAAAGGAATCGTATCGTATGTCCGCTATCCAGAACCTCCACTCTTTCGACCCCTTTGCTGATGCAAGTAAGGGTGATGATCTGCTTCCTGCTGGCACTGAGGATTATATCCATATAAGAATTCAACAGAGAAACGGCAGGAAGACCCTTACTACTGTCCAAGGGATCGCTGATGATTACGATAAAAAGAAACTAGTGAAGGCGTTTAAGAAGAAATTTGCCTGCAATGGTACTGTAATTGAGCATCCAGAATATGGAGAAGTAATTCAGCTACAGGGTGACCAGCGCAAGAACATATGCCAGTTGTTCCTGGTAGAGATTGGACTAGCTAAGGACGACCAGCTGAAGGTTCATGGGTTTTAAGTGCTTTTGGCTCACTGAAGCTTAAGTGAGGATTTCCTTGCAATGAGTAGAATTTCCCTTCTCTCCCTTGTCACAAGTTTAAAAACCTCACAGCTTGTATAATGTAACCATTTGGGGTCTGCTTTTAACTTGGACTAGTGTAACTCCTTCATGCAATAAACTGAAAAGAGCCAAAAAAAAAAAAAAAAAAATCCTTCAAGCCAGGCTTCAACAGTATGTGAATCAAGAACTCCCAGATATATAAGCTGGATTTAGAAGGCAGAGGAACCAGAGATTAAATTGCCAACATCCATTGGATCATAGAAAAAGCTAGGGAATTCCAGAAAAACATCTACTTCTGCTTCACTGACTACGCTAAAGCCTTTGACCATGTGGATCACAACAAACTGTGGAAAATTCTTCAAGAGATGGGAATATCAGACCACCTTACCTGCCTCCTGAGAAATCTGTATGCAGGTCAAGAAGCAACAGTTAGAACTGGATATGGAATAGTGGACTGGTTCAAAATTGGAAAAGGAGTACATCAAGGCTGTATATTGTCATCCTGCTTATTTAACTTATACGCAAGTATATCATGTGAAATGCTGGGCTGGATGAAACACAAGCTGGAATCAAGATGGCCAGGAGAAGTATTAACACCGTCAGATATGCAGATGATACCACCCATATGGCAGAAAGTGAAGAGGAACTAAAGAGCCTCTTGATGAAGGTGAAAAAGGAGGGTGAAAAAAACTGGCTTAAAACTCAACATTCACAAAACTAAGATTGTGGCATCCGGTCCCATCACTTCATGGCAAATAGATGGGGAAACAATGGAAACAGTGACAGACTTTATTTTCTTGGGCTCCAAAATCATTGCCAATGGTGACTGCAGCCATGAAGTTAAAAGATGCTTGCTCCTTGGCAGAAAAGCTATACAAACCGAGACTATATAGTAAAAAGCAGAGACATTACTTTGCCAACAAAGTTACATATAGTCAGAGTTATGGTTTTTCCAATAGTCATGTACAAACATGAGAGTTGGATTCTAAAGAAGGCTGAGCACCAAAGAATTTATGCTTTTGAATTGTGGTGCTGGAGAAGACTCTTGAGAGTCCTTTGGACAGCAAGGATATCACACCAGTCAATCCTAAAGGAAACCAACCCTGAATATTCATTGGAAGGACTGATGCTGAAGCTGAAGCTCCAATACTTTGGCCACCTGATGCCAAGAGCCAACTCTTGGAAAAGATCCTGGTGCTGGGAAAGATTGGACATGAATTTGAGATAGTGAAGGACAGGGAAGACTACAGTGCTGCAGTCCATGGGGTGGCAAAGAGCTGGACATAACCTAGTGACTGAACAACAACAATGATTTCAGAGACCTGAATAGCATACTAGGGAATTTTAGATAAAATGATAAGCCCCAGAGTGTGCTGTTGGGACTTCTGTACATCTCAAGGTTTTGAATTAAATGATTATGCATAATCATGAGTATTTACATGGCTCTTTCCTTTGATTCCAAGTTTCTGTGATAGATTGCAAATTAATGTTCCCTCCAAATGGTTTGACAGAGATCTAGGGGAAGAGGAAGGCGGTGTGCCAACATTATGGTTTGGGCTGCCTTTTTGGGTGGAAGCCTGCCTTGTTCCTACCAGCCTCAAGACACATCATGTGTCCAGGCTGTCATAATATTTATTCATAACAGCTGGCATGTGACAGAGTGAGGTCTGTGCCTTCATTCAAATTAGACCCATGACTTGGTTTATTTGAACTGGTACAGAAGAAGAACAATTTTTATACAAAATGACATCTGGGAAAAGAGGTACTTGCTTTTCAAAACACCAATGGCATCGTAAATTCATGAGTTTTGGGGACCACTGCAGATGTCTGAATGGGAAATAACACAAAGAGACAAAAACGAAAGAGGAATGGATTCAAAGGGTATTGTACCCTGGTTCCCTTGTTGTTTCCTGCAAAAACCTGAACTAACGACCGATTTTCTCTCATTAGTCGAGCAGGGCCAGAGGAGAGCGTGTGGTATAATGGATCTAATGCTGCAGTGTCACCCACTTAATGACTGTGGTCATTGATGAGAGAGTTGAGCTTTTGGAAAGTGGCTGGCTGGACAGGGAAGGCAGGAAGGGGACATCTCCCATCAGAATTCAAGACTCTTGTGTTGGGGGTGCCATGACAGAAGTGTGATCGTTTGTGGACTGTATTCTGCTGGGCGGGTGGCTGGGTGTCCCTATATTATCCACTTGAGGTCCCTGATGTCTATAATGTCTATAATGCTGTGGAAGCCATAGATTCTTTCCTGTCCCTGCCCAACCTCATTGGTCAGACACAGTAGCTTTTCAGTCGAGACTAGACTAGGAGGGATATGGGTCACAGGAAGAATCAATCTCTTGTTCTTTCGAGTGCCGAGGAACCTTCCTGTCCTTCACTACTGAGCACTTTTAGGCAAATAATATTCCCTGATGCTAAACAATACACTTATCCATATTTCATAACACCTGGTCCTCTCCCAGTTCATCCAGAGACTTCCACTGCACAGGGGAGGTTATGATTATAGCAAAAATGCAAAGAGAGTGAGTTAAGAGTTTTACCATTCCAAAGTAGACTCTTAATGTAAATTCCAGAGACAATAGTTATGAAAGAGAAAGGCAAAGCCTGTTTTCAAGAGCTTTTTGAGAGAACTGTTAGAGGTGTTTTGTGTGATTTTAGTATATAAAGTGAGGATATTTAACTCTTTTTTTTTTAATGCCCTGCAACCCCCTTAGCAGTTTGGAGGAGCCTGTGGATAACTTCTAAGAATATATGTAGAGCATAAAATATAACACATTAGTTATATAGTTATATATAAGTTATATAACTTTCTTGAAATACAGTTAGAGAAGAAAAATAAAAGCCTAGGGAGCGTAGTTCCAGGGGATGGAGTGGTCAAATGCTGCTCAGCTGTCAAGCAAACTGAGCTTTGAGGAGGGAACATTTCACCAAGAACAGAGGTCTTTAGGGAATTTGACAACTGTAGTTTCTTTGGAGTGGTGGGGAAGACTTCAGACCGCAGTGAGCTAAGAATGCCCCAAAGGGTAGGAGAATGGAGCAAAGTGTTCAAGTCACTGGTTGTGAAAGGAAATCAAGAGAGATAGGATAATGGCTGGAAGAGATTTGTTCAGTAGAAATCTTTAATTCCAAGAAACAGAAAACCTAAATCAAAGTGGCATAAATACAAATGGAACTTATTGCTCTATGTGGCTGGAATTAGATGGTGATGTCATCTGAAACTGAAGGGAACATGGCGAGACCATGTTTTCAAGGGAGTTGGGGGGCTCCTAGGGAGGATGGGAAGGGAGGCCACCAGTGGAGAGGAAGTCATAGTTGACAGGAGGGCCCACTGGAGGTAGGAGGTCAGGGGTATGACTTAGCAACTATTGCTTCCTCTAGTGCTTGAAGGTATAAATCACTCATTGCCGAAGGGTTTCTGTAATTTTGATAAATATTGCCATGCCCTCCCCACTGAGTTCATAATATTTTTTTATATTAATGTTATATCACTGCATAATGAATTATTGCCAATTTAGCAGCTTTAAAAAACACCCATTTATGGTGTCACAGTTTCCATGCATCAGGAGGCTGGGTGCAGGCTAACTGGGTCCTCTGCTCAGTGTCTGAACAGGCTGACATCAAGGTGCTGTCTGGGGCTGCAAACACGTGAGGTGTAGGTTCTTCTTCTAAGTTCATGTGTTGTTGGAAGAATTTAGTTTCCTGCTGTTGTAGGGTTGACTTCTGATTTTTCAGCTGGTTGTTGGATGGGGACTACTTTCCAGTCATTGCCATGTGGCTGATTCTCCCATGTAACCATTTACTTCTTCAAGGCCAGCAGGACAATCTCTCTGACTTCCTCTTGTTAGGGCTTACTTGATCAAGGCAGGCCCATCTAGGATAATCTGCCCATCAATAAACTCAAAGTCAACTGATTAGCAACCTAGTCATAGAAATGAAATCCCATCACATTCAAAAGTCTAGACAATACTTGAGGGGAGTGGATGATTCAGGGTATCAGGTGATAATCTTGAGGGTTTTTTAGGATTCTGCCTATAGCATTTCTATAATTGCTTTTCTTTTTCTAAGGTAGTAGTGAAAGTGTTAGTCCCTCAGTCATGTCCAATTCTTTTCAACACCATGGACTGTACCCTGCCAGGTTGCTCTGTCCATGGAATTTTCCAGGCAAGAATATTGGAGTGAGTATCCATTCTGTTCTCCAGGGGATCTTCCTGACTCAGGGATCGGAGTCGGATCTCCCACATTGCAGGCAGATTCTTAACAGAGCACGGCACCTTCATTTTACTACTGCTGTAAATTGAACAGTTGGTTCCCATGTTTCACTCCCCTGTCAGAGCATTATATATCTGCGTACCTGACATGACTTTAATGTGGGGAGAGGATAATTATCCACCCTTGGTTTTGACATTGACCAGGTGACTCGCTTGGAACAATTAAGGATATGGTACTAAGAAGGTGGCAAGTTTTCAGATCCAAGTGCAGACCTAGAAGGAACAGGAGAAGGAGAAGAAAGAAGGCTGGAGAAGAGACAGACTGCAGGGCAGTCCAAACAAAGTTTTGTCCAGATTCAAAAGCAATCCTTGAGCCAAAGCCAATTAAGGGGCCCTTTATCTTTCAGGAATGGATCTGCATTGCAACATTTATTCCCGATCTCAGTCATTGGCCAGGAGTAACCGAAGGGAAATGTGTCCCCATCATGAATGTGGAGGTCAACACACAACAGCAACAATGGACTCCTTCAGTCAGTTCATTTCCCTGCAGCAAGATATCTGAGTGGTGCATTCTCATACCTCCCCTGGGCAGAGACAGGTTACTAGATGTGATGTGGACAGGGGTTTTACAAAATGCTTCCTTGGTGAACCTGCCATCTGATATTGCTCTTGTTGCCACCTCTCCAGTAGCTAACATGAGATGTGTGTAGCAGAGACACCCCTTCGAATCTGCAGAGTCGTGACTGTATACCTCTGAGACTTTGTGGTTGTTATACAGCAATAGCTGACTAATACAATGGCTTAATGAAAAATGTCTTATAAAACATTCTTCAGCATGATAAACTAAAAAATGGTTAGATTTTATATTCTTAAGGCAAGAGGGGGAAGTAAAATGTGTGTAGAATCACACAATTAAAAGAACTCTGTATTTCTTTTTTTAATTAATTAATTTTAATTGGAGGCTAATTACAATATTGTATTGTTTTTTGCCATACATTGACATGAATCAGCCATGGGTGCACATGTGTCCCCCATCCTGAACGCCCCCTCCCATCTCCCTCCCCATTCCATCCCTCAGGGTCATCCCCATGCACCAGCCCTGAGCACCCTGTCTCATGCATTGAACCTGGACTGGCAATCTATTTCACATATGGTAATATCCATGTTTCAATGCTATTTTTTCAAATCATCCCACCCTCGCCTTCTCCCACAGAGTCCAAAAGTCTGTTCTTTACATCTGTGTCTCTTTTGCTGTCTCTCATATAAGGTCATCATTACCATCTTTCTAAATTCCATATATATGCATTAATATACTGTATTGGTATTTTTCTCTTTTACTTACTTCACTCTGTATAATAGGCTCCAGTTTCATCCACCTCATTAGAATGGATTCAAATGCATTCTTTTTAATGGCTGAGTAATACTCCATTGTGTATATGTACCACAGCTTTCTTATCCATTTGTCTGCTGATGGACATCTAAGTTGTTTCCATGTCCTAGCTATTATAAACAGTGCTGCGATGAACATTGGGGTACATGTGTCTCTTTCAATTCTGGTTTCCTCAGTGTGTATGTCCAGCAGTGGGATTGCTGGGTCGTATGGTAGTTCTATTTCCAGTTTTTTAAGGAATCTCCACACTGTTCTCCATAGTGGCTGTACTAGTTTGCATTCCCACCAACAGTGTAAGAGGGTTCCCTTTTCTCTGCACCCTCTCCAGCATTTATTGTTTGTAGACTTTTTGATAGGAGCCGTTCTGACTAGTGTGAGATAGTACCTCATTGTGGTTTTGATTTGCATTTCTCTGATAATGAGTGATGTTGAGCATCTTTCCATGTGTTTGTTAGCTATCTGTATGTCTTCTTTGGAGAAATGTCTGTTTAGTTCTTTGGCCCATTTTTTTGATTGGGTTGTTTATTTTTCTGGTATTGAGCTGCATGAGCTGCTTGTATATTTTTGAGATTAATTCTTTGTCAGTTGCTTCATTTGCTATTATTTTCTCCCATTATGAAGGCTGTCTTTTCACCTTGCTTAAGTTTCCTTCATTGTGCAAAAGCTTTTAGGTTTAATTAGGTCTCATTTGTTTATTTTTGCTTTTATTTCCATTACTCTGGGAGGTGGGTCATAGAGGATCCTGCTGTGATTTATGTCAGAGAGTGTTTTGCCTATGTTCTCCTCTAGGAGTTTTATTGTTTCTGGTCTTACGTTTAGATCATTATTTCATTTTGAGTTTATTTTTGTGTATGGTGTTAGAAAGTGTTCTAGTTTCATTCTTTTACAAGTGGTTGGCCAGTTTTCCCAGCACCACTTGTTACAGAGGTTGTCTTTTCTCCATTGTATATTCTTGCCTCCTTTGTCAAAAATAAGTTGTCCATAGGTACTTGGGTTTCTATTTTGTTCCATTGATCTATATTTCTGTCTTTGTGCCAGTACCATACTGTCTTGATGACTGTGGCTTTGTAGTAGAGCCTGAAGTCAGGCAGGTTGATTCCTCCAGTTCCATTCTTCTTTCTCAAGATTGCTTTGGCTATTCGAGGTTTTTTGTATTTCCATACAAATTTTGAAATTATTTGTTCTAGTTCTGTGAAAGATACCATTGGTAGCTTGATATTGAATCTATAGATTGCTTTGGGTAGTATACTCATTTTCACTATATTGATTCTTCCAATCCACGAACATGGTATATTTCCCCATCTATTTGTGTCGTCTTTGATTTCTTTCATCAGTGTTTTATAGTTTTCTATATTTGGGTCTTCTGTTTCTTTAGGTAGATTTATTCCTAAGTATTTTATTCTTTTCTTCACAATGGTGAATGGAATTGTTTCCTTAATTTCTCTTTCTGTTTTCTCATTTTTAGTGTATAGGAATGCAAGGGATTTCTGTGTGTTAATTTTATATCCTGCAACTTTACTATATTCATTGATTAGCTCTGAAATTTTCTGGTGGTGTCTTTAGGGTTTTCTATGTAGAGGATCATGTCATCTGCAAACAGGAGAGTTTTACTTCTTTTCCAATATTTATTCCTTTTATTTCTTTTTCTTTTCTGATTGCTGTGGCCAAAACTTCCAAAACTATGTTGAATAGTAGTGGTGAGAGTGGGCACCCTTGTCTTGTTCCTGACTTTAGGAGAAATGCTTTTAATTTTTCACCATTGAGGATAATGTTTGCTGCGGGTTTATCATATATAGCTTTTATTATGTTGAGGTATGTTTCTTCTATGCCTGCTTTCTGGAGGATTTTTTATCATAAATGGATGTTGAATTTTGTCAAAGGCTTTCTCTGCATCTATTGAGATAATCCTATGGTTTTATCTTTCAATTTGTTAATATGGTGTATTACATTGATTGACTTGTGAATATTGAAGAATCCTTGCATCCCTGGGATAAAGCCCACTTGGTCATGATGTATGATTCTTTTAATACGTTGTTGGATTCTGTTTGCTAGAATTTTCTTAAGGATTTTTTCATCAATGTTCATCAGTGATATTGGCCTGTAGTAGTCTTTTTTTGTGGCATCTTTGTCTGGTTTTGGTATTAGGGTAATGGTGGCCTCATAGAATGAGTTTGGAAGTTTACCTTCCTCTGCAATTTTCTGGAAGAGTTTGAGTAGGATAGGTGTTAGCTCTTCTCTAAATTTTTGGTAGAATTCACCTGTGAAGCCATCTGGTCCTGGGCTTTTGTTTGTTGGAAGATTTTTAATTACAGTCTCAATTTCCATGCTTGTGCTGGGTTTGTTAGGATTTTCTATTTCTTCCTGGTTCAGTGTTGGAAGGTTATAGTTTTCTAAAAATTTGTCCATTTCTTCCAAGTTGTCCATTTTATTGGCATATAGTGGCTGATAGTAGTCTCTTATGATCCTTTATATTTCTGTGTTGTCTGTTGTGATTTCTCCAATTTCATTTCTAATTTTGTTGATTTGATTCTTCTCCCTTTTTTTCTTGATGAGTCTGGCCAATGGTTTGTCTATTTTATTTATCTTCTCAAAGAATCAGCTTTTAGTTTTGTTAATTTTTGCTATAGTCTCCTTTGTTTCTTTTTCATGTATTTCTGCCCTAATTTTTACGATTTTTTTCCTTCTACTAACCCTGGGTTTCTTCATTTCTTCTTTTTCTAGTTGCTTTAGGTGTAAAGTTATGTTATTTATTTGATTTTTCTCTTGTTTCTTGAGGTAAGCTTGTATTGCTATGAACCTTTCCCTTAGCACTGCTTTTACTGAATCCTATAGGTTTTGGGTTGTAGTATTTTCATTATCATTCGTTTCTATGCATATTTTGATTTTTTTTTTGATTTCTTCTGTGATTTGTTGGTTATTCAGAAGCATGTTGTTTAGCCTCCAAATGTTTGTATTTTTAATAGTTTTTTTTCCCTGTAATTGACATCTAATCTTACTGCATTGTGAACTGAAAAGATACTTGAGATGACTTCAAATTTTTTGAATTTACCAAGGCTAGATTTATGGCCCAGGATGTGATCTATCCTGGAGAATAAGAACTCAGTATTTCTTATATAGATGAGTAAACTAGGCTCTACGGAGGTTAAATGGTTCACACATTAATTTACAAATGAAAAACGAAGTTAGACTAGACTGTGTCTCTAGGTATACATCCATTGTCAATAAAGCAGATACTGGGAACTATTGTTTCCTACACATGAAATAGATTTTAAATCTCTTGAATAACACTTGATCATAACTGTTTTTAATTAGAACCTGAAATGGAATTACTTTAAAATGGAATGTCAATTTTATAAGAGTTGAGTCTGATTTTATAGTATTTTGACTTTCTGAGATAGGAAGATTGGAAAGAATTAAAAGCAGGAGGGAGAAAATATGGGTGTGTTGGAAAAGACATAGGATTACAGAGATCATCATGTGGAAGTTCAGAGCCTCTATGTGTGTTTTGTTTGGCAGAGAACTTCTCTAAATTGAATGTGATGCCTTAGTAAGGGTGGGTATTCTCCTGGTCCTCTCAATTCCAGCATCTTCTATTATTTTATACCTGGCCTACTTCACTCGTTGATTGCATCTCCTTGGACCCTGAGGGTATTTGAGTTCACAATGATCTAATATGATGTTATCCTTGTATCCATAGTGCCTCAATTAGTGGCTGCTACATTGTAATGCCTCAATTCACTAATTCATTTATATATTCGTTCAAGAGTATCTAGTCAGTGTTGATTTGGACAGATGCTACTCTAGGTTCTTGAACAAAATTAACAAGGATTCCTTTTCTCATGGAGTTTGCTTTAAATAGATAATATGCACAATAAGCAAATTATATACAGTATTAGAAGGCAACAAATAGTGTAGCAAAAGAGAGAGCATGGTGAAGGAGAAGATTTTGTACTTCTAAATCAGATGGTCGGTGTAGACCTCATTGAAAACATAACCCTTGGATATTTGAGCAAACACTTGATGGAAATGGGGGAGAGGATTTTAAAGAAATTTTTATTTGGGTACAGTTGATTTACAATACTGTGTTAATTTTAGTGGCACAGCAAAGTGAATCAGTTATACATACACATGTATCCACTCTTTTTTAGGTTCTTTTCCCATATAGGCCATTACAGAGTATTGTATAGCATTCCCCATGCTGTACAGTAGGTCTTTATTAGTTATCTACATTCTCCATAGTAGAGGTAGAGGATTTTGGAAGTGAGAAAATGAGGAGATGAGTCATTCCTATGAATTGAAACACTTTTATGTAAAACATCTCACAAAGATAACTTTTCTGCTTCTGAAACAATAGAACATATTTGATGCTTGTTTCTTACATTTTTAAAGTCCAAGTCTTCCCTGTTCCTACACTTTTCCTAATACTTCAGGCACCATCATAAGAAGTCAGCTTGCATCTGCCTCTTCCTAGAGTTTTGGTGTCACCCAGGCTTATCCTAGCATTCTGGAGTGACGTGTAGACTTTCTTTGGTAGAGAGAAAGTGGAATGAAGTGTTTTTTTTTTTTTTTAAGAGGAATCTGCAGGTAGAAAGAGGGAGATGGGCACCACGCCATCCAGAAGGCAGGATTGCTTCTGTTGTGCAAGGGGCATATTTTACCCATATGGATGGTTTCCATTAAACAGAGCTGGAGCTGAGCCACAGACAGTAAACAATTTATGTTGAAGGTGGTGGAATAAACCACGGACTATCTATTGAATCACAGTCTCAGGCTTTGACCGGTGTAACCAAGTCCAGTTGAAGCTTCCAATTCATTACTGGGAAGAACTTTCTTGGAGAAGCTGAGGTATGCATTATCAAAACAAACCTGATCCAGAACTCAGAATTTCAGAGCTGCAGAATTCGTTACGTTGGGGAAAGAAGGAAAAAAAAAAAAAAGCTTCTCCTTCAGACAGCTATATTGTTGTAAAAGACCCCAGGGATTAGAGATGATATCTGATCTGGCATTCAACACTGGAACACAGTATTTGTACCCAGACCCTGTGGCCTAATTCTTGAGATTCAAAGAGGTGGTTGCAATGTTTATGCTTCAGAGAAGGAGGCTATGAGAATGGGCACCATTTCAAAAATGTTGATTTTGGTAAGTAATCCTCAATAAAAAGGCTTTTTGTTTCTGTCCCTTAAGAAGAAATGGCAATCTTCAGCCTCAGCGAGCCTGAGGCTGTATCGAGAGGACTGTTTTGTGTACATTTGCTCTCAGTTGTCAACACCAACGCAAAATATAAAGAAAGTCTTGTCACTCCTCAGGAATTTCTGGGGTAGAGCTCGCATTTAACTTTTCCGGGCATGTTCATGTGCTTTGGGTAATATTTTGGTCATTTCTATCTAACGAATTGCTTTCTTTAAATCTGGTGGTGGGTGGAAAAGGAGGAGGTGGGATTGACAACTGGGTGTGGAGTGATGCTAAGTTTAAATTTTGTCTCTTTTGTGAATAAATTATGGCCCTCATCCAGCAGGGTGAGGGGACCTAAGACAGAAGGACCCACATCCAACCGAATGTTAGAGGAATGAACTGATGGTTGAAGCCAAGGTACTGGTTTGAGTTTCGCCTGAAGCAAACCCAGCTTAAGGATCCTAGTGCATGTACTTTTCTTGGAACAGAGTAAAGACGTGGCTAATGAAAGGAAGGTGGCCAAGAAGACAAGCTACCCCTTTGGGTGATGGATTTACTTTTTGTGGGAGATTCTGGGAAATGACATAAAACAGAGCCAATCCAGTTTTCTCTCCACACATTAACATACTCATTGATCCATTTATTCAATGGTTTTTTAAAGATTTTTTTTTTTTCTGATCTGGACCATTTAAAAAATCTTTATTGAATTTGTTACAATATTATTTCTGATTTATGTTTTGTTTTTTGTTTGTTTGTTTGTTTTCACTGCAAGGCACATGGGATCTAGCTCCTTGATTAGCAACTGAACCAGCACACCCTGCTTTGGAAGATAAAGACTTAATCACTGGACCACCAGCGGGAAGTCCCATCAACAAATATTTTTGAGGGTTGCTCAGGCCAGACACTCTTCCAGGCACAGAGTGGATACATTAGTAAGCAAACCAAAAATCTATGTCCTTAGGTAGCTTTCATTCTGGAAGAAGAGAAAGACAAACAGGAAAATTTAGTGAAGTCTAGACCTGTGTTGTTCAACATGGTAGCATGTAGCCAAATGTGCCTATTGAGCCTTTTAAATGCAGCCAGTCTAAACTGAGATGAAATGATAATAAAGATATATGGGGTTAGCTAAAATATGGTACCAAAATTAATGTCACTGATTTATTTCTGAAATGCAGCTACTAAGAATTTTGAACTGATGCTTTTGAACTGTGGTGTTGGAGAAGACTCTCGAGAGTCCTTTGGACCACAAGGATACCAAACCAGTCCATCCTAAAGGAAATCAGTCCTGAATATTCATTGGAAGGACTGATGCTGAAGCTGAAACTCCAATACTTTGGCCAGCTGATGTGAAGAGCTGACTCATTTGAAAAGACCCTGATGTTGGGAAAGATTGAGGGCACGAGGAGAAGGGAACCACAGAGGATGAGATGTTTGGATGGCACCACCGACTCGATGGACATGGGTTTGGGTAGACTCCAGGAGTTGGTGATGGACAGGGAGGCCTGATGTGCTGCCATTCATGGGGTTGTAAAGAGTCGGACACGCCTGAGTAACTGAACTGAACTAAAAATTTTAAATTTACACTATGTGGCCTATGTTCTAGCAGCATTAGTTTCAGCTGAAAGCTTGTTAGAAGTGCAGAATCTCTGGTTCCAGCCAGACCTGCTGAATTAAAGTCTAGTTTAGCAAGATCCCCAGGCAAGATGTAGGTATATCAATATTTGCAAATTAATGATCTATAGCATATACCTGTTAAGCGTTAAGGTGAAGAGAAGAACAGAGAAAGAGGATGGTAGATGATGGTTTTGTTTCATCCAATTTTAGATGTGGTGAGAGTGTCCTTTCTCAGTCTAGGGTAAGTCCTCACTAGGAACATAATGCATCTAGAGGGAGGGATGGAGCAGTCACGCAAATATACTTGGAAATAGAAAGCCATGGGCGGATTTTGAGCAGAGGTATGGCATGATTTGACTCTCATTTCAATAGGAAGGCTCTGGCTGCATGTTGATAAGAGATCGTAGTGGGTCAAGAGTTAAAAACAAAATTGACAGATTTTGATTGATATTGATACTACAATAGTCAAGAGATCATGGTGGCTTTAAAACAAGGGGGTTGGACATTCCTGGTAGTCTAGTGGCTAAGATTTAGGGGGCCTGGGTTCAATCCCTAGTGAGAGAACTAGATCCCACATGCTGCAACTAGAGACCCTGAGTGCTGCAACTAAGATGGAAGATCCTATGTGCTGCAACTAAGACCCAGTGCAGCCAAAAGAAATAAATAAATGTTTTTAAAAAAGACATCATGATGGCTTGAACTCAAGTAGTAGCAATAGAGAGAATGAAAAGTGAACAGATATATTGATTATTTTGAAAGCAGATTGAGCAGAATTCTTAAAGTGTGTGCTAAGTCACTTCAGTTGTGTCTGACTCTTTACGACTCTATGGACTGTAGCCCCAGGTCCCTCTGTCCATGAGGACTCTCCATGTAATCAATGGTAATTAAGATATTTTGGCCTGAACAAATGGAAGAACGCAGCTGTCACTTCATGGGATAGTAGGTAGTAGGGAAAGAGCAGATATAGGGGAAATACTAGAAGCCTGGTTTCAACAAAGGAAGATTGAGACAGTTACTGATGTTTAAGTAGAGTTTAGGTAAGATGGTAGATGTATGAATCTGGGATTCAAAGGAGTGATCTAAGCTACAGATATAAATTAGAAAGATTTTGCATATAGATAATAATTCCACAAGACTGGAAGAGATCACAAGAGACTGAGAATAGATAGAAATAAGAAAAGGTGAAGGACTCAACTCCAGGACATTGAAATATTTGGATGACAGGTGGAAGAGAAGAACCAGTAACGGGTGGTCCAAGAGGTGGTAGGAAAACTGTCAGTCAAAACACTCTCTCACTTTCTTCCATAATCACAGAGTACGTAGGTAGATCATCCCAGCGTTGGGACTGAGGCTTCAGGAGACAGAGATGAGACATGCCTGCCACCCTGCCCAAATCACAGATTCAGGATGACAATGAATGACCATTGTTGTTCGAAGTCAGTGACTTGTTTTCCAGCCATAAAGAACTGAAACTTGATTATGTTAATGTATTACATTGCTTGCTTTTATGCTTGCTTCTACTGCTGCTTTTCAGCAGCCATCTGTCAATTTAGATTATGTTCTTATTCTCTTTCTTTGTGCTTTTATTTTGTATTCTTCATCTTTTGTGTTTTCCAGTTGCATTCTGTTGTATCTAGGTGTCAATTTATTTATATCCACTCTACTTGGGATTCATATGGCTTCTTAAAACTACACTTAGATCTTTCACTGTATCTGGGAAAAGTTCAAGTATTGCCTGAATTCCATCCTCTGCTCTCTCCTGGGACTCTGCATATTTGGATGTCAGTGAATATTTGCTAGTTCTAGAAATTAAACATTTAGAGTTTCAGGAACAGATAAAAATGGAGCATAAGCAATATTTCAAGTGACAATGGCTGAAAAATCTACAAATATATTCATGCTAATTTCCATGTTTCCTCCATTGCATACAATATGCTATTAAACCTGTCCACTGCCATTTTAATTTTCATTTATTCTTTGCATTTCTATATCAAAATTTATTTGCTTTCTGCACAAGTGTACATTGAAATTCTTTGTTGTTTCCTTTACTCTGAAGATATTCTCAAGCTTCCCTTTTAATTTTTCCTTTGAGCTGTTGGTTATTGTTCATGGTTCCTTATTCTTTGGAGAATTAATTATGAGAATCTTTGAGGTCTAGAATGAGGGCAAGTTCCTCTAAACAGAATTTGCCAGGTCCCTGTGAGCCATCCCCATTGGAACACTCTTTAAACTAAATAATGCACTGCTTGAATTTGCTTACGTGAATCTGGGCAAAAATTCTGCACAATCAGCTTGACATTGCCATTTCTCCCTTCCTCTCCTCTCTCCTTCCCACCCTCCATCCTTTTCTCCCTTTCTCTCTCTCTCTCTCCCTCCCTCACTTCTTCCCTTTCTTTTTTTCCCTTCTGCTTTTCTTATTGCCAAAGCAATAATGCACCTTGCCTTGAAGTCTTCACTGAGGAGGGTGATAAATATTCTTCCAGTTGGTCCACAAATCAAAACTGGAATCCTTTGGGGTTCTAGCTTTACAAGAAGGCTTGTTATTAAACCACCCACTTTGTTTCTGTTCTAGATGCCCAAATGACATCTTGAAAAGCACCTCTCAAGCTTTTCCTTTGGAAAATGCCCTTGTAGCAGTTAAGAAGCTGCTTTCCTGTTAGAGCTTCTAGCTTTCACTTAGATTTTGGCCTCGGACTTTCTAATTACCTTGCAGCTCACCAATGCTTTTAGGAAGATGCCTTTTTTTTTTTTTTTTTTTGGTTTATTTCTACCTGCATTTTAAATGATTTTTCATGAGAAATACCAAGCCATCATATTACCAGGAATGCCTCTCACCCTGTATGGCTCAGCCAGGCCTTCTCCCTGCTTTCAGGCATTATTAGGCCTTGTTCCATGTTCCATGTGGATTTTACAAACATGAATTTAGTCCAATGGCCAGATACTTAGTATGGACTAAAGACTCCCTTGTCCCTTTGACAGAACAGATGGGGTCTGCTTCACTTACCACCTCACCATGGGGGAAATGGAAATAGCAAAATTAATTTTGGAAATTGAGGGAGTTTCTAGCAAAGTAACCAACATTATGTTACCTTCTTTTACGCACATGGTATGTTTAATCAGAAAGTACAATTTAAATGCCATATGAATAGCCTGCAATAGTCTTCAGCTTTTGATTAGAGCTTGAAAAAAAGGTTCCCAATTGTGACCATTTGTTCATTCACTGGCACAGAGTTTCTAAGTGCTATCTATGGCAATTGTGCACTTGTGGTAGGGTGGCCCACTAGAAGTGCAGATGGCTTGTTGATGGCCTTCATCTGTTAAATTTAAACCTATAAGGAATTGCCAACAGATAAGAAAATTAGATGGTAATTTAAAGTGCCATAAAGAAAATTAGATTTGTTTTAGAGTATAAGTGTTTAAAGAGTATTTAAAAACATAGCCAGGCACAAATTTACCTAATTTTTTTTTTAACTTCTCACAATTGTGCATCTCACTCTGGAATCAATATTCATGATTGTGAATGCTTATGGATATTTTGCAGTCTTAAGAAATATGCAACATTTCCCAAGGGTATAATTTCACAAGAAAAAATACTACCCACAAAATTAGAATTTACTAATAGATGAAAGGAATCCTGTAATGATATTTGCAAAAAACCTTCAATTACCATGAATATAATTGTAGATGCTTTGAGCTAGGGACAGAAAGGACTTAGCCTAGCTCCATACTGCATGGTGTATGCTTTTCCAGGTGCCTGCCACACTCACTCTGTTTCTGAGCAAAGAAACAAGAGCCTTTTTAAAAAACTTCTTATTTTGTATTGGGATGTAGCTGATTAACAAGGTTGTGATAGTTGCAGGTGAACAGCAAAGGGACTTAGCCATACATACACATGTACCTATTCTTCCCCCAATCTCCCCACCCATCCAGGCTGCCACATAACTTTGAGCAGAGTTCCCTGTGTTGTACAGTAGGTCCTTGTTGATTACCCATTTTAAATATGGCAGTGTGTACATGTCTATCCCAACTTCCTAAATATTCCTTCCCCTCATCCTCCCCCACTCCTCTCCTGGCAACCATAAGTTCGTTCTCTTAAGTCTGTGAGTCTCTTTCTGTTTTGCAAGTAAGTTCATTTGTATTATTTCTTTTTAGATTCAACATGTAAGGAATGTCATATGACATTTCTCCTACTCTGTCTGACTTACTTCACTCAGTATGATAATCTCTGGGTCTATTCATGTTGCTGCGAATGGCATTATTTCATCCTTTTTAATAATAACCTATTTTTTTAAATGTAGATGTTCATGCTTTAGACTAAAAAAACCCCATAAATTTGACTGCTACTGCTGGAACCAGGGATGATGTGTAGGCATGAGAAGTGTGAGTGGCTTACACAATGTAGTTTTGCACGAGTCATACCTCGTAAGAAGGGTTATTCTGCTTCTCTTGGTGGTAACTTTCACAAATCAATAAGATCTTCTCTTTTGAGAAATTTGAAAGTAATACAAGAAAGACCAAAAGAGGCAGTAGAATAAAACAGAATTCAAGAGATGTAGAAAGAGTAGATTGCAAGCAGAAAGTGATGAGGGCAGTAGAAACTATGAATTGGCAGAAACCATGAGGTAGAGCAGCAAGTAGAGAAAGGAAATTACAGAGGCCCCAAGGAAAAGAGGAAGGGGAAGCCAAGAGAAAAGTTGCTGGGTAACAGTGCATGGTAGGGATGCCGGTTTTGCTTTATCTTAAACTGCCTATGTATCATTTCAATAAGCTCTCATTGTACTAAGAAAATATGTTTCTGTGTCATAATAACGGAAGGCTATTCATCAAACCAGCTCAGATGGAAAACAATTGTTGTTCAGTCACTCAGTTGTGTTCAACCCTTTGTGACCCCATGGACTGCAGCATGCCAGGCTTCCCTGTCCTTCACCATCTTTCAGAGCTTGCTCAAACTCATGTCCATCAAGTCAGTGATGCCATCCAACCATCTCATCCTCTGTTGTTCCTTTCTCCTCCTGCGTTCAATCTTTCACAGCATCAGGGTCTTTTCTAATGAGTTGGCTTTTTGCATCAGGTGGCCAAAGAACTGGAGCATCAGTTTCAGCATTAGTCCTTCTACTGATGGAAGGAAATGGCAATCCACTCTCGTATTCTTACTTGGGAAATCCAATGGAGAGAAAAGTCTGGTGGGCTATAGTCCATGTGGTTGCAAAGAGTCAGACACTACTGAGTGACTGAGCATGCACCACATAATATACACACACACACACACACACACATATGTGTGTGTGTGTGTATATATATATATGTGTGTGTACATATATATATATATATATATATATATATATACTTAGCTCCTTAGAAAGAAAGCTATGACAAACCTAGACAGCATATTAAAAACAGAAACACTACTTTGCAGACAAAGGTCCATATAGTCAAAACAATGTTTTTTTTCCAGTAGTCTTGTATGAATGTGAGACTTGGACCATAAAGAAGACTGAGCACCCAAGAACTAATGCCTTTTATTTGTAGTGTTGGAGAAGATTCTTGAGTGTCCCTTGGACTGCAGCCCCCAT
Organism: Bubalus kerabau; assembly: GCF_029407905.1. Taxonomy (NCBI): domain Eukaryota; kingdom Metazoa; phylum Chordata; class Mammalia; order Artiodactyla; family Bovidae; genus Bubalus; species Bubalus kerabau. Next base: position 59,972,146 of record NC_073641.1, on the reverse strand, counting down.
AATCCTGTGAGTCAATTTCTTAAAATAAATCAGCCAATCCTCAAGGAAATCAACTCTGAATATTCATTGGAAGGATTGATGCTGAAGCTCCAATCCTTTGGCCATCTGTGAAAAGCCAACTCATTGGAAAAGGCCCTGATTCTGGGAAAGATTGAAGACAAAAGGAGAAGAGGGCTGCAGAAGATAAGATGGTTAGATGGCATCACTGACACAATGGACATGAATTTGAGCAAACTCTGGGAGATAGTGAAGGACAGGGAAGCCTAGCATGCTGCAGCTCATGGAGTCACAAAGAGTCAGACATAACTTAGTGACTGAATAACAACAACATATATATATATATATACATATATAATATATATATTCTTTTAAAAAGTCTTTCCATAATAGGTTATTACACCATAGCCTTGACTAGATGGACCTTTGTTGGCAAAGTAATGTCTTTGCTTTTTAATATGCTGTCTAGGTTGGTGATAACTTTCCTTCCAAGGAGTAAGCGTCTTTTAATTTCATGGCTGCAATCACCATCTGCAGTGATTCTGGAGCCCCCAAAAATAAAGTCTGACACTGTTTCCACTGTTTCCCCATCTATTTCCTATGAAGTGATGGGACCAGATGCCATGATCTTAGTTTTCTGAATGTTGAGCTTTAAGCCAACTTTTTCACTCTCCTCTTTCACTTTCATCAAGTGAAGTTCTTCTTCACTTTCTGCCATAAGGGTGGTAAGTAACTCAAAAGAAAGGAGCAGGAGACAAAGCAAAATAAAATCTCCTGAACACAGGTTTCTAGGTCAATAAAATTTTGATTGCAAAAACTAACTTTTATGTTTAAAAAAGAGATAGTAAAGAATTCTATACAAAATAAAAGATGGCAGCCATCAATAAATGGGTGAATTGTGTTTAATTTTCTTAATTTTCATTGGAGAGGAATAGAGATACCAATTAACTTGAGAGGAAACTGAATTACACTGAAATTTTATAGATTTCATTATACTTATTTATATATGAGTGTATTATGCTCATTTAGAGCCATGCTATATAAAAATCATACAGATGCTTGCACCTGTAAGCCAACTTCCACGAGAGCTACGCTGCTAGTGCAGAATGCTATTTGTGTGTGTTTCTTGTGACTCAGGTATCATTAGCAGTGTTGCCTTCAGTAACCTGAGTTCCAAATATTGACCAACTTTTGGCAAAGTCCCGAGTCAAAGGATAACTTTCCCTTGGTTTTCATTGTGTGTTTCTGAAAAATTCAGTGCAAAAATACTTTATGTATACTGTCAATCCTCATTATTCACAGATTCCATGTTTGCTAATTTTGCTACTTGCCAAAATTTATCTGTAACCTCACTGACACTTGAGTGCTTTTGCAGTCTTTGCTGGGTGTGTGCAGAGCAGTGAAAAATCTGAGTCACTAAAGTGCATGTCCCCAGTGGAGGTGTTACAACACAACTCTGATTTTTTCCTTCAGCTGTCATGTTGAAATCCGGTGTGGCCATTTTGTGGTCTATTTGGTGCCATGCTTTTCACATTTTTGTGCTTTTTATTGATGATTGTGCTGTTTAAAATACACTCAAAGCACAGTGCTGAAGTATGGTCTAGTGCTCTTAAGCACACTTGTGGAGAAAATATGTGAGTTAGCTAAACTTTGATTAGGCATGACTTACAGTGCAGTTGGCTGTAAGTTTGATGTTAACAAATCAACAATAAATGTCTTTAAACAGAAACAGACATAAAACAAGGTTAATATTGATGGGTTGATGAAAATATTGTGGTCAGAGGACTGTAGGAACCTAACTCTGTATTTCCCTTAGGAGCAATGACTTGTTGCTGTTATTCAGTTATCCAGTTGTGTCCAACTCTTTATAACCCCATGGACTGCTGCACGCCAGGCCTCACTGTCCCTCACCATCTCCCAAAGTTTGTCCAAGTTCTTGTTCATTGCATCAGTGATGCCATCCAGCCATCTCATCCTCTGATGCCCTCTTCTCCTACTTCCCTCAATCTTTCCTAGCATCAGGGACTTTTCCAATGAGTCAGCTATTCGCATCAGATGACCAAAATACTGGAGTTTCAGTTTTAGCATCAGTCCTTCCAATGAGTATTCAGTTTTGATACTCCTTAAGATTGACAGGTTTGATCTCTTTGCTGTGCAATGGACTCTTAAGAGTCTTCTCCAGCACCACAGTTCAAAGGCATTAATTCTTCAGCATTACACCTTCTTTACAGTCTAGCTTTCACAACCATATGTGACCACTGGGAAGATTGTAGCCTTGACTACATGGACCTTTGTTGGCAGAGTAACGTCTCTGCTTTTCAACACACAGTCTAGGTTGTCATAGCTTTCCTGCCAAGAAGCAAACACCTTCTGATTTCATGTCTGCATCACCATCTACAGTGATTTTAGAGCCCACGAAGAGGAAATCTGTCACTACTTCTACTTTTCCTCCTCTATTTGCCATGAAGTAATGGGGCTGGATGCCATGATCTTAGTTTTTTTAAATATTTAGTTTTAAGCAGGCTCTTTCACTCTTCTCCTTCATCCTCATCAAGAGGTTCTTTAGTTCCTCTTCACTTTCTGCCATTCAAGTGGTATCATCTGCATATCTGAGGTTGTTGATGTTTCTCCCGCCTATCTTGATTTCAACTTGTAACTCACACAGCCCATCATTTCTCATGATGTGCTCAGAGTATAGATTAAACAAACAAGGTGACAGCAGACAGCCTCGCTGTACTCCTTTTTCAATCTTGAACCAATAAGTTGTTCCATACAGGGTTCTGACTGTTGCTTCTTGACCCACATACAGGTTTTTCAGGAGACAGGTAAGATGGTCTGGTCTTCCCATCTCTTTAAGAGCTTTCCACTGTTTATTATGATCCATACAGTCAATTGCTTTGGTTTAGTAGATGAAACAGAAGTAGATGTTTTTCTGGAATTCCCTAGCTTTCTCTATGATCCAGCAAATATTGGCAATTTGATTTCTGGTCCCTCTTCCTTTTCTAAACTCATCTTGGACATCTGGAGGTTCTCTGTTTACATAATGCTGAAACCTAGCATGCAAGTTTTAAGCATGACCTTACTAGCATGGGAGACAAGTGCAATTGTTGGATGGTGTGCACATTCTTTAGTATTACCCTTCTTGGGAACTAGGATGAAGATTGTTATGACCACTGCTGGGTCTTCCAGATTTGCTGACATATTGAATGCAACACCTTGATGTTTAGGGTTTTGAATAATTCTACTGAAATTCCAACACACCCACTATCTTTTTTAACAGCAGTGCTTCCTAAGGCCCACTTGATTTCACTTTCCAGAATGTCTGGCTCTGGGTGTCTGACCAAATCATCATAGGAATCCAGTTCATTTGGATCTTTTTTGTACAATTCTTGTACAAAATGGCTTAGGAGTTGCTAATTCAGTCTTAATGCTGACTTTATAAAACAAAACTACCACAAATTATGAGAACTGGATTTATAAGTAAAGTAGAGATGTCATTAGAATGAAGAGGAATTTTGCTTGTTCCCATCCATTGAATATGGGCTTTCTAGGTGGTGCTAGTGATAAAGAATCTGCATGCCAATGCAGGAGATTCAAGAGAAGAGGGATCAATCCCTGGGTTGGGAAGATCCCCTGGAGTAGGAAATGGCACCCCACTCCAGTATTCTTGCCTGAAAAATTCCAAGGACAGAGGAGCCTGGTGGGCTACAGTCCATGGGGCTACAAAGAGTCGAACCTGACTAAGCAGCTAAAGACACACCCACTCAATGCCTGTAGCACCTTCTGTCCCTGGAGACTGTCACATCCAACAACTTCCTCTGTAACTTCCAAAATGCTGCCCAGTAGAGAACTACTCCAGAAAGAAATGCTTCGGAAATAGGGTAGGTCTTGAGATCTAGTGAGTCTGGGCCATAAACTGAATTCTAATTTCTATTCAGCTCTCATGTCCAAAGTCTCTAGTTCCTGGTATGTTAGCACTTTTTCTTCAGAAAAATCAGATTCCCCATAAATATATTCTCAGGTCAGTTCACTTGCTGGGAGTCTCTTTAACTTAGATTTTAGTCTGTGCTCAAAGCTACAACTCTAGTTTTCTTGTTGGTGAAGCAGTTGACTATTCCAGGAGACTCTGGTCTTGAGAGGAGAAGAACCTGTGAAATCTTTGAGCCGAAGTGGAATCATCAGTTGGAGTTAGCATTAAATGAAAGTCTGCATGTGTGACTCTGTGCTCAGTCATGTCCCACTCTTTGTGACCCCATAGACTATAGCCTGAGAGGCTTCTCTGTCCATGGGATTCTCCAGGCAAGAATACTGGAGTGGGTTGCCGTTTCCTTCTCTGGGGGATCTTTCTGACCCGAGGATCGGAACCCATGTCTCCTGTATCTCCTGCATTGGCAGGCAGATTCTTTACCAATGAGCCAGCTGGGAAGCCAGGAGGTTTAAAATGGAAGTCCAGGAAGTTTCAAAAGTCAGTGCTCACTGGATTAAACTGTTAGGTTTGTGTTCATTTGTTTTCTTTGATCTCCATGTTCACTCTTTTTTTCCCCTCTCCAAATGGAGAAGGATAACACAAGCACCCAGTGAACACTACCAGAATTTGTATTTATTCCAAGGGCATACTACCCTGTTGACTGGTAAGACAGGTCTTGTAAATGGTGTAGGCTTAGGAGATTCATGAGGAACACACATGTAGTAAGACTTACAGTGGCACTAAATTAGGCAATGGGGATGCAAAGACATGGAATCAGTCCTGCCTTGAGAAACGTGCAGCCCTTTTGGGAAGACATCAAAGAATAGCACAGGGGGCTTCCATGGCGGTCTAGTGGTTTAGAAGCTGCCTGCCAAGGCAGGGAACATGGGTTCAATCCCCGGTCAGGGAAGATTCCACATGCCCCGGGGCAACTAAACCTGTGAACCGCAGTTGCCGAAGCCCCGTAGAGCCTGAGCTCTGCGACAAGAGAAGACACTGCAACAAGGAATCCGTGCACCACAGCTAGAGAGTAGCCCCTGCTTGCTGCAACTAGAGAAGCCCACACACAGCGGGTAAGACATAGGACGGCCCCAAATAAATTGATTTTAAAAGCTCTTTTGAAAAAGAATGGCATATTTCATTGTAATGAGTTGACATGGCTGGTAGCCCCAAGGAAAGGCCCATTTATTCTTTGGAGGGAGGGAGGAAAGGTCTGTAAATCTTTCTAGATGAGTTGATTCAGTTGAGCTGATTCTTTAAGGAAGTCTAAGTGTTTCCCAGACTACCTATGCCAGCTCCCTTAAGGTGAAGGGTCACTTTTAAGTCACCAAAAAGTCCAACCAGTCTTGAGCCAGATTTATTCCATCTACAAATTCAACAGTTATTTTATAGCAGTGAATTGTGTAGTTGGAAGAGTTGAACACATTGCTTCCAACCCATTAAGTTAGTCATGAAAACGCCCTAACAGTTCCAGCACATTTGCTGGATTGCTTTAACATCTTTATTTTATGTAGGTCCAAGCTTTATGGACTGTTTCATTTATTCTCATATCAAATATCACTGAAAGGTTAAATTTGGTGTTCAGTGACATTCTCCAGGCAACCTTTCCAAAGCTAAAACTGAAAATAATGGATGTGACATTTCTTCCAGGAAATCTCCTCCACAAGTCCCAATCTTAAAACCCTTAGAAGACTTAGCAGTTTTGGAGTGTATCAAACCTGCCAGTTTCTTGTGATTGGAGCTCCAAATAGCTCAACAGGACAAGGTGTCAGGAGACATGAGTTCCTTTAGTTGGATGGAACTCAAAGGAGGGAGGAAGGAAGAGAGATAGAGAGAGGGAGAAGGAGGAAGGAATGGAGGGAGGGAAGGATAGGAGAGAGAGTGAGAAACAGAGAGAGGGAAAGAAAGTGTTTGGACATCAAGAGAAGCCACATCCTCATCTTTGATGAAACATAATAACTAAAGTAATATTACTAAATATTATATTTATATTATATACTTAGTCTATAAATTCCAGCTTTACTGTGAAGTTATATAGAGGGCTAGATACACATTTTCTTGTTTCACTTCTCACAATTCTCTAAAATCAGTTTTGAACCTTGGTTATAAAGTTTTCATACTTCAGTATCTGATAGTTCCTATGGCTTGTACATAACTTTGTAAAAAGAAGAAAAAAACTTTTGTTCTGATTCTTTGAATATAGTTTTGGAAAGAGTTTGACTTTTTCCTCCCTCTCATTCATTGCAGCATAGAGTAAATTATTTCACAATATGAGATTTTTTTGTCATTTAAATTATCTATTCTTTATCATGTAACTTTAACAATTGAGTTGATCTGTTTAAAATGTAAATCTGCTCAAGTTAATTAAAAATAAACTTTTCAAAAATAGATTATATTTGTAACAAATGTACCATCAATTGAATAAAGACATGCTATTTACTGTACTATATATATATATATTTGTATTACTAAATGTTACTAAAAGTAATAACTAAAGGAATTAAACAGTGGATCCATTTCTAAAGAGGCACTATGGTATAGTAGGAGAAGCTGGGAATAAAGTCTGAAGTCAAGGCCATTTCCACCACATACTAACTGCACTGTCACATGACATTAAACTGAGCTTAAGGGCCAGTTAAGTGAAGAAGACCTGGCTTGATAAGAGCATCTAATTCATAACATTGTTGTGAGGGTTGTGCATTAATTGCTCAGTCGTGTCTGGTTCTTTGTGACCGCATGAACTGTGCTTGGCAGGCTCCTTTGTCCATGGGATTCTCCAGGCAAGAATACTGCAGTGGGTTGCCATTTCCTCCTCCAGGGGATCTTCCCCACCCAGGGATTAAACCTGGGTCTCCCTCATTGCAGGCGGATTCTCTACTGCTGAGCCACCAGGAAAGCCCATTGTGAGGGTGAAATGATGTAAAAGAAGTAGAGTACTTAGAAAAATTGCCACTTAATAAATACATTATAATAAAATAGTTATCATTATTTATGGTATTATATTATTATAATTATTAATAGTGGTAGTACAATTTTAACTTTATGGAAAGAAACACAGAAGGGAAAGTGAGTGTAGTTAACATTCATTTGGGTTATAGATCTACTGAAAATCTTAAATTTGTTGAGATTACTGGAAGAGACAATCACATATTCATTTCCCAGGGTTGTTGTAACAAGCGACAACAAATGGGGTGCCTTAAAGCAACAGAGCTTTATCCTGAAGTTCCGGAGGCCAGAGGTCAGAAACCAAGGTGTGAGCAGGCCCGCCCTCCTTCCCAAGGCTCTAGGGCAGGTCCTGTTTTTTGTCTCTTCCAGCTTCTCATGTCTTCAGGTGTTCCTTGGCTTGTGGCTTCATCTTTCCAACTTCTGCCTCCATGGCAACAACCTTTCTCTTCATCTTTGTCTTTTCCTCTGTGTATCAATAACCCCAGATATGCAGATGACACCACCCTTATGGCAGAAAGTGAAGAGGAACTCAAAAGCCTCTTGATGAAAGTGAAAGTGGAGAATGAAAAAGTTGGCTTAAAGCTCAACATTCAGAAAATGAAGATCATGGCATCTGGTCCCATCACTTCATGTGAAATAGATGGGGAAACAGTGGAAACAGTGTTAGACTTTATTTTTCTGGGCTCCAAAATCACTACAGATGGTGACTGCAGCCATGAAATTAAAAGACGCTTCCTCCTTGGAAGGAAAGTTATGACCAACCTAGATAGCATATTCAAAAGCAGAGACATTACTTTGCCAACAAAGGTTCATCTAGTCAAGGCTATGGTTTTTCCTGTGGTCACTTATGGATGTGAAAGTTGGACCGTGAAGAAGGCTGAGTGCTGAAGAATTGATGCTGTTGAACTGTGGTGTTGGAGAAGACTCTTGAGAGTCCCTTGGACTGCAAGGAGATCCAACCAGTCCATTCTGAAGGCGATCAGCCCTGGGATTTCTTTGGAAGGAATGATGCTACAGCTGAAACTCCAGTACTTTGGCCACCTCATGTGAAGAGTTGACTCATTGGAAAAGACTCTGATGCTGGGAGGGATTGGGGGCAAGAGGAGAAGGGGATGACAGAGGGTGAGATGGCTGAATGGCATCACTGACTCGATGGACATGAGTCTGAGTGAACTCCAGGAGTTGGTGATGGACAGGGAGACCAGGCGTGCTGTGATTCACGGGCTCGCAAAGAGTCGGACGCGACTGAGTGACTAATCTGATCTGATCTGTCTTCTCCTATGAAGACATGTGTCTTCTGATTTAGGCCCAATCGGATTGTCCAAGAAGATCTCATCTCAAAATGATTAACTTAATTTTGTCTGCAAAGACAGTTTTCCTAAATAAAGTAACATTCTCAGGTCCCAGGGATGAGGACAAGGATATATCTTTTTTGGCCTGAGTGGGGCGGGGGTGGAGGGGGGAGCTTCCCAGGTGGCTTAGCAGTAAAGAATCTGGCTGCCAATGCAGGGGATGAGGGTTAAATCCCTCATCAGGAAGATGCCCTGGAGAAGGCAATGGCAACTGACTGCAGTATTCTTGCCTGGAGAATCCCATGGACAGAGGAGCCTAACAGGCTACAGTCCATGGGATTATAACAGTCAGACATGACTTAGTGACTTACCAACAACAAATACCTTTTTGGGTGTGGGGCTACTATACACATATGTTTGTATATATGATACACGTGGAGTGTAAGCCACATCTTTGTTTTCAGAGGACAAAGGTGTGCAGTTAAAAGTCAGAGACAGAGTCTGTCGTACAGAGTGAAGTTAATCAGAAAGAGAAAAACAAACATTGTATATTAGTGCCTATACGTGGAATCTAGAAAAATGGTATGCTGCTGCTAAGCCACTTCAGTCGTGTTCGACTCTATGCGACCCCATAGACGGCAGCCCACCAGGCTCCCCCGTCCCCGGGATCCTCCAGGAGAGAACACTGGAGTGGATTGCCATTTCCTTCTCCAATGCATGAAAGTGAAAAGTGAAAGTGAAGTTGCTCAGTTGTGTCCGACTCTTCGCGACCCCATGGACTACAGCGTACCAGCTCCTCCTATGGGAGTTTCCAGGCAAGATACTGGAGTGGGTTGCCATTGCCTTCTCCGAGAAAAATGGTATAGGTGATCTTATTTGCAAAGCAAAAGTAGAGACATAGATATAGGGAACAAATGAATGGATATGAAGGGGAAAATGGGCTTAGGGATTGGGAGATTAGGATTGACACATAGATAGTATTGATACCATGCATAAAATAAATAACAGATGAGAACCTACTGTATAGCACAGGGAACTCTGCTCAGTGCTCTGTGGTGACCTAAATGGGGAGGAAATCCAGAAAAGAGGAGATATATGTATAGCTAATACACTTTGCTCTACAATAGAAACTAACACAACATTGTAAAGTAACTATACTCCAATAAAAATTTTAAAATAAAATAAAAGTTGGAGACAGTCCCCAGCAGTGAGTTATGTACGATGGATTAGCTGTGAGGAACAAGCTGAAGTGAATGGGCACATGGAGAACACACTGCCATCAAGACTTGGAATTTACTTCAGGGTCTTTCACTAACCAGTTACTCACTTTTACCTGTTTACCCTTCCTGAGTGTCAGCTTTCTTTAAAATGAGATGATTTGTTCTTGATACCCAGGATAAGTATCAAAATAGACAGTCTACAGGGAAATGCTTTGATAACCACAAGAAATCCCTTCCTTGTCCACACTGTTCTCCTCCTCCTTCTTCACTCAAGTGTCTCAGCCTCAGGAAGACTTCCCTGCTCTCCATTCAGCCCAGGCTCCTGGCACCCCCTCTCAGGACACTCTGCACTTGGCACACAGGGTGAATGTGTTTGTGTATCATGTCAGCAGCCTTAATCTCTATGCCCCACCCCTGAGCCCTGAGCTTCCTAAGGTAGAGACTGCATTTACCCAGGATCCAGGAGAGCCCTTGGTACACAGAAGTCACTCAATAATCAGAATGTTGACAGGAATAAATACTTCTCAAGTGCATGCATCTCAGTGATGCTCATTTGTGAAAAATGAAACATACACACCGTGAAATTTGCTGATATGGTATAGTTTTGGAATATTTAAGTTGAAGAAATGAAGGACTAAGTGAATGAATAACCAGCATGATTAAGTTAGAAGTAATAAATGAATAATAAACTAAGATCCCTTGGTGGAAATGTGCTTTCTGAATAATTTAATATCCAAACAAGATGTCTATTTTTTCTAATAATTAACCATTCTTAAGGCACAATAGTAACATAATGTTAAATGTTAAATGACATTTATAAAGCACCTGGTATTTTCCCAAAGACTTCTCAGATTTTTTCTATGTATGTTTGTCGATGTATGAGGCCACTGGTTAATATTTGAAATTTTAAAAAGACATGTCACTTATTGCTGAATATGGGAAGACAGCTAAGCTGGTCAGAGACAGTTCCTCCTTCAGAGACTGGTGACTTCCAGAGGTATAAGTGGGCTCATGTCACCAGCAGAAGTATGGTTAAACAGAAGACACCATTGATTTGTGGGCACTTAGAGGTATGGACAGGCTTGCCTGACAGCTCAGTTGGTAAAGAATCTGCCTGTAATGCAGGAGACCCTGCTTTGATTCCTGGGTCAGGAAGATCTATTGGAGAAGGGATAGGCTACCCACTCCAGTATTCTTGGACTTTCCTGGTGGCTCAGCTGGTAAAGAATCTGCCTGCAGTGATCGAGACCTGCGTTTGATCCCTGGGTTGGGAAGATCCCTGGAGAAGGGAAGGGCTACCCAACTCCAGTATTCTGGCCTGGAGAATTCCATGGACTGTATCGTCCATGGGGTGACAAAGTCAGACACGACTGAGTGACTTTCACTTCACTTAGGGGTGTGTCTCTGGAGGAAGGCATGGCAACCCACTCCAATATTCTTGCCTGGAGAAGCCTGTGGACAGAGGAGCCTGGTGGGCTACAGTCCATGGGATCACAAAGAGTCAGACATAACTGAAGTGACTTAGCAGGCATGCAGGGATGTGGTCATTGAAGGAGTCCATTTCTGACTGGCTAAACTTTTTCAGAAGCAATGAGCTGTTGATGATTAGTTGATGAGCAAAAGTAAGTTTTTGGAAAGTAAGTGGTCCTTATCATTGAACAGGTTTAATAATAAATAATAATTAATAAATAAAATAAAATTTTATTATTTTTAAAATATTATTTTAATAATAATTATTTATTATTTTATTATTTATTATTTTAAAAATTTTATTATTTTTAAGTTTTATATTTTATTTTAATAAAATATTAAAATATTTTAAAATATTAAAATAAATATTTAAAAATAAGTTATTTATTTATTAAAAATAAATAAAATGACTCTGATTGTTATTTATTATCATAACTACAAGAAGATCAGTCTTTCCCTAAGCTAGGAAACTTTAAAAAGCAGGCCACCTTATGCTTGTTCAGATTCATTCATTTATTTGCTCAATAGCTATTTATTGAGTGCTCATTAAGTCTTAAGAAAATTAGAGTGGATAGAACAGTGTCTCTGTTCTTACAGTCAGTGAGGGAAACAAACATAAATAGAGAATACATTGTGATGGTATGAGCTAAGGAGGTGAAACAGACAAGTGATGTGGAGGGCACTCTGATGGATGCATTGAAGATATTCTGATGGTTGGTGTTATGGTGTAAATTGTGTCTCCTCCCAAAAGATATACTAAAGATCTAATCCCTAGTATCTGTAATTATGACATTTGGAAATTGGGTCTTTGAAGATACAATCAAGGTAAGATAATGTCATTAGATTTAGCCCTTTTTGATTAGATCTAATATGCCTGATCTATATGAAGAGAGAAACATGGTCACAGACAAACAAGGAGAATGCCAAGTGAGGACAGCGACAGGCAGGAGTGAGCAATGCTGCTCTAAGCCAAGGACTGCAGGACATATAGTCAAAGCTATGGTTTTTCCAGTAGTCATGTAAGGATGAGAGAGTTGGACCATAAAGAAGACTGAGCACTGAAGAAATGATGCTTTCAAACTGTGTTGCTGGAGAAGACTCTTGAGAGTCCCTTGGACTGCAAGGAGATCAAGTCAGTCCATCCTAAAGGAAATCAACCCTGAATATTCATTTAAAGAACTGATGCTGAAGCTAAAGCTCCAATACTTTGGCCATTTGATGTGAAGAGTCGATTCACTGGAAGACTCTGATGCTGGGCAAGATTGAAGGCAGGAGGAGAAGCGGGTGACAGAGGATGAGATGGCTGGATGGCATTACTGACTCAATGGACATGAGTTTGAGCAAACTCAGGGAGATAGTAAAGGACAGGGAAGTCTGGTGTGCTGCAGTCCATGGGGTCACAAAGAGTTGGACACAACTTAGCAAATGAATGATAACAACAACAACCAGAAGCTAAGAAGAGGCAAAGAAGGATTCTATTCAGAGACTCAGAGAGAGCAAAGCTTTGCTGACACCTTGAATTTGGATTTCTAGCCTCCAAAACTGTGAGCCAATACATTTCTATTTCTTCAAGCCACAGGAAACAGATATGGTTTGCAGGGGTAAAAGAGGACAGACCCTATAGCAGACTCATGCAATGGTCACATGAGAGATGTAGATGGCTCAGATCAGACTGTTAGAAATGGAGTTGGTAAGAAGTGGCTGGAATCTGTATATATTTTGAAGGTGGAACCAACAGGTTTTTCTGGTGGATAGAATGTTAAATGTGAGAAGACAGGAGTGAAGAATGAGTCTAGGTTTTTGGTCTGAGCAACTGGAGTTATTCATACTATTTACTAAAACAAAAGCTATTCTAGGTAGTTGTATGTGTGCTTCCAGTTATGTCCAACTCTGCAACCCTATGGACTGTAGCCCGCCAGGCTTCTCTGTCCATGGAATTTTCCAGGCAAGAATATGGAAGTGGGTTGCCATTTCCTCTTCCAATAGGTAATGGGGAGAGCCTTGATTCAGGAATTTGGTTTTTAAATTTGAGATGTCTAGTAGACATCAATAGTGAGATGTCAAACTCAGAATCAGATGTATGTGTTTGGAGGATAAGGAAAACTCCAGATGGGAGAATGAAGTTTTGAGTTGTTTGTGTATTTTTTATTGTTGTTCCATTGCTAAACTGTGTGCGACTCTGTGACCCCATGGACTGCAGCACACCAGGCTCCTCTGTCCTCCACTATCTTTTGGAGTTTGTTCAAATTCATGTCCATTGAGTTGGTGATAGATGGCATTTAAAAGTATGAAACTCAGTAAGATCTATCAGGTGCCAAATATTTAATGAAAACAAAAGTGAGTCCAGAATTGAGCCTTGCGTGGTAAAGACAGGTATCACAAGCTAAAAACAAGAAAACTGAGACTCAGAAAAATTAAGAAACTTGCCCAAAGAGAAACCACAGAAATAACACCAGAATTTCAAATTGACTATTTTTACTTCCAAATTCTTTCTTGTTTCTAATATATGTAATGTCTGCCATGTAAAATTTTCTGTAATAGGAAGTTTGATCAATACAAATGGATTCTAAAGCTGTTCTTTTTCCTACTGTACCCCTTTGAAAGATGTAGTAATCAAAATCGATCTAAGTTTTAATTATTTTATAGACATATGACTTTGTCTCTGATCTTCCATAATAGGCTACATTGTCACTTTTCAACCACACATTGAACATCAGAAATATGTTTGTGCTTGAGATAATCAAAGTTAACTTCAATAGTTACAGACCTAGTTCTGGACTTTATTAAAATGGAGTTACACTTTGAAAGTTTTATCTCATGGCACCTTATTGATGTTCTTATTTCCATTTTGGCAATGGATAACTTATGATTGGCTTGCTGTATATCATCTTACACAATTGCTGTTCTGAAATATTTTGATTAGGTGATTGACAAAGTTTTGTTGAATCAAATGTATTTCATATTCCTATTTGGTACAGTAATTATATAGTTTTTAAAGTTGGACACTACCCAGCACAATTAAAACAAAAACTTTTCTTTCAAAGACGGAAAGAGTGGATTCCAAAAGCATTACTCTATGAATGTGAGAATGGAAAGAGGTTTTATGAATCATGGATTTTAACCCTTTCTCTTTAGAGCTAACTGGATCTTCACTTTATAGAAGTCAAGGTCTAGAGGAGTTTGGATGACCTACCCAAGGTAATAGCTGGCTGCCACAGGCTAGAGTGGAATTCCAGCCTTCTTCCCAATGCGGGGGTCCTATTTCCCAACTGAGAGAAAAGAAAGATAGATCAATGCCTAGGGCTGATAACCTCCATGATAGCCTAGATTTAGAGGAGAAAAGAAAACCACGTAAGAAAGGAACAGGACCAGTTTTCTGTAGAAAAAGTGTTTCGATAAGCAAATGGCCAAAGCATGTGAAGCAAACTTCAGTGTTCACCACTGAACATGTTACTTTAAAGTCCCCTGCTTCAGTTTCCTTTTCTGTAAACTAGGGATAAACATAAGGGGCTTATTTTGAGAACTGTGTGTAATCACACATGGGAAGTGTTTTGAATAGTGCTCTGCATAGAGCAAAAAGCTGAACAAATGCTAGTTATTATTCGTAGTAATTTTAAATAATAAAACCAGAACCCAGGCTGACACCCTACCTCATCCACTAGTCCTTCAAGCTCAGCAAGTCACTAAACTTTTCTGCATCTCAATTTCTTCACTACAAACTGGGGTCATAATGCTTTATCTGCTGACTTTATGGTGATAACAGGGATAAAGATGAAATGAGAAATAAGTGTAAAGATCCTGAAAGTGAGAATTGCTTTTTATGAATCCTTTTGTCCATGTCCTCTCTGTATAATTTTTTCCTCAAATGCATTATCTGAACACATCTTAAATCTCAACGTTTGCATGGTTATTACTATATTAGTTGAAAGAATTAAGAGACAGCAGCTTGTTTTGATATTGGAGGGAAGCAGAAAAGATACTGTTAAAGAAGACATTAAAGTCTAAAGAATCTGGCCTAATAAATTATTTTATATCAAATGAGATCTCCGTAAAATTATTAGCAAAAAAGTACCCAGGTGGCACTAGTGGTAAAAACAAACAAACAAAAAACCACCTGCCAGTGCAGGAGACATGAAAGCCACCAGTTCAGTCCCTGGGTTGGGAAGATCCCCTGGAGGAGGGCATGGCAACCCACTCCAATATTGCTGCATGGAGAATTCCATGGATAGAGGAGCCTGGTGGGCTACAGAACATAAGGTTGCAAATAGTCGGGCACTACTGAAGTGACTTAGCAAACACACAAACCCATTCAGGTAGCTTTCCAGGCACACTGACAAGTTTAATCAGCATGCTCTTTTTTTGAACGGTTGGATGGATTTTTAAAAATGTTAAAAATTAAGCATTTGGAAAGAAACTAGTAATTGTGAAATGTTTCCTTGCAGTTCCATTTAAAATTAAAAAATGGGACAGGAAAAGATCTTTATTCCTTAGTGGACAGTTGGAAATTGGAAGCTGCGACACTTGTTTTTCAGTGGCATTCACATTTTCTCCAGGCACTTTCTTCATTCATGCCTCATTTACTTCCTCTTCTAAGGTACTGTTGATTTTCAGCTCTTCAATCCACAACACGCAATTATGAGACAGTTCCCCTGATCTAGGAACAGAATGCTAACTGTTTTGAGATTATTATCTTTGTGAAAATGCTATTTTAATTGAACAAAGGAAAATGTTTAAAATTACAACATACAGGATATAGTGTGGCATAATTTTATATATTTATGTCTTAGTTTTCTGTAATATGCTCATTATCTTTCTGTGTGTGCTTTTTACAATTTAAAAAATTAGTAGCTTTATAAATCAGGTTACTGGTACCTAACAAAAAATTGCACATGAAAGTTTAATTAAAAGACGTAAATATCAGTTCTCTTCTGTCTTTTTTAAAAATTTATTTATTTTTTAATTGAAGGATAATTGCTCTACAGAATTTTGTTGTTTTCTGTCAAACCTCAAAGTGAATCAGCCATAGGTATACATACATCCTCTCCCTTTTGAACCTCCCTCCCCATCCTCTAGGTTGATACAGAGCCATACAGCAAATTCCGGTTGTCTATCTATTTTACATCAGATCAGATCAGATCAGTCACTCAGTCGTGTCCGACTCTGCGACCCCATGAATCGCAGCACGCCAGGCCTCCCTGTCCATCACCAACTCCCGGAGTTCACTCAGACTCACGTCCATCGAGTCAGTGATGCCATCCAGCCATCTCATCCTCTGTCGTCCCCTTCTCCTCATGCCCCCAATCCCTCCCAGCATCAGGGTCTTTTCCAATGAGTCAACTCTTTGCATGAGGTGGCCAAAGTATTGGAGTCTCAGCTTCAGCATCAGTCCTTCCAATGAACACCCAGGACTGATCTCCTTTAGAATGGACTGGTTGGATCTCCTTGCAGTCCAAGGGACTCTCAAGAGTCTTTTCCAACACCACACTTCAAAAGCACCAATTCTTCGGTGCTCAGCCTTCTTCACGGTCCAACTCTCACATCCATACATGACCACAGGAAAAACCATAGCCTTGACTAGACGAACCTTTGTTGGCAAAGGAATGTCTCTGCTTTTGAATATGCTGTCTAGGTTGGTCATAACTTTCCTTCCAAGGAGTAAGTGTCTTTTAATTTCATGGCTGCAATCACCATCTGTAGTGATTTTGGAGCCCAGAAAAATAAAGTCTGACACTGTTTCCACTGTGTCCCCATCTATTTCCCATAAAGTGGTGGGACCGGATGCCATGATCTTCATTTTCTGAATGTTGAGCTTTAAGCCAACTTTTTCACTCTCCACTTT
This sequence comes from Bubalus kerabau, assembly GCF_029407905.1. Taxonomy (NCBI): domain Eukaryota; kingdom Metazoa; phylum Chordata; class Mammalia; order Artiodactyla; family Bovidae; genus Bubalus; species Bubalus kerabau. The sequence continues at coordinate 59,955,415 of NC_073641.1, read as the reverse complement.
CACTTTCATCAAGAGGCTTTTGAGTTCCTCTTCACTTTCTGCCATAAAGGTGGTGTCATCTGCATATCTGAGGTTATTGATATTTCTCCTGGCAATCTTGATTCCAGCTTGTGTTTCTTCCAGTCCAGCGTTTCTCATGATGTACTCTGCATATAAGTTAAATAAACAGGGTGACAATATACAGCCTTGACGAACTCCTTTTCCTATTTGGAACCAGTCTGTTGTTCCATGGCCAGTTCTAACTGTTGCTTCCTGACCTGCATACAAATTTCTCAAGAGGCAGATCAGGTGGTCTGGTATTCCCATCTCTTTCAGAATTTTCCACAGTTGATTGTGATCCACACAGTCAAAGGCTTTGGCATAGTCAATAAAGCAGAAATAGATGTTTTTCTGGAACTCTCTTGCTTTTCCCATGATCCAGCGGATGTTGGCAATTTGATCTCTGGTTCCTCTGCCTTTTCTAAAACCAGCTGGAACATCAGGAAGTTCACGGCTCACATATTGCTGAAGCCTGGCTTGGAGAATTTTGAGCATTACTTTACTAGCATGTGAGATGAGTGCAATTGTGCAGTAGTTTGAGCATGCTTTGGCATTGCCTTTCTTTGGGATTGAAATGAAAACGGACCTTTTCCAGTCTTGTGGCCACTGCTGAGTTTTCCAAATTTGCTGGCATATTGAGTGCAGCACTTTCACAGCATCATCTTTCAGGATTTGGAATAGCTCAACTGGAATTCCATCACCTCCACTAGCTTTGTTCATAGTGATACTTTCTAAGGCCCACTTGACTTCACATTCCAGGGTGTCTGGCTCTAGGTCAGTGATCACACCATCGTGATTATCTGGGTCGTGAAGATCTTTTTTGTACAGTTCTTCTGTGTATTCTTGCCATCTCTTCTTAAAGAATAGCAAGAAGAGATAAGAAAGCCTTTTTCAGCGATCAATGCAAAGAAATAGAGGAAAACAACAGAATGGGAAAGACTAGGGATCTCTTCAAGAAAATCAGAGATACCAAAGGAACATTTCATGCAAAGATGGGCTCGATAAAGGACAGAAATGGTATGGACCTATCAGAAGCAGAAGATATTAAGAAGAGATGGCAAGAATACACAGAAGAACTGTAGAAAAAAAAGATCTATTTTACATATGGTAATGTAAGTTTCCATGTTATTCTTTCCATACATCTCATCGTCTCCTCCCCTCTCCCCAAGTCATAAGTCTGTTTTTTATGTCTGTTTCTCCATTGTTACCCTGTAAATAAATTCTTCAGTACCATTTTTCTAGATTCTGTATATATGTGTTAGAATACAATATTTATCTTTCTCTTTCTGACTTACTTCACTCTGTATAATAGGTTCTAGGTTCATCCACCTCATCAGAACTGACTCAAATGTGTTCCTTTTTATGGCTGAGTAATATTCCATTGTATATATTTACCACAACTTCTTTATCCATTCATCTGATGATGGGCATCTAGGTTGCTTCCATGTTCTAGCTATTGTAAATAATGCTGCAATGAACAGTGGGATACATGTGTCTTTTTCAATTTTGGTTTCCTCAGAGTATATGCCTAGGAGTGGGATTGCTGGGTCATATGGTGGTTTTGTTCCTAGTTTTTAAAGGATTCTCCATACCATCTTCCATAGTGTCTGTATCAATTTACATTTCCACCAACAGTGCAAAAGCATTCCCTTTTCTCCACACCCTTTCCAGCATTTACTGTTTGTAGGCTTTTTAATGATGGCCATTCTGACTGGTGTGAGGTGATATCTCATTGTAGTTTTGATTTGCATTTCCCTAATAATGAGCAATGTTGAGTATCTTTTCATGTGTTTACTAGCCATCAGTTCTCTTCTATCTTGTCAAACCTCAGACACATTACGTTTCAGTATAAATTTTCTATTCTAGAAGGAGTGCTGAAATAAATGACAATAAAACAGGCTGCTTAGTGGGTTGTCCTCAATATTAAACTGTGATACAAGTAAGTTCTTTGAAAGCTGGGTCCAGAGATGTCCCTGGTGGCCTTGTGGTTAAGACTTTGCCTTCCAATGCAGGGAATGTGAGCTCCATCCTGGATGGGGGAAGCTGAGATCCTACATGCCTCCAGGCTAAAACACCAGAACATAAATACCAGAAGTAATACTGTAACAAATTCAGTAAAGACTTTTAAAATGGTCCACAACAAAAAAAAGAAAAAAGAAGAAGAAGGAATAAAGTTGGGTCCAGATGCTCACTGCTCAAAAGCCACCCCTTAAAAGGCAAGGTTGGTAGAAAGGAAAGTTTGCTTTATTTCAGAGACTGGCAACCAGAGGAGTGAACAGACTCTTGTTCAAAGGCCAACTCTCCCACTGACAATCAGTGTGCAAGAGTTTTTAAAGAGAAGTTTCAGGGCTGTATGAGCAGAGGGAGGGGGCTATAGGCAGAAACAGCACAGTCAGTTATGACAGTCATCTTGATCATTTTGAGTAGAGTTAATCTTCAGTTCCAGGGTTAGTTTGTTCCCATTTCTTTGAGGTCAGCTTATGTTATGGCTACAGTCTGGTCATCCTGTAGTTAACTTCTTCTGCCTGATGGGAGTTTCAGTATATACCAAACAGCTCAAAAACATGGCTCAGAAAATTATCTGTAGCACTTGAATAGGGACTAAAGGTCCTCGACTCTGCATAATGACTAAATTATTATTTGGCCTTGTTTGACTTTCTTTGCTTCTTCATTTTCTCATTTCTCTGTTACATTTATCTATTGACTAAAGATTTTCTACAGGCAAAAGGCGGCTGGAGGACATAGAGGGGAAGGATCATAGAATCCTGCTCTATTTCATCTTGGCATCAGCCCATTTCTGTTTCTGGGTTGTTTTCCATTTTTTTGGTTTCTTCTTCAACTCCCCCCTGGAAGGTGGAATTTTTCTCTCAGCCTTTCCTGCCTCTGAGTTTTATCAAAACATATGCTAAGGAAGGGATGTGATTTCATTCAATTCTTCTCTAAGTGAACTGAAACCACTAAATCATTTCACCCATGCTTTTGGCATTTTAAGTCTCAGCAATAAATGGCGAAGAAAATGCTTACTTCCAGGTAACCTATTTTTCAATTCCTAACAAGTGGAAGAAGTATATTTTAAAGAAGAAAAGCAAGTCTCTTTAGTTCTTCACTGATTATATATTTAATGCTGAAAATCGGTCTTTAAGACCAGGACAGGAACAAGCATTCTAATTCAAAAATACCTGTGGGATAAAGAAAGTAGTCAATCCTAAAGGAAATCAACCCTGAATATTCATTGGAAGGACTGATGCTGATGCTGAAGCTCCAATACTTTGGCCACCTGATGGAAGGAGCCAACTCATTGGAAAAAACCCTGATGCTGGGAAAGATTGAAGGCAGGAGGAGAAGGAGGTGACAGAGCATGAGATGATTGGATGGCATCACTGACTCAAAGGACATGAGTTTGAACAAACTCTGGGAGATAGTGAAGGACAGGGGGCCTGAAATGCTGCAGTTCATGAGGTTGCAAAGAGTCAGACATGGCTGAACGACTGAACAACAACAGGAGAAAGAAGCTATGTGATGAATTTTGCCTTTGAGAACCAGAGTCATATTTTAGAAAGTGTCTGAAAGTCTTTGAGAAAGCAGCTTATTTAGCCTGCTTACAACTCTCAAGCTTCCAAGCTTCCTCTGAGGTTTTGTTCTCTTTTGAATTTTATCCTTCTTTTGACAAAAAAAGAATAAAGAAAAAAGAAAAACACTGAGGTCTGCATTCTCATTAGTTGCTTAGTTTATGGAAAAAAATCATACTCATGTGCTCATTTTTCACAGAGACCAAGAACAGTGAGTGAAATTTAGATAATATTTAAATGAGAAATATTCAAGAGCAAGAATCAAAATTGTAAATACGGACTATTTCTAAAGTACAACTATTATCTCATTAGCTAGACTGTTTCTTGTAGACAAGTATGTTTCAGTGGAAAGTTAAAATACTCTACAAAGAAAATGATTATTAGAAATCAAATAAGAAATCTGAAATACTTGAAACCAGGAAGTTCAGGGTCTGAGTTCTCACCTCCAGTTTAACTCTGCCCCCTTGTGTGTACATGATGCATTGAAATGGGGCCAAGAAATTTCATAGGAAACAAGCAGGAAAATATAAAAAACTGTATTAAAAATATGTTTAGGAAGAGAATATCTCTCAAAATCAGTATAAACTTTCTGATCTGTGGTAAAAATGATACCCTAAGACTCAACTGGTACAACAGACTAAATGGTGGGGAAAAAAATGACGTAACTCTACACCTGTGTGATCCTTAGAATGACTCCCTCCTGTGCCTCTATTTACATTCTATTAAGACTGTACTTATTTAAAAAGAAAACACATACTTTAAACTTCAAATTCCAACTTATCAAAAGAGGATTGGTTTTCTTATAATATATTCACTGCAGTTACTTTAAATACCAAACAACTCAAATTCTTATAAAGTCAATTGACTTCTAACAGCAAAAATATTAATAGTGTATTGAGGGGTTTGTGATAGTTGTAGACATAAAATATACAGTAATATCACAAAGATGGAAGAAGATATATCGTGAGATTCATAAATTATATGGGAAGTCATATAGTATTAGTTCAAAGTTGACTGTGATAAGTTAAAGATGCATAGTATGATCCCTGGATAATCACTAAATATATATATATATATATACACACACACACACACACACACACATATGTGTATGCATATGAAAGAGAAAGACAGAGGTGTCAATACAAAGCCAATAGAAGGCACAGAATGGAATACTTAAGAAACACTGCTGCTGCTGCTAAGTCGCTTCAGTCGTGTCCGATTCTGTGCGACCCCATAGACGGCAGCCCACCAGGCTTCCCCGTCCCTGGGATTCTCCAGGCAAGAACACTGGAGTGGGTTGCCATTTCCTTCTCCAATGCATGAAAGTGAAAAGTGAAAGTGAAGTCACTCAGTCGTGTCTGACTCTAGTGACCCCATGGACTACAGCCTACCCAGGCTCCTTTGTCCATGGGATTTTCTAGGCAAAAGTACTGGAGTGGGGTGCCATTGCGGAAACACTAAATCAATCCAAAAGAGAGTAGAAATGAGGACCAAAAATTTAAACAGCAACACAAACAGAAATAATGGCTAGATGACATTTAGTAAGATAACAAATTAAATAAATTCTGTCAATAATTGTTTTAAAAGTAAATGTGCTAAAAATTCTATGTAGAAGGCAAGGTTTCAGACTAAATAAAAAAAGCAATATTCAACCTCTGTTTATGAGAAATTCCCAGTAAATATAAAAAGACAGATTGAATGGAAATAAGAAATTAAAAGCAAAGTTATAGGAGAAAAGAAATAATAAACATGAATGTAGAAATAAAAAACAGTGAAGTAAATCAATAAATTTCATATGAAAAGAATAGTGAAAAATATAACCCACTAGCTACATTCACACTTAATCCCCCCCCCCAAAAAAAAACCCATATAAGAAAACAAAGAAAACACAAATTACCGCTATCAGGAATAAATAAGTTCCCTAGCAACAAATCCTACAATCAATGCAAAAGCAGTAAAAGAGTATTATGAATAATTTTGTGGAAGTAATTTAACAACTTAAATGAAATGGGAAAATTTCCAAAACAATTACAGGAAAAAAATAGAAAAATTTTATAGCTCTGTTTATTAAAGAAATTGAATTTTTAATTAAAAATAATTCTAGATATTTACCAGTCCCTTCTGTCATTACTGATTAATTATATCAAATATTTAAGTAAGAAGTAATATTTCTCTTACACAAATTATTCCTGGAAATAGAGGAGAAAGAACATTATTAACTCTTTTAAAGAGGCCAGTGTATGCTGTGTGCTTAGTCGCTCAGTCCTGTCTGACTCTTTGTGACCCCATGGACTGTAGCCTGCCAGGCTCCTCTGTTCATGGAGATTCTCCAGGCAAGAATACTGGAGTGGATTGCCATGCCCTTCTCCAGGGGATCTTCCCAATCCAGGGATCGAAGCTAGGTCTCCCACATTGCAGGCAGATTCTTTACTGTCTGAGCCACCAGGGAAGCCAAAGAATACTGGAGTGGGTAGCCTATCCCTTCTCCAGTGGAACTTCCTAACCCAGGAATCGAAACAAGGTCTCCTGCATTGCAAGTGGATTCTTTACAGTTGAGCTACCAGGGAAACCTGAGGGCAGTGTATACTTGATATCAAAACCTGACAAAGACATCACAGAGAAACAAAATTTTAGACCAACCTCTGTTCTGAACTTAGACTCAAAAATTCTCATTAAGGTACAAGTCAAATCCAGCAATATTAATAAATGAACAATTCATCATTACCAAGTCAGTTCTATCCCAGGAATATAAGATTGGCTTAATAAGTGAAAAACCATTAAATGTAATTTGCCACGTTAATAAATATAGAAAAAGGAATATATACAAAATTTCTATGTTTGCAATGAAAGTTTGACAAATTTCAGTACACATTCCTGATTAGAACAGCAGCAAAACCTCTCAGCAAGACAGGAATTGAAGAGAACTATCTTAATTCAATAGAACACATACATGCCATGCCTATAGATGACATTATATATAGTACATGTACATACTCCATGATACATGTACATGTATATTATATATACTTATGAAAGACGGGAACAGCAAATGTGCAATTTACTGACATCATGAGTTTCCCAAAAGGCCCACCAAGATCACTACAATCATGCTCCAAGTGGAAAAGCCCTTTCTGCATGTTCAGGGTTTCCAAGTATATTTTTATTTTCTCACTGAGAATCAGGAGCAAACAACCAATTGTGAGCAGGCATCTAAAGAAGGCTACTAAAGTTAGAGATCCAAACAATAAAATAGAAAATGCAAGCAACCTGGAGATATAGAAAATAAAAAGGAAAACTTCTAACCAACTTTAACCTCTTTAGGGGTGAGAGAATATCTGGCACCCACAAAGTAAGAATAGAATATATTTAAAATAAAAATAAAAACAAGAAAAAAATCAGGTAACAAAATATTGTTCTTGGGACTTGAAAACTTGACAGCAGAAATAAAAAATATTTGGAAGAGTTAAAAGATGAAGCTGAGGGACTCTGGCAGAAGAAAGTAGATAAATCAAAGTTGAGCTGGACAATAGAAGAGAAATGCTGAGAAAATTAGAGAAGCAGTCAAAGAAGCTTAACATTTGTGAGTAAGAGTAGTTCTAGAAGGGAGAACATGCATGGGGAATAAATCATGAAAAAATAGTTCAAGAACATTTCAGCAAGTGAAGGACAGTCTTCACTTCTTCTATTCTCATGCTACCAACCTTAAGAGATTTTATCTCCTTTCTGTGGCTTGTCTTCTATCAGCTTTATATGGATCTTCCACTCATACTTCTCTCTTGTAGGTCAAAATGAAATTTTATTGCTACCAGATATTTGCACTGTAGGCATAATTGTAAAGCAAGTTGATGGACAAGGCAACTCTAAAGAAAGCTGTGGAGGACAGATTAGAGAGCTTGGGTAGAGCTTCCAAAGAAGTGAGATGAGTTGAACCTTGAAGACTTTTGTGTTAGTTTCCCATTGCTGCTATAACAAATTGCCACAAATTTAGAGGCTTAAAACACGATTTTATTCTTATAGTTCTGGAGACCAGAAATCCAAAATCCAAAATATCAAAGTGTTAGCATGCTTGTACTTCTCCTGGAGACTCTAAGGGAGAATCCATTTCCATGCTTTTTCCATCTTCTAGAAGCTGCCTACATTCCTTGGCTCATTCAAAGTCAGAAATTATCTCTACCTCTGATCATGACCATGGTATCTGGTCCCATCACTTCATGGCAAATAGATGGGGAAGCAATGGAGATAGTGACAGACTTCCTTTTCCTGGGCTCCAAAATCACTGCAGATGGTAACTATAGCCATGAAAGAAAAGCTATGACCAACATACACAACATATTAAAAAGGAGAGACATTACTTTGCCAACAAAAGTCCACCTGTGGTGGATTCATTTTGATATTTGGCAAAACTAATACAATTATGTAAAGTTTAAAAATAAAATAAAATTAAAAAAAAAGTCCATCTAGTCAAAGCTATGGTTTTTCCAGTAGTCATGTATGGATGTGAGAGTTGGATCCTAAAGAAAGCTGAGCGCTGAAGAATTGATGCTTTTGAAACTTGGTGCTGGAGAAGACTCTTGAGAGTCCCTTGGACTTCAAAGAGATCAAACCAGTCAATAGTAAAGGAAATTGGTCCTGAATATTCATTGGACGGACTGATGCTGATGCTGAAGCTCCAATACTTTGAGCACCTGATGCGAAGAACTGACTCATTAGAAAAGGACACTGATGCTGGGAAAGATTGAAGGCAGGAGGAGAAGGGGATGACAGAGGACAAGATGGCTGGATGGCATCACCGACTCAATGGACATGAGTTTGAGCAAGGTCCAGGAGTTGATGATGGACAGGGAAACCTGGCTTGCTACAGTCCATGGGGTTGCAAAGAGTCAGACACGACTGAGCAACTGAACTGAACTGAATTGAGATAATCCAGGATAATCTCCCCATCTCAAGACAATTAATCTAACCACTTTTGCAATTGCCCTTTAGCCATGTCAGATAAATTAGTAACAGATTCCAGGGACTGGGGCTATTATTCTGCTTATTACAGTTGGGTAGAATTGGGATGGTTAGAGAGGAATAAGTTTCCATATTATAAAAAAACGAATACAATATGTTTAAGGGCAATGAGGAAGTTTTCTGGCTGGTTTAGTCTTATGTTAGGATGTACTGAGAGAATGGATAGCTGAGAGGTGCAGTGGGGGAACCATAGTGTAAAGAATGTTGGTTCCCAGAAACATTGTATTTTGACTTTTCTGAAGTTAGTGGGAAAATTATGAAGTTGTTTAACCATAGAATAAAAGGCTCTAGAGCTGTAGAGACTCTTAGGAGAAGTTCTGGCACCATGTCTTGCCTGCAGGAATATAAAGTGGAATGAAGCCCATTTTGAAGATTAGATCACAGAGGTCCAGCTGAGACACAGTTTTGGAATATTAGCCAGCTTTCTTCTCTTGCTTACCGAAGAGTAATTCTGCTTTGGAAGTGGTAATACAAATTCTCTATGCATCACCTTGCAGTCATTGATTTATTAACTTTTCTTTTGGCCTCATGGAGAAGAGCTGGAATACATCTGAGCTCTTCTGCCAATCAAAACTTCTTGGAGTTAGAGATGCCAGTTTCAAAATAATACCATGATAATCAATTAGCATGTAATATCAATATTTTTACATTCCATAGGAGGTGACATTGAACCTATGAAATCCATCTGGATTCCAGGGAGATTTTTATAGACAAACTTAAAAAGAATATATTTGTGGTTATCAAACCAGAAAAGAATTTAATTCTAGTGAATATTCATAGCTTTCCATTTTATCTAATAAATTCTTTCTAAATGGTTCTCTTGTACCTATCTAAACATCCCACCCTGTATTTTTAGAATTCCTTACACCAACATAAATTATTAGGAAGGCCAAGGTATGTATTAATGGCTAGGGCTTTCCTGATAGCTCAAGTGGGTAAAGAATCTGCCTGCAATGCAGGAGACCCTGGTTTCATTCCTGGGTCAGGAAGATCCCTTGGAGAAAGGAAAGGCTACCCACTCTAGTATTTTGGCTTAGAGAATTCCATGAACTGTATAGTCCATGGGGTTGCAGAGTCAGACACGATTGAATGACCTTCACTTCACAGCATTTCATTTGATAAAAATGGGGTCAGAAATACAAGGTCATGGGAATCCCCTGGAGGTCCGGTGGTTAGGACTCCTGAGTTCAATTCCTGGTAGATGAATTAAGATCCTGCAGGCCACAGGGATTGAACCTGTGTCTTCTGCATTGGCAGGCAGATTCTTTACCACTGGGCCACCAGGGAAACTCTTATCTAAAGGTAGCCAATGATAAAATTATTTTAATATGACAGTGCTCACCTATAACATATATAAAATATTCAAACTCTGATGGAAACAGTTTTCTTGCTGCCACAGGTCAAGTGGAAACTCCACAGAACTGTAAAAGTCCAATGTAGAGGCAGAGGTTTATAGCAACTGTAAAAAATGTGACTGAGGGGGATTAAAAAAAAAAGCTCAAAAGCTTAATTAGATTTCATGCATGCATGCATACTAAGTCGCTTCAGTCGTATCCTACTCTGTCCGACCCCATGGACAGCAGCCCACCAGGCTCCTCTGTCCACAGGATTCTCTAGGCAAGAATACTGGAGTGGGTTGCCATTTCCTTCTCCCCTAGAATCATCAGGTAACTTAAATTTTGATAAAATCTCTGCCACTGGAGGGCCCTAAGTAATAACAGAAATCTCACTACCCTACCCACTAATATTTCATCTGAAGCAAACTTTAATTGGCTGAAGATTTTAAGCTCATCAAAGTTATGCCTAGTGCATCTAGCAACTTCATGCTTCTGCAATATATACTTTTAAAATAAATGTTTTATCCTTCAATTGGGTTTCTAAATTTTCCACTTGGAAGGCATAGTTTCTAGGAGAAAATCATGTTAGGTCTTCTGATTGCTAATGTACTTAATATATTTATATCAATTACTAAGCTTAAGTTGCAAACTTCGAGGGAGGAAAATCCTTATTTACAAAATCCATGAAAATTAGCACACTTTGGCTATGCCAGGAGATGGAGTTAATGAAAATTTCACTTTTCTGGGAGTTCCAAGTTTGCATAGGCAGATTTCAGATTATCAAAGATTCTCTTGTATTTTGTTAAACATGTGTCAGCAATTTCCAGCTCTTTCCTAAAAACTCATATATGTGATTATATATGATATACGAACATATACATATACATATGTGTAATATACATATGTGCATGCATATTTAATATTAGGGATTTGATTGACATTTAACTTTTCTGATGACTCTAGACTCTGTATTGACCCTGGAATTTGTGCAGTTGATGTGATGAGATCATTTTTTCCATGACTGCTTGAGGAACCCTTTAAGGGGGAAATTAAATGTAAAGTTTTGGAATTGCTTTTTAACTATTTTTTCAGGAGTTTTAAACAAATATGTAATTCTATAATGGAAGTCTTTAAGGCTCTTTACTCAGAATCTGCTTAGTGCGTGCTAAGTTGCTTCAGTCATGTCCAATTCTGTGTGACACTATGGAGTGTAGCCTGCCAGCTGTCCATGAGATTCTCCAGCAAGAATATTAGAGTGGGTTGCCATGCCCTCCTCCAGGGGATCTTTGAAACCCAGGGAGTGAACCCAGGTCTCTTACATCTCCTGCACTGGCTGATGGGTTCTTTACCACTAGCACCACCTGGGAAGCCCTCTTGCTTAGGGAAAAAAGCAAAAGTCAAAGATTTTAAGCAACAGAAGAAACAAGAAATTTTATGACAGCCTTGTGGGAGCCAACCCAGGTTGGGTGAGTTGAGGTTGGTGTTAGGATGGCCCCAGGTAAGCAGGTAAGGTTCTGTATATTTCTGCTTATGCCCAGGGTGCAAGAGAGACACCACCAACAGAAAAACCTTAGCTTTGAGAGAAAAGGACATTACAAAGAAAGAAACCCTTTACTGCACCATGGACCTTCTCGATTGCAAGAGCCTTTCTGTGGGAAGGAGGCAGGGCCAGAATGGCAGGTGTCACCTCTGATGACCCCAGGTATCTTTCATATCATTCCTGCTGTTCACCATGCCTGGGCGTTTTCTTATGCCTCTCTCCACTTTGAGGTGTCTACATTACTGTAATCTTTTTGCTAGTGGAGGGTCTTACCTTGATGTTGGCAGTGACTTCTCTGTAGCATGCAATGCTGTTTTATCCACAAAATTGGAGTTAATCTTCTCAAATCTTCCCATTACATTATCAACCAAGATTATGTAATATTCTAAATCCTGTGTTGTTCTCTCATCAATCATAACATCTTCACCAGAATTAGATTTCTTCTCAAGAAACCACTTACTTTGCTCATCCTTAAGAAGCAGTTCCTCATTTTTTATGGTTTAATAATGTTTGCAGCAATTCATGTATATCTTCAGGCTCCACGTCTTGTTTTCTTGCTATTTCCACCACTTTCATAGTTACTTCCTCCTCTGAAGTCTTGAGCCCTTCAATATTATCCATGAGGATTGGAATCCACTTCTTAGAAACCCCTGCTAATATTGACATTTTGACCTCTTCTGGCTCAGATGGTAAAGAGTTTGCCTGCAATGCAGGAGACCTGGGTTTGAACCCTGGGTTGGGAAGATTTCCTGGAGAAGGGCATGGCAACCCACTCCAATATTCTTGCCTAGGAAATCCCATGGAAAGAGGAGGCTAGTGGGCTAGAGTTCATGGAGTCATAAAGAATTGGACATGACTGAGTGACTTTCATGAATCACAAATATCTTTAATGGCATCTAGAATAGCGAATCGTTTCCAGAAGATTTTCAATTTACTTTTCCCAGATCCATGAGTGGAATCACTATTTACAACAGATCTTGCCTTCCAAAATGCATTAAATAACAAGACTTGAAAGTCAAAATCTCCTTGATTCATGTGCTGCAGAATGGATGTTGTGTTTGCAAAGAAAATAACATTAATCTCATTGTATATTTCTGTCAGTGCATTGTCACTTAGCAGTGATATTTTGAAAGGAATCTTTTTCTGAGAAGTTACTCTCAACAGTGGGCTGAAAGTGTTCAGTAAATCATGTTGTAAACAGATGTGCTCTCATCCAGACTGTTGTTCTATTTAGAGAGCAAAAACAGAATAGAATTGGATTAATTCTTAAGGACTCTAAATTTTGCAGAATGGTAAATGAGCACTGGTATTAACTTAAAGTCACTAGTTGTATTACCCCTAACAAGAGAGTCAGCCTGTCCTTAGAAATTTTGAAGCCAAGCATTGACTTCTCCTCTCTAACTATAAAGCCCTAGATGGCATCTTCTTTCAAGAGAAAGCTAATTCATCTACAGTGAAAGTCTGTTGTTAATGTTCAGTTCAGTTCAATTCAGTCGCTCAGTCGTGTCTGACTCTTTGCGACCCCATGAATCACAGCATGCCAGGCCTCCCTGTCCATCACCAACTCCCGGAGTTCACTAAAACTCATGTCCATCGAGTTGGTGATGCCATCCAACCATCTCATCCTCTGTCATCCCTTTCTCCTCCTGCCCCCAATCCCTCCCAGCATCACAGTCTTTTCCATTGATTCAACTCTTCGCATTAGGTGGCCAAAGTATTGGAGTTTCAGCTTTAGCATCAGTCCTTCCAATGAACACCCAAGACTGATCTCCTTTAGGATGGACTGGTTGGATCTCCTTGCAGTCCAAGGGACTCTCAAGAGTCTTCTCCAACACCGCAGTTCAAAAGCATCAATTCTTCGGTGCTTAGCTTTCTTCACAGTCCAACTCTCACATCCATACATGACCACTGGAAAAACCATAGCCTTGACTAGACAAACCTTTGTTGGCAAAGTAATGTCTCTGCTTTTGAATATGCTATCTAGGTTGGTCATAACTTTCCTCCCAAGGAGTAAGCGTCTTTTAATTTCATGGCTGCAGTCACCATCTGCAGTGATTTTGGAGGCCCTAAAAATAAAGCCTGACACTGCTTCCACCAGATGCCATGATCTTAATTTTCTGAATGTTGAGCTTTAAGCCAACTTTTTCACTCTCCACTTTCACTTTCATCAAGAGGCTTTTGAGTTCCTCTTCACTTTCTGCCATCAGGGTGGTGTCATCTGCATATCTGAGGTTATTGATATGTCTCCCGGCAATCTTGATTCCAGCTTGTGCTTCCTCCCGCCCAGCGTTTCTCATGATGTACTCTGCATATAAGTTGAATAAGCAGGGTGACAATATACAGCCTTGATGTACTCCTTTTCCTATTTGGAACCAGTCTGTTGTTCCATGGCCAGTTCTAACTGTTGCTTCCTGACCTGCATACGGTTTCTCAAGAGGCAGGTCAGGTTTTCTGGTATTCCCATCTCTTTCAGAATTTTCCACAGTTTATTGTGATCCACACAGTCAAAGGCTTTGGCAAAGTCAATAAAGCAGAAATAGATGTTTTTCTGGAACTCTCTTGCTTTTTCCATGATCCAGAGGATGTTGGCAATTTGATCTCTGGTTCCTCTGCCTTTTCTAAAACCAGCTTGAACATCAGGAAGTTCGCGGTTCACATATTGCTGAAGCCTGGCTTGGAGAATTTTGAGCATTACTTTACTAGCATGTAAGATGAGTGCAATTGTGCGGTAGTTTGAGCATGCTTTGGCATTGCCTTTCTTTGGGATTGGAATGAAAACTGACCTTTTCCAGTCCTGTGGCCACTGCTGAGTTTTCGTAATTTGCTGGCATATTAAGTGCAGCACTTTCACAGCATCATTTTTCATGATTTGAAATAGCTCAACTGGAATTCCATCACCTCCACTAGCTTTGTTCGTAGTGATGCTTTCTAAGGCCCACTTGACTTCACATTCCAGGATGTCTGGCTCTAGGTGAGTGATCACACCATCGTGATTATCTTGGTCGTGAAGATCTTTTTTGTATGGTTCTTCTGTGTATTCTTGCCACCTCTTCTTAATATCTTCTGCTTCTGTTATGTCCATACCATTTCTGTCCTTTATCGAGTCCATCTTCGCATTAAATATTCCCGTGGTATCTCTAATTTTTTTGAAGAGATCTCTAGTCTTTCCCATTCTATTGTTTTCCTCTATTTCTTTGCATTGATGGCTGAGGAAGGCTTTCTTATCTCTCCTTCCTATTCTTTGGAACTCTGCATTCAGATGCTTATATCTTTCCTTTTTTCCTTTGCTTTTCACTTGTCTTCTTTTCACAGGTATTTGTAAGGCCTCCCCAGGCAGCCATTTTGCTTTTTTACATTTCTTTTCCATGAGGATGGTCTTGATCCCTGTCTCCTGTACAGTGTCACGAATCTCCGTCCATAGTTCATCAGGCACTCTATCTGTGAGATCTAGGCCCTTAAATCTATTTCTCACTTCCACTGTATCATCATAAGGGGTTTGATTTAGGTCATACCTGAATGGTCTAGTGGTTTTCCCTACTTTCTTCAATTTAAGTCTGAATTTGGCAATAAGGACTTCATGATCTGAGCCACAGTCAGCTCCAGGTCTTGTTTTTGCTGACGGTATAGAGCTTCTCCATCTTTGGCTGCAAAGAATATAATCAATCTGATTTCGGTGTTGACCATCTGGTGATGTCCATGTGTAGAGTCTTCTCTTGTGTTGTTGGAAGAGGGTGTTTGCTATGACCAGTGTGTTCTCTTGGCAAAACTCTATGAGCCTTTGCCCTGCTTCATTCCATACTCCAAGGCCAAATTTGCCTGTTACTCCAGGTGTTTCTTGACTTCCTACTTTTTCATTCCAGTACCCTATAATGAAAATGACATCTTTTTTGGGTGTTAGTTCTAAAAGGTCTTGTAGGTCTTCATGGAATCATTCAACTTCAGCTTCTTCAGCATTACTGGTTGGGGCATAGGCTTGGATTACCATGATATTGAATGGTTTGCCTTGGCAACAAACAGAGATCATTCTGTCGTTTTTGAGATTGCATCCAAGTACTGCATTTCGGACTCTTTTGTTGACCATGATGGCTACTCCATTTCCTCTAAGGGATTCCTGCCCACAGTAGTAGATACAATGGTCATCTGAGTTAAATTCACCCATTCCAGGACATCTTAGTTCGCTGATTCCTAGAATGTCGATGTTCACTCTTGCCATCTCCTGTTTGACCACTTCCAATTTGCCTTGATTCATGGACCTGACATTCCAGGTTCCTATGCAATATTTCTCTTTACAGCATTGGACCCTGCTTCTATCACCAGTCACATCCACAACTGGGTATTGTTTTTGCTTTGGCTCCATCCTTTCATTCTTTCTGGAGTTATTTCTCCACTGATCTCCAGTAGCATATTGGGCACCTACTGACCTGGGGAGTTCCTCTTTCAGTATCCTATCGTTTTGCCTTTTCAAACTGTTCATGGGGTTGTCAAGGGAAGAATACTGAAGTGGCTTGCCATTCCCTTCTCCAGTGGACCACATTCTGTCAGACCTCTCCACCATGGCCCGCCTGTCTTGGGTGGCCCCATATGGCATGGCTACCACACCCCCGAGGTCAGGGGACGTGGCCGAGAGGAGCAACCCCATGTTCAAGGAGCTGCAGCTGTGCAGGTGCAGGAGGGCTGAGAGGAGCTACTCCACGTTCAAGGTCAGGAGGGGCAGCGGTGAGGAGATACCCCTCGTCCAAGGTAAGGAGCAGCGGCTGAGCTTTGCTGGAGCAGCCGTGAAGAGATACCCCGAGTCCAAGGTAAGAGAAACCCCAGTAAGATAATAGGTGTTGCGAGAGAGATCAGAGGGCAGACATACTGAAACCATACTCACAGAAAACTAGCCAATCTGATCACACGGACCACAGCCTTGTTGTTAATGTAGCCACCCTCATTATCTCAGTTAGATCTTCTGGATAACTTGCTGTAACCTCTATGTCAGCATTTCTGCTTCACCTTGCACTTTTACATTATGGAGACAACTTCTTTCCTTAAACCTTATGAACCAACCTCTGCCAGCTTCACATTTTTCTTCTGTTGTTGTTCAATCATTGTTCCCTATGATTTTACAACCCACGGATTGACTGGTTTGATCTTGCTGTCCAAGGAACTCTCAAGAGTCTTCTCCAGCACCACAATTCAAAAGCATCAGTTCTTTGGCCTTCTTTATGGTCCAACTCTCATATCCATACATGACTACTGGAAAACTCACAGCTTTCACTATATGGACCTTTGTCAGCAAAGTGATGTCTCTGCTTTGTAACATGCTGTCTAGGTTTGTCATAGCTCAGCCTTCATAGAGTTGAAGAGTGGAAGGGTCTTGCTCTGAACTAAGTCTTGGCTTAAAAATCCTGAAAGATGATGCTGTGAAAGTGCTGCACTTAATATGCCAGCAAATTACGAAAACTCAGCAGTGGCCACAGGACTGGAAAAGGTCAGTTTTCATTCCAATCCCAAAGAAAGGCAATGCCAAAGAATGCTCAAACTACCACACAATTGCACTCATCTCACATGCTAGTTAAGTAATGCTCAAAATTCTCCAAGCCAGGCTTCAGCAATACGTGAAGCGTGAACTTCCTGATGTTCAAGCTGGTTTTAGAAAAGGCAGAGGAACCAGAGATCAAATTGCCAACATCTGCTGGATCATGGAAAAAGCAAGAGAGTTCCAGAAAAACATCTATTTCTGCTTTATTGACTTTGCCAAAGCCTTTGACTGTGTGGATCACAATAAACTGTGGAAAATTCTGAAAGAGATGGGAATACCAGAAAACCTGACCTGCCTTTTGAGAAATCTGTATGCAGATCAAGAAGCAACAGTTAGAACTGGGCATGGAACAACAGACTGGCTCCAAATATGAAAAGGAGTACGTCAAGGCTGTATATTATCACCCTGCTTATTTAACTTATATGCAGAGTACATCATGAGAAACACTGGACTGGAAGAAACACAAACTGGAATCAAGATTGCCGGGAGAAATATCAATAACCTCAGATATGCAGATGACACCACCCTTATGGCAGAAAGTGAAGAGGAATTCAAAAGCCTCTTGATGAAAGTGAAAGTGGAGAGTGAAAAAGTTGACTTAAAGCTCAACATTCAGAAAACGAAGATCATGGCATCCGGTCCCACCACTTCATGGGAAATAGATGGGGAAACAGTGGAAACAGTGTCAGACTTTATTTTTCTGGGCTCCAAAATCACTACAGATGGTGACTGCAGCCATGAAATTAAAGGACGCTTACTCCTTGGAAGGAAAGTTATGACCAACCTAGATAGCACATTCAAAAGCAGAGACATTACTTTGCCAACAAAGGTCCGTCTAGTCAAGGCTATAGTTTTTCCTGTGGTCATGTATGGATGTGAGAGTTGGACCGTGAAGAAGGCTGAGCACCGAGGAATTGGTGCTTTTGAAGTGTGGTGTTGGAAAAGACTCTTGAGAGTCCCTTGGACTGCAAGGAGATCCAACCAGTCCATTCTGAAGATCAGCCCTGGGATTTCTTTGGAAGGAATGATGCTAAAGCTGAAACTCCAGTACTTTGGCCACCTCATGTGAAGAGTTGACTCATTGGAAAAGACTCTGATGCTGGGAGGGATTGGGGGCATGAGGAGAAGGGGACGACAGAGGATGAGATGGCTGGATGGCATCACTGACTGGATGGACATGAGTCTGAGTGAACTCCGGGAGTTGGTGATGGACAGGGAGGCCTGGCGTGCTGTGATTCATGGGGTCTCAAAGAGTCGAACACTACTAAGCGACTGATCTGATCTGATGTGCAATAAAATGAAGTATTGCCTATACATAGAACCACTATGTCATAAATAGGTCTAAGTTATGATGAGTTAAAAAATGAGTTAAGGAGCCATTTGCTATAGATGATGAGAAGGTAGGGTTCTCCCTCTTCATGTCTACCCTTCCAAACAGATCTGTACAAAAAAAACATTTTTTTCACCATTCCTCTACCCTGCTACCCTGTTAAAACAAGCAGGGATTTATGACCCACTCCTCACTACACGTAAAATTTGTACAAAAATATTTTCTATGAAAATGAATTGTAATCCATAGACTTAATATTTGGGAGATGTCTTGAGATACAAAATCCCATCCTTAAGGTTGAGGGGTATTTTTGGTTTCTCCAAATAAATATGATCACTAAAGTTCAAAGAAACAGAGTTAATGATTCCCTGTTTGGTTTTATTTCATTTGCTCTCACCTCTCCCCTGGGGATAAGACCATGACAGATGATTAGGATTTCAAAATGCTTTATTTCCTTCTCAGATTTGTTTTAAAAGAAAGGGACAAGAAAGCAGGAGGACTATTTTGAAATCAGAGATAAAATTTACCCAGAGATCAAGTCTGAAGTGATATAGATGGTTTAAGGCAAAAAGAAAGGGTTAGGGCAAACCCTCAGTGTCTCCAGATTTTTTTTAGCATCTCAGAATTTTGTCAGTTTCTTTTTTAGTCTCCACCGTGTAAAGCTTTCAGTTGGATATATCTTTCCTTTTCTTCTTTCCCTTTTGCTTCTCTTCTTTTCTCAGCTATTTGTAAGGCCTCCTGAAACACCCAATTTGTCTTCTTGCATTTCTTTTTCTTGGCAATGGTTTTGGTCACTGCCTCCTGTATAATATTACAAACCTCTGTCCATAGTTCTTCAGGTACTCTGTCTACCAGATATAGTCCCTTGAATCTATTCATCAGTTCCACTATATAATTATAAGAAATTTGATTTAGGTCATACCTGAATGGCTTACTGGTTTTCCTACTTCCTTAATTTGAGTCTGATTTTGGCAATAAGGAGTTCATGAACTGAGCCACAGTCAGCTCCAGGTCTTGTTTTTGCTGACAGTATAGAGCGTCTTCATCTTTGGCTGCAAAGGATATAATCAATCTGATTTCAGTACTGACCATTTGGTGATGTCCATGTGTAGAGTCATCTCTTGTGTTGTTGGAAGAGGGTGTTTGCTATGACCAATGTGTTCTCTTGACAAAACTGTTAGCTGTTGCCCTGCTTCATTTTGTACTCTAAGGCCAAACTTGCCTGTTATTCCAGGTATCTCTTGACTTCCCACTTTTGCATTCCAATCTCCTATGATGAAAAGGACATCTTTTCTTGGTGTTAGTTCTAGGAGGTCCTGTAAGTCTTCATAGAATCATTCAACTTCAGCTTCTTCAGCATTACTGGTCGGGGCATAGACTTGGATTACTGTGATATTGAAAGGCTTGTTTTGGAAATGAACTGAGATCATTCTGTCATTTTTGAGATTGCACCCAAGTAAGTATTCAGACTCTTGTTAAGCCAGATATCTTGAAGTGTGAAGTCAAATGGGCCTTAAGGAATCATTACTATGAACAAAGCTAGTAGAGGGGATGGAATTCCAGCTGAGCTATTTCAAATCCAAAAAGATGATGCTGTTTAAGTGCTGCACTCATTATGCCAGCAAATTTTGAAAATTCAGCAGTGGCCACAGGACTGGAAAAGGTCAGTTTTCATTCCAATCCAAAAGAAAGGCAACGCCAAAGAATGTTCAAATTACATTATACACAATTGCACTCATTTTACATGCCAGCAAAATTATGCTAAAATCCTCCAAGCTAGGCTTCAGCAGTAAGTGAACCAAGAACTTTCAGATGTAAAAGCTAGATTTAGAGAAAGCAGAGGAACCAGAGATTAAATTGCCAGCATACACTAGATCACTGAAAAAGGAAGGGAATTCCAAATAAACATCTACTTCTGCTTCATTGACTATGCGAAAGCCATTGGCTGTGTAGATCACAACAAACTGTGGAACAGTCTTAATGAGATGGGAATACCAGACCACATTACCTGCCTCCTGAGAAACCTGTATGTAGGACAAGAAACAACAGTTAGAACTAGACATGGAACAATGGACTTATTCAAAATTGGGAAAGAAGACATCAAGGTTGCATATTGTCACTCTGCTTATATAACTTATATGCAGAGTACATCAAGTGAAATGCCAGGCTGGATGAATCACAAGCTGGAATCAAGATTTCCAAGAGAAATATCAACAACCTCAGATATGCAGATGATACCACTTTAATGGCAGAAACTGAAGAGGAACTAAAGAGCCTCTTGATGAAGGTGAAAGAGGAGAGTGAAAAAGCTGGTTTAAGACTCAACATTCAAAAAAATGAAGATCATGGCATCTGGTCCCATCACTTCATGGCAAATAGATGGGGAAAATGTGGAAACAGCATCAGATTTCATTTTCTTGGGCTCCAAAAGTGATCCAGATGGTGACCACAGCCATGAAATTAAAAGACACTTGCTCCCTGGAAGGAAAGTTATGACAAATCTAGACAGCATATTAAAAAGCAGAGACATCACTTTGCCAACAAAGGTCTGTATAGTTAAAGCTATGGTTTTTCCAGTAGTCATGTATGGATTTGAGAGTTGGACCATAGAGAAAGCTGAGTGCCAAAGAATTGATGCTTTCAAATTGTGTTGCTGGAGAAGACTCTTGAGAGTCTCTTGGACTGCAAGGAGATCAAATCAGTCAATCTTAAAGGAAATCTGTCCTGAATATTAATTGGAAGGGCTGGTGCTGAAGCTGAAACTCCAATACTTTGGACCCCTGATGCAAAGAGCTGACTTATTGGAAAAGACCTTGGTGCTGGGAAAGACTGAGGGCAGGGGGAGAAGGAGGCGACATAAGATGAGATGGTTGGATGGCATCACTGACTTAATGGACCTAATTTGAGCAAACTCCAGGAGATAGTGAAGGACAGGGAAGCCTGGTATGCTGCAGTTCACGGGGTCGCAAAGAGTTGGACATGACTTAGCGACTGAACAACAGCAACAATATGTAAAGCTTACTAGTCTGTCAGTAAATCCTGGTACACATTTGGACCAAAATAAGTATGCATATGATTCATCCTGGGATTAATCTGTATAAGAATCAATGTCACGTAAAAGTGGGCATATGTCTGCTGAGCTGACTACTATTTATCCCTCAATGTCTAAAAAAGCAAAATGTTAAGTGAAATTACAGTGCGCAATGCGTATTAATATACCCAGGATTGTTTGAAATGCTCTAGAGCAGTGGTTTTCAAATTATCTGAGGCAGAGACTCCTTTTATGAAATTTCTACCCCATCCACATGGAATACATATTCATACTGCACATGATTAATAGGCAGCTTACACTACACAGGATTCATCACAAAAGTTTGACCATTCCCAAAATATTTCTTACCTGCTCACAAGGTGATCCCACTGATCATACACTTGGATGATCTGGCAATGGAAAATTGTCTTAAAAAACTCTCTAGGTACTTACTCATTGCACTTATCTCATTGCAGTGACAAATGGATCACAGACTGGCAGCCACAAAAGAAAAGACATGCTCTGCCCTAGGTGAACCAATCATTTTTGGGGGAAGGTAACAATTAAGGAAGAGAAGTCATTATCCTAAGACAGCATATAAGAAAGTATGAGCAAGTCCCCATGTCAAGGGCAAGGAGAATGCTTTCAGAGAGGGGCAAAGGAGGTTGGGAGGGCTATAGTCAATAAAGAATCCACAGCTTTTATTGGCTGCATCCTCGCCAGGAAAGGTCTTTCTCTTATTGGGCTCTGCAGAGTGTGAGAGCTCCCCCTTCTGGCCTCCTCAGTTCAGTTCAGGTCATTTCAGTCGCTCAGTCCGGTAGGACTCTTGGGGACCCCATGGACTGCAGCACGACAGGCTTCCCTGTCCATCACCAACTCCTGCTGCTGCTGCTGCGTCGCTTTAGTCGTGTCTGACTCTGTGCAACCCCATAGACGGCAGCCAACCAGGCTTCCCGTCCCTGGGATTCTCCAGGCAAGAACACTGGAGTGGGTTGCCATTTCCTTCTCCAATGCATGAAAGTGAAAAGTGAAAGTGAAGTCGCTCAGTTGTGTCCGACTCTAGTGACCCCATGGACTGCAGCCTACCAGGCTCCTCCGTCCATAGGGCTTTCTAGGCAAAAGTATTGGAGTGGGGTGCCATTACCTTCTCTGCACCAACTCCTAACTGTATTTAATTGAAGCTTCCCTTCATTCATTTTTGCAGTACTGACTGAGGATGTCATGAATGAAAGATAAATAATAAAATATGATTATATCTGCTGATATGTTGTAGCTATATATATGTTTATTACTGTGCTGAGAGCCCTGTATTTTCATTTTATTATCTTTTATTATGTAGCATGCATGCAATTTTATTCCATGACATCTTGGTATAAGAATTCCACATTAAAAGAAAATCTCCAGATCAATTTAAATCTGTTCCTGGGATACTGTGATTTATAACTATATATATATATCTTTTTTTTTTCTGGCACAGAGCTCCTAAAAACCCTTGGAATTTTCCAATTGATTAGGGACATAAAAGCATCTTTAGGAGGTGACTTTTGGACCCCACCTAGGTATTGGGGCTGTTTGCCAGGAAAACCAACTCTGTAACTGGAGGGTTAGAATGACTCAGCCCTCCCCACACCTCCAGAGAAGGGAGAGAAACAGAAGGTAAATCATTTGCTGGTGACTGAAGGCTGAGCACCAAAGAATTGATGCTTTTGAACTGTGGTGTTGGAGAAGACTCTTGAGAGTCCCTTGGACTGCAAGGAGATCCAACCAGTCCATTCTGAAGGAGATCAGCCCTGGGATTTCTTTGGAAGGAATGATGCTAAAGCTGAAACTCCAGTACTTTGGCCACCTCATGCGAAGTGTTGACTCATAGGAAAAGTCTCTGATGCTGGGAGGGATCGGGGGCAGGAGGAGAAGGGGACGACAGAGGACGAGATGGCTGGATGGCATCACTGACTCGATGGATGTGAGTCTGAGTGAACTCCAGGAGCTGGTGATGGACAGGGAGGCCTGGCGTGCTGCGATTCATGGGGTCTCAAAGAGTCGGACACGACTGAGCGACTGAACTGAACTGAACTGAACTGATCATCTAATCAATTCTGTCTATGTAATTAAAGCCTCATATCTGAAGGAACAGATTCAGAGTTTCCAAGCTGGTGGGCACATGGGGGTGCTGGGAGCATGACAGAGTTTTGAGAGAGCATGGAAGCCCCCCACTCTTTCCCCACACTTTGCCATATGCATCTCTTCTGGCTGTTTCCAAGTTATATTAATGTATGTGTTTGTGTGTGCTCAGTTACCCAGCTGTGTCTTTCTCTTTGGGACCCCATGGACTGTATTCCACCAGGCTCCTCTGTCCATGGAATTTTCCAGAGAAGAATACTAGAGTGGGTAGTCATTTCTTTCTCCAGAGGATCTTCCTTACCCTGGGATGGAACCTAGGTATCTTGTATTGCCTGCAGATTCTTTACTATTTAAGCCACCAGGGAAGCCCCAATTCTAAAGGAAACCAACCCTGAATATTTACTGGAAGGACTGATGCTGAAGCTGAAACTCCATCCTTTGGCCACCTGATGCAAAGAGCTGGTTCATTGGAAAAGAACCTGATGCTGGGAAAGATTGAGGGCAGGAGGAGAAGAGGGCAACAGAGGATGAGATGGTTGGATGGCATCACCGATGCAACTGACATGAGTCTGAGCAAACTGTGGGAAATAGTGAAGGACAGGGAAGCCTGGTGTGCTGCAGTCCATGAGGCTGCAAAGAGTCAGACACGACTTAGTGACTGAACAACAATAACCAGGTACCTCGTATAAGTGGAATCAAACACTATTTGTCTGTATCCAATGTATATTGCACTTGTGAATGCAGTTTTGACTGGTGTGTGAAATCCAAGGAGGGCATTCTTGGAACCTCTAATCTATAGTCAATGGGTCAGAAGCACCCAGGCCCCTGATTGGCATTCAGAGTATGGGGGATGGGTTGTCTAATAGGCCTGTAGAATCTGGTGCTGTCTCCTGATAAAATGGAGTTGAATTGTGAGACACCCAGCTAGGATCTGACAGTGGCTTGGAGGTGTGGGAAAACTATGCTCCCCAACTTTGGAATTAGTACCAGAACACTCAATTTTGTTCTCTGTTTCTACTGACGCAGCTGAGGGAGTGTTCTCTCTTGATTGTTTAATGGGGACTTTTCTCTCCCTTGGACCATGCTGAGCACCGGGCCTGAACGTTTTAGAGATGAGTCCACTGGCCTGAGTTAACCTTGATATGCTTAGTTTCTGAATTCATGGAGTTTCTTGAAGGCAAGTGGCTCTGAATCAAGCGTGGGCATAAGTAAGCACCTACCAGCTTTTACTATTTAAAATTGTAAGTATTCCTCAAGCTACCTGGGGAAACCAGGCACTGTTCTCACCATTCATGAGCCTGAAATGTCCAAGTTAACCACCTCCTATGTCTATGGTTGTTGTCATTGTTCAGTCACTCAGTTGTGTCCAACTTTTTGCACCCCCATGGACTGCAGCACACCAGGCTTGCCTGTTCTTACTATCTCCTGGAGCTTGCTCAAACTCATGTCCGTTGAGTAGATGATGCCATCCAACCATTTCATCCTCTGTCACCCCCTTCTCTTCCTGCCTTCAATCTTTCCCAGGATCAGGGTCTTTTCCAACAAGTTGACTCTTCACATCAGGTGGCCAAAGTATTGGAGCTTCAGCTTCAGCATCAGTCCTTCCAAAGAATATTCAGGGTTGATTTCCTTTAGGATTGATTGGTTTGATCTCCTTGCTGTCCAATGGACTCTCAACGGTCTTCTCCATCTCCACAGTTTGAGATCATCAAGTCTTCTGCACTCAGCCTTCTTTATGGCCCAACCTCACATCCATACATGACTACTGGAAAAACATAGCTTTGATTATACAGACCTTTGTCAGCAAAGTGATGTCTCTGCTTTTTAATATTCTGTCTAGGTTTGCCATGGATTTTCTGGAGCAAGAGTCTTTTAATTTCATGGCTGCAGTCACCATCCACAGTAATTTTGGATCCCAAGAAAATAAGTCTGTCATTGTTTCCATGTTTCCCCATCTATTTGCCATGAAGTGATGGGATGAGATGCCAACATTTTCATTTTTTGAATGTTGAGTTTTAAGCTAACTTTTTCACTCTCCTCTTTCAGCTTCATCAAGAAATGCTGTCAAAATCTCTCATTTCTAAGCTGGCTACTGATGCCCTCTGAGACAATGAGATGGTTAAAGGCTTGGGATGTTATGGATTCTTGAAAATTTCTATCTTCTTTATGATCCAAATCTTGAGGCTAGAAATTCATAACTCAAAACACAATTTCTGTCTAGCTTCTTGGGATGTGAAAAGACTCTCTTTTATTCTTTTTAGTGTTCTAGGTCCATGAACACAAAAACTTGTTAATATTTCTATTGACTATCCTGGGGCATTTCACTGTCACGACAACCCTATGAGGT
Source organism: Bubalus kerabau (assembly GCF_029407905.1). Taxonomy (NCBI): domain Eukaryota; kingdom Metazoa; phylum Chordata; class Mammalia; order Artiodactyla; family Bovidae; genus Bubalus; species Bubalus kerabau. Next base: position 59,929,561 of record NC_073641.1, on the reverse strand, counting down.
AATATAACGCTCATTAAGGAGGAGGAAGTTGAGGCTTAGTGACATCCTAGAAATATATCCAAGATGACATTGTTAGTGGTTTTTGCTCAGTTGCTCAGTCTTATCCGACTTTTTGAGACCCCATGGACTGTAGCTTGCCAGGCTCCTCTGTCCATGGGATTCTCCAGGCAAGATGACTGGAATGGGTAGCCATTTCCTCCTCCTGGGGATCTTCCTCAACCTGGTATTGAACTCATATCCTGCACTGGCAGGTGGATTCTTTACCAGTGAGTCACCTGGAAAGCAATTATTACTGGGGAGTCTGCCAACTTCATGGTTATAGCATTCTAAGACTATCCAACTATCTGGTCATTTAGATTTGATTTGATAGTCAACTACAGATCTTTGCAAATTTAAACTCTTATGCAGGTTTAAAAAAGCAGTCTTTTGAATGTTTGGGAGAACTGAAAGAACAGAAACTTCTGAAGACACTGGTTTAACAATACACAGGATAAGGATTAAAACCATCACTGAGGATGAGGCATTGATTGCTTTGAGGGACAGGAGGAAAAGGAAGAGAAGTTGAAAGGAAACAAAGATGAAGTCAGGTTTCAGCATCTGTTCTCCCTACGCTCCTGAATGTCTTATTAAAATATTTAAGTTTTCCTTATATAATCATCACACAAATTGCTACGAAGAGTGGTTAAAATCTAAAAATACTGCTGTCATGGTCCCAAGTGAAAGTGAAAGTTGCTTCGTCATGTCCAACTCTTTGGGATCCCATGGACTATACAGTCCTGGAATTCTCCAGGCCAGTATACTAGAGTGGGTAGCCTTTTCCTTCTCCAGAGGATCTTCCCAACCCAGGGATTGAACCCAGGTCTCCCACACTGCAGGCAGATTCTCTACCAGCTGACCCATAAGGGAAGCCCAAGAATACTGGAGTGGGTAGCCTATCCCTTCTCTGGGGGATCTTCCCAACCCAGGAATTGAACCAGGGACTCCTGCACTGCAGGCAGATTCTTTACCAACTGAGCTATGAGGGAAGCCCTGTGGTCCCAAAGCAATTTACTTGTGATTAATACTGAATCTGAACATTAAATCTTTCTGATGACCTTTAAATTCAATTTGTCAATGGAACAAATCCTTTGAAATGATCATTAACATTGTATTAAGTTTATAGAATGAATTTTCGATGAGTTGGCAGGATTGTATTATTAAGATTGTCCAGGTTGGAATGTGATATGTTTGTCTATCTTTTCAATCTTTCTTTTTTGACCTCTGATAAAGTTAAAATTTTTTTCTTTATATAAAGCTTGCTCATTTCTCATAAAGTTAATTTCTATACATTTTATATTAACTGTTGCTAATATAAATGGTTTCTTCATTATGTTATGGAGCCGGTTATTGCTAATAAAAATAAAACTATTATTTTAGTATATTTATCCCATATTAGACCAATCTTAATAGATCTTAGGGGTTTCAACAGTGTTAATTATTTTGAGAGATATTCTAGATGGAGAAATCATTTAATTGGCAAATAATAATTACTTTCTAAGAATAACATCTTTCCCCCACTTTGTTTAGTGTATTGGCAGGAAACACAGATAATGTTAAAATGTAGTGGTAGTTGAAAAACTTTCAAACTTTTATAGCAAGTGGTATGAGTCAGATGAAACTAAATTCTAAATCATCTAATACTTGAAATCATTGTTTTGGAGTAGAACCTTTGAATAAAGGACTGTAGTTGTTTATTCAATGAACTGTAATTCTGAGGGAGATCTCTTCTTTTAAAGGAAACTTATCATGAATGGGAAATGACTGAACTCCAACAAGACACTAATGCCTGCATAAGGCAAGGTCTTGGTACCTGAAATATTTCATATATGACACGTGGTTGAGTGGTTCTTTTCCAGAGCATTTTTCATTCACTCAAATGCAGCTCTAAGACTTGGGAAAATGTCTCCTTTGGGTGAAGGGCACATGGGGAAGTTTATACCAAATACTAGTCTATATCGAAAGCAGCTGTGAATCAACATATTGTTTGTTGGTACAGGGATTTGGAAATTTATTCCTGTTGGATGCTTATTTCAAGCAGGGATGTATGACTGTTCACTTTTACTCTTTGCCATGGGCTCAAATAAAATGACATCATTAAAAATCATCTGAAAATAATTAGGATTGTGTCACTACTTGGATTCTGAGTGGGAACAAATAGGCACCTTGGCAGAGAAAGTGATCAGAGGCAATGCTAGGGAAACATTGAGCATTGGAATAGACAAAGATCTTTCAATATGGCCTGCAGTGGAGTCATGTGCCCAGGGGAGGATGCTGGAGAAGTGAATCCAGTGGGGATTACAGATCCTGGCCAGGAAATAAAACAGGTGTCCAAATTTTAAAAAAGAAAAACTGGCTGTTATGTTGCAACAGGGATCAAATCCCACAACACAATAAAGAAACGTGTCATAACCACCAAGACCAAAGCTCCAAAGCTAATGTAAAATGGATAATCAGAACAATTTTGCCTAATGTTTTTCTTTTATTTTGCCAAGCACATGTTTTAGTGGTGATCTTACAAAGTTACAAATACCTCAGAATTAGCACTCAGGGGTTCTTATCTGATTGATTCTTCACGTTAGTCACTCAGTCGTGTCCAACTCTTTGTGATCCCATGGATTGTAGCCTGCCAGGCTCCTCTGTCCATGGGATTCTCCAGGCAAGAATACTGGAGTGGGTTGCTATTCCCTTCCCCAGGGGATCTTGCAAACCCAGGGATCGAACCTAGGTCTCCCGCATTGCAGGCAGATTCTCTTACCATCTGAGCCACCAGGGACCTTGGTCCTTAATAAAATCTTTTCCTTGGTTTTAGATATGAACTCCTGAATAAGAGAGTAGTGATTAAGAGTAGAGCTCTGGCTATGAGTCTCAGTTCAGTTCAGTCGCTCAGTCATGTCTGACTCTTTGAGACCCCATAGACTGCAGCATGCCAGACCTCCCTGTCCATCACCAACTCCTGGAGTTTACCCAAACTCATGTTCATTGAGTCAGTGATGCCATCCAACCATCTCATCCTCTGTCGTCCCCGTCTCACTATGAGTCTACACTGACACAATCCCTTATTTTTCTCCAAATTTTCTCTGCAAAGATCTGCTTTGTAGAAAAACTGGCATGAGAAAATTAAGATAAAGGGAGTGGATTATCCAATATAAGAACAACAACAACAAAAATGGAATAAGTACACATAGTAGATATTAAAGAAGTAATGAATGCACATAATTGAATTAATGATGGCATATGACATACAATCCTGCCTTGCTTTTCACTAAACAGATACTCTCAAGTACTTGGATATTGGCTATGAAATCTACCTTTTCTGATCTGTAGGATCAAAAATGCACCTCACTCAGGTTTCCCTGGTGGCTCAGTGATAAAGAATCGGCCTGAAATGTGGGGACCTCGGTTCGATCCCTGGATCAGGAAGATCCCCTGGAGAAGGGCATGACAACCCACTCTAGTACTCTTACCTAGAGAATCCCATGGACAGAGAAGCCTGGCAGCCTGCAGCCCATAGGGTTGCACAGAGTTGAACATGACTGAAGTGACTAAGCAGAATTTTTCCAATAAAAAATCTGTAAAAGAGATAGTGCACTCTGTGGTCCATACAAATGTTTCCACCATTTTGGTCCTTAATAAGACATTTGTTGTTGTTGTTGCTTAGTCACTGAGTTGTGTCCAAATTTTCTGTGACCCCCATGGACTGTAGCCTGCTAGGCTTCTCTGTCCATGGGATTTTCCAGGCAAGAACACTGGAGTGGGTTTCCATTTCCTTCTCCAGGGGATCTTCCCAACATAGGGATTGAACCCCCATCTCCTGAATTGTCAGATGGATTTTTTATCACTGAGCCACCAGGGAAGCCTTGATAAGACATTTACTTGCTGTTATATAGTAACACTTCTTTGACAATAGAACAAAAAGAATGATATTAATGGTATTTAAATAAAAGTATAGAAAACTTTCACTTTTCCAGGATATGAAAATTAATTGGTAAGCCAATTATTGAGGTTATTTGAAGATTAAGTATTTGGAATGCATACACCAAATAAAAATAGCATGATTTAGTCAGTTTCTGATAGTTCACAAGGATTGTGTCATTCCTTATGATCCTTATTTTCAGTAATAAGCATTTATAATTACATTTAACTGTCACTTAAATTTTAAGCAACTAGAAGTTTCAATACATAATTCTGAATTAATTTCCTGAGGGTCAAGAAATGTCCTTGAAAGAGACATATTCTTCAAGTGACTTTGCTGTATAGGAAGTATATTTCCTGGAAGGTATATGTCTCAGTGAACTTTATAGCACAGAGATGTTATTTATGATCAGAATGTTTGTAAGAAAAATATCATAATGATGGACTATGGAGCTTCAATTCGGTAAAATGAAAGTTGAAGACACACAGATGAATATGGATAGTGAAACGTGTGTATGGTCCATGGGTTTTACATTTTGTTTAGAGGAATGAAATGGTAGAATTAAGTGATGAGCTGGAATAATTGAATGTCGTTATTGCTGAATGAGAAGCTTGAAACTGAGGATTTCAAGATAATGTAAGAACGAGAAATGAGGAAGGCAAGTAGATGACTGTGAGGTTGCTAATGGGAGGTGAAAAATAAAGATCCCTAGAGGTGAGGAGCTGAAAAGGCAGAGAGGTAAATTGTTGGGGGATCATTTTTGTAGAAGCTGTAGCCAAATGAAATGATGGAAGAGGAGTGAAAATAAAGGCAGCGATGCAGGTATGATAGTCACCATCAGAGAATGAAGGATGTGGTTGGGATGTTGGTAGATGATGACTGAAGAATGTCTATTGAGCGGCAAAATCATATTCACATGTTGGGAATGTCCCAGAAAGTGCAAAGTTCGAAATAAGAAGTGAAGTGATTTTAGCTTCCCTCCCACCACACCCCCATCCTACCCCTCTGTCTACATACAGCTGCTTCACTCTGTTGTACAGCAGAAACTTACACAACATTGCAAAGCAATTATCCTCCAATTTAAAATAATCAATTAAAAATAAGTGAGATGATTTGGAAGCAGCAGTGAAGAGTCTGAAGGATACTGCATCTCCAGGGCTTGAACGATGCAAACAGTTATGGAACAGTATCCCAAGGAGAAGGCAACAGGAATCAGTAATACAGGCACGAAGGTGAAGATGTTCAGAGAAGTTAAAGGTCATAAGGGTTTGTTGATGACAGAGTGCTCAGAAAGCACAATTCAGGGGCCAAAATAAGGGCGGTTGGAAAGATGGCTCGGGCTCACATGTACCGAGGTCCCGGGGACAATGGGCGGCCTGGGAAACTCAGGCTTCTTGGACTGATGGGATGCAGGTAGGTTTAATGCAGAAACCTTGCGGGAAGGCAGGTAGGAGCCAGGGCTGTAACGACTACAGGTTCCTGTTGTGTGCAGGGCCGCCTGGCGAGATGGGTGCAAAGCTCTGCAGAGGGCTAATCTCTGAGAACATGAGACCGTCGGGGTCTCTTGCTTCCTACAGAAGAGTGGTTCACAGACTCTGATTCTCCAGCCTCATCTGGAGAAAGCAGCTTTGAAACGGCCTCTTCTCTCCTCTCCGTGTGTTTTCAGAGCACCAAAATGACAAAGGTTTCTGACAAACCTTAAGAAATTTGAGCCCCTGGAAAGCCAGAGCTTCACTCTCTCCAGATCTGCATACATGGCGCAGCCCGCCAGGTCTCTCCCTCCGCGTCACACGACGCTACCTCCCCCCAGAATCCTTTGCGTTTTCTCTCAGAGATCCTCTCCCTGAGGAAACATGGGCCTCTTCTGTCAAGTTTATTTAGATCTTAATCTCTTTCAGACAGAGGCTGTGTATGTTTTGTCTGTTGTAGAGACTGCTGAGGTAAATCTTTTTTTTTTTTTTTTTTTTGCTTAACGCTAGCAAGAATTAGCGAGAGAAAGTGTTAAAAAAAAAAAAATTATATATGAGAGAAAGGCAAGTCAGCCAGGAAGATAATCGCTGGGTGGGGAATTCCTTCCTCTGTCTGGGAGAAGTAAAGAAATGGTGATGGAAGGGAAATGACAGAAGCCTAGGAGTGGCCCTGAAACAGCCAGTAACCTTGCTGAGGTTGCTTACGTGCTGCTAATCACATATCACTCAGTCCTAGGGCGCATGGCCAAGTGGCATAGCTGGGTGACCTTTCTTCCTTATGTTTCAGGAGAGGAAAATCTTATATTATCATGTGTGCCTGAAAAGGCCATGCCTCTGAACTCTGAACATAACGCTGGAACTCTCTGTCCTTGAGTTTCCCATGCTGCTCCTCAAAGGACCCATCCACATTTGTTCAGGTTCTCAAAGAGCTGCTATTTGTAAGGACCCTGACCTGACTAATAATGCAAGTATTTTCTAAACCATTCTCCCATTATATGAACTTTAAAATGATAACCCCTTTTCAATTGGTGTAACGGAAAGAAAGCTGGTCTTTGGACCAAATGTCTCCTTATTCTGGTCCCAGTCCTGCTACAAATTGGAGATGACTTACAAAAGACATTTTGCCTTGCTAGCCTCAGTCTTCTCCTCTGTAAAATGAGAGGATTGACCTCTTGCCAGTTTTAACATCCTGTGAACCACAAAATAGAATTCCAAGAGGAGAGAGCACGTTGTGTAACTTCTCACTTAGCCAGGAAAGTTGTACCCTACTGGTCATCAAGGAAATGGAAATCTCAAAGCAGTGTCATTTTTAACTATTGCTCATTAAGATAACAAAAGTAAAAGAAATGAGTGTCTGGTGCTATACTGTGATTGCAGAAAAACAGACCCTCTCAAGTGCTGCTGATGAGAGGTGAAGTGGCATATTAGATCAGAAACTGATCTAACAACAGTATCAAGAAATTTAAAAGCATATAAATCCAACAAGTCAATGTCCAAAATACTTATGTTTTCTACAATAAAGATCTATTAATTAATTATAAGGAAAGAAAAAGAACTTGGAGGAAGGAAGTAAGACAGAAGAAAGGAAGAAAACAGGAAGGAAGAAGAGGAAGAGGAAAAGGCTGTTATTTCTTATTTACTGAGATAAGAATGTTATTAGTTCCTTCTTTCTCTCTTTTCAGAGAGAATCAGGAGTTCAGTTTTTGGCATGTTGTGTTTGAGATGGATATTAGACACAAAAGTAGATTAACTGAATATGTTTTCAGATATAAATTAAACATACTCCATTCTTTTATTCTTGTATCTCTTTTGCTTCATGGCATGGCTTATGACTTGGTTGAGGTTTTGGATTATGTATTAATAGTAGAATTTAAATATGATGGGATGACCTAGATCCTATGGGATTCAGTCTTTAATTGATAGTTGGTAACTTACTGGTAAAAATCAGCATCCTTTAAGATTGACTTATGTTGGTACAAATAAAATTTTTAATAACACAAGCTTCTCCTTGTTTGAGAAAGTCTATATTTCTATGGGCTACTTCTAGAAGAAGCACTTATACTTCCAAGGCTCCTTTAGGGAAGGATGGGGGAATCAGTGACCATGTGCCAAAGGAGTGTTTGTTCTGTATTCAGAGGAGACACTGCAGACACTCATAGGATACTGCAGAGTTGAGAGTAAAAGATATCCACTAACATTTACCTCATTGAAGAAGTGTTTTCATTCCACCATGGGAAGGAGCAGGGAAAACACATCTAATGGCCATCCTGATGCATTTTCCTGAAAATATGTCTCTTCTTTGTTTCAAATAAGACATCTTTTATAAAATAAGAAAAATAACCTTTTAAATCACCACTTCAATAAGAAATAACACCTGGCAGGTTAAGTCACCAGGAAGAGAGAAAAAAAATGATGGCTTTATTTTGTAGTCTTAGCTCATCTTTGACATTTCCTTTCAGAAAACTAGATGGCCACACCCATTTTTATGCCATTCAGTGGAAGCAGCTGCAAGAAAGATGGTGCGGGAAACAGATGAACTCTGACAAGATCAGAGGACTTCTGAGACATTGAGCACCTTGTTTTCTAATGTGGAGTGTTTTCATGAATAGGATAGTTATATTCTATTTTAGGCAAAACAGCTGGTCTTCTATGGGGAATTTTAAAAACCAAATTTTACAATACATTTTTTTTTTACAATACATTTTAAGGAGTTTTTTTTTTTTTGAATTGTTGTTAGAAATGTAATTGTTAGAAATTGTAATTTCTAACAAGACATGTAATTGTTAGAAATATTTAAATAACAGTGCTGCTTATCGAGAGAATATCAAACCATAGTTAAACATTTCCATAGTAAAATAAGACTCAGGTTCCTGCTTTTGTCAGGATTTTTTTTAGTTGTGAGCGAAAGAAATTCAACTCCAAGTGTCCAAATCGTGAGAGAAGATTTGCTGCTCAGAGAACACCAGGGCTAAGGTAGCTGCTATCAGCCAAAGACAAGGCCAGGTGCTCACAAGATGACATCTGAAACCTGTCTCTCACTCTCCTGCCCCTGCTTTTTCTTTCTTGTCCTCATTCTCAAGCAACTCTTTCCTTCATGGGAGAAGATGATTCTCAGCAGCTGCAAGCTTCTGTTCCATCTGCTAAGGGACTTCAGAGGAGCACAGAGTGCCCCTTGGCCCAGAGTGCCAGCACCTGACCTGGGACTCACTCTGATTGGCCTGGCTTGGGTGGAAGGCTACACCCTGAGCCAATCTCTGAGGTCTGGGGTGGAACTTTGATTGGATGGGCTCCGGTCACCTGCCCACAATTTGGAATTGTAGGGGTAAGGGGAGGATCATTTCTACCTGAATCCTAGGAACAGAGTTATGTGTTAGTTTGCTAGCTCTGCTATGACAAACTACCAGAGAAGGGGTGTCTTAAGTAACAGGAAGTTATTTCCCCACCGTGTGGAGACAGGAAGTCCAAGATCAAGATCTTGGTAGGTTTAGAGGCCTCTCTCTTTGGTTAGCGAATGGTTGTCTTCTCACTGTGTCTTCATGTGACCTCTTTTCTGTGCATAAATCTCTCTTTTCTTTCTCTTTTTGTAAGGACATAAGTTCTACTGGAAGAAGTTAGGGTCTCAAACTTCTACCTATGTCCTCATATCTAAAGTGACTCTCTTGTAGACAGTATATAATTAGATGATCTTTTTTTTTAATCCATTCTGCCAATCTATGTAGTTTGATTGGAGAGTTTAATCCATTTACATTTAAATTAATTATGATAGGAAAAGACTCACTATTGCCATTTTGTCTTGTAGCATTTTTGTCTCTCATTTTCTCTTACTGCCTTATCTTGTGTTTAGTAGATTTTTATAGTGACACTTTTGATTTCCTTTTCATTTTGTGTGTGTGTATATTCTACAGATATTCTTTTTGTGTATTATGAAATTATATAAAACATTCTCGTGATATAACAATCTATTTTAGACTACTGCCAATTTAATTTCAATTGCATAAAAACTCTATGCCTTTACTGTTCTGTACTTGCCCTGGTGTTACTGATGTCACAATCACATCTTTATATATTGTCCCTCGATAAAGGACAGAAATGGTATGGACCTAACAGAAGCAGAAGATATTAAGAAGAGATGGCAAGAATACACAGAAGAACTGTACAAAAAAGATCTTCACCACCCAGATAATCATGATGGTGTGATCACTGGCCTAGAGCCAGACATCCTGGAATGTGAAGTCAAGTGGGCCTTAGAAAGTATCACTGCGAACAAAGCTAGTGGAGGTGATGGAATTCCAGTGGAGCTATTCCAAATCCTGAAAGATGATGCTCTGAAAGTGCTGCACTCAATATGCCAGCAAATTTGGAAAACTCAGCAGTGGCCACAGGACTGGAAAAGGTCAGTTTTCATTCCAATCCCAAAGAAAGGCAATGCCAAAGAATGCTCAAACTACCACACAATTGCACTCATCTCACATGCTAGTAAAGTAATGCTCAAAATTGTCCAAGCCAGGCTTCAGCAATATGTGAACTGTGAACTTCCTGATGTTCCAGCTGGTTTTAGAAAAGGCAGAGGAACCAGAGATCAAATTGCCAACATCCGCTGGATCATGGAAAAAGCAAGAGAGTTCCAGAAAAACATCTATTTCTGCTTTATTGACTATGCCAAAGCCTTTGACTGTGTGGATCACAATAAACTGTGGGAAATTCTGAAAGAGATGGGAATACCAGACCACCTGATCTGCCTCTTGAGAAATCTGTATGCAGGTGAGGAAGCAACAGTTAGAACTGGCCATGGAACAACAGACTGGTTCCAAATAGGAAAAGAAGTACATCAAGGCTGTATATTGTCACCCTGCTTATTTAACTTATATGCAGAGTACATCATGAGAAACGCTGGACTGGGAGAAACACAAGCTGGAATCAAGATTCCCGGGACACATATCAATAACCTCAGATATGCAGATGACACCACCCTTATGGCAGAAAGTGAAGAGGAACTCAAAAGCCTCTTGATGAAAGTGAAAGTGGAGAGTGAAAAAGTTGGCTTAATGCTCAACATTCAGAAAACGAAGATCATGGCATCCAGTCCCACTACTTCATGGGAAATAGATGGGGAAACAGTGGAAACAGTGTCAGATTTTATTTTTCTGGGCTCCAAAATCACTACAGATGGTGACTGCAGCCATGAAATTAAAAGACACTTACTCCTTGGGAGGAAAGTTATGACCAACCTAGATAGCATATTCAAAAGCAGAGACATTACTTTGCCAACAAAGGTCCGTCTAGTCAAGGCTATGGTTTTTCCAGTGGTCATGTATGGATGTGAGAATTGGACCGTGAAGAAGGCTGAGCGCAGAAGAATTGATGCTTTTGAACTGTGGTGTTGGAGAAGACTCTTGAGAGTCCCTTGGACTGCAAGGAGATCCAACCAGTCCATTCTGAAGGAGATCAGCCCTGGGATTTCTTTGGAAGAAATGATGCTAAAGCTGAAACTCCAGTACTTTGGCCACCTCATGTGAAGAGTTGACTCATTGGAAAAAACTCCGATGCTGGGAGGGATTGGGGGCAGGAGGAGAAAGGGACGACAGAGGATGAGGTGGCTGGATGGCATCACCGACTAGATGGACGTGGGTCTGGGTGAACTCTGGGAGTTGGTGATGGACAGGGAGGCCTGGCGTGCTGCGATTCATGGGGTCTCAAAGAGTCGGACATGACTGAGCGACTGACCTGATCTGATCTGAACATAGATTTATAATAATTTTATGCCTTTGCCTTTAAATCTTATAGAAGAATAAAAGTGGAGTTACGAGCCAAAATCAAAATAATGCTGGCTTTCGTATTTGTCCACATGTTTACCTTTGCCAGAATCCTATATTTTCATATGAGCTTTCAGTTAGCATTTGATGTCCTTTGATTTAAACTTGAAGAACTCTAATACTTCTCATCAGATCAGATCAGATCAGTCACTCAGTCATGTCCGACTCTTTGCGACCCCATGAATCGCAGCACGCCAGGCCTCCCTGTCCATCACCAACTCCTGGAGTTCACTCAGACTCATGTCTATCGAGTCAATGATGCCATCCAGCCACCTCATCCTCTGTCGTCCCCTTCTCCTCTTGCCCCCAATCCCTCCCAGCATTTTCCAATGAGTCAACTCTTCGCATGAGGTGGCCAAAGTACTGGAGTTTCAGCTTTAGCATCATTCCTTCCAAAGAAATCCCAGGGCTGATCTCCTTCAGAATGGACTGGTTGGATCTTCTTGCAGTCCAAGCGACTCTCAAGAGTCTTCTCCAACACCACAATTCTTTGGTGCTCAGCCTTCTTCACGGTCCAATTCTCACATCCATACATGACCATAGGAAAAACCATAGCCTTGACTAGATGGACCTTTGTTGGCAAAGTAATGTCTCTGCTTTTGAATATGCTATCTAGGTTGGTCATAACTTTCCTTCCAAGGAGTAAGTGTCTTTTAATTTCATGGCTGCAGTCACCATCTGCAGTGATTTTGGAGCCCAGAAAAATAAAATCTGACACTGTTTCCACTGTTTCCCCATCTATTTGCCATGAAGTGGTGGGACCGGATGCCATGATCTTCGTTTTCTGAATGCTGAGCTTTAAGCCAACTTTTTCACTCTCCACTTTCACTTTCATCAAGAGGCTTTTGAGTTCCTCTTCACTTTCTGCCATAAGGGTGGTGTCATCTGCATATCTGAGGTTATTGATATGTGTCCCGGGAATCTTGATTCCAGCTTGTGTTTCTTCCAGTCCAGCGTTTCTCATGATGCATATAAGTTAAATAAACAGGGTGACAATATACAGCCTTCACATACTCCTTTTCCTATTTGGAACCAGTCTGTTGTCCCATGTCTAGTTCTAACTGTATACTTCTCATAGGACAGGTCTAGTATTAACAAACTACCTTAGCTTTTCACTTACCTGAGATGTCTAAATTTCTCTCTTCTTTTTGAAGGAGAGTTTTGCCAGATATAGAGCTTTCAGGTGACACTGCTGTTTTTCTTTTAGCTCTTTAAATATATCTTTCCACTGCCTTCTTGCCTGTAAGATTCTGTTGAGAACTATACTGATGATGTTTTTGAGGAGTCCTTGTATTGATATATGACTATTTGCTTTTCTCTTGCTGCTTTTAAGATTCCATCTTTATCTTTGGCATTCAACAGTTTGATTATAAGTTATTTCAGAGGGACTCTTTTTGGCTTCCTCTTCTTTGAGTTTTGTTGAGCTTTCTTTTATTTGTATATCCATGTACTTCCTCAAATTTGGGAAGTTTTTGGCCACTCTTTCTTCAAATACATTCTTGCTCTTCTCCTCCTGGGACTTCTCTCCTTTAATACTCCTTCTCATCATGTAATCTATATATTCATCTCTTTGATAGAGTCCCATGAATCCTTTAGTCTCTCTTCATTTTTCTTCACTAGTTTTCCTTTTTGTTCCCCAGACTCAATAATTTTAAGTTAGCTTTCTTCAAGTTTATTGATTCTTCTGCCTATTCAGGTCTGCTCTTGAAACCCTCTAGTAAAATTTTCAACTCCAGAATCTGTTTTTCTTAATAATTCCTATTTTGCTTATATCCTCATTTTGTTTACATATCATTTTCCTAATTTCCTTTAGTTCTTTGTTCATGTTTTCCTTTAGCTCTTTGAGCATATATGAGACAGTTGCTTTAAAGTCTTTGTCAAGTAAATCTAATGCTTTTATTTTTTCAGAGATGGCGTCTGTAGATTTAGTTTTCCTTTGATTGAATCATATTTTCCTGTTTTTATGTATGCTTTGTGATTCTTTTTTTTAATTGGACATTTGAAAAAATAGTTATCTCTTCCAGTTTTTACAGACTGACTGTGCCGGGGAAAACCTTCACTAATTAACCCAGCATACATACTTAAGGTCCTAAATCTTTTCATGCTGGGTATCTTTCCTGGGCTGGTATGTGTGTGCTTTTTCCAAATTCCCCCATATCCACAGCTGCTTTTAAATGTTTTGATTTCTGTTAGAGTCTCACCCCTGTTTCTTCCTGGTGCCTTGGCTGTTCTATTTAATTCCTCAGTCAGAAATCTCTTACCAAGGGCATTTAGAATTGGTAGTCTTCTTGCAGTTTTCATAAGCTAAGCCTGATACTTCCCAGTATTTCCCTTAGTTTGAGATCTCAGTTTCTTTTGAACCCAAAGTTGGATAACTTAGAAACCAATATCTCAGGCGGTGTGCAGACAGGGTAGAACATTAAAATTTCACTCTGCTCTGCTCCGTCTGGCTTGTGGGAAGTAGATGGGGACCAAGCCACTGCCTCTCCCAAATTGTGGTGGGTGGGAAAAGGGCAAATAAGATTCCATGAAATTTCCTACCATTTTGAATGTGACTTTTTCTTGACTGGGCATTTGGTTGTTACTGATTTCCAGAGCACCTATAAAATTATTTTAGTCAGTTTCTAGTTGTTTAAGTATTTAATGTTTCCATGGGACAATGAGGGCCTGGAATTTCTTAGTCTGCCATCTTGCTGACATTACCATTCTCCCTCTTTTAAAAATATAATGGGAACTTGGACCATAACATGTACCATCTGAGAATTGACCTGTATTCTTGCCAAAGTGAGCTCTCAGTTGGGCTGGAAACTGGAACGGATTAGTGGGACATTACAACAGTTCATTTGTGGGACGTTGCAATTCTTCCTTTGAATTAATATTCGTTCTCAGAGGAGCCTCTGAGAATTGGAATGGTAGAGGCAACCAGTTTCAAGCCTATCTTTGTCAGTAAGGATACCTTCTTCAAACTACATCTTTTGGAAGACTGCATATCAGGCACTGTATTTTCCCAATTAACATTTACCTCAGACTTCCTGCCAAAGATGGAAAGATTAGACAAAGTTGGCTGCCATTGTAATTGTCCCCTTGACCTTTCTCTGAACACAGGAAGTAGGACCATCGGTTTAGATTTATGTCAATTTACAAACCAGAGTAGATTATTGCCTACTAAGTGCATGGCCTAGAAATTAACTTTTAATTTAAGTGACCCAGAAAGGGAAGCTGTTTCAGCAGAGACCTTATGACCCAAGAAATTGGCTTTTAATGACCAATTTCCTTCCATGTCAATTCACTAAAGGCAGTTAAGTTTAGGGATTTTTTTTTTTTAACCCACCTCTGATGCTTTATTTACCTCTGAGAAAGAACAGACACTAATTTGCTTTTGTGACAGGGAACTGAGAATGCTGTAAGTCTGCTAAAGAATGTCAGAAAACAAAAGAACATTGTGTGTTGTTAACTAATGGAACATCTAAGCAATTAAGCTCTTGACCTTGAAGCTCCCTTATTACAGATTAGCTTCTACTGCTGAGACTTATAAATAACTGTAGACATATAGGCTCATTAGAAATAATATTCATTGATTACCATTTTATATGTCTTATACTGTTTTTGCACGGTTGGTCTCCTCTTCCTTTATATTCATGGATTCTATAAAAACTGACATCTTGAGAGTCCCTTGGACTTCAAGAAGATCTAGCCAGTCCATCCTAAAGGAGATCAGTCCTGGGTGTTCATTAGAAGGACTGATGTTGAAGCTGAAACTCCAATACTTTGGCCACCTCATGCAAAGAGTTGACTCATTGGAAAAGACCCTGATGCTGGGAAGGATTAGGGCAGAAGGAGAAGAGGACGACAGAGGATGAGATGGCTGGATAGCATCACCAACTCGATGGACATGAGTTTGGGTGGACTTTAGAAGTTGGTGATGGACAGGGAGGCCTGGCATGCTGCGATTCATGGGGTCTCAAAGAGTCCGACAGGACTGAGTGACTGAACTGAACTAAACTGATAGAGTAGCCAATTTGAAAACTGATGTTAACTTAAAATTTTTTGTCTCTCAGTTTTCTTTCCATTTTGTTTTCCTCTAGGATACTCAGTCAGAGAAGGCAATGGCACACCACTCCAGTACTCTTGCCTGGAAAATCTCATGGACGGAGGAGCCTGGTGGGCTGCAGTCCATGGGGCCGCTGGGAGTCGTATGCGACTGAGCGACTTCAGTTTCACTTTTCACTTTCATGCACTGAAGAAGGAAATGGCAACCCACTCCAGTGTTCTTGCCTGGAGAATCCCAGGGATGGGGCAGCCTGGTGGGCTGCCGTCTATGGGGTCACACAGAGTCGGACACGACTGAGGTGACTTAGCAGTAGCAGCAGCAGGATACTCAGTAGGAATGTGTCATCATGATATAATTGTAGAACTATTCTCTTGTATGATTTAAAGAAATCCTGCTTACTATTTTATAGTTACTACCCATGTTGTGGGCTTACCTCATGACTCAGCTGGTAAAGAATGCACCTGCAATACAGGAGACCTGGGATCAATCCCTGGGTTGGGAAGATCCCCTGGAGAAGGGAAAGTCTACCCATTCCAGTATTCTGGCCTGGAGAATCCCGTGGACTACACAATCCATGGGTTGCAAAGAGTCGGACAGGACTGAGCGACTTTCACTTTCACTTTCACCCATGTTGTACAGCTATTATCTAATGACTGCTCATGTTTGAGGAAAGAAAGAGGCAGGTTTATTGCATTTGAAACAGTCTAAACTGTATGGGATTATTTAAATTATAATCATGTTCTTATACGAATCCCCTGTGTGACCTAAAGACAGTAAAGGGACACACAAATTGGAACAAAGGGGACAGCCTGATAAATAAAACCATTCATGTTTTTTTTAAAAAATATTTATTTGGCTGCACTATTAGGTGCAGCATGTGGGATCTTCAGTCTTTGTTGAGGCATGCAAGATCTTTTTAGTTGTGGCATTCGAAATCTTAGTTGCAGCATGTGGGATCTTGTTCCCTGATCAGGAATGGAACCCAGGCTCCCTGCATTAGAAGCATGGAGTCTTAGACACTGGACCGTCAGAGAAGTCACAAAACAACTGATGTTTAAACGCACTCTTCAAACAAACACCCTTTCTGAAGGAGGTGCTATGTATAAATATATATGGTGGTAATCTTGCTTTAACAATCTTTTAATTGAAATGGCTTTTTTTTCTACTTGCTAACACTTATTTTCTTAAAAAAGGAGTAGATGGAATAAGGGATAAAAAAAGTACAATGAATAATTTATTTTTAATGAACTTCTAAAATAGAAATTTCTAAATGCTATGTATTAGTCATAGTGAAACATATTATAAATCAGAATTTTCTTTGGAAATATTTTTTAAAAACTACTTTATATGGATAAGGGCTCCCCTTATAGCTCAGTTGGTAAAGAATCTGTCTGCAATGCAGGAAATCTGGGTTTGATCCCTGGGTCAGGGAGATCCCCTGGAGAAGGGAATGGCAACCCACTCCAGTATTCTTGCCTGGAGACTCCCATGAACAGAAGAGCCTGGCAGGCTATAGTCCATGGGGTCACAAAGATTTGGACATGACTGAGCGACTAAAGAGAGAGAGAGAGATGGATAAAAATAAACACCCTTTTGCATCAGTCACAGCAATAACAGCCCAGGATTATAATCAGAAATCTCTTTGTTTGAAAGGAGCACTGAATACATGCAGATGTTGGCAGATAGAAAGTGTTGGGAGTGTCAGTTATAGGACAAACCGTATTAACCCCACCCACCTCCTGAAAACTTGTTTTATTTTGATATCCCAAAGAGCAAGCCCTTTTCACTGGTGAGAGCAGTCCACATCGCAATAGCTAAACATGCAGAGAACACATTAGAGTGAAAAAATAAACGCTGATTTCCTTGAAAATCAGTAAGACTGTCTTTTCCATTTTGCAAAGGGAAGTCAGTGACCTTTAGCAGGGAGTGTTTCCACCCTCGATTGTTAACTACTTCATTATTTCGATCATATTCTAATCTTTTGGGTCCAAAAAAAGCAACATAGGAAAAAAAGGAATTGTGATTCAAAAGTTGGCTAGTGTCTTGAAACCTGGGGACTTCAGAAGTCCCACCAGGGGACTGAGCATGATATCCTGGCACACATGCATTGGGGTAATAAAATATGCACTCCTCCCACCACCCCTCCCCAGGCTGTATCCTGGGGTTGAGGGATGAGGAAAATGTATACTACTAGTAATCCAAACATATTTGCTGCCTCCCAAAGAAGTTTCCATAACAAGATTTCCTAGACCTGTTAACTGCCCGAAGTATGTCAGTTAAAGGAACTTTATCATTAATTAATAAACCATCATAGTTTTCTATCAATACTCAGATCCATGTATCCTAAGATTTCCCGCCCCCCACCCCTTTTTTTGAAGATCAGTGATTTGTAACTCATATTCAGAGAAGCAGTGTAGGAAAAGCAATGTTCTTTTACAAGTCCTAGGCCAGTTATTTTAAAACAAGAAGGTTATGTGCAGGAAAACCCCCAGTGGGAACTTGACTTGGATGTTGCACTGTCTTTCATCTCTCTCCTCACTGCTCTGTAGGAGGAGAGGTTGCTTGCAGCTCCTGCTGACCCAGCTGTGTTCTCAGTCACAGCACTATTTTGATACCTGTGGTTTCCTGGCCTCTAGAGGTTGTGTGTTTGGCAGTGGGGAGAGTGAAGGAGCAGGCAGCAGACCAAGGAGCTTTGCTTGAGATGAGGGATTGCAATCTAGGAGTAAAGTCTGAAAAGTCTAGAAGTCCTAGTCCTAGATTTCTGACCTCGTGTCTCTTTAACCTAGTGAGCCTCCAGCACTAGATATACAGCTCAGTGAGAATGATGAAGTTAATCGTCTTTTAAAAAAAATGAGTGCAACTCTTTGCGACCCCGTGGACTGTAGTCCTCTAGGCTCCTTTGTCCATGGGGCTTTTCCAGGTGAGACTACTGGAGTGGGTTGCCATGCCCTCCTCCAGGGGATCTTCCCAACCCAGGGATCGACCCCTGGTTTCCGCATAGCTGGCAGATTCTTTACCATCTGAGCCACCAGGGAAGCCCTATAAAACTATTTATTGTTAATTAATTAGACTGCACCAGGTCTTAGCTGCAGCATGCACACTCTTAGTTGTGGCATGTGGGGCCTAGTTCCCCGACCAGGGCTCAAACCCAAGCTCCCTGTTGGGAATGTGGAGTCTTAGCCACTGGACCACCGGGGAAATCCTGTGAATCATCCTAAATGTATTTAAATAGTAGTAAATAATCAAATGTATTTAAACCAGACTCAATCAATCAAGGCTTTGAAAAGATTGTCAAGTACCTACCTAGTCTAAATGGATAGACTCTGTCATTTCTGTATCCACCTGTGAAACTCAAACCTATCAGAAGAATATGTTACCAAAATGTAGCAGCTAATCTTTCATGAACTCATACAAAATAATACTAGAAGACCATTTTCACAGTAAGTTCAGTAATGTCTTCAGTTCTTGTTTATATGTAATTCACTTGGAGTGAGCACTCTCAATCCTGCAACCCAAGTCAGTTAATAGGTGCCAACTAGAGACAGAAATCCTGCCCAAGAGAAGAGGGGAGACTTCTTAATTATTTCCAGCGACCAGGAAGAGTTATGGAAATTAAGGCCTAGAAGGTGAGATGGCCACCTCACATTAAAATGAGTGACATCATGGAAATAGAGAGAGGGGGTTGCTCTTTGGTTTCCTTTGTGTAAGATAAGTCATATTCCCAGAGTATTCAAAGCAATGTTATGTATCACTTCAGTAATTTCCAGAAATCACAGCTTCAGTTAGCTATATCCTTTTTATTGAGATTTAGCGATTTACAATTTTATATTAATTTCAGGTGTACTACCTAATGATTCAAAATTTTATATAGATTATATGTCATTTAAAGTTATTGTAAAATATTGGTTATACTCTTTGTTCTGTATAATATATCACTGTAACTTCTTAATTTAATATATAGTAATTTGAACCTCCTAATCTTAATGTATAATATAGTATTCCATTGTACATATGTACCACATTTACTTTATCCCTTTATCTGTTGATGGACACTTAGATCGCTTCCATATCTTAGCTATTGTAAATAATGATGCTATCAACATTAGGGTGCATGTATCTTTTTGAATTAGTATGTTTTGGGTTTTTTGGGTATGCCCCAGGAGTGAAATTGCTGGATCATATGGTAGTTCTTGGAGAAGGCAATGGCACCCCACTCCAGTACTCTTGCCTGGAAAATCCCATGGACGGAGGAGCCTGGTGGGCTGAAGTCCATGGGGTCGCTAGAAGTCAGACACGACTGAGCGACTTCACTTTCACTTTTCACTTTCATGCATTGGAGAAGGAAATGGCAACCCACTCCAGTGTTCTTGCCTGGAGAATCCCAGGGACGGGGGAGCCTGGTGGGCTGCCACCTATGGGGTCGCACAGAATCGGACACGACTGAAGCGACTTAGCAGCAGCAGCATGGTAGTTCTTTTTTCAGTTTTTTGGGGGAGCCTCCATATGATTTTCCATAGTCAGTTCAATTCAGTTCAGTCGCTCAGTCATGTCCGACTGTTTGTGACCCCATGGACTGCAGCACACTAGGCCTCCCTGCTTATCACCAACTCCCAGAGCTTGCTCACACTCATGTCCATTGAGTTGGTGATGCCATCCAACCATCTCATCCTTTGTCGTCCCCTTCTCCTCCTCCCTTCAATCTTTCCCAGCGTCAGGGTCTTTTCCAGTGAGTCAGTTCTTTGCATTAGGTGGCCAAAGTATTGGAGTTTCAGCTTCAGCATCAGTACTTCCAGTGAATATTCAGGACTGATTTTTCTTTAGGATGGACTGGTTGGATATCCTTGCAATCCAAGGGACTCTCCAGAGTCTTCTCCAACACCACAGTTCAAAAGCATCAATTCTTTGGCGCTCAGCTTTCTTTATAGTCCAATTCTCACATCCATACATGACTACTGGAAAAACCATAGCTTTGACCTTTGTTTCCAAAGTAATGTCTCTGATTTTTAATATGCTGTCTAGGTTGGTCACAGCTTTTCTTCCAAGGAGCAAGCATGTTTTAATTTCATTGCTGCAGTCACCATCTGCAGTGATTTTGGAGCCCAAGAAAATAAAGTCTCTCACTGGTTCCTTTGTTTCCCCATCCATTTGCCATGAAGTGATGGTATCCAATGCCATGATCTTAGTTTTCTGAATATTGAATTTTAAGCCAACTTTTTCACTCTCCTTTTTCATTTTCATCAAGAGGCTCTTTAGTTCTTCTTCACTTTCTGCCACAATGGTGGTGTCATCTGCATATCTGAGGTCATTGATATTTCTCCTGGCAATCTTGATTCCAGCTTGTGCTTCATCCATCCCAATGTTTCTCATGATGTACTCTGCATATAAGTTAAATAAGCAGGGTGACAATATACAGCCCTGATGTACTTCTTTTCCTATCTGGAACCAGCCTGTTATTCCATGTCCAGTTCTAACTGTTGCTTCTTGACCTGCATACAGATTTCTCAGGAGGCAGGTCAGGTGGTCTGGTATTCCCATCTCTATGAATTTTCCACAGTATGTTGTGATCCACACAGTTAAAGGCAGAAGTAGATGTTGTTTTACAATATTTTTCTTTTTGCATTTCTTTTCTTGGGGATGGTCTTGATCACTGCCTCTTATACAGTGTTATGAACCTCCGTCCATAGTCTTCAGGCACTCTGTCTAACAGATCTAATCCCTTGAATCTATTTGTCACGTCCACTGTATAGTCGTAAGGGATTTGATTTAGTTCATTCCTGAATGGTCTAGTGGTTTTCCCTGCTTTCTTCAATTTAGATCGGCTGCACCAATTCATACCCACCAACAATATACAAGGATCCCCTTTTCCCCACATCCTCACCAACATGTGTTATTTGCAGACTTTTTGATGACAGACATTCTGACAGGTTGTGAGGTGATATTTCATTGTGGTTTTGATTTGCATTTCTCTAATAATTAGCGATATTGAGCATCTTTTCATGTGCCTGATGGCATCTGTGTATCTTCTTAGGAATAATGTTTATTCAGGTCTTTTGTATGTTTTTTAATTGGGCTGTTTGTCTTTTTGATATTGAGTTGTATGAACTGTTTATATATTTTGGATACCAGCACCTTATAGGTTGTATCATTGGCAAATATTCTCTCCCATTCAGTAGGTTGTCTTACATTTTGTCAACCATTTCTTTGCTGTGTAAATGTTTTTAAGTTTAATTAGGTCCCATTTGTTTATATTTTACTTTTGTTTCCTTTGCCTGAGAAGACAGATGTAAAAAATTATTGCTGTAATTTATGCCAAAGATTGTTCTGCCTATGTTTTCTTCTAGGTGTCTTATGGTTTCTGGTGTCACATGAAGGTCTTTAATCCAATTTGAGTTTATTTTTGTATATGATGAGAGAAACTGGTCTAACTTTATTCTTCTAAGTGTAGCTGTTCAGTTTTCCTGACCCCATTTTTTGAAGAGATTGCCTTTTCTCCATTGTATACTCTTACCCCATTTATCATAGATTAATTGACCATAAATGCTTGGGCTTATTTCCTGGGCCTCTATTCTGTTTCATTGATCTATGTGTCTGCTTTGATAATTGTGGTTTTGTAGTATAGTCTGAAGTCAAAGCACATAATTCCTCTGGCTCCATTCTTCTTAAGATTACTTTGGCTATTCAGGATCTCTTGTGCTTACTAAAATTCTAAAATTTTAGAATCATTAGTTCCATTTCAGTGAAAATTTTCATTGTTATTTTGATAAGGGTTATATTGAATCTGTAAATTTCATTGAATAATATGGTCATGTTATACATTAATTGTTCCAGCCCATGAAAAGGCTATATCTTTCTGTTTGTATCATCTTCAATTTCTTTCATCAGTGTCTTAGTTAGATTTATTCCAATTTATTTTGTTCTTTTTGATGTGAAGGTAAATGGAATTATTTCCTTAATTTCCCTTTTGACAGTTCACTGGTCATGTATGGAAATGCAATAAATTTTTGTATATTAATTTTGTATCCTGAAACTTTACTGAATTTGTTGATGAACTGTAGTAGTTTTTTGTGCAGTGCTTAGGATTTTCTGTATATAATTTCATATCATCTGCAAGTAGTGACACTTACTCCTTCCTTTCCAATTTGGATTCCTTTTCTTTCTTTTTCTTGTCTGATTGCCATGGCAGTTAGGTATCCTTTGGACATGTTCAAGATTCTGTTAGTTTTACAACCCTGGAAATTCATCCACATAAGAAACTATTTGCTAAGAGGAGCCTGGAGTCCTCTGGATAGTTACACAGCATAAAATGGTAAGAAGCATGTATTTGTGAAGCATGTATTGTTTAGGTTCAGGCAAGTTTGTTGGTTGCAAGATTGTATTTACCAAGTCAATTTAAGCTTATTTCACTGACAATGAACAATGCTTAATTGTTTAGCTTTATTCTTAGAATTTCTAATATCAATTTTTTGAATGGTCTATGGTATACAGCACATTATATACCAGGCTCAGTTGTTCATTTGTTCATTCATTCATTCTTTTCCACGTATTCACCAAACATGCCTTTGGATAGAACAAAGACCATTCTATCCCCACTGTTGAGGAGCCCATCATCTAGAAACTTTGTTGATGAATTATTTACTACAATACATGTGTAAATAACACTAAAAGGATCTGAAATGCACATTTAAGAACAGAAGAAGTAGCACAGCAAATCAAGAAGGAAATAAAAACGTAGATAAATCCTGAAATGTGTGCAAGTAGCTTAGAAGATTTCTGAAGGAAAAAAAAAAAAATCCCCACATTCTTATTTTGAATTCTCCAAAGCAACTGTAGTATGTTTGGTGGATATTCAACTTATGCTTGTTGAACGAATTCCATACAATAAAATGTTAAAAGGCAACAGACCATAAACTGCTGTCCCGTAGGCCTGTTGTTGAGACATATTGAATTCAGAATGTCTTGACAGAAGGTTAAGCACTATGATTCTTCTGTTTCCATCCCCCATCTATTTTCAGTTATTTTCATTACGTTACCCACATCTCTCAAGAGTTCAATTCCTTCTACTTTTGTTTCATTCTTCTAGACAGGTTTTTACACATTAGAAATGCTCAGTAGAATGTTTTTCTAATTCACTGTTTTTCAAGTACAATTAATTTTTGCATTTCCCACAGGTTCAGTCTTTAATCTTTTACATTATATGAGTAGAAAAATACAGCAACAATAGGTTTTCAAATGAGGTTTTGAATCTCAAGATTTGGAGCCAAGTTGATGGAGCCCAGAAGGACAAACAAAATCTCTCTTTCCCCCTCTGTCCCCCTCCCTCCGTTTCTCTCATAAATGCCAGTAATGCAGTTAAGGAATATTTGTAGGTAGCCCTCAAATTTAAACCAAAACTCAAAGAGTAAGCAAGCTAGGGAATCTATGAAAAAGTAAGCAAGGAAACCAAGCTCAACAAATTCTTGGTGGATTTGTTAAATCTGTATGTTTCCTCCAGTCTTGGGCCCAAATTTCTTTTTATTATTTCTCAAAGAGGATTTGTTTTATTATTATTTTATGAGATTGCTTATTTCCTCAACACTCTTCTATCTGTGACTTGGCAAAAAGATCATCTCTAGTTTTTTAGAGGCAGTTGCTAAATCTCATTTTAAAAAGCCACTTAATGGACTCATCCTAGGAGAAGCAACAACTCTTTTTAGAGTACTCAGAGTGGCCTTAGGGATTTTATTTATTATGGTTCTACAGAGTACCTCTCAATCCAAAGGCTTAAATTTAGCTATCTACACAAAAGAAAATCCCTTAAGTAGAGTATTTTCTTTTGTTAGTGTTAAGTGAAGAAAACAGAAGGTGTCAGTCTTTTTGCTGTGGGATAAATTATAAGGTGGAAAAAAGTGTGTAAATAAATCAGCTAACTTAGTAGTCACATAGGAACTGGGTCAGCACTGCCAACACGGTCTTAAAGAGCGATGTTCTGAACTCTGAACTTGAAGGTTTGCTAGCGTGCTTTCATTTCTAAGAAGGCTTTTTGTTTTCATGACCTTTATATCTTTTTGCCATTTTTCCTCCTTGCCTTAATGCATGTGAAGCTCATCTGGTCTGTCATACTTTATAGCTACTGACTTAAATGATTGCTTCTTCATTTCTCTAACAAAATTTCTGAAAACTCTGTTCCCTCATTTTTCCATTCACTCCCCATCCATGATAGTCTTATTTCTTTCACTCTTCCACCAGCACATTAATTTCTGGATAAAAAGCAAACAAAAACCAGAAAGATTTTTTTTTTACATTTCCCTTTGAGATAGATCTTAATGGCTAAATAGCTTTCAGTTTCAAACAAGGGCCTACCTCCTGATGTCAAGTCAAAAAGAACATGACTTTGAGTCAGTTTTTTCTTTGCCACAGCACAGCACATTTATCCTTATGACTCAATTTCTGCCCATGGGCCCTCAATCACTCTCTATACCTGACCCTTCCTTTGAGCTCAAGACCACCATTTCCACTTTCCCAAGGCAAATATCAACTTTCTTGTCCTTTGAGTCTCTTAAACTTAACAAGTTATAACTAGTCTTTTGAAGGGAAAAGGAGAAGAGGGCAGCAGAGGATGAGATGGTTAGAAAGCATCACCGACTCAATGGACATGAGTTTGAAGGACAGGGAAGCATGGTGTACTGCAGTCCGTGGGGTTTCAAACAACAAAAACAGACTAGTTCTTTTTACTCTCTTTCCCCTTCTTTCCTCAAAACTGTGTCTCCTCCTGTATAAACTGCCCCAGAAAATGAAACTGGGTTGCCTCAGTGTCTTCTTTCACACCATCATCCTCCATATTCAACCATCCTCAAATCCTTTGTCAGATCTACTTCCTAAATAGCTGCTTGATTTTTTTGGCCGTTAATCACCTGTCATTAGCCCATTGAAATGGTCTCTTACTTTCTTTCCCAGATCTCATCCAAATAGGTAATAGCTTATTTTTTAATGGAAAAATGATATTGCATCCCAATGTAGAGTAGCACTATTTACAGTAGCCAAGACATGGAACCAACCTAAATGTCCATGGACAGATGAATAGATAAAGAAGATGTGGTGTATATATATATATATGCACAATGGAATATTACTCAGACATAGAAAAGAATGAAATAATGTCATTTGCAGCAACATGGATGGATGCGGTTATTATCATACCAAGAGAAGTAAGTCAGATGGAGAAAGACAAATATTATATAATATCACTTAAATGTGGAATCTAAACAAAAATGATCTAATGAACTTATTATAAAACATAAACAGACTCATATACACAGAAAACAAACTTATGGATACCAACGGGGAAAGTGCTGTGCTGTGCTTAGTCACTCAGTTGTGTCTAACTCTTTGCAAACCCATGGACTACAGCTCACCAGGCTCCTTTGTCCATGGGGATTCTCCAGGCAAGAATACTGGAGTGGGTTGCCATGCCCTTCTCCAGGGGATCTCCCTGATCCAGGGATCAAATTTGGGTCTCCTACATTGCAGACAGATTCTTTACTGTCTGAGCCACCACGGAAGCCCAAAGAGGAAATTAGGGGGGATAAATTGAGAATTTGGGCTTAAAGATCTATACTATTATACATAAAATAGCGAAACAACAAAGATCTACTGTATAGCACAGGGAACTATATTCAGTATCTTTTAATAATTTATAACAGAAAAAATCTGAAAAAGAATATACATGTGTACATATACTATATAACTGAATCACTTTGCTGTATCCCTGGAATATTATAAATCAAACAATACTTCAATTTTTATAAAGAAAAATATGATATTACTACCTAAAAATATTACTGTGGCTTTCAGTCACTCCAAATCCTAAGATAAAGTCAAAACTTTAATTTGTCATACAAGAACTTACCAACTCTGGCTCCAGTTTCCTTGGGCAGCTTTATTTTCTACAAGGTCTCCACCTGTATCAAGTGCAACATGTCAGGATATCTTTTGACCCCTTGACTCTTCCTTCACTTGAAATGACTTCACTTTTCTCAGTCTGATAAAAGAGTACTGGTCTAATAAGAAACCCAGATAGAATCCATATCTTTCCTTCCAAAGGAATTGGTCCCTCCCTCTTCTATAGAACCATAGAAGATGCGGCAGAGACCCCATCTATCACTATCACCAAAGGAAGCTGAATTTACAACAAATCCATCTGAGACAGATTCCTGGCTCCACCACTTCTCTAGTGTGTGACAGTGGTTAAGACATTTATTTTAAAAACAAATTTCATAATAAACCACCTAATACATTGGTGAGGAATAAATAGAAAAATCACTGCAGATGGTGATGGCAGCCATGAAATTAAAGGATGCTTACTCCTTGAAAGGAAAGTTATGATCAACCTAGATAGCATATTGAAAAGCAGAGACATTACTTTGCCAACAAAGGTCCGTCTAGTCAAGGCTATGGTTTTTCCAGTGGTCATGTATGGATGTGAGGGTTGAATGGTGAAGAAAGCTGAGTGCCAAAGAATTGATGCTTTTGAACTGTGGTGTTGGAGAAGACTCTTGAGAGTCCCTTGGACTGCAGGAAGATCCAACCAGTCCATCCTAAAGGAGATCGGTCCTGGGTGTTCATTGGAAGGACTGATGTTGAAGCTGAAACTCCAATACTTTGGCCACCTCATGTGAAGAGTTGACTCATTGGAAAAGACCCTAATTCTGGGAAGGATTGGGAGCAGGAGGAGAAGGTGATGACAGAGGATGAGATGGCTGGATGGCATCACCAACTCTATGGACCTGGGTTTGGGTAGACTCTGGGAGTTGATGATGGACAGGGAGGCCTGGTGTGCTGTGATTCATGGGGTTGCAGGGTTGGACACGACTGAGCAACTGAACTGAACTGAAATAGAAAAAAAAAAAAAAAAAACATGTGAAAGGAATTTGTAGATCACAGAATTTTGTACATATGCCCTTGTTTACTGTCCATGAACAACCTTTCTTAATATGGACTATTCTATTTTTATTTATTTATTTTTTATTTTTTTAAATTTTATTTTATTTAACTTTACAATATTGTATTGGTTTCGCCATATATCAAAATGCATCTGCCACAGGTATACATGTGTTCCCCATCCTGAACCCTCCTCCCTCCTCCCTCCCCATACCATCCCTCTGGGTCATCCCAGTGCACCAGCCCCAAGCATCCAGTATCGTGCATCGAACCTGGACTGGTGACTCGTTTCATACATGATAGTATACATATTTCAATGCCATACTCCAAAATCATCCCACCCTCTCCCTCTCCCACAGAGTCCAAAAGACTGTTCTATACATCAGTGTCTCTTTTGCTGTCTCGTATACAGGGTTATTGTTACCATCTTTCTAAATTCCATATATATGTGTTAGTATACTGTATTGGTGTTTTTCTTTCTGGCTTACTTCACTCTGTATAATAGGCTCCAGTTTCATCCATCTCATTAGAACTGATTCAAATGTATTCTTTTTAATGGCTGAGTAATACTTCATTGTGTATATGTACCACAGCTTTCTTATCCATTCATCTGCTGATGGACATCTAGGTTGCTTCCATGTCCTGGCTATTATAAACAGTGCTGTGATGAACATTGGGGTGCACGTGTCTCTTTCCCTTCTGGTTTCCTCAGTGTGTATGCCCAGCAGTGGGATTGCTGGATCATAAGGCAGTTCTATTTCCAGTTTTTTAAGGAATCTCCACACTGTTCTCCATAGTGGCTGTACTAGTTTGCATTCCCACCCACAGTGTAAGAGGGTTCCCTTTTCTCCACACCCTCTCCGGCATTTATTGCTTGTAGACTTTTGGATCACAGCCATTCTGACTGGCATGAAATGGTACCTCATAGTGGTTTTGATTTGCATTTCTCTGATAATGAGTGATGTTGAGCATCTTTTCATGTGTTTGTTAGCCTTCTATATGTCTTCTTTGGAGAAATGTCTATTTAGTTCTTTGGCCCATTTTTTGATTGGGTCATTTATTTTTCTGGAGTTGAGCTGTAGGAGTTGCTTGTATATTTTTGAGATTAGTTGTTTGTCAGTTGCTTCATTTGCTATTATTTTCTCCCATTCTGAAGGCTGTCTTTTCACCTTGCTTATAGTTTCCTTTGTTGTGCAGAAGCTTTTAACTTTTAACAAAGGTCCCATTTGTTTATTTTTGCTTTTATTTCCAAAGCTTTTAACTTTTAACAAAGGTCCCATTTGTTTATTTTTGCTTTTATTTCCAATATTCTGGGAGGTGGGTCTTAGAGGATCCTGCTGTGATGTATGTTGGAGAGTGTTTTCCCTATGTTCTCCTCTAGGAGTTTTATAGTTTCTGGTCTTACGTTTAGATCTTTAATCCATTTTGAGTTTATTTTTGTGTATGGTGTTAGAAAGTTGCTCTAGTTTCATTCTTTTACAAGTGGTTGACCAGTTTTCCCAGCACCATTTGTTAAAGAGATTGTCTTTAATCCATTGTATATTCTTGCCTCCTTTGTCAAAGATAAGGTGTCCATAGGTGCGTGGATTTATCTCTGGGCTTTCTATTTTGTTCCATTGATCTATATTTCTGTCTTTGTGCCAGTACCATACTGTCTTGATGACTGTGGCTTTATAGTAGAGCCTGAAGTCAGGCAGGTTGATTTCTCCAGTTCCATTCTTCTTTCTCAAGATATCTTTGGCTATTCAAGGTTTTTTGTATGTCCATACATATTGTGAAATTATTTGTTCTAGCTCTGTGAAGAATCCCTATCAAGCTACCAATGGTATTCTTCACAGAGCTAGGACTGTTCTATTTTTAGACATGTGGCGGTGTTGTAGTTGCTAAGTCATGTCCAACTCTTGCGACCACATGAACTGTAGCCCGCCAGGCTCCTCTGTCCATGGGATTTCCCAGCCAAGAATACTGGAGGTGGTTTGTCATTTCCTTCTCCAGAGGATCTTCCCGACTCATGGGATTGAACCCACGTCTCTTGTGTCTGCTGTATTGCAGGTGGATTCTTTACTGCTGAGCTACCAGGGAAGCCATGTACAGCTATTTTGTGGAGTGAGTGGCAAGAAAAATATGTTTATGTCTTCTACCATATTTTGCTTCTGTCTCTGTTTTTCCTATACTTACCTATTGGATTATATGTTCCTGGGGCTGGAGACCATGTCATCCTCATCATTGCATGCCCCATAGTGCCTAGAACATTTAATAAACTTATTAAATATTTGGTGATTGAATGTGAACCCTATATTAAATCATTAGAATTACTGAATATTAGAACTCCTGCATTTTTCTATACTTCAAGTCAGTAATTCTCACCCAGTGGTGATTTTTGTCCTCAAAAAGACTTTATGTAAAGACTTTTTCATTGTCCAAACTAGGGTCTGAAAGAGCGCTGTATAGTTTAGTGGACTGAGGCCAGGGATGCTGTTCAATGCACTATGACAAAGAATCACTCAGTCCAAATAGTGATGAAGTTGAGAAACCCTGCTTTAAACCAAAAAGATTATCTACAAGAATAGCTATTTGGGCCAAAATAGGCTGGAGCTACTAATAATAACCAGAAATATGAAATAAATATCAGTTAAATAGGTCCAACATTTCATCAGAAAAACAACTCTGACATCTTGGGGGATTTCTGAAAGCTTTGCTTTGAGAATTTTTCTAGGATTTTTTTTCTTTCTGGTATGAATTTTTATTATCCTCATAGTTCATCTCAACTTACAGTATAAGTTCAATTTGTAATACTTCACTTGCTCTAAAAATTTGGTTTAATATTTCCTAAAAAATGCCAAACAGATCCCAGCTCTGCATATATTTTTAAAAAGTAGTGTCAATGTTTTCAATAGCCAGTGTTTAACTTTGAGAAGAAAAAACATGGAGTAAAGTATTCCCGTGAGTATATTTAATTTTTTATTATTCAAATATGATTTTGCAGGAGAAGAATTAAATGTAAAGGGCAGGCTAAGAATAAAGAAATAGGGGGAAATACTCTTTATTTTTGCTTAAAACCTCAAATATCCATTTACTACTTCATCAATCTTAGGCGAGTTACGGTAATGGGAAAGAAGTGGCAGGAAGGTTAGTTTGGGAATCTGAGAAGAAACTGTGGCAAGACTCTTAAACTTGAAAAAGACCTTATTCTCTAATCCCCATTTTCTCTCTCACCTTCCTTCTCCGTTGTTAAGGGTGTGACGCACACTTTATGGGGACTACGCAGTCATGGAACCCAGCAGAGTTCCAGTGAAAGCTAGAGCTGTGGCATTTCTGCCATCCTTCTGCTGAGATATTGCCCTGTTGCAGTTTTTGACCCTGGAATCACAGAAAGGAAAGGAATAGGCATTTGTTTTCTATGTCAGGAGGCACATTTTCACTTAATCTCTCTCAGCTTGACAGCAGGCATAATTTTTCTAGTTCTGTTTCTTTTCTTTAAAAAATTTCTTTTTTTTCTAGATCTGTTTAAGTCCCAGGATAGGGACTCCCCTGGAGGTCCAGAGGTGAAGACCCCATGCTTCCAAGGCAGGGGGTGCAGTTTCCATCCCTGGTTAGGAAACTAAGATCCCACATGCTGAATTGTTCAGCCAAAATCAATGACAACAAAAACCAAAAGCCCATCGACTTCTTCTCAGGGGGTTATATTAATAAATACATATAAATGTATTTATATGCCTTTAATAAAAGGCCTAGAATTGTAAAGGAAAGCAACTATATTTTAAAAAATGAGGATAATACTAACACTGATACAAATGCTAATACAAATACTTATCCTTCATGAATGAAATTACTGGTTTGAAGATCATGTTTAATTACATATAATGCCTTTTTGAAAGCGAATGCGCCATAAGAATGGTGTAGAAATTATTACATAATGAGTTTGGAGAAGGAAATGGCAAGCTACACCAGTATTCTTGCCTGGAAAATCCCATGGACAGAGGAGTTTTATGGGGAACTACAGTCCATGGGGTTGCAAAGAGTCAGACACGACTGAATGACTAACACCTTCATTTTTTCAGTGAGTATAAAAAGACTAAGATCTTTAACACTTTTAGAAGTCTCCTCTGCTTCTAACAGTATGACAGTAAGTGACAATTTTCCTTCTGAAGGATCCCAGGAGCTGTTGTGTTAAGCCATCTTCCCTGAAGGTAGAGAAAATTGTTTGTGAGGAAAAGTTGATAGAAAATGTGCTAAACCCCCTTCCTTTTTCTTTCTTTCTTTTTTTTTTTTTAACTTCAAAAATCAGACTCTAATTACAGATATCTTTTCCAGATTGAACCACCACTAATTTAACCAAAAACATGTGTGTGTAACAAAAGAACTCATAAAAGGAGCATTTGAGGTTTCACATGGATTTCTGCAAAAGACAAACACAGTAAAATCACGGAATTGGCTTATGGACGCTCTGCTCCACTAAAGCCATAAAGGTTTTATTGAATCTTTGGGGTTTATAATATCCATTCATCCTTTAAGAGAAACTAAAGGTCTTAATCCATAGAGGAGCTTTCCACTGCTCACCAGAGAAGCAAATCCTCCCACCTTGAATGGCACAGTTCAGAGCTTTCTGGAACCCAGTGTGACTTGCATTTCTGATCTCCATCCAACCCCTTATCAGATGTGCTGAGGAGAGGTGTCAGCCTTACCATTTAGCTTATGACTTATATTGAGCTCTTAGAACTGGAGTTACTGCATTATATTTCCGATTAAAAAATGTCCCATTTTGCAACTCTTATTCTGGAAAGATGCCTAATAATGCCAAGAATACTAAATAGACATTTACCAAATACTATAAATTCAACTGACTCCTAGTCAAAATAACAGTGCTCATATATGACACCCAGAGACCACTTATTCACCAAGGCTGACAAACAGAGATGCAGTCCAAGACCCCATGGAAAAATTCTTCATGTTTTAGAATAATATTGATAAAAATTATTAAATCAATTGAATTTAATAAACACTTCCCTTACTTCGATAGAGCCTAACTACACATCCCTATTACCTTTGTCTCTTCTCACAAACTGTTAAAAGAAATCTCAGAGAAGTCAAACAGACCAATACACTAGACTATGGATCTTAGAGGGCATCAGCTAGCTAAGACAGATAGGCAATGTTCATTGTAATATTATACTTCTTGGAAATGACAGTTATTGTCATGATAAATGTCATGATACCTATAATTGAAGGGAATGGAGGGAGAGAGGTAGACCGTATCTGGAAAATAGTTACCTAATTCTTTTGTGAATTAGAGAAGGCTAGAATATGTGCTGGAGAAGGCAATGGCACCCCACTCCAGTACTCTTGCCTGGAAAATCCCATGGACGGAGGAGCCTGGTAGGCTGCAGTCCATGGGGTTGCTAACAGTCAGACACGACTGAACGACTTCACTTTCACTTTTCACTTTCATGCATTGGAGAAGGAAATGGCAACCCACTCCGGTGTTCTTGCCTGGAGAATCCCAGGGACGGTGGAGCCTGGTGGTCTGCCGTCTATGGGGTCGCACAGAGTCGGACACGACTGAAGTGACTTAACAGCAGCAGCAGCAGAATATGTGCATTCCCAGTCCTGAGCACAATAGCTTCTTATGAAACAAATAGAGAAGACATTGACTTCTAGGAAAACAAGACTTTTTTTTCTTTTAGATTCAAGGTATTTGGAGGTATTACTTTATTCCTTATCACTGAAATTCTTCTATTGTGGTAATAAAAGTAACTGCAAAAGTACGGTCTCCAAAAATCACTGGATTATCTGACGATATGCATACCGGTTATTTTGTAGGATATTAGTGTCACTTCTGGGCTAACTACTTTTAGCAAGTACTGATTAAAAAGAAATATCTAGATAAGGAGGCTGGATAATTTGGGATCATAAACATTTTCCCAATATCTATGAAAATAAAATTTTAAAAATATTAAAATAACTAAAATGCACTAGTAGAAATCAAAATAGGAAACATACGTAACTTTGTGGTAAAAATCTCAAAAAGTGTTAGTCAAGGAAAGAACTACATGTGGTTCAGATAGGTTAGAGCATCAGCTGAACCAACAGCCATAGCAGTACTGAGGAAAGAATGATAACCAGCAAAATCTTTTGAAATTTTATCAGTATAGAAATAACTGGTTTCCTTTAATTAGAGAACTGAATTAGTGGAACAGAAAAAAGCAAAAATGTACAATGCAGGAAACTTCTCTTTAAATAAAGGGAGAAATAAATTGTAGATTGAAATGGCATGTGGTATGCAAGGAAAAGTTGATAAAGAAGAGTTTACATGGAAAACTCGTTCCAAATACAGTTGATTATTACAGGACACAGGTTTGAATTGTGGATTTTTTTCAATCATAAATACTGAGCACTACTCAGTCTCGGTTGGTATAATCTGTGAATGAAAAGATAGGAGGAACCAGGTACAGGAGTAAGTTATGCTGGAATTTTCCACTGCTTGTGGAGGGTCGGCATTCCTAACCCTTCCCTAAGTTGTTTAAAGATCAACTGTAAAAATAAAAAACCTTCAGTTGCTTTATGTAATAGGTATCTCCATCTTCTCTCTGACCTCATCTCCTGTTAATTCTTGACAGTACCATCTCTGCACTGTCTATACGTGCTTCCTCACGATCATTGAATTGAGTACACCAGGGTCGTCTGATAAGACTTCCTGATATTTCTATCCCTTCTACTTTATGTGTAGAGGTTCCTCATCAGATATACCCATGCCTGGATTCTTTATCCTCATAAGGTCCTTGTTCAAATATGACCTTCCCAATAAGGTTTATCCTGCCCATCACGTTAAAATGGACACATAATGTCCAATTCTTTCTGTACTATTTTCCTGCTTGATTTTCTCCATAGCAATTATTACCTTTGAATATATTATGTGATTTACTTTTCATTTTGGTTCTATGTGTTTTCCCTACTGGGACTCCCCAGGTGGTGCCATGGTAAAGAATCTGCCTGCTAATGCAGAAGACACAAGAGATGCGGATGCAGTCACTGACTCAGGAAAATCCCCTGGAGAAGGAACTGGCAGCCCATTCCAGTATTCTTGCCTGGAGAATCCCATGGACAGAGGAGTCTGGCGGGCTGCAGTCCATAGGGTCATAAAGAGCTGGACACAACTGAAAAGACAAACGCACACACATCCTCCCTACTATGTATGTATGCATGCTGAGAACAAGATGTTTTGTTTTTAGGGTTTTTTTTAAACTACTCTGTTTAATTGCTAAGAAAACCCACCAGCACATTGTAGATGATCAATAAATATCTATGAAATGATGCTTGTGGATTATTACATGCAAAAGAAGGCAGAATGCTGTGTTCAGGGAACAAATGGAAATGAATAGGTAAGGCATTAAGGTACCGGGGCTAAACCCCATTGGGGCAGTGCATGCTGGAGCCAGCGTGCACAGTTCACAGAGCCAGCTGTGAGTCTATCTTCCCAGCTCTGTATTCAGTAACATCATGCAGTAGTTTAAAACCAGCCCCGGGAGCTTAAACTCCCAAAATTAGCAAATGCAATACATGAGGACTTTTTCCCTCCTGGAGAGCTGGTTATCAAACATTTATCCGTATGTGACTATATAAGGGAAACAATGAAATCTGAAATCAGAGAATTTAAATTTGAACCCACCTCTGCACGTGTGCCTACTCAGTTGCTTCAGTTGTGTTCAACTCTGTATGACCCCATGGACTGTAGGCCGTCAGGCTCCCCTGTCCACGGGATTCTCCAGGCAAGAATACTGGGGTGGGTGGCCATGACCTCCTCCAGGGGATCTTCCCCACTCAGGGACTGAACCTGTGCCTTTTAAGTCTCTTGCATTTGCAGTTGGGTTCTTTACCAATACTGCCATCTGGGAAATCCCAAATCTACCTCTACTACTTACCAACTCTAATATGGGAAGATCATTTCAGGTTTCCAAATCTTGATTTCCTTCATTTTAAAGTGAGAGGCAGGCAACCTGTCACAATGTAGCTTGAGATAAAACACAGGAAAGTGACTGAGCTCCTGAACCTTGTTCACCCAGCTTCTCCCACCACTCATGGCTCCCCAGGCAGAGGAGAAAGTCCTGCTTTCCCCTCCCCTGGACTGGCTGGGTTGGAGAGTAGCAATATTCATTTGTGACACCTGGTTGATCCAGCTTCTAGTATTTTATTGATGATTTTACTTTCAGTGTAATATTGTAGCTTATGCTTTTCTTATTTAGTCTTGGTGTCAAAGATTTGCAAATCTCATTAAGTCAGTTGAGCATTCTCTAATATCTTATTTATTGGAGAAATGTTTTTATAAGATTCAAATTATTCCATCTTAAGTATTTGGCAGAACTTGCTTGCTTTGAGGCCTGGTGCTATTTTGACAGGTAGATTTCTTACTATGGATTCAATTTCTTTAAAAGTTATAAGGCTACTCAGGTTTTCTTTTTTTCTTGCTTCAGTTTATAGGTTATATTTTCCCAAGAATTTGTACGTTTTCATCGGTTAGTCAAATGTATAGGCCAATATACATTTGTAATATTTTCTATTTCTTTAAGCTATACCTTATAGGAGCTATGTACCACTTTTATTTGAACTGTTTATTTGTAACTTCTTTTTTATTTGTGAATCTTATGAGAAATTTGACCATTTTATTAGTCTTTCAGAGACCCCATTGTGGCTTTATTGTCTCTACTAAATATTTATTTACTATTACAAAGATTTCTCCTATCTTTATTATTTTCTTCCTCCTAAATTCCTTAGACTCATTTTATTCTTTTTCTAACATTTGCAAGTTGTGAACAGTTAGCTTCTTATGCTGGTCTTTGTTTTTCTTATCTAATATTAACATTTAGGAATATACATTTTCCTTAAGAGCTTAGCCCCACCCCACAAGTTTTGTTGTGTTATATATTCATTATTATGGGCTTCCCAGGTGGCTCAATGGTAAAGAATTCTCCTGCTAATGCAGGAGACACAAGAGACTTGGGTTTGATCCCCAGGTTGGGAGAATCACCTGGAGGAGGAAACGGCAACCCACTCCAGTATTCTTGCCTGGAAAATTCCATGGACAGGGCATCCTGGCAGGCTACAGTCCATGGGTTAACAGAGTCGGACACAGCTGAGTACATACATTAGCTCTTGATTCATAGCCAAATACTTAGTCAGTTTTCATAAAAGTTCCATATTTGCTTGTGACACATGTTCATTCTATAGATGTTGTTCTTCAGTTTAAGCTTTTTTTCTTCTTTTTTTGATTGCTGTTTTCTTATACTGTTCATTTCTCTTGTATGTGTATTCAGTTTTGTCTGTTTATTAATTACTGAAAGTGAAGTGACTCAGTTGTGTCCTACTCTTTGTGACCCCATGGACTGTAGCCCTCCAGGCTCCTCTGTCCATGGGATTTTCCAGGTAAGAATACTGGAGTGGGTTGCCATTTCCTTCTCCAGGGTATCTTCCTGACCCAGGGATTGAACCCAGGTCTCCCACATTGCAGGCAGACTCTTTATCATCTGAGCCACCAGAGAATCTAGTTACTGAGAAGTATGCTAAATTCTCCCACCTTACTGGTGTTAGATTTTCCTTGTGAGTCTTTCAATTTTTGTATTGATGTTGAGCTTAACCCAATAACTGCAAACAGTAGTATGTGAATGTTTATATCACATATCCATGGTAAATCTTTATCACTAGTAATGCTTTGTGGCATACAGTCTACTTTGTCTATTACTCATACAGCCATGCTGGTTTCCTTTTGTTTGGTTTTACCTGGTGTATCTTTTCCCTGTGCTTTGATTTCAACCTGCCCGAGTTTTAAGGAATTCAATCTGTCTATTGCAACACATACACCAGGATTTTGTTTCTCTCTTTTCCTTTCTTTTCAAATTGATTGATCATTAAGTTCATTTTTTTCTCTTTGTTTTCCTGGAGGTTATACATGATTTTTTAAAATCATTTTAGTGGTTATCCTTAAAATAATAACATGATTAATAGATTCAGCACAGTCTAAAGTTAATCATTCTCTTTATTTTCTTCTCACATAATGCGGGACCTTAGAACAGTTTAAAACTAATTCTCTATTAATGTTATCTCTATCCAATGTATCATTGTGATCTTTTTAACTTTCTAGAATCAAATATTACTGTTTGAAACACTTGGTGTTTGTTGACATCTGACCGTGTGTTTATCGCTTTCTTTGCTCTCCCCTCCTTAGCGTATCTCCAGTCTCCCTCCTGAGATTATTTCATTTGTTCACGATTTACTTTTTTTTTTCTTTTACTGAAACATATGTTATTGCCTATTCTTTTGTTATTATTTTTTGCTTGAAAATATCTTTGTCTTCATTCTTGAATGATAGTTGAGATATGAGTGGAATTCTTAATTAATGCTTATCTTTCTCACAGCATTTTTGAAGATATTAATCCTCTGTGTTCTATCTCCCATTATCACTATTGAGAAATTGTCTACCCACTGTGAGTAATCTCCTTATTTTCTCTGACTTTTTTTTTTTTCCTGTGATTGTCTCTTTTTTTCTGTGAAGAGAAGGGGAATAGCTTGCTGGAGACAAAGTGTCATGGGAAAGTGTTTTTCTTTTACAGTGATAAAAACTGTTTTCCATGTGGATAGGAGAGAATCAATGGAGAGGAAAATGGTGAAGAAACAGGAAAGAAGGAATACTTGATGGTTGAGGTCCAGAAGACTGCTGAGGACACAAGAGTATTCTGGCTGGATGAGCTTTAAAGAGAACCTAAATCAGCAAGGATGGAAGAATTATCTTGACTGGGTCATCTTCATATGCTGAGTTTCAGGTTTCACGGAGATGAGTGGTCCCTGCTTCCAGGGGTCCGGCAGGTGGTCTACATGAATGAAGCTGGCCTGCATTAAGCACATCTGCAGGTGTTACAGGAATGGTCGGATTTAGGAGGAACTGGTGCACTCAGGTGTATCAGCCCCAACAGATTGGATCTTGCGGAATATTGAAGCCAGGGTTGTGAGACATTCCAGTTCTTCAAAAGAAGCCAGAAGCTTGGACTTCATGTGAAATATCCTGATTTTATTTTGGTCTACATTTCAAGGAGAAGGAAAAGCCCAGTCTAACCAAGACCCACCTGCAAGCCAGGCTTGGCCCATGGACCACTAAATTCTAACCTCTCCCCATGAGAGCAAACAGTGGAGCACTGAAAATGATAGAGATTTGGAAGCAGGAAGCAGACATCACTGACCTTGGTTGAGGGAGTGTTAGTCACTGAGCCGGTAAGGCAAACACACAGTCAGGTGCACATATCAAGGGTCAATAGACTATGAACTGCCTGACTCAGCTGTTGTTCTAAAGCTGGATTTTTACAGTTGCTACAAATGAAGTCATCAATGGAAAAAAGGAGAAAGCCAGTGTCATCTTTTATCTTCTAAAGGTGCCTTCAGTCTCCACCCTGCCCTGACAGGTTTGTGCCCAGGAACCCTTGCACACGCTGACGCACTGCCTACTCCAAACATATCTAGGCATCTTCCTCCATCTTCCTGCCCCTCTTTACTTGCCCTCTGTTCCCTGGTACCAAAGCCTGAAGTGTGGGCTAGACAAAAGGGAGTGGCTTAAACTAGAAATAGAAAAAAAAGAGTTCTATCCAATTTCATCCCCTTCCCCCATGTTACCCCACCCTTGGACCTGAAGAAAAGGATGGCAGTTTCCTATGTTCAAAAGGAAGTCACATTCCCTTAATGTTGTAATCTCCTTGGCCCCATCTCTAACCTGGCAAGCCTGGGGAACACGGAAAATTTATATATCGAAAAAAGACTTTTAGATTAGCTCATGTTTTGTTTGGAAAACGTATGACTCTGTTTTGAGATAGTACAGTAATGCAGTTCCTTTATGGTGATGAGGGGAAAATGGTGACATTTCCTACACATAATAGCCTCATGGTTTCTTAGGAGGGAAAGCGTCTAGAGGAAATCTGCAAAAAAAATTGTTTCGTAAACTTAACAGAAACTTGAGATAAAAAAAGTCATTTTTGGCTCTAACTACAGTCATTGCTTAGTACCATGTGTGTATTTTAACAGACTTAAGAATAAAATATTTAATCATCTGCATACTAAATTATATCTGCAACTTTTTACTAGGAAATATTCAGTTTTAACACATGTCTGGTATTTAACACATGTCTCTTGCTGGGCTGGGCTGTGCTGTGCTTAGTTGCTCAGTTGTGTCTGACTCTTTGCGACACCATGGACTGTAGCCTGCTAGGCTCCTCTGCCTATGGGGATTCTCCAGGCAAGAATACTCCATGGCAAGGGTTGCCATGCCCTCCTCCAGGGCATCATCCCAACCCAGGGATCAAACCAAGGTCTCCCGCCTTGCAGGTGGATTCTTTACCATCTGAGCCACCAGGGAAGCCCATAAATACCAGAGTGGTAGCTTACCCTTCTCCAGGGGATCTTCCCATTCTCTTGTTGTAGGTGATCGTAATTGCTTCTCTATCGTGGTAAACCTTAAGTAGGACTGATAACGGCTCACCAGGAGCAAAGGTGTTAATAATGCCTAGATGGCTCTGCAAGGGATCTACAAAACCTTTGCACAGGTGGGACCATGAGTGTCAGCTCATTACTATGTCTTTGATGACTAGCCCAATGCCCGGCTTATGCTGGAGACTCCTTCACTATTTGTAAAATGAATACATGGTGAGTGTGTCTGAGACATATACATTAGTTTGCATATAACCATTTTGTTATTTTTTAAAGTTTGGCTATGTTTCAATGAGATGATTTTCATAATTAGGTACTTACCTTTAGATAGCATTTATACCTCATTGTGTTACTAGTAACTCAATAAATTTTGCTGTGTTGACATAGCTCTTTCACATAGAACTAATTAGTTCTGACTTTCCCCATTTAGCTGCTGAATTCCTTCAACACGGTGTAGACAGAACAAGAAAGTAATTTCTTGGAAATCCAAGAGGAGGTTTTAGTCCCTACTGCAACTTTCCTAAACTCTGTTGTGTAGAACATTCATATAACTCAATGTTAACACAGGTCTGCCAAGAAAAGCTTATGGTGGCCAAGTCAGTTTAGGAAATACAGCATTTGGTGCCCATATATCTGGGAGAGTCTCAGTGTATACTAGTTTATTAAGGGCTCCGAAAACTCCTTCAATAAAAGAAAGCTGTCCAATTTCATTTATTCAAGCACTC
The DNA here is from genome assembly GCF_029407905.1 of Bubalus kerabau. NCBI lineage: Eukaryota > Metazoa > Chordata > Mammalia > Artiodactyla > Bovidae > Bubalus > Bubalus kerabau. The sequence goes on along the minus strand of NC_073641.1, from coordinate 59,889,176 downwards.
CCAATTTTTTGACTATGGGAGCTGTTTCTAATGCTATTACGTGTTCCATACAAACAACTTGGAAAATAAGTTGCTTTTAGGTGCCCCCACTTATATTTATATCCTTGTGCTAACTCTGAATATATTCTAAATCAAATTGAATAATCATGAAAAAGAAATTTGAGCATCATTTCTTCTCTGCTTCTTGTAAGAGTTCTCTTTATTTCTTGAAAATATACAATAACCTCTAACGTATATGAAAATACACGAGGAGTAGTTAAATGGCCCAATGAAATTCTCCAGTTTCTAATGTATATTTTTCTAAGCCAAAAAATACTCTTTGAAAAGTGGTGAAATAGATACAACTGACCGTTTCAGTGACTATTTTCATTTTGTCCATGATAAATTCAAAATCCCCAATGGTATTCAGCATTGTCTTCATCTAGATCTAATTCTACTCTGAACACAAAATGCACAAGTCTGCTATTGGCAGAAAACTGTCTCTTGACATGCTTACATGCCATAGAATATGAAATGTTTTTGAGATGAGAGAAAAGTTGATACTGTCTGTGTCAACATGGTTTGGACTGCACTTTATAAGAAACTGAGACTCTGTTTCTATTAGGTTCACATACGTTGTTCCACCCTCGGGGAAACAAATATGTGCAGTAAACATATGAACAGAGCTATTGAGAACAGATGGAATTTATTTATTTCTAAATCCAAGAGCATACTCTATTACTCAAGAGTTTGATGCACCCACATTTTAAAAGCTGAGCAGCTAAATTGGAAAGCAGAAGTGCTTATGACTGAGAAGTCAGTGTCATTTGTTTTCTCTACACTTCTCCTTAGACATGCTCTGGAGGGTTAGTACAATTATCTTAGGTCTCAGGGCTTGTTTCTTTTTTTTTTTTTAATGGAAATGAGAATAACACCGAGCAGGATATTGATGTCTAAACCTGATTGTGTCTTTCTTATGAAGGATTAAAAAAAAAATACACACCATGATTTGACTGTGGAAGTTCTGGAACTAATCCATGCAGCTTGATTTCCTAAGCTTTGAAAAAATGAATTCCTAGATTCTAATGTCTGAAGAATGATGACTGAACAGACACAAGAAAAGCGTCTAGATGAACCAAGGGACAACTAAAATCAGGCATTAGCACACTCATATCTTTTCTTGTTCCAGCCTGAAAAAAAAAACAAACAGTTAAAGATATATGACTGAACATGAGTAGATCCACTGTGACTTCCTTACAAAAAAGCATGAATGGCACTATAAGAGAGGGGTTTCCTTGTACCATTTGTTTATAACAAGCACTTGGATGCTGTTGAACATGAGTCCTTTGTGGGAATCCAGATTTCCTTAGTCAATTATGATTCCAAGCTGGTCATCCAAACCACATGGCAGAGCTTGCCCTGGTCAGCTCAGCAGAAATACTTAACTATAACTACATTTATCTCTATCTGTAGCTCTCTACACACGGATGTATGCCTGCATGCTCGCTCAGTCATGTCTGAATCTTTGCCATCACACGGACTGTAGCCTGCCAGGCTCCTCTGTCCATGGAGTTCTCCAGGCAAGAATACTAGAGTGGGTAACCATTTCCTTCTCCAGGGGATCTTTTTAACCCAGCAAATGAACCTAAGTCCCTTGCATCGCCTGTTTTGGCAGGTGGGGTCTTTATCAGCTGAGCTACCAGAGATATACCCACAAATGCATATATACATATATATATATACTACACATATATACATATATATGGGTATCTATGTATACATGCATACATAGAAAGCATCACTATGAACAAAGCTAGTGGAGGTGATGGAATTACAGTTGAGCTATTTCAAATCCTAAAAGATGATGTTGTTAAAGCAGTGGCCACAGGATGGGAAAAGTTAGGTTTCACTCTAGTCCCAAAGAAAGGCAATGCCAACAATGTCCAAACAATTGCACTCATCTCACACACTAGTAAAGTAATGCTCAAAATTCTCCAAACCAGCCTTCAATAGGACGTAAACCATGAACTTCCAAATGTTCAAACTGGATTTAGAAAAGGCAGAGGAACCAGGGATCAAATTGACAACATCCGCTGCATCATCGAAAAAGCAAGAGAGTTCCAGAAAAACATCTACTTCTGCTTTATTGACTATGCCTAAGCCTTTAACTCTGGATCACAACAAACTGTGGAAAATTCTGAAAGAGATGGGAATACCAGACCAGAATACCAGATTTACCTCCTGAGAAATCTGTATGCAGGTCAAAAAGTGACAGTTAGAACTGAACATAGAACAACAGACGGGTTCCAAATTGGGAAAGGAGTGCATCAAGACTGTATATTGTCACCCTGCTTATTTAACTTATATGCAGAATACATCATGCAAAATACCAGGATGGATGAAGCATAAGCTAGAATCAAGATTGCCGGGAGAAATATCAATAACCTCAAATAAGCAAATGACACCACCCTTATTGCAGAAAGCAAAGAAGAACTGAAGAGTCTCTTGATGAAAGTGAAAGAGGAGAGTGAAAAAGTTGGCTTAAAACTCAACATTCAAAAAAGTAAGATCATGGCCTCCAGTCCCATCACTTCATGGCAAATAGATGGGGAAACAGTGGAAACAGTAACAGACTTTATTTTTGGGGGCTCCAAAATCATTGCAGATGGTAACTGTAGCCATGAAATTAAAAGATGCTTGCTCCTTGGAAGAAAATCTATGACTAACCTAGACAGCATATTAAAAAGCAGAGACATTACTTTGCCAACAAAGGTCTGTCTAGTCAAAGCTATGGTTTTTCCAGTAGTCATGTATGGATGTGAGAGTTGAACTATAAAGAAAGCTGAGTGCCAAAGAATTGATGCTTTTGAACTGTGGTGTTGGAGAAGACTCTTGAGGGTTCCTTGGACTGCAGGGAGATCAAACCAGTCAGTCCTAAGGGAAATCAGTCCTGGGTGTTCATTGGAAGGACTGATGCTGAAACTGAAACTCCAATACTTTGGCCACCTCATTCGAAGAACTGACTCATTGGAAAAGATTCTGATTTGGGGAAAGAATGAAGGCAGGAGGAGAAGGGAACGACAGAAGATGAGATGGTTGGATGGAATCACCGACTCAATGAACATGAGTTTGAGCAAGCTCTGGGAGTTGGTGATGGACAGGGAAGCCTGGCGTGCAGCAGTCCATGGGGTTGCAAAGAGTCAGACACAACTGAGCCACTGAAGTGAACTGACTGAACTGATGTATACATATACATGTGTGTACAAAATATATATGTATAAATGCACATGTATTTTCTCTGGTGGAACATCTTTATTTGTATCATGAAATTGACATGACAGGTCTGGAGAGCTAAGCTTCCCCCAGCTTCATCCCCACTATTCACACCTCATTGCTGCTATCAGCTCTCTCCTCACAGCCTTTATAACCAGGAGCCTCTGAGGCTTTGAGAGTAACTCTTCAAGAGAGCAGTTCCTCTAAAGTTAGTAAATTCTTGTTGACAGGGTTACAGAATTCCTCTTCTTAGATTATTTGTCCAAAACAGAGGATTCGCTACTTCTGGAATGATGTGGTTGCAGAGCAAACCCAGTTGCATAGAAATCTCTCCTTCGTTGTTGGTGGAAATGATTCTTGGTGTTTCTCATGCCTTTTGCTTTCCATGGGATGCAAGAGGAGTACGTTCCTCAAAATTTTTTGCTGTGGGGCTGGGGCTATGAAACCAACCAATGAAATGTACATGGCAGTGACTTGTGCTCCTGCCGGGTCTGATGTTCAAAAACACCCCATGAAAACTGTCCAGATTTCAAACCATCCATCCAGAGCTGACCAAATCCATCACACTTGTGTGAGAGAGAAATAAACTTTTTGTATCATGTTGTTGATTTGGGGGCTAATCTGTTGCGACAACTAGCAATGACTGTCCTGAGTAATAAGCTCAGAAAATAATCAAATAGGGTGGCTGTCAAGTGCTTTCATCAGATTTGGTCCCATTAAATATTCTCCTGTGGGTTGATCTCATTAGTAATGGGACAAAGTGTTCACAGGCCCCTCGAACATTTACCAATAGTCTAGGAATGTGAGATCACATGGAAGAAAGCATTAATAGCCTGAAGAAGAGTGTAAATGGGCCATCGGTTGTTATATTGTTTACCTTAGTGGAAGTCTTATTCACAGCCAGACTTCTATTTCCACATGAAATAAATGCTTCTTGGTCTTTGGCCTCAGGGATTTTGCAAATGCATATTATTAATTTCTGGGAACTGTGTCCCAGAGAGATGGGGAGATGACACTCCCATACAACTCAGGCAAGACTGCTTACTTTTAAGTGTATTTATTTGTTGTTGTTAGTCACTCAGTCAAGTCCAACTCTTTGCCATCCGCCAGGAGAGTCTGCCAGGCTCCTCTGTCCATGAGATTCTCCAGGCAAGGGTACTGGAGTGGGTAGCCATTTCCTTCTTTGGGGGATCTTCCCCACCCAGGGATTGAACCCAGGTCTCCTGCATTGCAGACAAATGCTTTACCATCTGAGCCGCCAGACTTAGCAGTCACTACTGCATATGCCGACCTGCTTCATGCTTCCATTTCAGTTAGTCTCATGTAGTGTTAATCTATATGTCACATTTCTGTTGAGAGAGGGAGAATGTAATTTGAAAACACTTGCAGGTTATCAAAAATATGGATAATCTTCCTGCAGACAAATAGACACTCTTGAGCCAAGTGACACTTTTGAAACCAGGAACAAATGGGTACGTCTGTCCGGCTAATGAGGTGAGGGGGGGACTGGGCCAAGGGGAAGAAACAATGGCCTTCAGGCTAGAAAGCCAGCTGACACATTCTTTTCTGACAGTTATGGCTGTGACCTTGACATGTATCAGGAATCATTTAATCTTTGAGAGCTTCAGTCTTTTCATTTGCAAGGTAGAGATAATAATATCTTCCTAGCCTATTTCACGTGTTCCTTTTAAGTTATAAATGAGGTAACATGCATGCAAGTGCTTTATAAAGTGTTATACCAATGTGTTATTGTAACTAAGGATTCTTAGTTGGAGAGTCATGAACCATAGTTGAAAAAGCACCAATGGGCATGCCATTCCCTTAGTAAACTCGAGAACCCTATGGGGGAAGGGGTGTGTTATAAAAAGTGAGGGCCTCAGGATCTTTCACCCCAAGAATCCTGCTTGCTCATTCCTTAGGATTAAGGTGCTGGGGGACACTTCCTTGTCCCTTAGAACTTTGGTGGTTGATTCCTGTTGGTGTTCTAACCTCAGAAATAAAATGCCATGTTTGCCTCTGGATTAATTAGCCCTTTAAGAAGAAGAACATAGACTTCACTGGAGGGGCTTTCAAAACAGAGAGAGAAAACATCCCAGAAACAGAAATCATGTGACACAGATCATAAAATTTCTCCTAAGCTGGATTTAATTAGAAGTTGCTGGAACGATTTGGCATACAAACAGCTGCTGTCAGATCTAAGCAGCGATTCCCAGCCTTGGAACAGCTGTATGTAGTTTTTCTCTGTCTTTCCAACTAGACCTAGGCAGAAAACCTGCAATGCCCTGGCAAGGCTTTGGCGTTATTCTCATGAGCTAATCAGATCAATCTAGACAAGACACGAAAAAGATTTGTATGTTTTATTTGCATATTTAAACAATCCTTTATCTTTTTGTTGCTGCTGTTATTGTTGTTGAAGCTGTCTTGGAATGTTTGCACTGTGGGCTCATGAACTATTTTGGAGGGAAATTATTTCGAAGCACCTGAAAAGTTCTCACAGTGTTGCAATGGGTTCTGTTATACTTTGAGCAGGTACTGGTTTTAGTTCTAAACTAAAGTCTTAAATTTAGGCTTGAGTCTGTCATACATGGTGAACTAAGTCAGAAAGAGAAAAACAAATATCATCTATTAACACATATACATGGAATCCAGAAAAATGGTGCTGATGAACCTATTTGCAGGGCAGAAATAGCAGTGCAGATGCAAAGAACAGACTTGGAAGGAGAGGGTAGGATGAATGGAGAGAGTAGCATTGAATATATACACTGTCAGTACTCTTGCCTGGAAAATCTCATAGATGGAGGAGCCTGGTAGGCTGCAGTCCATGAGGTTGCGAAGAGTCGGACATGACTGAGCGACTTCACTTTCACTTTTCACTTTCAAGCATTGGAGAAGGAAATGGCAACCCACTCCAGTACTCTTGCCTGGAGAATCCCACGGATGGGGGAGCCTGGTGGGCTGCCATCTATGGGGTCGCACAGAGTCAAACATGACTGAAGCGACTTAGCAGCAGCAGCAGCATGTGTAAAATAGCTAGTGGGGAGCTGCGGGATACCACAGGGAGCTCAGCTGGGCACTCTGTGATGACCTAGAGCGGTGGGATGTGGGGGGCACGTGGGAGAGAGACTCAAGAGGGTGGGGATATATATGTATACATATAGCCAATTCACTTTGTTGTACAGCAGAAACCAGCACAACATTACAAAGCAACTATATGCCAATCAAAAAAAAAAAGTTATACATGAGCTGGAGGCACTCCTCAGCTCAGATATTGAATCTGCTACTAGTTGTAATGAGCTGGAGGGAAAAGGGTCTTTGGATTTTGTTTTGAAAAATGAGAAGCCTGGAGAGACCTGCATTTGCCTTGGCTGGCCACCATACAAATGGGTTCTGGTGGTCGCTAGAAGAGGGTATGTTCATGCTTGACCTGAGCGTCTACCTAGGGGGACATTAATTCCAAATAGATGCGAAGAGTCAGACACAACTTAGCAACTGAAGAACACAACATACTTCCCTGGTGATCAATAGTTTTCCATAGTCATACACAAGGGAGTGCAGGGTGTGTATGTGTGTGTCTGTGTGAAGGCTCTTCTGAGGAGTTCTCAGGGGTTTACATCTGCTATGGGAGTGGTTCTGACTCTGGCAGGACAAACCCTCTCCCCCATAAAGCAGCTCTCAAGCTAGAAAAAATTCTCAAAACCAGCCATTTTCTAGCACTCTAGGAACTGATCAAAAGCATGCAGCAACATGAGAAGGTTTTATTCATGAACACTACTGAACCTTGGGGAAGAATGGTGTGGGTCTGTGGCATCATACCCAGGTGCTGCTGCTGATGCCCAGTTCTGTCCTTTGTAGTTCATCCAGGGCAGGGAGGACTGCCATAATGCCCACCAGCTTACTTGTCCCTGGAGAAAGGTGTTCATGTGACTGTCAGTTACAGCCACAACTCTGCGGCAAGCCAGTGGGCAGGGCCAGCAACTTGATATTTGGGGCGAGCCATATTTGGGTGGACCAGTCAAGGATTCAGCAGGGATTTGCAGGATGTGAGACAGCCTTCGGAGTTTGCTAAGCACTGCCGTATCTCCAGGGGACTGGAAGCTGTGGGCAGGCACAGCAGAGATGTAAGTGGTCGCACATCCCTGAAGATGGAGGCTGAACCCAGCTGCAGAGGAGGTGGGAGAGCCAGCCATTGGAGATCTTGCTGAATGTTCCTATATACTCTGCTAAAGATGCTGCTTTGATTTTGGAAATATCACTCTTGTAGCCATGAGGGACATGCAAAGGGTGTGAAACTGATGCTGTATTCCTCAAATTGAGCTCCCTACTCTCCAACGAAAGGACTGCATCAGAATCATCTAAGAAAGTGAAAGTCGCTCAGTCATGTCCAACTCTTTGCGATCCCATGGACTATATAGTCCATGGAATTCTCCAGGCCAGAATACTGGAGTGGGTAGCCTTTCCATTCTCCAGGGGATCCTCCCAACCCAGGGATCAAACCCAGGTCTCCTGCATTGCAGGCGGATTCTTTACCAGCTGAGCCACCAGGGAAGCCCAAGCATACTGGAGTGGGTAGCCTATCCCTTCTCCAGTGGATCTTTCTGACCCAGGAATCGAACTGGGGTCTCCTGCATTGCAGGCAGAGTCTTTATCAATTGAGCTATCAAGGGCTATGAACAAGCAGATTCCTGGGTTCCAGTCCAAATTTACTGAATCGGAAGCCCAGGTAGGGCCCAGGAACTGGCATTTTGCAAACACAGCCGGTGATTGTGATGCACACTTGCAGTCTAAGGGGCCTCCCCAGGACAGGCCTTGCCCTGCATCCTCTGCTTTAGCTCCTCTCTGAAGTGCCTAGATACTAGTATTTGATGAGCATTTCCTGAGTTGTTTTGCAGGTGTGAAAACTCTCGAACAAATGGAAGATGTTAACGATTTGATGACCATAAGCATATAGCCCCAGGCCTTCTGGGGCCTGAGGACTGATAATGTTAACCCACATGACATTACCCTGTTCCCTCACCATGAACCAGTCAGAGAATTGTGCAAAAGCTGATCAGGTACCCTGAGATACCCCCACTGCACCTACCCTTTTAAAATGCTTTGCCAAAACTGTTTGGGGAGCTTGAGGCTTTAAAGGGCTTGAGCAACCTTGCATATCTCCACAATAAACATTTCTCTGCTCCAAGCTCTGACGTTTCAGTTTGTTTGGCCTTACTGTGCTTTGGGCAGGTGAACTTGAACTTGCATTAACACTCTAGCCCCTGAGAACTGAGAGGCAAGTTTTCACGCAGGTGAGAGAGGAGAAAGTTTGAAATTAGGAAGAAGAAAAGAACTGAAACTTTTCAAACAAAGAGGAAATATCCTGGTATTTCAGTTGTTCCAACTGTTGTATATAAATATCTATATATTTTGGCAACCATGGCTTCCTTTTTGAATGATAGAATATCATCATTTATTTGGATGAACTATGAATAATGTATGTATTTCACCAATTCCAATGGACAGGATTTAGTCACGAATTTAAGCATATAATAAATTAATTATGAATCACTTGACCATGTAATTTATCATATTAAAAGGTATTTTGAGAGTTAATGAAGTACTAAAATCATTTAAATCTTTTAATTATTTATTTACTGAGCTTCAGTTGTTCTTATGTGTTGGTGTACAGATATACGGTTGTAGTCACAAGAATAGTTTTAAATATAAAATTACTTAAAAATGTAAAATATAACCATGTGCATTATATTAAAAGAAAACTTTATATTGATCATCTGAAGGTTTAAAATAACATGAGGTGAGTAGTCATGTATGGAACACATTCCCATACATCAATTGGTTTTTCAGGCATTCTCTCTTTAATACTATGTTACTGAAATTTTTCAAAAGATATTTTTATTTTCACTACAGGCTTATTTTTTGCATAAAGTTACATATCTTCTTTTTTAAGATTGTATTTTATGACTAATAAATATATAAATGTTGACACATTCATCTGACACTTCTCTGTAGACCATAATATTGTTAGTTAAAGAACTCTCCCCCTTCAGTCTCCTCTGTCCTTGGAATTTCCCAGGCAAGAATACTGGAGTGGGTTGCCATTTCCTTCTCCAGGGAATCTTCCAGCCCAGGGACTGAGACTGTGTCTCCTGCATCTCCTGAACTGGCAGGTGGATTCTTTACCACTGAGCCACCTGGGAAGCCTCAAGGGTGAAAGTGTCTCGTAGTTTAAGCAAAGTTGCTAAAAGTAAGCATTATCGATTTTCTCATTGAAGTCTACAAATATTTCAGCCCCAATAGTTTCATAAATACTGTCTTTTTCCTTCCATTCATAGCACATTTACTTGATAGATATTTTTATAAGACAAAGCATGTCTAAATTTTTCCTGATACCTTTGAATGTTCTACTACAAGCAGATACTGTGAAATCATAGGCCTTCTCATTATTAGTCCATTTTGATACAGAATATTCAGTTATCTAATTAAATATAAGAACTCCATTGAAGCATGGAAAATCAAAAATCAAGTTAGTCTGAAGTTCAGCTACAAAATATCAAAAGTAAGCCACTGTATTAGTTTCCTATTGTTTCTATAAAACATTATCACACTTAGTGGCTTTAAAACAAGACAAATTTATTTTCTTACAGTTCTAGAGGTCAGATGTTTAGTGAGGATTTCATGGTGCTAAAACGAGGATGCGGGCAGGGCCAAATTCCTTCTGGAGGTTTTGGAGCGGCATCCATTCCTGTCCTTTCCAGCTTCCAGAGGTGCCTACATTCCTTAGCTGGTGGCCCCTTCCATTTTCAGAGCCAGCAACAGCTGGTTGAGGCACAGGGCATCTCTCTGACTCTGACTCTTCCTTGGTTTCTCACCTTCACTTTGAAGGATCCCAGGGAGGCCTGGCATGCTGCAGTCCATGGGGTCCCAAAGAGTTGGACACAACTGAGGGACTGAACTAAACTGAACTGTGATCATATTGGACCCATCCAGATAATCCTGGATAATCTTAAAGTCAACTGATTAGCAACCTTAATTCCATGAGCAACCTTAATTCCCCTTTGCCATGAAATACAAAATATTCATAGGTTCTAAGGATTAGGGTATAAGCATCTTTGGGAGGCTATTATTTTTCTTATTTTTTTTAAAAAATTAAAAATATTATATTGACATATTTTATTTACTATGTTGTGTTAATTTCAGGTTTACAGTGATTTAGTTATACATATACCTATATCTATTCTTTTTCAGATTCTTTTCCCATATAAATTATTACAGAGTATTGAGTAAGAGTTTTCTGTGCTATACAGTAGGACCTTGTTGATTATCTATTTTATATATTGTTGTTTAGTTGCTAAGTTGTGTTCAATTCTTTTGCACCCCCGTGGACTGTAGCCCTGGAGACTCCTCTGTCCATGGTGTTTTCCAGGCAAGAATACTGAAGTGGGTTGCCATTTCCTACCACTTCCCAACATCCCAACCCAGGGATTAAACCCACATTGGCAGGTGGATTCTTTACCACTGAGCCACCAGGCAAGCCCATCTTATATACAGTAGGGTGTATATGTTGATCCCAACCTCCTAATTTATACCTCCTGCCCAGGTGGCACCCATCTATCTATCCCCTTTGGTAACCACAAGTTTATTTTCTAAGTCCATGAGTATGTTTCTGTTTTGTAAATAAGTTCTTTTGTATCATTTTGTAAGAGTTCATATATAATTAATATTATGTGATATTTTTCTTTTTCTGTCTGATTTGTTTCACTTAGTATATTTGAAATGGAGATATTAGTTATAAGAAAAGGTTAACATAAAGAGATGAGAAATTGATGATCAAGTTACAGATGTAAACACATTACATTGGAAGAACCTGATTCATTCCATGTGTGTATCACACATTACTAGACAAGTGGTAATAGAAGAAATTCAAAGTATGAAGCAGAGGTCCACTAATATTCTGGCTTATTTTATATAAATAGTAAAATTTGGCTAAAACATGAAAACTCAGGTCAAATGTTACTGTATGAGATCAGATCAGATCAGTCGTTCAGTCGTGTCCGACTCTTTGCGACCCCATGAATCGCAGCACGCCAGGCCTCCCTGTCCATCACCAACTCCTGGAGTTCACCCAGACTCACGTCCATCGAGTCAGTGATGCCATTCAGCCATCTCATCCTCTGTCGTCCCCTTCTCCTCCTGCCCCCAATCCCTCCCAGCATCAGAGACTTTTCCAATGAGTCAACCCTTCGCATGAGGTGGCCAAAGTACTGGAGTTTCAGCTTTAGCATCATTCCTTCCAAAGAAATCCCAGGGCTGATCTCCTTCAGAATGGACTGGTTGGATCTCCTTGCAGTCCAAGGGACTCTCAAGAGTCTTCTCCAACACCACCGTTCAAAAGCATCAATTCTTCGGCGCTCAGCCTTCTTCACAGTCCAACTCTCACATCCATACATGACCACAGGGAAAACCATAGCTTTGACTAGACAAACCTTTGTTGGCAAAGGTTTTGCCAACAAAATGTCTCTGCTTTTGAATACGCTATCTAGGTTGGTCATAACTTTCCTTCCAAGGAGAAAGCGTCTTTTAATTTCATGGCTGCAGTCACCACCTGTAGTGATTTTGAAGCCCAGAAAAATAAAGTCTGACACTGTTTCCACTGTTTCCCCATCTATTTGCCATGAAGTGGTGGGACCGGATGCCATGATCTTCGTTTTCTGAATGCTGAGCTTTAAGCCAACTTTTTCACTCTCCACTTTCACTTTCATCAAGAGGCTTTTGAGTTCCTCTTCATTTTCTGCCATAAGGGTGGTGTCATCTGCATATCTGAGGTTATTGATATTTCTCCTGGAAATCTTGATTCCAGCTTGTGTTTCTTCCAGTCCAGCGTTTCTCATGATGTACTCTGCATAGAAGTTAAATAAACAGGGTGACAATATACAGCCTTGACGTACTCCTTTTCCTATTTGGAACCAGTCTGTTGTTCCATGTCCAGTTCTAACTATTGCTTCCTGACCTGCATACAGATTTCTCAAGAGGCAGATCAGGTGGTCTGGTATTCCCATCTCTTTCAGAATTTTCCACAATTTATTGTGATCTACACAGTCAAAGGCTTTGGCATAGTCAATAAAGCAGAAATAGATGTTTTTCTGGAACTCTCTTGCTTTTTCCATGATCCAGCAGATGTTGGCAATTTGATCTCTGGTTCCTCTGCCTTTTCTAAAACCAGCTGAAACATCAGGAAGTTCACGGTTCACATATTGCTGAAGCCTGGCTTGGAGAATTTTGAGCATTACTTTACTAGCATGTGAGATGAGTGCAATTGTGTGGTAGTTTGAGCATTCTTTGGCATTGCCTTTCTTTGGGATTGGAATGAAAACTGACCTTTTCCAGTCCTGTGGCCACTGCTGAGTTTTCCAAATTTGCTGGCATATTGAGTGCAGCACTTTCAGAGCATCATCTTTCAGGATTTGGAATAGCTCAACTGGAATTCCATCACCTCCACTAGCTTTGTTCGTAGTGATGCTTTCTAAGGCCCACTTGACTTCACATTCCAGGATGTCTGGCTCTAGGTGAGTGATCACACCATCGTGATTATCTGGGTCGTGAAGATCTTTTTTGTACAGTTTTTCTGTGTATTCTTGCCACCTCTTTTTAATATCTTCTGCCTCTGTTAGGTCCATACCATTTCTGTCCTTTTTCGAGCCCATCTTTGCATGAAATGTTCCTTTGGTATCTCTGATTTTCTTGAAGAGATCTCTAGTCTCTCCCATTCTGTTGTTTTCCTCTATTTCTTTGCATTGATCGCTGAAGAAGGCTTTCTTATCTCTTCTTGCTATTCTTTGGAACTCTGCATTCAGATGTTTATATCTTTCCTTTTGTCCTTTGCTTTTCGCTTCTCTTCTTTTCACAGCTATTTGTAAGGCCTCCCCAGACAGCCATTTTGCTTTTTTTCATTTCTTTTCTATGGGAATGGTCTTGATCCCTGTCTCCTGTACAATGTCACGAACCTCATTCCATAGTTCATCAGGCACTCTATCTATCAAAATAGGTGTAAGGTGGGAAAGTAACAGCACCTATAATCATCTTGCATGTGAGGTAGCTATTATTTTTATTATCTTCATTCCCATTTATGATGGAAAATTGAGTGATGGTAGGTGGGTAGGAAACCAATCAAGTTCATGTATTCAGTGTAAAGAGCTTGTAAGTTTTATCCCAGAGCTAGTGATTTTAAAATCATTATAGAATTCTTCCAATCATTTGGAGAATGATTGAGAATATGTAGAAGAATGTATTTTTAGAAATGGTTTCAATAACATCTCCCATCCACATACAATGCGTACAGTGTGATTTTGAGATTCTATTGAGAGGTGGGGTCTCTCATTCCTCCACTAGAAAGTGGGTGGACCTGTGACTGGATAGTGACTTGTAGGTTATGAAAGGCATTACATTTTTGACCTGATTCTCTTGAGCTTTTTTCCCTTGGAATCCAGCCATGCTGTGGGGAAGCACAAAGGTGCCTCATGGAGAAGCCTGTATGGAGAGGGACAGGTAGTGAGCAGCGGCTCTCCAGGGAAGGAGGGAGCTATTTTGGGGGTTGCTAGCACAGCTCAGGTGAGTGACCCCAGATGACACACTACCTAGAGCATGTTGTATTCAGATTTGTCAGCAAAATAAGTGATTGCTCTTACTCCGAGTTTCTAAACTTGGGGGTGATATTTGACCCAATAATAGTTGACTAGGATGGATAGGATGATTTCAAGTTTCTAAATTCGACTAATTGGCTCTCTTATCTCACTTCTATAACTGATGTTTCCTAGAAACTTGATTTCATGGTTGGAAGATCAATGGTTGACATCCGATGGAATATATTTGGATGTGTGATCTTCCTCTGCTAAGAAATGCACTGTAGGATCTGAGGGCAGAATTCCTCTTGCTCAAACAGGGGAAACCAGTTCATACATTTAGTGTGTTTCATTCTTGAGGCTTCTGAAGTGTTAGTGCTGAGACAAACAGGAAGCTATTAATTCAAGCCATTGCAACAGTGTTTTTTTCTGCTGCACTTTTGATTCACATGTGGGACTTTAAAAGGTAATGATGAGTGTGTGCTACTCCCATACCCCAAACATTCTGACATTGGTTTTTGGGTGGTGCTTGGATATTAATGTTTAGCAAAGTTTCCCAGGTGTTTATAATGTGCATTTATGTGTGCAAGCTTCTCGATTAATTGGACAGGATGCCATTAATTAATTGGCATCTAAAATTCAATGCTTAGAGAATTCTAAAATGAAGACAAGAGGAAACAAGGATTAACTACTGAGGGTGAAATAAAAGTGGTTTGGACCCTTGGAAGAGCTATGGAATATACCCCACAGGCAACACAGTGGGGTCTGATGTGTATTTGTATAGTTCAAGTTGGTTCTCTTAAAAAGACCTCTGGTAGTTATAGGGGCAACTCCCCCAGATCCAGTTATCCTCTCCTCTGGACTCATAGAGATTGAATTTCTGGCTCTGTCATGCTTTAGTGGGGTCATGAGACCAGCATTGGCCAATGAGGTGTGGGTTGGAGCATGTACTAGCAAGTTCAAGCTCCTCCAGAATGTTCTCTCTCTGGCATAGAAAGAGGCAAGACTTGAAATACGGTTTTTCCATCAACACAGCTCACTGAGAGATTAGGCAGAAAAGAGCACAACTGCCAATCCCTGATGGAAATATTGGATGAGGGAGAAATTACATCTATTTTTTGCTTGAAGCCACTGAGATTTTGAATTGTTTGTTACTGCAGCATAACCCATCATATCCTGACTAATACAAAGGCTGAGCAAGATAGGCATGCATCTCTCTGTAAGAAGTTAGAATTCCTATCCTTCTGAAGCCACATTTTGCCCAAGACTCCTTTATAGGAAATAAGATTATAGAGAATAGAATTTTAGTTCATGCTTCATGAATTAAAGCAACATGCTTTGACTTCAAGTCAGAGAACCAAGTATTTTATTTAGAAATCAGTATTTGGAAAGCTGGAAGCTTTCCCCTAAGGGTAAATTGGATATGATGCCAAGTTCACACTCATGGAATTAATTGACTGCTCTACTTTCAACAGAAGGTATCAAAGCTTTCCATATTAGTGACCCATGTAAAACAAACCTTACCACATGGACTGTGGTTTTCAAGAAAGCTTCTATTAAATGAACTACTCAATATACATTTACCGGGGTGGGGGGACGGAAGGGGGAGAATGGAAAAACATACACACATACTTAGAATAGCCCTTTTTGTGCTTCTTTTTTATACCCAAAGCCTTTTAAAAGAACTTTTTGGTATTCAGAAGTCAACATTAGTGGCAGAACTTACTTTAATCACAGACTTCTTCTTAGAGCTGGAGCATAGGAGAAACTAGTTCTTTTAAAAACAGTCTACATGCAGAAATCCCATTATGTGAACATTTTGATCAATTTACTGAACTTTTGGTGGTCCTCATTGCCATGGAAATCCTTAAGGATACCTTCAGCCACAGCCTCATTCCTGTAAGCCTTTACTTTCTTTCCTATGAACTTCAAGATTCAGCTTACCATTTCCTGTGCACTCTTTCCTGGGCTTCTCTCCCTTCAGAACTGTTTTTGGAAAAGCTTCACATTCCTGAAAGCAAACACAAAGCTGTAGCAGGATATTTCTGGAATTAATTTCTGAATTTTTCACCTAGTATTTCCTTTTCCCCTTTGCATTCAATTAAGATTATGCCTATAGACGAGGCAGAGGAGCCTGGTGGACTACAGCCCATGGCGTTGCAAACAGACGGACATGACTGAGTGACTGAGCACGCAACATAGACAAGGCTGAGAGCAAGAAAGACCTGTGGTCTCTGACATTTAATGGTTGGGGCATGATATTCAGACAAAAGATTTGACCAGTAGCAGGAGGAAAGTAAAATTTCATTCTAAACCTGCTTAACTACAAAAGATGCCCCTGGTTGGAGGAAAGACAAAAAGAGTGTATCCAGTGTATTAATAGAAGATTTGAGTGATAATAAGGCCAACAGATTAGATGATGAAGATAGATCGTTACTCACAGTTCCTAAGCGGAAGCTCATACCATACCATGTAGGGCCATACAGGGAGGCACCAGGGCCAGTCAGGAGGCAGAGGGAGGGGAAAAACAGGATATAAGAACATTTATTGCAGTTTCTTGGGAAAACCAGGAAAGGCAGGGCAAGCAGGTTTAGGATTGTCTAGTTTAAATATTATTGGGTTCTGGAGCATAGGAACTGTCCATAGTCATCTGATACCTGGTCCTGGGGTGGTGAGGGCAGGTGAATTCCCCTAGAGTATGTGGACATATTTGAAAAGATGCTAATCCCCAGGCATGGCAGAGAGGTGGAAGAAAGTCCTAGGCCCCACACCTGCTTATCTATACAGGCCAAAAGATGGGCACTTCTGAGAGAGCTTATATAATTTAACCTGTCCCCTTCTCCTACGCCAAAGCATGTAAGCCTCTGAGAACTCTGAGATGACCTGGGGTTGGGGAGTGATTAGCAGGGTGACCACATACAGACAACAAGACACATTTGAGAGCACTTATAATCAGGCTGGGAAAATATAATGTAAGCCAGGACCATCCCAGGCAAACCAGGACACATGGTCTCCTGGCATTAACCCTAAAGAAATTGGATTTGTTTCCTGTTATTTGGCTGAAGGGAAGTTCAAAATGGAAACCAAGTCAATCTACGGAAAATAAAGTTCCTGAGCTAGACCTATTGTATATATCATTTCCCTTGTAAGGGTTTTATAACTGATTCCCAGCCCCCACCCCTAAAGAAATATTTATTGGGAGAGAAGGGAAAAGCTGTCAAGGAAGGTTGCAACTGTGCCAGTAATTGCTTCTGGTCATCCCAGCCATGATTTGAGCTCCCATTCTGTCGGCAGATTGTGTCTTCACATCCATCACGCCTGAGTGCAGGAGAGTCATCCAACTCCTTTCTTATCCTGTCCTTGCAGTCCCTGGGGGATATAATATATGTTTCTAGCTTTACCTGATGGAGAAGGCAATGGAAACACACTCCAATACTCTCGCCTGGAAAGTCCCATGGATGGAGGAGCCTGGTAGGCTGCAGTCCATGGGGTAGCGAAGAGTCAGACACAACTGAGCAACTTCCCTTTCACTTTTCACTTTCCTGCATTGGAGAAGGAAATGGCAACCCACTCCAGTGTTCTTGCCTGGAGAATCCCAGGGACGGTGGAGCCTGGTGGGCTGCCATCTATGGGGTTGCACAGAGTCGGACACGACTGAAGCGACTTAGCAGCAGCAGCAGCAGCAGCTTTACCTGAAGGCAGAGTTAGGAAAGAACAGAGCCATTCGGATGTCCTCAGACCCTTCCAGACAGGACGGGAAGCATCCTCATGTGCAGTAGAAGACTTCTGTTCTCACAGCCCCTCTGTGTTGGTTAGCAGTGGATTCACGATCCAGAGCCCTCCACATCCTTTTCCTCAAGGAGATGCACTTCACTGCCAGGTGGAAATAATGAGTTGATCATCACGCAGATGATAATAAAATATGTTTTGTTTGCATGTGTGTGTTGAAGACTTTTAAGGTGTCCAGTTTGTAAGAACAAACAGATGGTGAATTAAAGGTGCATAGTGGTGTCGCCTCATTGCCAAATGTGGTAATCACATTTTCATCAGAGATAATCTCACTCATCAGAGCCAGGACACCTCCTTGGGCAGGAAACAGACATTTTTTGATTAGTATGCATATTTTCATGAATTGTTTATGCTATAAGTTTATAAGAAAGAGACATCTGTATTTCGTACTTTTAAAAAAAATTTGAGATATGACACTAAAGAAACTAACTGTTCGACGATCTAAGGGATTTTTTGATATATATGTTAGTCACTCAGCTGTGTCCAACTCTTTGTGACCTCATAGATTGTAGCCCGCCAGGCTACTCTGTCCATGGGATTTTCCAGGCAAGAAATACTGGAGTAGGTTGCCATTCCCTTCTCCAGGGGATCTTCCCAACCTAGGAATCAAACCCAGGTCTCCCCTGCATTGCAGGCAGATCCTTAACCATCTGAGCCACTAGGGAAGCCTAAGGGATATTTTGAAGTTAGATTTTATTCTCATTCTTTTTCCTAAAACAATGAGTAGTTAGATATCTAGTACAAATCTCTAGGTTGGAAAGTTACCCCGGAGGAGGAGATAGCATCCCACTCCAGTATTCTTGCCTGAAAAACCCCATGGACAGAGGAGACTGGCAGGCTACAGTTCATTGGGTAGCAAAGAATCGACTAAGTGACTAAGCACTGAAGCATGGAGTCTTTTTGAAGAACTTTTCTTCAAAATTCTCGTTTTCATCAGTGAAAAACCCTTTATCTTTTATTGTTTCTTTTCACAAAGATGATATATTTATAACATTCTTGGGCGATTGATGAGTTTCAGCTACAACTTACCTTAATAAACCAAGTTTTTCAATTATTACTATGCTTTCATATATATTTTATTTTGCAATTCCTCACAGACACAATTTTTGATTAGCACTAAATGTATAGAATTTGCATAATATAAGCCTGTGTCTTTAAAACTCTTAGCAAGCTTGAGGATTTTCAATATTTGTTACAAAGAGTTGAGCAGGGAATAGAGCCAAAATTTTGCATGTGTTTTTTTACCAGTGAGATTTATAGAGGGATTGGGTGTATTTTTTACAACATCAATTCCTGCCTATCTATTGGATGTATAAAATTTGAATATTTAGTATGATTGTGCACAGAGTATTATGAACATAAACCAGGTATAACATTATTTTCTGCTTCTGGCAGTGTGATTGGTACCAGGAGTAGTTTCAGGAAAGTGTTAACCACTCAGTTGTGTCTGACTCTGCAACTCTGGCTGGGCTGTAGCCCACCAGGTTCCTCTGTCCATGGGATCCTCCAGGCAAGAATACTGGAGTGGGTTGCCGCTACCTTCTGCAGGGGATCTTCTTGACTCAGGGATCAAAGGATCTCCTGCATTGCAGGTGAATTCTTTACCTTCTGAGTCACCAGGAAACATACTCTCAAAATGTGTTTCTGGGATTGGATAGTTCTTAATATTGGATGAGGACTTGAATAACATTGTTATGCGCAGGGAGGTGGGAAGGTGAGGAGGACACCAGTAACCTAAGGCACGCGATAGTCTCATGGTATTTCATATTATCTGTGGTAACATGGGATGAAGTGCAAGTGTAGGGCACGGCATTGGGAAAGCCAGTGTCTATAGCATTTAGTCACTATGGAAACCTTAGTAATTACAAAGCTTCCCCTGTAGCTCAGTTGGTAAAGAATCTGCCTGCAATGCAGGAGATCCAGGTTCGATTCCTAGGTGGGAAAGATCCCATGGAAAAGGAAATGGCAACCCACTACAGTTCTCTTGCCTGGAGAATCCCATGGACAGAGAAGTCTGGAGGGCTACTGTCCATGGGGTTGCAAGAGCTGGACTTAACTTAATGACTAAACCACCACAAAGGCTGTAGCCTCACCTGGTCTGGTAGAAGTCTTATTGTTCCATCCCTCTTCACTAACCTCCCCTGATGTTTTTTTTATCAATTTGCCTATCAATAATGATGCTATTGGCTAGGAATGCCCGGGGCACTCATTTGAGAAAGTATACCTGTCCTGAGCCAGAACAGACATTTCTGGGAAGGGAAACAATGTTATGGTTAGACTGGCCCTTCGGTTTCTTACTATGATTGCAAGATGTACCACAGCATCAGCAATTAGAAACTTTGAAAAAAAAAAAAAAAGATAAATTACTCACAAGTCCTAGAGGATACACGGCATGCAGAAGGGCCACACAGTGAAGTTGCAGGTGGAAAGGAAGACTTGTGGCCCTGCCATTGTTGAGTTTGAAGGTGGGGAGTCTATGGCTTTACTCTTTATTGGCGAATTTAAAACAAATGAGTAGGAATTAGGGCCCAGGCGGGGAGGGGGAGATATCTCAAGTGGTATGTAGGTTACCCAGGGCTTCTATAAGAACATCATGGGTGGGAAAAGTTAGTTTCTTACCTATTTGTTTTACTAGTAGCTCTGCCATACAGCTGGTAATACGTCTTTGAAATGGATGCCTTGGCAATTAAAAGCTTAAAGTTAGCCACTTAGAGTCAAAAAGTTTAATGCCAGGCACTTATACTGTACCCTCCCCCTGGGATGGAATGTATTTCGTATCCCTTTGACTTTGGGCTTGGCCATGTCTCTTGCTTTGGCCAATGAATGGAATGTGAGCAAATGAATGTGATGTGAAAAGAAGTGTTAAATGAGTATGTATTTTTATAATCAATAAATCATGTAATAATAAACATTGTATTTTATTATATATTTTATAAATTTTGTATGAAAGTGAAAGTTTTTTTTTCCCAGAAAAACATCTATTTCTGCTTTATTAACTATGTCAAAGCCTTTGACTGTGTGGACCACAATAAACTGTGGAAAATTCTGAAAGAGATGAGAATACCAGACCACCTGACCTGCCTCCTGAGAAATCTGTATGTAGGTCAGGAGGTAACAGTTAGAACTGGAAATGGAATGACAGACTGGTTCCAAATAGGAAACGGAGTACTTCAAGGCTGTATATTGTCACCCTGCTTATTTAACTTATATGCAGAGTACATCACGAGAAATGCTGGGCTGGATGAAGCACAAGCTGGAATCAAGATTGCTGAGAGAAATATCAATAACCTCAGATATTCAGATGATACTACCCTTATGGCAGAAAGTGAAGAAGAACTAAAGAGCCTCCTGATGAAAATGAAAGAGAGAGTGAAAAAGTTGGCTTAAAGCTCAACATTCAGAAAGCAAAGATCATGGCATCTGGTCCCATCACTTCATGGCAAATAGATGGAAAAACTGTCGAAACAGTGACAGACTTTATTTTGGGGGGCTCCAAAATCACTGCAGATGGTGACTGCAGCCATGAAATTAAAAGACACTTACTCCTTGGAAGAAAAGTTATGACCAACTTAGACAGCATATTCAAAAGCAGAGACATTACTTTGCCAACAAAGGTCTGTCTAGTCAAGGCTATGGTTTTTCCAGTAGTCATGTATGGATGTGAGAGTTGGACTATAAATAAAGTTGAGTGCTGAAGAATTGATGCTTTTGAACTGTGGTGTTGGAGAAGACTCTTGAGACTGCAAGGAGATCTAACCAGTCCATCCCAAAGGAAATCAGTCCTGAATGTTCATTAGAAGGGCTGATGTTGAAGCTGAAACTCCAATATTTTGGCCACCTGATGCGAAGAACTGACTCATTTGAAAAGACCCTGATGCTAGGAAAGTTTGAGGGCAGGAGGAGACGGGGATGACAGAGGATGAGATGGTCGAATGGCATCACCGACTCAATGGACATGAGTTTGAGTAAACTCCGGGAGTTGGTGATGGACAGGGAGGCCTGGAATGCTGCAGTCCATGGGGTTGCAAAGGGTCAGACATGACTGAGCAACTGAAATGAACTGAACTGAATGAAAGTGAAGGTGAAAGCCACTCAGTCGTGTCTGACTCTTTGTGACCCCATGGACTATAGAGTCCATGGAATTCTCCAGGCCAGAATACTGGAGTGGGTAGCCTTTCCCTTCTCCAGGGGATTTTCCCAACCCAGGTATTGAACCCAGGTCTCCTGCATTGAAGGAGGATTCTTTACCAACCCAGCCACAAGTGAAGCCCATAAATGATCATCTTTTTATTTAATAAAAATGTGTATATTATTAAATAAATAGATGAATGATAGTTAGTTGGACAGATAGATAGATAAACGAACTTACTTCTATGGCCCCAAGATTGCTGTTAGAAGAGCTTATCCCTGCTAGTTGCTGATCTTCAGCCTGGTTTTCAGAATGAAACAAGTGGGACAGAAATGAACTTGACCTGAGGCTAAATCCATGCGGCTAAGTACAGAGCAAAGCCACTTCCGCCATCCCTCAGGCCTGGGGTCAAGAAAAGCCAGTGCTGTATTGGTAGCTAGTGACTTTTCACTAGCTTTCAACTGATAGGTTGTTATACAGCATTAGCTGACAACTGACTACAACAACTGGCTTGCACCCCATAAAAACAAATATTCACTTAAGAATGTGCATGGAGAGCCAGAAGCCTGCAACGGCAGCTTTTAAGTTTTCTCTTATCTCCTGCAGACATGAGGCAGATGTGATGAGGATGAAGCTGTGGGTCTGATTGGAAGGATTTCAGAGATATAGGGCCAATTAAATGCTTCAGAAAGCCTCTTACTCTAAAGCAGAAACTTGCATCAAGATGGGCTCTGAGAAGCAGAAATGTCCGCTGCCTGCTGGCATCTTAAAACTGAGACCAGCCCTGCCTATGCACCTATCTTTCATCTGTGGCCCAGAAAGTGCCTTGTTCATTAAACTTCCTCTACAGAACATCCTTTTCATCACATCCAGTCTTTCTCTCCTTTGGCTATCTAAGAATAACAGGAGGCATTGAGCCATAACTTCCTATAATAGGCAAATTTCTCATTGCAAATCCAAAATTTGTAAAGGTCCTAACTGTAAGCCCCTTAAATGCAGGGGCTATACCTCAATCCATCTCACTTCCCATATCAGTACCTGCAACTTACAGGTGCTCAATCAATCAATATTGTTGTTTTGTTCCCAATGGAAAGAGAAATTTGATACCTGTAGTTTTTTAAGAGAAGCAATACAGCATTTTCATGGCATTAAAATGCTGAAGAAGATTCTTGAGAGCCGCTTGGACTGCAAGGAGATCAAACCAGCCCAACCTAAAGGAAATTAGTCCTGAATATTCACAGGAAGGACTGATGCTGAAGCTGAAGCTCCAATACTTTGGCCACCGGATGCAAAGAGCCGACTCATTAGAAAAGACACTGATGCTGGGAAAGACTGAAGGCAGGAGAAGAAGAGGGTGACAGAGGATGAGATAGTTGGATGGCATGACTCATTCAATGGACATGAACTTGGGCAAACTCCAGGAGATGGTGAGGGTCAGGGAAGCCTAGTGTGCTGCAGTCCATTGAGTCGCAAAGAGTCCAGACACGGCTTAGGGACTGAACAGCAACAGCAGCAGTGTGCACTGACAGTCTGTTCTCCACAGTACTCATGAGGGTGTAAGCTGGGGTAGACAGGGAGTGAAAGACCAAAAGCTAAATCATAATTCTCATTTTCCATAACTGCCATCCACCTATCCACCCCCTATTTTCGCACACCTTCTATTTGACATCCTCCTCCTCATGATGAGTTCCCTAAGATTTAACTCCCTTTAGCAAAAGTTTCTGTTGGCCTAATATTCTGCTATGTAACTCTTTGCTCCATGAAATTTCAGTTGACATTCAGGAAGAGGAAAATATGTTTGGGGTTAAAGTAGCAAAATTGCAAACACAATTGATTCCTCCTTAACTAACGAATAGTGAGACATGTATAAGAGACTCAAAAACTGCTCTCTCAATTTGATCATTAAGTGTAATACAGAAAATAATGGAAAGCTAATAATTCACTTCATTTCCATTGTTTATGTTATGTATGATCAACAGTGTAGAAATTGCTCTCATTCATAAATAGTCTCCATATGGCATCAGATTATTCATCCTGTCTCACAACCTGCAAATAATTTGCCCCCATGATGCCGACTTTTAAGTGTATTAAATATGAGGTTTTCAAAGTCATAGAATTTGTACACTTTTTTTGAGGTAACAGTCATGGTTTGTCTAATATTATAGAGATTCACACAGAGATTCAACCAAAGATTTTTTTTAAATTTAAATTTATTTATTTTAATTGGAGGCTAATTACTTTACAATATTGTATTGGTTCTTTAATTTGGTAAAAGACGTAAGTTGGTCAACAAAACTGATTGTGGTCCTTATTCTTATTTTGTAACTCCTTGACAACGTTGTGATAGCAAGGAGGAAGGTACCTATTTAAAAGCCAAGTCAAGGGATGACTTTTAGTGAGAGAAGGTTCTTCTGCAAGTCCTACTGAAGGTAACGAGCTCCTTGTGGGAAATTAGGAGAAAACCAGACTTCTATTTGCATGAATAAGATCTCCATATGGCTTCAAGAAGTGTGTGCATATGTGTTTTTAAAGTAGCTTGCTCTTTCCCACGATCATAGGAAGAAGATCATGCTCGAAGAATTTCAGTTTAAAATAGCCATGCAGCTGTGGTTTTTCAAAAACTCAATCATATATATACGTGCTCAGTTGCTTAGTTGTGTCTGACTCTTTGTGACCCCATGGACTGTAGCCTGCCAGGCTCCTCTGTCATGGAATTTTCTAGGCAAGAATACTGAAGTAGGTTGCCGTGTCCTCTTCCAGGGGATCTTCCCAACCCAGGGATTGAACCTGCATCTTGTGCAATTCCTGCATTGGCAGGGAGATTCATTACCATTGCACCACCTGGGAAGCCTATATACATATATTGAAAATAAATATTGAAAGAAAATAAGTCAAGGGACAAAGAAAATTATGTGAAACAAACCCCAAAAGGCATATTATTGCAACAACAGAAGTTTGATGACTTCTGTACAACTGATTTTCAAGCCTTCTGTGAAAGACTTCAACATGAAAACATGTCAGTTCTGTCTCCCTTGCCACGTACTCTCTGTGCAGATGGGGTGGACTACAGAAAAGTCCTTACTCTTTGCCCTGGTGGCTCAGACAGTAAAAGCATCTGCCTGCAATGTGGGAGACCCCTGGGTCAGGAAGATCCCCTGGAGAAGGCAATGGCAACCCACTCCAGTACTCTTGCCTGGAAATTCATGGATGGAGGAGCCTGGTGGGCTACAGTCCATGGGGTCGCAAAGAGTCGGACACGACTGAGCAACTTCACTTGCACTTTCTGTGTATGCTTGTCACTGTTTCATTGTGCAGCCCTCTTTCCACACCACCGAAGGGAACCAGCCATGACCCTCTCACGATCAGCTGGAGCAGTAGTTGTCAACAATTTTGGCACCGGGGACCCATTATATGGAAGACAATTTTTCCTCGGATGAGGTCCGGGGGATGGTTTCATGATGATTCAAATGCATTATGTTTATTGTGCAATGTATTTCTATTATTATTACATCACCTCCACCTCAGATCATCGGGCATTAGATCCTGGAGGTTGGGGACCCCTGAGATAGAGAATGTGTGAGGGACACACATCTCTGTGGCAGGGTTGAGACTAGATGGAGTACTTGCCTTGGGTGCTGCATAGGGTTAAACAGTGGCCTCCAAAGGTATGTCCAGATCCTAACCCTGGAGCCTGCGAATGTGATCTTATTTGGATAAAGCATCTTTGCAAATGCAATTAAGAATCTCCAAAAGAAACCCCAGGTAGCGCTAGTGGTAAAGAATCTGGCTGCCACTGTAGCAGACACAAGAGACTGGGTCAGGAAGATCCCCTGCAGAAGGAAATGGCAACCCACTCCAGTATTCTTGCCAGGGAAATCCCATGGACAGAGGAGCCCAGCGGGCTACAGTCCATGGGGTCACAAAGAGTCGGACACGACTGAGCACTTGTCAGTCAGGCAGATAAAACCCCACCCTAAATCCAGTGATAGGTGTCCTTATTAGAGAAAGGCAGAGGGTGACCTGACACACGGAGGCATGGGGGGAAAAGGCCACGTGAAGACAGAAACAGCCTGGAGTTATGGAGCCACAAGCCAAGGAACGTCTAGAGCCACCAGAAACTGGAAGAGGCAAGGAACTGTCTCTCCTAGAGGGTTCAGAGAAAGTGTGGCCATAGTGGCATTTCAGACTTCTGGCCTCCAGAACTGTGAGAGAATAGGCTCTGTTGTTTTAAGCTACCCAGTTCACGGTAATTAGTCACAGCAAGTCCTAGGAAGCTAGTACAGGCACAAAAAAATGTAAGAGGGAGCCAGAAAACTCAGGATCAAAATAATATTTTGATGTAGTATATTTAAAAAAAATCAAAATAAATGCAAAAAAGACAACTCATGGTGAAAAAAGTGTTGACAATTTAAAGTTAATGTCTGTGGGGTCATGGCTGGGATGGGCACACTGGTGCCCTGGGCAGGCTGAATCTGATCGGCTAATCAATTGGTACCTTTTTGTTGTTGTTTAGTCACCAAGTCATATCTGACTCTTGCGATCCCCTGGACTGCAGCCGACCAGGGTCCTCTGTCCATGGGATTCTCCAGGCAAGAATACTGGAGTGGGTTTCCATTTCCTTCTCCAGGGGATCTTCTGACCCAGGGATCGAACCCACGACTCTTGCATCTTTTGCATTGGATGCAAAGTCTGTACCACTGAGCCACTGCATTTTTAACAGAACGAAAAGAAAAATAATCATTAATATTCATTTGAGATAGAGGTCAAACCCTCCATGTGAGAAAGCTGCTGTTGCCCTTCATTTCTTTTCTATGGTTCAGACAGTTCAGCCCAGGTCCCTAGGGTGGGCAGCTCTACTGGATTTATAGTAGAGACTAGGGATGTTCCCTTTTAATCTCACGTTCTCTGCAAAGTGTTTGGGGAGATGCTATTTTCTCTGTCTGGCTATATGTCTTTAAGGTTTATGGTTCCAACTACCCTTGCCTGGCTGCCTCTAAATCTAGCTTTAGTTACATCTATGTTACCTTCTGTTTTAAGTTGAGAGCCTTGAGAACCAAGTCTAAAGGACAGAATGACCTCCAGTGGAAATCAGTTTTCTGTGCTCTTCTCTAATCTTCCACTGACGGTCGTGAATCTGTCTTCCTGGTCCTCTGAGCTCATCCTGGGCTCTCACTGAGGAATTACAGAGAGAGAGCACGCCTGTGACATCTGCTGTCCAGCATTGTGGGGCATTCTTGCCATCAGACGCGCACATTATATCCACTGGTTCCCTGTGGCAAAGCGCTGTCCCCTCTCCAGACTGCGTGATCCATGAATAAGAGTGCTAGTGATCTGAGAGTGGAGTCTTCATGCTCCCCACCAGCTCCTGGCTTTGGGAGAAACTGGATCAACTCTCCAGAGAAATGAAACTACTTAATGATAACTCCTGAATCTCTGCAGGCAGGATTGTATGAAGGCGGGAGAAAGGTCCACATGGGGGGCTCTACCACGACACTTCAGTGTCCTTATTTCTCCCTAAGACTCTTTCCAGAGTCACAAGTTGTTTCTCTGATTATTCAAACCGTGTTGCAGATCCTCCATGGGTTGTTTTCCATATATGAAAACAACAGAGACAGATCCTGAACTGCATTTATAATTTGTATTGATTTAGAAGCCAATGGCACCCCACTCCAGTACTCTTGCCTGGAAAATCCCATGGGTGGAGGAGCCTGGTAGGCTGCAGTCCATGGGGTAGCAAAGAGTCGGACACGACTGAGTGACTTCACTTTCACTTTTCACTTTCATGCATTGGAGAAGGAAATGGCAACCCACTCCAGTGTTCTTGCCTGGAGAATCCCAGGGATGGGGGAGCCAGGTGGACTCCTATCTATGGGGCCACACAGAGTCAGACACGACTGAAGCGACTTAGAAGTAGCAGCAGCAAAGTCAAGTTGGGGGGCTTCCCAGGTGGGGCTGGTGGTGAAGAACCCACCTGCCAATCCAGGAGATGTAAGAGACGTAGGTTCAATCCCTGAGTCTGGAAGATCTGGAGGAGGGCATGGCAACCCACCCAAGTATTCTTGCCTACAGAATCCTAATGGACAGAGGAGACTGGTGGCTACAGTCCATGGGGTCGCAAAGAGTCAGATACGACTGAAGCGACTTAGCAGGCATGCACACATAGTCAAGTTACAGAAAGGAATCAGTAATATAGATGTCTTCCCTTGCATCCCAATAATCAGTGACCATAACCTAACACCTTTTTCAATAATGTAGCTCGTGATTTTCACTACATATTTGATGGCAGATACTTTTTAATGTGAGGTGTGCACATTTCAAAGACTGTAGGAGTCTTATGTTAGGCCATAGGCAGACAACAGTCGGAAACACAGGTACTAATATGAACTTTTAATACTATAAAGCCAAGTCTCCAAGTATTTGGAAATAGCCTTCGCTTGAACGGATGTGACAGCAGCTAAGAAGTGGATGTAGCTCATATGGTCCAGGTCAGGGAAGGCAGAGGCAGTTAGGTTCTGAGTGAGTGTGTGTGTGTGGAATGGGGGGATGCAGTGTGGAAGCCGAACCATGCAGTGCAGGGAGTGTCATGGTGTCCACGTTTCTGCACAGTGTGGGGTTCACTTTCATCTTTCTCTTAGGGCAGGAAGTGACTTTTTCCGCCAGAAGAGCTTAAAAACCCATCCTATCACCACAGCCTGCAGAAGACTGATGATCCTACAGAGAGAACACAGCTGCCAGCGAGATAGAAAGCACTGGTTCCCACAAATAGACTGAATGAAGCCGCTGGCAGACACGGAATCCTGAGATCAGAGAGAAATGGAATGAAGAAACATGACCAGAGCTACGATTTTGCATAGAATTTTTGTATAAAAGCAAAGCCTTCCATTGACTTTACTGGCAAAGATTCAGTCCTTATATGATATACTCTGAGTATACATATTGGGATGTATTTACTCAGATTTAGTAATACAAGCTCAAAGTTAGACATGGCCATCCCATATCACATCATGTGTGATATGAACACTGCAGAGCACTTTGAACAGGATCCATATTCAACCAACACTATTTCTTTAGCTCTAATGAAAGTTATGTTTTGCTCCATCATGAAGAGGAATTATAGACTGATTTTAGAAGACTTAAAATACACTCTGAAGTAGCAAGGTATGAATTTCAGATCACAAACTCAAGTATTTTATGTTATAATTTGCATTACTTTTTAAAGGACCATCATTTGGGCTTCCCTGGTGGTTCAGTGGTAAAGAATCTGCCTGACAACACAGGAGAAAGACACGGCTCCAATCTCTGAGTTGGGAAGATCCCCTGGAGTAGGAAATGACAACCCACTTGAGTATGCTTGCCTTGAAAATTTCATGAACAGAGGATCCTGGCGGGCTACATGACTGAGTAACTCAGCACACACCCACATTTTTTAACAAGTGAATTTAAATTTAATTCTGTTTGGAGCCCTCATTCTATCACATCAGTTCAGTTCAGGTCAGTCACTCAGTTGTGTCCGACTCCTTGCAACCCCATGGACTGCAGCACACCAGGCCTCCCTGTCCATTACCAACTCCTGGAGTTTACTCAAACTCATGTCCATTGAGTAGGTGATGCCATCCAACCATCTCATCCTCTGTCATCCCCTTCTCCTCCTGCCTTCAATCTTTCCCAGCATCAGGGTCTTTTCAAATGCATCAGCTCTTTGCATCAGGTAGCCAAAGTATTGGAGTTTCAGCTTCAACATCAGTCCTTCCAATGAACACCCAGGACTGATCTCCTTTAGGATGGACTGATTGGATCTCCTTGCAGTCCAAGGGACTCTCAAGAGTCTTCTCCAACACCACAGTTCAAAAGCATCAATTCTTCAGTGCCCAGCTTTCTTCACAGTCCAACTCTCACAACCATACATGACCACTGGAAAAACCATAGCCTTGACTAGATGGACCTTTGTACGCAAAGTAACATCTCTGCTTTTAATATGCTGTCTAGGTTGGTCATAACTTTCCTTCCAAGGAGTAAGCGTCTTTAATTTCATGGCTGCAGTCACCATCTGTAGTGATTTTGGAGCCCCCCAAAATAAAGTCTGACACTGTTTCCACTGTTTCACCATCTATTGGCCATGAAGTGATGGGACTGGATGCCATGATCTTAGTTTTCTAAATGTTGAGCTTTAAGCCAACTTTTCCACTCTCCTCTTTGACTTTCATCAAGAGGCTCTTTAGTTCTTCGCTTTCTGCCATTAAGGGTGGTGTCATTGGCATATCTGATATTTCTCCTGGAAATCTTGATTCCAGCTTGTGCTTCATTCAGCCCAGCGTTTCTCATGATGTACTCTGCATATAAGTTAAATAAGCAGGGTGACAATATACAGCCTTGACATACTCCTTTTCCTATTTGGACCCAGTCTGTTGTTCCATGTCCTGTTCTACTGTTGCTTCCTGACCTGAGTACAGATTTCTCAAGACGCAGGTCAGGTTGTCTGGTATTCCCGTATCTTTCAGAATTTTCCACAGTTTGTTGTGATCCACACAGTCAAAGGCTGTGGCATAGTCAATAAAGTAGAAATAAATGTTTTTCTGGAACTTTCTTGTTTTTTCAATGATTCAGCGGATGTTGGGAATTTAATCTCTGGTTTCTCTGCCTTTTCTAAAACCATCACATAGTGGAAGTTAAATCTCAGACAATTGAAGTTTATCTCACCATCGACATCTCTTTTTCTACAGGTGTATGTCTATGTACTGAGGGCACTGTGTTGTGTTCTTCACAAGGCTGTGGGGAAGGAACTGGGTTTTCTGGGGGTTTTTTTGGTTGTCATAATATCTCCTTTGGTCTATTACCCATCTGGTCCTTAAGGTAAGGGTCCTACTAACTCACCCTTCAAGCTCACCTCAATTTCCCTCAGCTCAGTCCTTCTCCTTGCTATTTCGGGGTCACTCTTTGTATGTTATCACTGGACAAGACCTTAAGCTATAACACGGTCCCTCTTGGGAATGTTTCGGCTGTTTTCATACTTCACCCTAGGCTTCACCCTAGGCTGTGGACACCCTGTGTTTATCTAGGATCCCATCTGCTTAAATGCATCTACAGGGATTATTCCCTTGAGGCTCAGATGGTAAAGAAACTGCCTGCAATGTGGGAGACATGGGTTTAATCCCTGGGTCAGGAAGATCCCCTGGAAAAGAGAATGGCTACCCACTCCAGTATTTTTGCCTGGAGAATTCCATGGACAGAGAAGCCTGGCAGGCTACAGTCCACAGGGTTGCAAAAAGTCAGAGAATTCCATGAGTGAATAAAACTTCCACTTTCACAGCCATTATTTCCTGGGGGTTGCTGCCTCCTTATATCTCTCTAGGGATGGCCATGTGAGCTCTCTCTGCTCCCCATAAATGGAGAGTAGAGAGAAAAGCAAAGCCCATGGCCTCCCTGGAGACCCCCAAGCTTCTCACTGCTTCTCATTTAACATTACTATAATACTACTATACAACTTATGGACCATATTCAAACTTTGCCACAAATTTCTTGTAAGGCTTTTTTTTTTTCCTTGTGAGGGTGGGAGATGACGGATTTTATTTGATATCCATTCATGGTAAAAACTGAAGCATAAGAAGAAATTGCTAAGTATGTAGTAGCTAAACTTTTTCAAATAACATTTATTTAGAAACCAATCCTAGAGAATTACTTGGAAAATAATGTTGTATGCCCAAATCTTAAACTGTAAAAAATTCTACTATCTCCATGTAGTTAAATATAGAACTTGCTCTTTTAATGTGACCCAATTAAACCATGAATCTGGAAACTAAAAAACTCAATATTGAGTCTATGCATTACTGAAAAATCAGCTGTTTAGCAAATTTGCAACCCATTATTCACTTCCTGGTAAACATAATTTTAATGTGGTAACAGAAATTTCATCAGTTCCAAAAAACTCTATATTTTAAGTAAACGTAACCTTTTCTTTCTAATAGCAAGAGCCTTTAGAGAAGTCCTTGTATCTAATTCAAGTCTATCTTTCTTATTAAAGGTTCACAAATTCACTTCACAGAAAGTGGTTTCTAGAGTTGAAAGAGTGTTAGAAGAGATAGCCAATAGAAACTTCAGTGCAATGAAAAAGCAAGAAATGTCAGAGCTTAGAAAAGCTGTTCACCGAGTTTTAAATGAGCTGACAGGCACATGATTTATCTTGCTATGGTTAATGTTCAGTTTTACCTCCTGAAGCAAAAAACTGCCAAATAACCCAATAAAACATGGGCTGCTTACCAGAGGCAGCTGAAAGATTTGTAGATAAGAGTCAAGAATCTTAAGCCTTGCTGCAAAGTTAGGTTCCCAATTAGGACGCTGGCTTAATAACATTTGACCTGAATGTGTGAATATTTTGCAATGCAAACGTACTATATTTTAGGACAAAACTGTTGGTTGCCCACTTTTGCAGCTGCCAGACACTTTTATCCCCATGGAGAAAAAAAAAAAAAAAAAACCCAACAGTTTGCTTTGTGATGTGGGGAGAGTCAGAGCAGTGATTGCCTGTGAGATAATACAGCTCATACGGATCCCTTAACAATCCTTGGATTTTACTCCCATGCTCTGTAACTGATGTGTTCAGTTGCTCAGTCATGTCCAACTCTGAGCTGGGAATCCCCTTCATCTTTAGGCCAGGTGGCTTAAACAACTGATATTTACTCCTCACACTCTGGAGGCTGGAAGCCCAAGATTAATGTGCCCGCTGATTCTGTACCCGGTGAGGACTCGCTTCCTGGCTGTCAGACTGATGCCTTCTTGCCGGGTACACAGAGCGGAGAGAGCAAGGGCTCTGGTCTCTCCTCCTCTATTTAAGGACACTAAGCTCATCATAGGGGCTCCACCCTCATGACCTTACCAGTCTTAATCACCTGTCAAGGCTCCATCTCCAGAACCATCATGATCGGGGATTTAGGGCCTCGACATTTGAGTGAATTATTTGTTGTTTTTGTTTATTCACTAAGTCCTGTCCAACTCTCTGTGACCCCATGGACTGTAGCCTGCCAGGCTCCTCTGTCCATGGGATTTCTCAGGCAAGAATACTGGAGTGAGTTGCCATTTCCTTCTTCAGGGGATGTGCCCAACCCAGGGATGGAGCCTGCATCTCCCGCACTGACAGGTAGATTCTTTACTGCTGAGCCAGTCAATCAGTACATGACAACCAACAATGGGGTCCTTCAGGTATGACCTTCTTCAGGAAACCTTTCCTGACTTCTCATTTTGATTTGGGAGAGCACCTGGATCTTACCTTGATCAGATTTCTGGACAAGTGGATCTGAACAACTAAATAACTGTGATAACTGTTATCACAACTCAGTAACAGTGGATACGAGTGACTGAGTTTCTAACGGTGCATATCAACTAATAGATGGGACAATGTGCTTCATGCTCACCAATAAAATGTGGGCAGCTGATGTACTGCTTTGCAAATCTAGCCCGTAATCCTCATCACACAAATGGTCTCTATTCTTTTCTGTCATCAGTGACTGCAGAACCCACATGCTGAGAGCAGCCTGTGTGATAGAATGCTTTGACTACTGCTTTCCATCCAAAGAAACACCTGGAAAGTCCATTTCTTTTACCAAAAAATAATTTAAAATCTTACCTTTAATTTTACCAATAAGTTACCTTAAATTTTATCAATAATTCAACTTTGCAAGATAAATTATTGGAACTGATTAATTTTGAAGACTTGAAAATGAATGTTGAAAATATGACATTTAAACCAATATAATATTGTAAAGTAATTAGCCTCTAATTAAAATAAATTAAAAAAAATAAAACAAAACATAGTAGCACTTTACATACACAGTATTTCCTGAGAGGTGTTCTTGTCAATCTGACCTAGATTATGTGAATTAATAAACCAGAAATAAACTCATTTTTCACACTGAAAGCTTTGTATATTGATGTGTACAGTGTTTATTCAAAGTCTGTATAAAATATTTAATACAGAAACTACTGTCTTACTATAACAAGTGTAACAGTAATTACATATATATTAATCTCCTATGCATATGCTTTTAATGAGCAATGTGCATAATTTTGCAAGCTTTTTGATTTCTTTGTGCAGTGTTTATTATAGTTATATCTACTGAAAAGTAATTTTATGGCTGTTGAATCTAATAATAAAAGACCAAGACTGTTTGCATGTCTTTAAAAAGATTTTTTTCCAATGATTTACTTAAGTTAAAATTTTAAACTGTCAGTCTGTGATGGATTAGGGAAAAAACTAACAACTTAGCTCTTCCTCACAGACAGTTCTAGAAGCACCAAATCAGGTTTCAGCCTTGGGTGTGTGGTGGATCTGCTTCTTTGGTCTGCAGGGGACAAGTGACACATCTGGGTAGGACTGATGGGCAGAAGTGAATGATACCCACAGATCGTGGACACTGAGCTGTGCGATTACAATATGGAATTTTGTGTTTTCCTCCTGGGAGGTAGAAGTGAGTATGCTTTATATGTTAGAAGACGAATGAAACTACTTGCTGACCAAGAAATTGAGACTGTTTCAAAAAGAAAAGCATTCACATTATAAGAATTCTGCTTTGTTAATGTCAACAGAGATTAAAAAGAAAATCTGAGGTACATGATTGGAGAACATCATAATAATAGCTAACACTGCGTGAGTTTATGATGTAAGTTCTCTTGAAGCCAGACACTATGACTTTGAGTGGAGTCGGGGGAGGGGACTATCCTGTGCATTGCAGGATGTTGAGCAACACCCTTGGCTTCTGCCCTCTAGACTCCAGTAGTATGTCCCACCCCAGTTACGACAATCAAAAATATATCAGACATTGCAAAGGTCCCCAGGGGATTAGTTGCCCCTGTTGAGAATCATTGGTCTGTGTGCTTTGCTGCAGTTAATTCTCTGAGTAGGTACTATTGGGCTTCCCTGGTGACCAGGGGTAAAGAAATCCACCTGCCAATGCAGGAGATGTGGGTTAGATCCCTGGATCTGGGAAGATCCCCTCGAGAAGGAAATGACAACCCACTTCAGTATTCTTGCCTGGAGAATCCCATGGACAGAGGAGCCTGGCAGGCTTTATTCCATGGGGTTGCAAAAAGTTGGACATGACTTAGCTGCTGAACAACAGCAACAACAAGGTACTATTATCATCTTCATTGTGTAGACAAGGGCAATGAGGTGAGAACTGGTTAGGAAGTAGCCTCAAGTCGGAAATAAAGAGGGGCAGAGTTGGGACTTAAAATACTAATGGTTCTCTAGGACCAAGACATCACAGTCCAGTCTGCCTGAACTCTATTCAGCTTTTACAGCTGAAAGATAACTGAAGGCTTTCACCCTTTGAATGACACAATTACTTTAAAGGGGGATGTGTTGTAGCTGTAGTCCCCTTGTGACCCACTTTGAAGTCTTAAAAAAGTGTCAGGGGTCCACTTTGGTTCAGTTCAGTTCAGTCATTCATAGTGTCCAACTCTTTGCAACTTCATGGACTGCAGCATGCCAGGCCTCCCTGTCCATCACCAACTCCCGGAGTTTGATCAAACTCATGTCCATTGAGTCAGTGATGCCATCCAACCACCTCACCCTCTGTCATCCCCTTCTCCTCCCACCTTCAATCTTTCCCAGGATCAGGGTATTTTCAAATGAGTCAGTTCTTCACATTAGGTGGCCAAAGTATCGGAGTTTCAGCTTCAACATCAGTCCTTCCAATGAACACCCAGGACTGATCTCCTTTAGGATGAACTGGTTGGGTCTCCTTGGAGTCCAAGGGACTCTTAAGAGTCTTCTTCAACACCACAGTTCAAAAGCATCAATTCTTCAGCGCTCAGTTTGTTTATGGTCTAACTCTCACATCCATATGTGACTACTGGAAAAACCATAGCTTTGACTAGATGGACCTTTTTTGGCAAAGTGACGTCATTTTTAGTATGTTGTCTAGGTTGGTCATACCTTTTCTTCCAAGAACAAGCATCTTTTAATTTCATGGCTGCAGTCACCATCTGCAGTGATTTTGGAGCCCCCCAAAATAAAGTCTCACACTGTTTCCATTGTTTCCCCATCTATTTGCCATGAAGTGATGGGAACAGATGCCATGATCCTCATTTTTTGAATGTTGAGCTTAAGCCAGCTTTTTCACTCTCTTTCACTTTCATCAAGAGGCCCTTTGGTTCCTCTTCACTTTCTGCCATAAAGGTGGTATCATCTGTGTATCTGAGGTTACTGCTATTTCTCCCGGAAATCTTGAAAGCTTGTACTTCATCCAGTCCAGCATTTCACATGATGTACGCTGCATATAAGTTATATAAGCAAGATGACAATATACAGCCTTGAAGTACTCCTTTCCCAATTTGGAATCAGTCCGTTGTTCCATATCCAGTTCTAACTGTTGCTTCTTGACCTGCATACAGATTTTTCTGGAGGCAGGTATGGTGGTCTAGTATTCCCATCTCTTGAAGAACTTTCCACAGTTTGTTATGATCCACACAGTCAAAGACTTTGGAGTAGTCAATGAAGCCGAAGTAGATGTTATTCTGGAACTCTCTTGCTTTTTCTTGCTTTCTCTCTCTCTTTTTTTTTTTTTTCACGATCTAACAGATGTTGGCAATTTGATCTCTGATTCCTCTGCCTTTTCTAATTTCAGCTTGAACATCTGGAATTTCTTGGTTCATGTACTGTTGAAGCCTGGCTTGGAGAATTTTGCATATTACATTGCTAGCATGTGAGATGAGTGCAATCATAAAATAGTTTGAACGTTCTTTGGTATTGCCTTTCTTTGGGATTGGAATGAAAACAGACCTTTTCCAGTCCTGTGGCCACTGTTGAGTTTCCCAAATTTTCTGGCATATTGAGTGCAGCGCTTTCACACCATCATGTTTTAGGATTTGAAATAGCTCAGCTGGAATTCCATCACCTCCACTAGCTTTGTACATAGTGATGCTTCCTAAGGCCCACTTGACTATGGACTCCAGGATGTCTGGGTCTAGGTGAGTGATCACACCATCATGGTTATTTGGGTCATTGAGATCTTTTTTTTTTTAAATTTATTTATTTTAATCAGAGGTTAATTACTTTAAAATATTCTAGTGGCTTTTGCCATACATTGACATGACTCAGCCATGGGTGTACATCTGTTTCACATCCTGAACCCCCCTCCCATGTCCCTCCCCATCCCATCCTTCAGGGTCATAGAGCTTTTTTGTGTATTCTTGCCACCTTTTTTTTTTTTTTTTTAATAGAAATTACCTTTTATTTTAAAAAAATAATTTATTTATTTTAATTGGAAGCTAATTACTTTACAATATTGTAGTGGTTTTTGCCTAACATCGACATGAATCAGCCACGGGCCCACATATGACCCAGAAATCCCACTGCTGAGCATACATACTGAGGAAACCAGAATTGAAAGAGACACGTGTACCCCAGTGTTCATTGCAGCACTGTTTACAATAGCCAGGACATGGAAGCAACCTAGATGTCCATCGGCAGATGAATGGATAAGAAAGCTGTGGTACATATACACAATGGAATATTACTCAGCCATTAAAAAGAATGCATTTGAATCAGTTCTAATGAGGTGGATGAAACTGAAGCCTATTATACAGATTGAAGTAAGTCAGAAAGAAAAACACCAATAGAGTATACTAACGCACATATATGGAATTTAGAAAGATGGTAACAATGACCCTCTATGCGAGACAGTAGAAAAGACACAGATATATAGAACAGTCTTTTGGACTCTGTGGGAGAGGGCAAGGGCAGGATGATATGGGAGAATAGCATTGAAACATGTATATCATCATATGTGAAACAGATTGCCAGTCTAGGTTTGATGCATGAGACAGGGTGCTCAGGGCTGGTGCACTGGGATGACACTGAGGGATGGGATGGGGAGGGAGGTGGTAGTGGGGGTCAGGATGGGGAACACATGTACACCCATGGCTGATTCATGTTAATGTATGGCAAAAACCACTACAATATTGTAAAGTAATTAGCCTCCAATTAAAATAAATAAATTAAAAAAGAAATTACCTTTATTTTTTAATTAATTATTTTAATTGGAAGCTAATTACTTTACAATATTGTAGTGGTTTTTGCCTAACATTGATATGAATCAGCCACAGGCCCATATGTGTTCCCCATCCAGAACCCTCCTCCCACATTCCTCCCCATCCCATCCCCCAGGGTCATCCCAGTGCACCAGCCCTGAGCACCCTGTCCCATGCATCGAACCTGGACTGGCGATCAGGTTCATATATGATGATACACACGTTTCAACACTACCCTCACAAATCATCCCACCCTCACCTTCTCCCACAGAGTCCAACAGACTGTTCTTTACATCTGTGTCTCTTGCTGTCTCACATATAGGGTCATTGTTACCATCTTTCTAAATTCCATATATATGCGTTAGTATACTCTATTGGTGTTTTTCTTTCTGGCTTACTTCACTCTGTATAATAGGCTCCAGTTTCATCCACCTCATTAGAACTGATTCAAATGCATTCTTTTTAATGGCTGAGTAATAGTCCATTGTGTATATGTACCACAGCTTTCTTATCCATTCATCTGCCGATGGACATCTAGGTTGCTTCCATGTCCTGGCTATTGTAAACAGTGCTGCAATGAACACTGGGGTACACATGTCTCTTTCCATTCTGGTTTCCTTGGTGTGTATGCCCAGCAGTGGGACTGCTGAGTCATATCTTGCCACCTTTTCTTAATATCTTCTGCTTCCTTTAGGTCCATACCATTTATTGTGCCCATATTTGCATGAAATAGTCCCTTGATATTTCTAATTTTCTTGAAGAGCTATCTAGTCTTTCCTATTCTATTGTTTTCCTCTATTTCTTTGCATTGATCACTTAGGAAGGTTTTCTTATCTCTCCTTGCTATTCTTTGGAACTTGCAAGTACCAAGTACTGAATTGCAGTACTTGGGTGCAATCTCAAAATTTAAAGAATGATCTCTGTTTATTTCCAGGGCAAACCATTCAATATCACAGTAATCCAAGCATATCACCCAACCACTAATGCCGAAGAAGCTGAAGTTGGACAGTTCTATGAAGACCTAAAAGACCTTCTAGAACTAACACCAAAAAAAAGATGTTCTTTTCATCATAGAGGACTGGAATGCAAAAGTAGGAAGTCAGGGGTTCAGTAATGGGACTTAACATTGCTCCTGGAAGCTTATTACACCACTCTCTCTTTTTTTTTCTTATCAAAATGGCACTTGTAATAACCCACTTAGTTCAGAAATTTTCTTCCTCTTCCTAAAACCTACAACCTATTGTGTACTGTCAAGCTCATAAGTTAAATTTCAAAATATTTTCAAGTAATATCATGCTTTTTTCTCATAAGACCATCTTCAGAATATATATTCCATAGATTATTAAATATTCATTTACAAAATGAATTTTAATGGCAGCATAGTATTCCACCTTTGGGATGTACCCTATTTATTTAATTAATCCTTGTCTTTGGGCACTGAAAAATTTTTTTGCCCTAATGTTTCATGCATCATAACATTTTTTTATTTTCATTTTCTGTCCACAGAGCCAGTACTGCTATCCAAGGCTTGTGGAATCTCTTTGACATAATACCTTACCAAGTGACTCCTTGTAGTTTCTCAGGAAACTCAGAGAAAGTTTAAGCCCAAGAGTACATGATCAAATCTGAGTTTAGAAAAATCATTCTGGATATAGATTTGAGGCTGAAACGGACAGAAATGGAACTAGATTCAGGGAGATGGTTAGAAATCAGGGAGAGAAATAAAGCAGTGGCAGAGGGGGAAGGCTTAAGAGATATTAAGGAGTAGGATTAACAGGATCTGGGGCTAGATTAGATAACAGGGTTAGGGAGAGGGAGAAGTTTAAGATAACTCCTGGGCCTACACTTGCTTATCATCCTGATTTCAAAAATTAACTATGGAGGGATAATTTAGACTCCATTTGATTGACAAGGCCAGAAGAAAAATAATTTGAGAACTATTTTGTCTCTTTGAAACCTAAGCCATTTTAATCCCCCTTGGGATCAATTTTGTTATTCATTATAATGTGAAACACTGTACTTGTTAAAATCTCCGAGTGATGAAAAGGAAACGAGTTCTGCCTTTCCCATTTTATTTTATATATTTTTAAACATGTGTGATCCTTGCACATATGTATTTATCTGGTTGGAATGAACAACCTTTCTTGATTCTTCCCTTGATAAAGGGCGGGCAGAAAGGAAAGGAAGGAAAATAGAAGTTCATCTGTAGAATCACAAATGATCTAGTAATCACAGCAGCTGAGTTCGAGTAAAAGCCATTTGCTGAGTTCCTACTCCATGCAAAGCTCTGACTGTGCTGACTTGCGCATGCCCAGAGCAATTAGGGTCTGTTGAAACCTCAGGGCCCAGTGAGAGGTCCTGGGTTAGGCAGAAGAGGTGACCCAAGGATTCATCTATGAAATGGCCAAGACAGAGTCAAGGCATGAGTTTGTAAACCTGGAAACAGAGCCAGAGTAAGTTGCAGAAATGTCTTGTGCCCTAGTTTTTCATATATGAAATGATTAAAGTAATGACATTTTATTTGCATATTATAATTTGTAGGTACCAGATTTAATTTGTGTAAGGGTACTTAATTATTTTCTTGGAAGGCAGAGTGATTTCTTACTCCTGTTAATAGACAACCAAGCCCAATACATTTGTTTTACTTCTTAATGCCTTTAGGATTGAAATAAAAATGCAGAAATTTCTCCTTAAGTATGAGTCAAAAGAGAAGTAGAAAGATGATATATCAATAATTACAAGTTTTTCTAAAAATCTGTTTAGGTGGTAGTGGTTGTTTAGTTGCTAAGTCGTATCTGACTCTTGAGACCCCATGGACTGTAGCCCGCCAGGCTCCTCTGTCCATGGAATTCTCCAGGCAAGAATACTGGAGTGGGTTTCCATTTCCTTCTCCAGGGGATCTTCCCA
This sequence comes from Bubalus kerabau, assembly GCF_029407905.1. Classification (NCBI taxonomy): domain Eukaryota; kingdom Metazoa; phylum Chordata; class Mammalia; order Artiodactyla; family Bovidae; genus Bubalus; species Bubalus kerabau. The sequence continues at coordinate 59,848,463 of NC_073641.1, read as the reverse complement.
ACGATCGAACCCAGGTTGAGTAATTATGAAAGTGAAAGTGTTAGTTGCTCAGTGGTGTACAGCTCTTTGTGATCCTGTGGACTTTAGTCCCCCAGGCTTCTCTGTCCATGGGATTCTCCAGGCAGGAATACTGGAATGGATTGCCATGCGCTTCTCCAGGTGATCTTCCTGATCCAGACATCTAACCCTCTTCTCTTACATATCCTAGCATTGGCAGGCGAGTTCTTTATAACTAGTGCCAACTGGGAGAGTAATTATATAAATGTTTAAACCTATATATCACTTTTATTTCTCAAAATAAATGTAGGTTAAGATAACATGTGGAGTATGACTCCAAGAAATGCGAATAGATGGCAATATTAATACATTCTTCATCCAAAATTAAGTGTTTCTTTATTCCATAATGAACCTTTGCTTTTTATTTATTCATTCCACCCTTGAGAGCTTACTGTGTGCAAGTCATTGATATGAGTAGCAAGGATGCAACAGTGCAAATACAGAAAAGACCTCCAATCTCAATGTCAAAAACATTTGTTTTCACAAGACATGTGCTACTTGGTCTTATTATGAATACAAAAGGGATGAAGATGGTTAACAGGTGGGAAATTATTTTTCTAATTATTCCTATGATTTTTACCTAATTTCCATCATTTGCATGAAATGACATTATATTCTGTTATGTGAAAATAAAGAAAATATGGTTCTTACCTTTAAGGGTTTCACCGTCTAGTGAAAATGATTGACCAATTCCAAGATAATGAAGATAAGCTAGGAATTAAATGTCAGTCATGCAGGTAAGATCTTTTTAAAACAAATGTTTCCAAATTGTACTTGTTTTGTGTTGGGCTATACCCCACAGGCCTACAAAGCTTGTGCTTGCCCAGCTTCAAGGCTGAAAAGAAAACCCAGCGTCAACAACAGAAACATCAGCGGCTTAACTGATGGGGGAATGTACTTGTCTGAAGCAGCAGACAGGACATGGTGGCGGCTTCACTTTCTAGGGGTGGGGGTTGTTATCAGTTATGGGGGAATTAACTTCAGGTGGGCTTATTAGTTAGCAGGAAAACCAGCATAAGCCTACTTCTCAGCAATCATTTTGATAAGAACAATCACTAGATGGAGCCTGTGGCCAGTATGGAGGAAGGCCAGCCATGTGCTTAAAATATAGATGAAGCAGACCAGCTGGTCCAGCTGGGACCGGCTGGGGATGTACAAAAAGCAAGAGAGCAACCATCTTGAGGGACCTGACCATACATTCAGTCAAACTCTCCCCTGGGTCATCAGCCTGCATCAAGTCCCAAGATGCTACAATAAAGGAAATGAAGAATATTTTGAGTATCACCAAGAGTTTTATTTCTGGAAAATCTCCTCTCAATATGGCAGAAATCAATGTTTTTAAGCAAATCTAAAATAAAACTCCTAGACTATGCTGTAAATTTAGTAAACAATTTTTGTAGCCATTGTAGCAAATTCCCTAGTAAATGCCCTCAAAATATGAGACAAAGTTGCTGTCAAATTCTGTAAGAAGTGATTGATAATAAGGGGTTTCCAAAATCGCAATCCACTCCAGTGTTCTTGCCTGGAGAATCCCAGGGACAGTGGAGCTGGTGGGCTGCCGTCTATGGTGTCGCACAGAGTCGGACTCGACTGAAGCGACTTAGCAGCAGCAGCAGCAGCAGGTGGCACCAGTGGTAAAGAACCTTCTTGCCAATGCAGGAGACGTAAGAGACACGGGTTTGATCCTGGGGTCTGGAAGATCCCCTGGAGAAGGGCATGGCAACCCACTCCAGTATTCCTGCCTGGAGAATTCCATGGACAGAGGAACCTGGCGGATAACAGTCCATGAGATGGCAAAGAGTCAAGTGACTCAGCATGCATGCACGATCATGAAAAAGACTGGGTTCCTGAGAGAAAAAGTTGAGTTGCTTTATAATAAGACTGGAAGAGAGTGGAGTGTGGCTTATGATTCTGAAAGGAGTGTTATTCCTCTTATAGAAGAGAGGGAGGAAGAGGATTGAATTTATTCTTTATTTTTGTCCAGATTCGGGGTCTGACATTGAACAGCTATCAAAAGAAGTCAAGGTGCTAGTGAGACATGTTCTTGCACCACTTGGAAGAAAAAGTAGATAGCTCCCTGCAGCTCAGTTTCATTGCCCGGCACAAATGTCTTGAAGAAATGGCAGCTTTTAGGAGCGATGGAGAAATGAAGTTGGGCAGGTTGTGCCAGAAGCACTGGTGAGCTGGTGATATTACTGCTCAACTGGGAAGGTGAGGGCATAAGGACATCTCTGGACAGCAGCAAAGCCAGGTATGAAGGTATATAAAAAAATCCAGCAATTACACAGTTACTGATTGTGGTTTATGAGATACCTGAGGAATCCCAACACCTACCTCCCCTTAGTGGGAGGAACTGACTTGCATATGAAAGTTCCCAAGAGTGAATCCTAAGTTGTTGTTTAGTCACTAAGTCGTGTCTGATTCTTTGTGACCCCATGGACTGCAGCACACCTGGCTTCCCTGCTCTTCACTATCTCCCAGAGTTTGCTCAAACTCATGTCCATTGAGTCAATGATGTTATCTAACCATCTCATCCTCTCCTGCCCCCTTCTCCTTTTGCCTTCAGTTTTTCCCAGCATCGAGGTCTTTTTCAATAACTCGGATCTTTGCATCAGGTGGCCAAAGTATTGGAGCTTCAGCTTCAGCATCTGTCCTTTCAATGAATATTCAGGACTGATTTCCTTTAAGATTGACTGGTTTGATCCCCATTCTGTCCAAGGGACTCTCAAGAGTCTTCCCCAGCACCATAATTAGAAAGCATTGTTTCTTTGGCACTCAACCTTTATGATAATCCAACTCTGACATTCACATATGACTTGAAAAACTTGTTTTTACAAACCTTTGTCTATATGGACCTTTGTCCGCCAAGCTGTCTAGGTTTGTCACAGCTTTTCTTCCAAGAAGCAAGTGACTTTTAATTTCATGGTTGCATTCACCATCCACAGTGATTTCAGATAGCCCAAGAAAATAAAATCTGCCAGTTTCCACTTTTCCCTGATCTGTTTGCCATGAAGTGACAGGACCAGATGCCATGATCTTAGTTTTTTGAATGTTGAGTTTTAAGGTTTGTCACTCTTCTATTTCACCCTCATCAAGAGGCTCTTAAATGGCATTATCATTATTTGATACTTGAGAGAGAGATTCAGAGACAGAGAGTTAGAGAAAGAGAGATCACATGAGTTGTAACACTGTTCATTCTTAGGCATGAGAACTGGATAATTGATAAATCAGTTTTGCTATGTTTTTCACAGAGATCACCAAATAGCCCTCTGCTCCTCCACATTTCCCAGACTCCCTTGCAGTTGGGTTTGGTTCTGGCCATTGAGATATGGACAGAAATGATGTGTCATTTGTAAGCCTGGTCCAGTAATACATCACTCAAGATTCTTCATTCTCTCTGTCCTTGCCATAGTGACTTGGGAGGATCAATATGATGAAGGGATAGGATGAGCTACTAGACGTCCACTGGACTTTATGTATGCAAAAACAAACCTTTCATGTGCTAAGTTCCTCAAATATACCCATTGTGGCAATTGGAGTTGATTGCCTGGACAAATGCAAGTCCCAACATCCTTCACTTCTGAGGTGATAGGATAGAATTGCCAAGCCCCTCTTTGAAACACCTCTTCAGAAGGGCCTTTTATAATTAGTCTCCCCCTCCCTCAACTTGATGGTTACATTTTTCATTAGTTTTAAAGTAATAGGAGTAAGGAGCTGGAAGTAAGCATAATGTGGCCTTTAGTTTGGCTCAAGAATGGCTCTTTTTCAAGTGACACTAAGGAGTAAAAAAAAAAATAATAATGTAGCAATAATTCCAGAGTATGTGGACTAATTAGAGAAACAAGATGCCATCAACTTGGAATCATTATTATAATATTCATCAATGACAAAGGACCCTTCCCTTATGTCAGAACCATCCTTATCATTAGTTTTCTATTTATGTTATTTGAGGACAGAGATTCTGATCTTCTTAGTTATGACTTTTTTCTTTAGTTATGACTTTTATCTTTTTTTTAAATTGAAGTATAGTTGATGTATGATACATTAGTTTTAGGTGTACTACATTATTATTTGACATTTGTGTACTTTATGAAATGATCACCATGATAAGCGTAGTAACCATCTGTCCTCAGACAAAACTACTGCAGCATTACTGATCATGCTGAATGTTACATCCCTGTGGCTTATTTATTTTGTGCTAGAGGTTTGTACCTCTTAATTTCCTTCATCTACTTACCCCTACTCCCATCACCCTCCCTTCTGGCAACCACCTACTTTTTCTCTGTCTCTATGAATCTATTTTCATTTTATTTCATTTTTTTGTCTTGTTTTTTTTTTAATTCCACATATAAATGAGATCATACTTTGTCTTTCTCTGTCTGATTTATTTCACTTAGCATAATACCCTCTAGATCCATCCATGTTGTTGCAAATGGCAAGACTGTATTTTTTATGTTGTTGCTATTGTTCAGTCACTAAGCCATGTCCAACTCTGTGACTCCATGAACTGCAGTACACCAGACTTCCCTGTCCTTCACTATCTCCTGGATTTGCTCAAATTCATGTCCATTATTTTTTATGGCTGAACAATAATCTATTGTGTGTGTGTGTGTGTGTGTGTGTGTGTGTGTGAGACATCGTCTTCATCCATTCATCTATGGATGGACACTACGCTTGCTTCCATATTTTAGCTATTGTAAATAATGCTACAGTGAACATTGGTGTGTCTATTATCTTTTCAAATTAGTGTTTTTATATAATTCAGGTAAAGACCCCGAAGGGAAATTCCTGAATGGCAGTTCTATTTTCAATTTTTTGAGGAATCTCCAAACTATTTTCCATAGTGGCTGCCGCCCTAATGTATAATCCCTCTAACAGCACAAAAGGACTACCTCTTCTACATATCTTCACCAGAACTTTTTATCTGTGATCTTTTTGATGATAGCCATTCTGACAGGTGCGATGTGGTATCTCATCAAAGTGGAAGTCACACAGTCATGTCCAAATTTTGTGACCCCATGGACTATACATCCATGGAATTCTCCAGGAGAGAATACTGGAGTGAGTAGCTGTTCCCTTCTCCAGTGGATTTTCCAGTCCAGGAGTCGAACTGGAGTCTCCTGCATTGCAGGTGGATTCTTCACCAGCTGAGCTACCAGGGAAGCCCAATGTGCTATCTCATGGTGGTTTTAATTTGTATTTCCCTAATGTGCTCTCTACAGTCAGCAAAAACAAGACCAGAAGCTGACTGTGGCTCAGATCATGAGCTCCTTATTGCCAAATTCAGCCTTAAATTGAAGAAAGTAGGGAATACCACTAGACCATTAAGGTATGACTTAAATCAAATCCCTTACGATTATACAGTGGAAGTGAGAAATAGATTCAAGGGACTAGATCTGATAGACAGAGTACCTGATGAACTATGGATGGAGGTTCATGACATTTTACAGGAGACAGGGAGCAACACCATCCTCAAGAAAAAGAAATGCAAAAAAGCAAAATGGCTGTCTGAGGAGGCCTTACAAATAGCTGTGAAACGAAGAGAAGTGAAAAGCAAAGGAGAAAAGGAAAGATATACCCGTTTGAATGCAGAGTTCCAAAGAATAGCAAGAAGAAATAAGAAAGCCTTCCTCAGTGATCAGTGCAAAGAAATACAGGAAAATAATAGAATGGGAAAGACTACAGATATCTTCAAGGAAATTAGAGATACCAAGGGAACATTTCATGCAAAGATGGGCTCAACAAAGGACAGAAATGATATGGACCTAACAGAAGCAGAAGATACTAAGAAGAGGTGGCAAGAATACACAGAAGAACTGTACAAAAAAGATCTTCATGACCCAGATAATCATGATGGTGTGATCAGTCACCTAGGGCCAGACACTCTAGAATGTGAAGCCAAGTGGGCCTTAGGAAACATCACTATGAACAAAGCTAGTGGAGGTGATGGAATTTCAGTTGCGCTATTTCAAATCCTAAAAGATGATGGTGTGAAAGAGCTGCACTCAATATGCCAGCAAATTTGGAAAACTCAGCAGTGGCCACAGGACTAGAAAAAGTCAGTTTTCATTCCAATCCCAAAGAAAGGCAATGCCAAAGAATGTTCAAACTACCACACAATTGCACTCATCTCACATGCTAGTAAAGTAATCCTCAAAATTCTCCAAGCCAGGCTTCAACAGTATGTGAACCGTGAACTTCCAGATGTTCAAGCTGGTTTTAGAAAAGGCAGAGGAACCAGAGATCAAATTGCCAACATCTGCTGGATCATGGAAAAAGCAAGAGAGTTCCAGAAAAACATCAATTTCTGCTTTATTGACTATGCCAAAGCCTTTGACTGTGTGGATCACAATAAACTTTGGAAAATTCTGAAAGAGATGAGAATACCAGACCACCTGACCTGCCTCCTGAGAATTCTGTATGCAGGTCAGGAAGCATCAGTTAGAACTGGACATGGAACAACGGACTGGTTCCAAATAGGAAAAGGAGTACATCAAGGCTGTATATTGTCACCCTGCTTATTTAGCTTATATGCAGAGTACATCATGAGAAATGCTGGGCTGTTAGAAGCACAAGCTGGAATCAAGATTGTGCAAGAAATATTAATAACCTCAGATATGCAGATAACACTTCCCATATGGCAGAAAGTGAAGAAGAACTAAAGAGCCTCTTGATGAAAGTGAAAGAGGAGAGTGAAAAAGTTGGCTTAAAGCTCAACATTCAGAAAATGAAGATCATGGCATCTGGTTCCATCACTTCATGGCAAATAGATGGGGAAATGGTAGCTGACTTTATTTTTTTGGGCTCCAAAATCACTGCAGATGGTGATTGCAGCCATGAAATTAAAAGACGCTTACTCCTTGGAAGGAAAGTTATGACCAACCTAGATAGCATATTCAAAAGCAGAGACCTTACTATGCCAACAAAGGTCCATCTAGCCAAGGTTATGGTTTTTCCAGTAGTCATGTATGAATGTGAGAGTTGGACTAGAAAGAAAGCTGAGCGCAGAAGAATGATGCTTTTGAACTGTGGTGTTGGAGAAGACTCTTGAGAGTCCCTTAGTCTGAAAGGAGTTCCAACCTGTCAATCCTAAAAGAGATCAGTCCTGAGTGTTCATTGGAAGGACTGGTGCTTAAGCTGAAACTCCAGGACTTTGGCCACCTGATGCGAAGAACTGATTCATTTGAAAAGACCCTGATGCTTGGAAAGATTGAGGGTAGGAGGAGAAGGGGACAACAGAGGATTAGATAGTTGGATGACTTAACTGACTCAGTGGACATGAGTTTGAGTAAACTCCAGGAGTTGGTAATGGACAGGGAGGCCTGGTGTGCTACAGTCAGTCCATGGGGTTGCAAAGAGTCGGACATACCTGAGCAACTGAACTGAACTGAACTGATTATGTGTGATGCTGAACATCTTTTCATGTGCCTGTTGGCCACCTGCATGTCTTTTTTGGAAAATGTTTATTCAGGTCCTCTGTTCACTTTTTAATTGGGTTGCTTGTTTTTTGATGTTGACTTTTATAAGGTCTTTGTAGATTTTAAATATTAACTCTTATTGGTCTTACCATTTGCAAATATCTTCTCCAAACTAGTAGGTTGCCTTTCATTTTGCTGATGGTTTTCACTGTGCAAAATTTAAGTATGATAAGGTCCCATTTGTTTATTTTTTGCATTTTGTTTTCCTTACCTGAAGAAAGAGATCCAAAAAAAATATTGCTAAAACCAATGTCAAAGTGCATACTGTTTGTTTTCTTCTGACTTTTATCTCAAAATTAAGAGTTTTGTCTGTCAGTTGTCAGCATTGCACTCTTTGTGCATGTCCCTAAGAGTCCATGTCCCTTTCTAACTCAATGATGACATACATTTTAGACATTATATGGGGCAAATAATCACAGAGTTACATGTTTATCTTTGTACAAATTGGTCTGGAAATGCATATTGACAAATATGTTTCCAATACTCATTCTGTTCTAATGTCACTGGAGAAAAAATATATTTGTGAAGAAGAATAACAAGGGGCAGTTTACACATCAATAAATAACATTTCCTCCACCCCAAATGTCACCTTCAGGAAGCAATAAATGCTTTTTGCATTTTGTTGCCATTTTCTTAAAGGGAAAAAAAGAATCCATTACACTGAAACATAGTTTCCCTAGTCAATGTTTGGAGCATGTAACTAGAGATAATAAGCTTGCAATAGGAAAAGGGAATAATTAAATAGCTGACTGTAAAAGTTTACTATGCAATTAGTTACATGCATGCTTGTTCATTTTTCATTCTAGATTACTGTTATAATTAGAAAAACTTTAAACACAAGAAAATAGAGCAAAGTTATAAAACATGTAGTTCTGTTTACAACTCAGTGATGACTAATTTAGATTATCAGATGGGTAATAAAATGGAAAGTTTCCAATAAAGCAAACCATTTAGCATCAATTAAAGCCTTCTTTATAGAGTTAGAAAATAAAAATTTTTATTTATCAATCTTGTTTTCAATAACACAGCCTGAAGATGCCATGTAACTTGCTAATTTAACTCTTGAATGAATCCCTTGAGAGGTTTAAATTGGAATAAATATCACATCCTGAATTAGAATTATTGAAGTTAATGTCTACTTAATTTCTGTCTTTAAAACAAATACAAATCATGTTTTCATGATCCTATGGTATTATTTTTCTCAGGTAAAGCATTCAAATTTAATGATTTTTTTTTTTAAATTTTTAGACTTTACATAACTGTATTAGTTTTGCCAAATATCACAATGAATCCACCACAGGTATACACGTGTTCCCCATTCTGAACCCTCCTCCCTCCTCCCTCCCCATTCCCTCCCTCTGGGTCGCCCCAGTGCACCAGCCCCAAGCATCCAGTATCGTGCATCGAACCTGGACTGGCAACTCATTTCATACATGATATTTTACATGTTTCAATGCCATTCTCCCAAATCTTCCCACACTCTCCCTCTCCCACAGAGTCCATAAGACTGTTCTATACATCAGTGTCTCTTTTGCTGTCTCGTACACAGGGTTATTGTTACCATCTTTCTAAATTCCATATATATGCGTTAGTATACTGTATTGGTGTTTTTCTTTCTGGCTTACTTCACTCTGTATAATAGGCTCCAGTTTCATCCACCTCATTAGAACTGATTCAAATGTATTCTTTTTAATGGCTGAGTAATACTCCATTGTGTATATGTACCACAGCTTTCTTATCCATTCATCTGCTGATGGACATCTAGGTTGCTTCCATGTCCTGGCTATTATAAACAGTGCTGCGATGAACATTGGGGTACTCGTGTCTCTTTCCCTTCTGGTTTCCTCGGTGTGTATGCCCAGCAGTGGAATTGCTGGATCATAAGGCAGTTCTATTTCCAGTTTTTTAAGGAATCTCCACACTGTTCTCCATAGTGGCTGTACTAGTTTGCATTCCCACCAACAGTGTAAGAGGGTTCTCTTTTCTCCACACCCTCTCCAGCATTTATTACTTGTAGACTTTTGAATCACAGCCATTCTGACTGGTGTGAAATGGTACCTCATAGTGGTTTTGATTTGCATTTCTCTGATAATGAGTGATGTTGAGCATCTTTTCATGTGTTTGTTAGCCATCTGTATGTCTTCTTTGGAGAAATGTCTATTTAGTTCTTTGGCCCATTTTTTGATTGGGTCATTTATTTTTCTGGAGTTGAGCTGTAGGAGTTGCTTGTATATTCTCGAGATTTGTTGTTTGTCAGTTGCTTCATTTGCTATTATTTTCTCCCATTCTGAAGGCTGTCTTTTCACCTTGCTAATAGTTTCCTTTGATGTGCAGAAGCTTTTAAGGTTAATTAGGTCCCATTTGTTTATTTTTGCTTTTATTTCCAATATTCTGGGAGGTGGGTCATAGAGGATCCTGCTGTGATGTATGTCAGAGAGTGTTTTGCCTATGTTCTCCTCTAGGAGTTTTATAGTTTCTGGTCTTACGTTGAGATCTTTAATCCATTTTGAGTTTATTTTTGTGTATGGTGTTAGAAAGTGTTCTAGTTTCATTCTTTTACAAGTGGTTGACCAGATTTCCCAGCACCACTTGTTAAAGAGATTGTCTTTAATCCAAATTTAATGATTTTACTTTAGTTCAAGTTGTATATAAACTACTCACAAAAATATAGCTCTGATATCATCACAAATCTATATTTATAAACAAAGTAAGATACTGCAAAGCAGGTAAGCCTAAAGTTCAGCAACATTGTTAGAGCTACTTAACAGTATTTAATCTCACTCTATCTGTAGTTTTTTTATTTATGTATTAATTTTTCTGCCTATATTATTTATCTTTGTCTTTAATTTTTGTCAGATTTATTACTAAGTCTATATTATTTAAATAAAGTTATCCTGAGCCCTAAAATTGTGGGTTTTTCTAAGATACAAAACATAGTATACACAGAAATGTGTTTAGATGCAAAACATCCATTTAAATGACACATTATTATATCACATATTTCAATAATAGTTGCTTACATTTGTTTTAGCTTCTTTACATGCATATTAAATCTTCCCAGCAAAATTGGAAAAACTCAGCATAATTAACTCCAAATTTAGGGGAGGAAATGAAAATTGAAGGATTAAGACTATTGACCAGGGGGGAGGAGCCAAGATGGCGGAGGAGTAGGATGGGGAGAACACTTTCTCCCCCACAATATCAAAAAAGCATTTAAATGTCGAGTAAATTCCACAAAACAACTTCTGAATGCCGGCAGAGGACATCAGGCACCCAGAAAAGCAACCCAACTCTTCGAAAGGAGGTAGGAAAAAATATAAAAGACAAAAAAAGAGACAAAAGAGGGAGGGACGGAGTTCCGTCCCAGGAAGGGAGTCTTAAAAAGAGAGAAGTTTCCAAACACCGGGAAACCTTCTCACTGCCGAATCTGTGCCGAGCTTTGGAAGTACAGAGGGCAACATAAAAGGGAGAAAAAAAATAAAATAAAATAAACAATTAAAAATCGCAGATTGTGAGCCCTACGGTAACTCCCCCAGTGGAAAAGCAGCACAGACGCCTGCACACGGCATTAGCAAGCGGGGGCTGGGCAGGGAGGCGCGGCGCGGGCTGTGTCCCTTAGAGTAAGAATCGGCCGGAATGTCCTGAGCGCTATCTGAGTGAAATAATTTGGGCTAGCAAACCAGACTGTGGGATATCTACCACGCGAAAAGCCAGCCCTAACCTAAGACACCGCCAGGCCCGCGCACAGAACAAAGGACTGAACAGAGATAGCCGGTTGCAGACCTTCCCCCTCCGGTGACAGGCAGCCAGAGCCATAAGGGGGCAATCGCAGCCCAAGAGAGACACTATCTATAAAACTGTAAGCAGGCTTCTTTGCTAACTAAAATTTCTTGGGGGTCTGGACGGTCAACATCTGCCTGAGAAGGTGCGCCGGTTTTACACCCAGATAACCGAGTGGCGGGGAGGCGATAGGTCGCAGCATTGGCGCCCGCCAAACACATCACCTGAGCTGCTCGGATCTGGGAAGAACACAAAACGCAGGCCCAACCGAGTCTGCGCCTCTGAGGACTACCCGAGTGCCTGAACCTGAGCGGCTTGGACCTGGGAGCTCAGCCCAGGGCTGGCCTCTGATTGTTCTCAGCGGAACAACCTAGAGCCCGAGCAGTGTGGGCAGGGAGGCTACACGCGCCGTGAGCGGGGGCAGACCCAGTGTGGCTGAGGCACTGCGAGCGCACGCCAGTGGTATCTGTTTGCAGCATCCCTCCCTCCCTCCCTCCCCACAGCGCTGCTGAACAAGTGAGCCTAAAAAAAAAAAAAAAAAAAAATAGTGTCCTCAACCGTCCCCTTTGTGTCAGGGCGGGAACCAGACACTGAAGAGACCAGCAAACAGAAGAAGCTATAACAGAGGGAAACGCCTTGGAAGCTACAGGCCATAGATTAAAACCCTGGGGTTACTACGGACTACATAGGAAGGGGCCTATAGATCTTGAGAAATGTAAGTCAGACCAAGGAACTAGCCAAAAATGAACTGAACCCACAGTACTCACAACAAAACCAGAGAAAGACCTAGATATATTTTTACTATTTTTATGATCAATCTTTGTTTCTTTTCTTTTCTTTTTTTTAATTAAAAAAAAATTTTTTAAGTCCTCTATTGTCCTTTAATTTTCACTTTTATAACTATTACTTTGTAAAAAAAAACAAAAAAACAAAAAAAAAGACCCTATTTTTTTTTCTTCTTCAGCAAACTTCATATATATATTTTATAATTTTTTGACCGTGTTTTGTTTTGTTTTGTTTTCTTTTTCTTCTTTTCTTTAACATTGTATTTTTGAAATTCCAAACTCTACTCTAGATTTTTAATTTTAGCCTTTTGGTATATGTTATCAATTTTGTACCTATAGTTTTTTTCATAATTTCTGTGACTTTTTTTTCCCCTCTGTTTCTTTCTCTTCTTCTTTTGTATAACATCGTATATCTGCAATTCCAAACTCTACTCAAGATTTTTAATATATGCTTTTTGGTATTAGATATCAATTTTGTACCTGTATTTTCTTTATAATTTTTGCGACATTGTTTTTGTTGGTTTGTTTGTTTTCTCTCTTTATTCTTCTTCTTTTTTTTAACATTGTATTTTTGAAATTCCAAACTCTACTCTAGATTTTTAACTTTTGCTTTTTGGTATTAGTTATCAATTTTGTACCTGTAGTTTCTTTATAATTTTCGCGACCTTGTTTGTTTTTCTTTGTTCGTTTTTTCTCTCTTTCTTTTCCTTCTTCTTTTCATTAACATCACATTTTTGAAATTCCAAACTCTACTCTAGATTTTTAATTTTTGCTTTTATGTATTTGTTACCAATTTTGTACCTTTAAAAAACCCAATCCTCAGGACCCATTTTTCACTAGGGAACGAGATTACTGGCTTGACTGCTCTCTCTCCCTTTGGACTCTCCGTTTTCTCCACCAGGTCGCCTGTATCTCCTCCCTAACCCCTCTCTACTCTACCCAACTCTGTGAATTTCTGAGTGTTCCAGACGGTGGAGAACACTTAGGGAACTGATTACTGGCTGGATCTGTCTCCCTCCTTTTCATTTCCCCCTTTTATCCTTCTGGCCACCTCTGTCTCCTGCCTCCTTCTTCTCTTCTCTGTATAACTCCGTGAACATCTCTGAGCAGTCCAGTTGTGGAGTGCACATAAGGAAGTGACTACTGGCTAGCCCACTCTCTCCACTATTGATTCCACCTCATCTCATTTGGGTCACCTCTAACTCCCTCCTCCCACTTCTCTTCTCCATGTAACACTGTGAACCTCTCTGAGTGACCCTCACAGTAGAGAAACTTTTCATCTTTAACGTAGATGTTTTATCAATGGTGCTGTATAGAAGGAGAAGTTTTGAAACTACTGTAAAAATAAGACCGATAACTGGAAGCAGGAGGCTTAAGTCCAAACCCTGACCCCAGGGAACTCCTGACTCCAAGGAACATTAATTGACAGGAGCTCATCAAACGCCTCCTTACCGCCACTGAAACCAAGCACCACACAAGGGCCAACAAGTTTCAGGGCAAGACATACCAAGCAAATTCTCCAGCAACAAGGAACACAGCCCTGAGCTTCAAGATACAGGCTGCCCAAAGTCACCCCAGAGCCATAGACATCTCATAACTCATTACTGGACATTTCATTACACTCCAGAGAGAAGAAATACAGCTCCATCCACCAGAACATCGACACAAGCTTCCCTAACCAGGAAACCTTGACAAGCCACCTGTACAAACCCACACACAGTGAGGAAACGCCACAATAAAGAGAACTCCACAAACTGCCAGAATACAGAAAGGACACCCCAAACTCAGCAATTTAAACAAGATGAAGAGACAGAGGAATACCCAGCAGATAAAGGAACAGGATAAATGCCCACCAAACCAAACAAAAGAGGAAGAGATAGGGAATCTACCTGATAAAGAATTCCGAATAATGATAGTGAAATTGATCCAAAATCTTGAAATTAAAATGGAATCACAGATAAATAGCCTGGAGGCAAGGATTGAGAAGATGCAAGAAAGGTTTAACAAGGACTTAGAAGAAATAAAAAAGAGTCAATATATAATGAATAATGCAATAAGTGAAATGAAAACACTCTGGAGGCAACAAATAGTAGAATAACAGAGGCAGAAGATAGGATTAGTGAATTAGAAGATAGAATGGTAGAAATAAATGAATCAGAGAGGATAAAAGAAAAATGAATTAAAAGAAATGAGGACAATCTCAGAGACCTCCAGGACAATATTAAACGCTACAATGTTCGAATCATAGGGGTCCCAGAAGAAGAAGACAAAAAGAAAGACCATGAGAAAATACTTGAGGAGATAATAGTTGAAAACTTCCCTAAAATGGGGAAGGAAATAATCACCCAAGTCCAAGAAACCCAGAGAGTCCCAAACAGGATAAACCCAAGGCGAAACACCCCAAGACACATATTAATCAAATTAACAAAGATCAAACACAAAGAACAAATATTAAAAGCAGCAAGGGAAAAACAACAAATAACACACAAGGGAATACCCATAAGGATAACAGCTGATCTTTCAATAGAAACTCTTCAAGCCAGGAGGGAATGGCAAGACATACTTAAAATGATGAAAGAAAATAACCTACAGCCCTGACTATTGTACCCAGCAAGGATCTCATTCAAGTATGAAGGAGAAATCAAAAGCTTTTCAGACAAGCAAAAGCTGAGAGAATTCTGCACCACCAAACCAGCTCTCCAACAAATACTGAAGGATATTCTCTAGACAGGAAACACAAAAACGGTGTATAAATTCGAACCCAAAAACAATAAAGTAAATGGCAACGGGATCATACTTATCAGTAATTACCTTAAACGTAAATGGGTTGAATGCCCCAACCAAAAGACAAAGACTGGCTGAATGGATACAAAAACAAGACCCCTACCTATGTTGTCTACAAGAGACCCACCTCAAAACAGGGGACACATACAGACTGAAAGTGAAGGGCTGGAAAAAGATTTTCCATGCAAGTAGGGACCAAAAGAAAGCATGAGTAGCAATACTCATATCAGATAAAATAGACTTTAAAACAAAGGCTGTGAAAAGAGACAAAGAAGGTCACTACATAATGATCAAAGGATCAATCCAAGAAGAAGATACAACAATTATAAATATATATGCACCCAACACGGGAGCGCCACAATATGTAAGACAAATGCTAACAAGTATGAAAGGAGAAATTAACAATAACACAATAATAGTGGGAGACTTTAATACCCCACTCACACCTATGGATAGATCAGCTAAACAGAAAATTAACAAGGAAACACAAACTTTAAAAGACACAATAGACCAGTTAGACCTAATTGATATCTATAGGACATTTCATCCCAAAACAATGAATTTCACCTTTTTCTCAAGCGCACATGGAACCTTCTCCAGGATAGATCACATCCTGGGCCATAAAGCTAGCCTCGGTAAATTCAAAAAAATAGAAATCATTCCAAGTATCTTTTCTGACCACAATGCAGTAAGATTAGATCTCAATTCCAAGAGAAAAACTATTACAAATTCCAACATATGGAGGCTGAACAACACGCTGCTGAATAACCAACAAATCACAGAAGAAATCAAAAAAGAAATCAAAATTTGCATAGAAACGAATGAAAATGAAAACACAACAACCCAAAACCTGTGGGACACGATAAAAGCAGTCCTAAGGGGAAAGTTCATAGCAATACAGGCACATCTCAAGAAACAAGAAAAAAGTCAAATAAATAACCTAACTCTACACCTAAAGCAACTAGAAAAGGAAGAAATGAAGAACCCCAGGGTTAGTAGAAGGAAAGAAATCTTAAAACTTAGAGCAGAAATAATACAAGTATGTAAAGTTTAAAAAAAAAAAAAACTTAGAGCAGAAATAAATGCAAAAGAAACAAAAGAGATCATAGCAAAAATCAACAAAACCAAAAGCTGGTTTTTTGAAAGGATAAATAAAATTGGCCATCCATTAGCCAGACTCATCAAGAAACAAAAGGAGAAAAATCAAATCAATAAAATTAGAAATGAAAATGGAGAGATCACAACAGACAACACAGAAATACAAAGGATCATAAGAGAGTACCATCAACAATTATATGCCAATAAAATGGACAACGTGGAAGAAATGGACAAATTCTTAGAAAAGTACAACTTTCCAAAACTCGATCAGGAAGAAATAGAAAATCTTAACAGACCCATCACAAGCACGGAAATTGAAACTGTAATCAAAAATCTTCCAGCAAACAAAAGCCCAGGTCCAGACGGTTTCACAGCTGAATTCTACCAAAAATTTAGAGAAGAGCTAACACCTATCCTGCTCAAACCCTTCCAGAAAATTGCAGAGGAAGGTAAATTTCCAAACTCATTCTATGAGGCCACCATCACCCTAATACCAAAACCTGACAAAGATCCCACAAAAAAAGAAAACTACAGGCCAATATCACTGATGAACATAGATGCAAAAATCCTTAACAAAATTCAAGCAATCAGAATCCAACAACACATTAAAAAGATCATACACCATGACCAAGTGGGCTTTATCCCAGGGATGCAAGGATTCTTCAATATCCGCAAATCAATCAATGTAATACACCACATTAACAAATTGAAAAATAAAAACCATATGATTATCTCAATAGATGAGGAGAAAGCCTTGGACAAAATTCAACATCCATTTATGATCAAAACTCTCCAGAAAGCAGGAATAGAAGGAACATACCTCAACATAATAAAAGCTATATATGACAAACCCACAGCAAACATTATCCTCAATGGTGAAAAATTGAAAGCATTTCCTCTAAAGTCAGGAACAAGACAAGAGTGCCCACTTTCACCACTACTATTCAACATAGTTTTGGAAGTTTTGGCCACAGCAATCAGAGCAGAAAAAGAAATAAAAGGAATCCAAATTGGAAAAGAAGAAGTAAAACTCTCACTATTTGCAGATGACATGATCCTCTGCATAGAAAACCCTCAAGACTCCACCAGAAAATTACTAGAACTAATCAATGACTATAGTAAAGTTGCAGGATATAAAATCAACACACAGAAATCCCTTGCATTCCTATACACTAATAATGAGAAAACAGAAAGAGAAATTAAGGAAACAATTCCATTCACCATTGCAACGGAAAGAATAAAATACTTAGGAATATATCTACCCAAAGAAACTAAAGACCTATATATAGAAAACTATAAAACACTGGTGAAAGAAATCAAAGAGGACACTAACAGATGGAGAAGTATACCATGTTCATGGATTGGAAGAATCAATATAGTGAAAATGAGTATACTACCCAAAGCAATCTATAGATTCAATGGAATCCCTATCAAGCTACCAACAGCATTCTTCACAGAGCTAGAACAAATAATTTCACAATTTGTATGGAAATACAAAAAACCTCGAATAGCCAAAGCGATCTTGAGAAAGAAGAATGGAACTGGAGGAATCAACCTACCTGACTTCAGGCTCTACTACAAAGCCACAGTTATCAAGACAGTATGGTACTGGCACAAAGACAGAAATATAGATCAATGGAACAAAATAGAAAGCCCAGAGATAAATCCACGCCCATATGGACACCTTATCTTTGACAAAGGAGGCGAGAATATACAATGGATTAAAGACAATCTCTTTAACAAGTGGTGCTGGGAAATCTGGTCAACCACTTGTAAAAGAATGAAACGAGAACACTTTCTAACACCACACACAAAAATAAACTCAAAATGGATTAAAGATCTCAATGTAAGACCAGAAACTATAAAACTCCTAGAGGAGAACATAGGCAAAACACTCTCTGACATACATCACAGCAGGATCCTCTATGACCCACCTCCCAGAATATTGGAAATAAAAGCAAAAATAAACAAATGGGACCTAATTAACCTTAAAAGCTTCTGCACATCAAAGGAAACTATTAGCAAGGTGAAAAGACAGCCTTCAGAATGGGAGAAAATAATAGCAAATGAAGCAACTGACAAACAACTAATCTCAAAAATATACAAGCAACTCCTACAGCTCAACTCCAGAAAAATAAATGACCCAATCAAAAAATGGGCCAAAAGAACTAAATAGACATTTCT
Source organism: Bubalus kerabau (assembly GCF_029407905.1). Lineage (NCBI taxonomy): Eukaryota > Metazoa > Chordata > Mammalia > Artiodactyla > Bovidae > Bubalus > Bubalus kerabau. The sequence continues at coordinate 59,830,297 of NC_073641.1, read as the reverse complement.
CCAAAGAAGACATACAGATGGCTAACAAACACATGAAAAGATGCTCAACATCACTCATTATCAGAGAAATGCAAATCAAAACCACTATGAGGTACCATTTCACACCAGTCAGAATGGCTGTGATCCAAAAGTCGACAAGTAATAAATGCTGGAGAGGGTGTGGAGAAAAGAGAACCCTCTTACACTGTTGGTGGGAATGCAAACTAGTACAGCCACTATGGAGAACAGTGTGGAGATTCCTTAAAAAACTGGAAATAGAACTGCCTTATGACCCAGCAATCCCACTGCTGGGCATACACACTGAGGAAACCAGAAGGGAAAGAGACACGTGTACCCCAATGTTCATCGCAGCACTGTTTATAATAGCCAGGACATGGAAGCAACCTAGATGTCCATCAGCAGATGAATGGATAAGAAAGCTGTGGTACATATACACAATGGAGTATTACTCAGCCATTAAAAAGAATACATTTGAATCAGTTCTAATGAGGTGGATGAAACTGGAGCCTATTATACAGAGTGAAGTAAGCCAGAAAGAAAAACACCAATACAGTATACTAATGCATATATATGGAATTTAGAAAGATGGTAACAATAACCCTGTGTACAAGACAGCAAAAGAGACACTGATGTATAGAACAGTCTTATGGACTCTGTGAGAGAGGGAGAGGGTGGGAAGATTTGGGAGAATGGCATTGAAACATGTAAAATATCATGTATGAAACGAGTTGCCAGTCCAGGTTCGATGCACGATACTGGATGCTTGGGGCTGGTGCACTGGGACGACCCAGAGGGATGGAATGGGGAGGGAGGAGGGAGGAGGGTTCAGGATGGGGAACACATGTAAACCTGTGGCGGATTCATTTTGATATTTGGCAAAACTAATACAGTTATGTAAAGTTTAAAAATAAAATAAAATTAAAAAAAAAAGACTTGACCAAATTCACCCATCTAGAATTATAGAATTGAATTTACATTTAATTACGACTAGTTCATTTAGTTTGAGACATTCTGAAAAGAAATCTAATTCTTGTGACCTTCTTTTCTCTCCACTGTTATTGTATCAGAAATCTGAGCTGAGACTCAGTACACTCCCTGCTATAAATGCTTTTCTTTACTGCAGGGGTGGAAAGCCCGGACTTCCTTGTCAGCAGGGTTCCATTTAGTCTCATCCGTTTAGAGGTTCTTTAGAGGTTCCCAGCCGTTTAGAGACTGGAGAGTTAAAAGAAAAGAAGCTTCTGTTCTCTAGTGGCAGATGTCTACAGAATATTGCCAGTGGCTTCTTGGTGACCTCTTAGAATCACTTGCTGCCATGCTGCTGGCATCTGAGGTCATCCCAGTGTCTGCCATTTGGGATCCCAGCAATCTGATCTCTGACTGGTACCACCTTCCCTGACTTTCACTCCTCTGACTTTCCCAATGATTATGCAAGCCTCTAGTGCCTGCACATAGATAAAAATGGTTTCCCATTTCCTGACCGAAGGTCTTGGACACAGAATTTGACATCCAAGTTTGTTAGATACAGAACCTCACAGGGATCTGGAATTGGTTATCCAATTGGTTATATTTGAAGGCAGTAATGATCTCATTGACAATGAAATCTGGACCATTAGTAGTTCTTAGTGTACAAAGACAAAACGTTTGCTTAAAGTAACATCTAAAGGTCAGGAAGCAACAGTTAGGACTGGACAAGGAACAACAGACTGGTTCCAAATAGGAAAAGGGGTACATCAAGGCTGTATATTGTCATCCTGCTTATTTAACTTATATGCAGAGTACATCATGAGAAATGCTGGGCTGGATGAAGCACAAGCTGGAATCAAAAGTTCCAGGAGAAATATCAGTAACCTCAGATATGCAGACGACACCACTCTTATGGCAGAAAGTGAAGAGGAACTAAAAAGCCTCTTTTTTTTTTTTTTAATTTTTATTTATTTTTTTTTATTTTTAAACTTTACGTAACTGTATTAGTTTTGCCAAATATCAAAATGAATCCGCCACAGGTATACATGTGTTCCCCATCCTGAACCCTCCTCCCTCCTCCCTCCCCATTCCATCCCTCTGGGTCGTCCCAGTGCACCAGCCCCTAGCATCCAGTATCGTGCATCAAACCTGGACTGGCAACTCATTTCATACATGATATTTTAGATGTTTCAATGCCATTCTCCCAAATCTTCCCGCCCTCTCCCTCTCCCCCAGAGTCCATAAGACTGTTCTAAAAGCCTCTTGATGAAAGTGAAAGAGGAGAGTGAAAAAGTTGGCTTAAAGCTCAACTCAGAAAACTAAGATCATGGCATCTGGTCCCATCATTTCATGGGAAATAGATGGGGAAACAGTGGCAGACTTTATTGTTTTGGGCTCCAGAATCACTGCAGATGGTGATTGCAGTTATGAAATTAAAAGACACTTACTCCTTGGAAGGAAAGTTATGACCAACCTAGACAACATATTCAAAAGCAGAGATATTACTTTGTCAACAAAGGTCTGTCTAGTCAAGGCTATGGTTTTCCCAGTAGTCATGTATGGATGTGAGAGTTGGACTGTGAAGAAGAATTGATGACTGAGTGCAGAAGAATTGATGCTTTTGAACTGTGGTGTTGGAGAAGACTCTTGAGAGTCCCTTGGACTGCAAGGAGATCCAATCAGTCCATCCTAAAGGAGATCAGTCCTGGGTGTTCATTGGAAGGACTGATGTTGAAGCTGAAACTCCAATACTTTGGCCACCTAATGCAAAGAGCTGACTCATTTGAAAAGATCCTAATGCTTGAAAAGATTGAGGGCAGGAGGAGAAGGGGATGACAGAGGATGAGATGGTTGGATGGCATCACCGACTCAATGGACATGAGTTTGGGTAAACTCCAGGAGTTATGGGCAGGGAGGCCTGGTGTGTTGCAGTTCATGGGGTCGCAAAGAGTTGGACACAAGTGAGCAACTGAATTGAACTGAAGTGAAAGGTACTTGTAACTACATGACTATTGAAAGGAAGGACACTGGAAGATCAAGTGGCTGTTGCAATACAATATTATAGTAGAAATGATTGGAATGATTTGATTGCTTCTTACTGCAATGGGCAGTTGAGTCATATAAAGATGAGTTTAAAATTCAAAGAAGCAGAGAGCTTCTATGACTGTCCTAAAGATATTTCTCAGCTCTTACAGTCATGTGCTGCTAAGTCTCTTCAGTCATGTCCTACTCTTTTCGACTCTATGGCCTGTAGCCCACCAGGTTCATCTGTCCATGGGATTCTCCAGTCAAGAATACTGGAGTGGGTTGCCATTTCCTCCTCTAGGGGATCTTCTCAACCTAGAGATCGAACCCACATCTTTTACATCTCCTGCATTGGCAGTAGGAGAAGGCAATGGCACCCCACTCCAGTACTCTTGCCTGGAAAATCCCATGAATGGAGGAGCCTGGCAGGCTGCAGTCCATGGGGTCGCTAGGAGTCGGACACGACTGAGCGACTTCACTTTCACTTTTCACTTTCATGCATTGGAGAAGGAAATGCAACCCACGCCAGTGTTCTTTCCTGGAGAGTCCCAGGGACGGGGGAGCCTGGTGGGCTGCCGTCTCTGGGGTCGCACAGAGTGGACACGACTGAATTGAGTTAGCAGCAGCAGCAGCAGCATTGGCAGGCAGGTTCTTTACCACTAGCACAACCTGGGAAGCCAGTAAGAAGCAGTTAAGACCAGGGATTAAGGAGCACAGCATTGAAATAGTCAAATTTATTGACATTTCTTGCACACACGTTTCATATATGTTTCAAATAGATAGGAATGACTCCTACAGTTTCACTTTTTGGTTGAAACCTAAACTTAAAAGTTGTCCTCCAGTAAATAAGGCTGAGATATCAAAATGCTACACAATGGAAAGGAGGAATCCAAACGCTTAAGAAGGTTAGGGATGTTGGAATGAATTTATCATGTGCAATCAACTCATTAGCTCTCTTCCCATGTGTCCCATGAGGATCCAGAACATAATTCTTTTCTAAGACTTTGTAAAAAAGAACAAAACATCCCTAAGGCTTTTAGTGACTACTCTGTTCAAGTCAGGGGTGATGTTGGGAGATATTATCGAGGGAATGATGTCATGCGTAAAAAAAAAAAAGAAAAGAACATCCCAAAGTAGCAGAAGTTATTGGCTATAATCAAGCCCAGAAACAAGTGGGGACAGATACTGAAATAAGCTGCAAAATTGGGGTGGTAATCAGAATAGTTTGGTTAGCAACTGTTTTTTGGCAATGGCTAATTGATTATGTTGACTGTAAGGCATATAAAAAATAGGAAACCTGCTAAAGTATTAACCAGTTCTGAGTGAACTGGGGCTTCCTTGCAAGCTCAGCTGGTAAAGAATCTATCTGCAATGCAGGAGACCCCAGTTTGATTCCTGGGTGGGGAAGATCCCCTGGAGAAGGGATAGGCTACCCACTCCAGTATTCTTGGGCTTCTCTGGTAAGAATCCACCTGCAATGCAGGAGACCTGGGTTCGATCTATGGGTTGGGAAGATCCTCTAGAGAAGGGCATGGCAACCCACTCCAGTATTCTTGCCCGAAGAATCCCCATGAACAGAGGAGCCTGGTGGGCTACAGTCCATGGGGTCACAGAAGAGTTGGATACAACTGAGCGACTGAGCACACAGCTAAAGTATTACTTAGAATGTATAATCCAATAATCCAGTAAAGCGTAGGTCTTGATTCAACACGATAGAAAATGGTGTCCCGACCCTCACTCATTTCGTAAACCTGAATCAATTTAAGGACCAAGAGTGCTCTGATTAAAAGAAGGCCGTGTGCTCTTGAGAGAAGATCCTGTGACACTGCCACATACATTTACAGTAAATCTGCCTTCTAACCTTCCTCTCGAGACATGTGGCTTTTTAATATAGTGATTGTGCCCTAGAAACATGGAGTTACCTGGACATTTAGAGATTTATTGGACCATTGCCCTGAGATGAAATGGGAAACTGAAATTCATCTTCGTTGCATTTGTCAGAGAGGAGACTTATGGAGGTCCCAGCAGAACTGCAAAACCACTGAGGTTCTTTTCCCTGTTCCTAGATACATACTTGATTTAGACATAGCTAGTAATTGACAAAATTCCCTCATGGAGACTGGGCTATTGTGGAAGGAAGTGACTGTTGGCAGCCTTATAACCACTATCAAAAAGTAAACAAAAGTCAATAACACATCCCTGGGGAGATTGCAGAGATTAATATCACCATCGAAACACTGAAAGATACCAGGGAGTTGAGTCTTACTACATTCTTTATTTAATTCCCCTAAGTAGCCTATGGAAAAAGACAGATGGATCTTGGGGAATAATATTATTGTAAATGGAAGCTGATAGTCACTCTGATTGCAGCAACTTCTAGAATCCGATATTCAGCTATTGTTCTAGAAAATGTCTTTTTATGTATGGTGGTGGTGGTTTATCTGCTAAGTCCTGTCTGACTCTTGCAACCCCAAGGACTATAGACTTCTAGGCTCATCTGTCCATGGGATTTTCCAGGCAAGAATACTGGAGTGGGTTGCCATTTACTTCTCCAGGAGATCTTCCTGATTCAAGGATCAAACTTGTGTCTCCTGCGTTGCAGGTGGATTCTTCACCACTGAGCCACCAAGGAAGCCCCCTTTTATATATACTAATTCATAAAAGAAAAATAGAAACAATTTACTTTCACCTTTTAGGAATAGTAGTGCAGTTTAACTGATCTCAGAGCTATGTTCTCTTTCTAGTTATTTGACATAATCCAATCCACAAAATCATTGTGTTATTCTGTCCCACAAAATGCTAAAGTTGTCCACCATATTGATAAAATCGAATGAGCAGGAGTTAGACAGTACCTTAGATGGCTTGCTGAGACCCTTGTATGACATATGATGAAGGATAATCCCATTAAAATACAGTGACTTTTCACCTTGGCGAGTTTTCTAGTGCCAAAGCAGTCTGGTCTGGCTGAGATGTCAATTCACTGTGAAGGTGCTGAGCCTTTACTCCCTATCCCTAAGAAAGAGGTAAAATACTCGAGAGCTTCTTTGGATTGAATACACTATATTTGAGTGTGCTGCTCTGATTCATTTCTTAATCATTCCTCAAGTCTTCCAACCTGCCCAGGCAACTCTGCCAACTGCAGTTTATGACCCATAGATCCAATCCAGCTTGGCTTGTCTCTTTTGCAAACAGGAATGCTATTCGGAGTCACTGGCACACACCCTTAAGAGATTCAGTGTGAAGACTCCTAGAGTTATAGAGCAAAAACAAAACCTCTTATTGCACACAGCTTTCTCCTTTTCAGAAACAATTCCTGTTTTGCTACTGGGACCTCATATTGCCCAATCATGGGCACCTCATGATCACATGACCATGAAATAACATCAAGTCACAGAATGATGGACCAGTATGGAAGCACTTTTCTTCAACTGAGAGTGACATACATACAAAACAAGTCTTAAGTCGGGTTTCTTTAATGTGCTGATGACTTCGATGCTCATGAAACTATTCCTAATGTATTGCTACCTCTCCCTCAACTCACAGTACATCCTCATGGGGAATTTCCTCTAACCAGTTGGTTGAGGAATACAAGAATTGCTCTTGGCTTAAGCTGGTTCCACAGGATATCCTAGCACTGGTCATGTTTGGACCACTGCAAATCCATAACTCCCTCAGAGGATGCCCTGAAAGATGAAAGGGAAGAGACGTGCTTTCAAAGAACTCTAAGCATCTTGTTTTTCATTGCACAAGAGAAGAGAGTGACCAGAGATAAAGATCTATACTAATTCATGGGTGGTTGTTGTTCAGTCACTCAGTCATGTCTGACTTTTTGCCACCCCATGGACTATAGCCCACCAGGCTCCTCTGTCTGTGGAATTTTTGACAAGGATACTGGAATGGGTTGTCTTTTCCTTCTTCAGGGTGTCTTCCCAATGCAGATATTGAACTGATGTCTCCTGCATTGGCAGGTGGATTCTTTACCACTGAGCCATCTGGAAAGCCCTGTTCATGAGTGGTACCTAACAATTTGGCCACATGGTCAAGGGTTTAGAAGGAATTATCCTAGAGGAAAGGTGAAAAGAATGTATAAGATGGAGCTATCAGAAAGCACAGAAAGTATGAACATATTTCTCTTCCATGGAATGCTAATCAAAAGTTATTAATTTAGAATAGATAAGCAACAAGGCCCTAAAGTTTAGCATAGGGAACTATATTCAATAACCAGTGATAAACCTTAATGGAAAAGAACATTAAAAAGAAGGTATATATGTGTATAGCTGAGTCACTTTGCTGTACAGTAGAGATTTGCAGAACATTGTAAATCAATTATACTTCAGTTTTAAAAAGGTGACTCACTGTGAATGTCAATCAGCATCTTTTCCCACCACTAAAGTGCTTGTTCTACGGGTCCATGAACTAAACAGACATGGGAGTAGGATTGAGGTTAGGAGTAGGATCAAAAACCGGGGGCTTCCTTAACCAAGGAGAGCCTGGCCATGGTCATTGCTGAGCAGCCAACCTGCCTACAGCAGAGGCCAACACCGAACTTCTGATACAGCGCCATATTCCAGAGCAACTAACCATCGGACATCAGGTTAATTACACTGGAACTCTTTTGTGGTGTATCCTCACTAGAATAGCCTTTCCCTCTTACTATGGATTAGCCTCTCTGCTCTAAGTGCTTCTGTCTATACTACCATCTATAGATTTAATGATGTTTTGTTCACTATCATTTTAATGCATTCACCACCCATGATCAAGGAATTAACTTCACAATAGTAGAACATCCTGAGAGGAAAATTGACTAGCTTATGAAAGACACAGTTTTGTGCTGCCTGGCAGACAATAGTTTGCAGAAGTTTAAGCCAAATGCCTATACCTGTGAACAGGATATGGTTCTCTTTCTCCTTTAGTGGGAAATCACTTGTCTGAGAAACAAGGGTTCGAAGCAGGCATGACTGTCCTCAATCTTCTCACTTAGTAAACTTCTGTCAAAAGTTATGCCTCCTGATCCCATAACTTGGGCTCTGCAGATTCTGAGATCTTGATTCCCAAGAAATGAGAATGTCTACCAGGGAGCATATTCAATTTGAAGCTCAGATTGCAACCTGGCCATATTGGACTTGGATTCCCTGGTGGCTCAGAGGTTAAAGTGTCTGCCTGCAATGCGGGAGACCTGGGTTAGATCCCTGGGTTGGGAAGATTCCCTGGAGAAGGAAATGGCAACACCCCCTACCCCACCCCCCAGTATTCTTGCCTGGAGAATCCCATGGATGGAGGAGCCTGGTGGGCTACAGTCCATGGGGTCGCAAAGAGTCAGACATGACTGAGTGACTTCACTTATTCAATGTCATCAAAATAAGAACAACAACAATAAAAAAGAAACACCGTACTTACTGAGATGACTGATCCTGATTATGAAGGGGAAGTAGAGCTGATGAGAGCACTGGATATGAAATAATGTGCACAAAATATAAGGATTATCTGAGTGTGACTTCCAATATTAAAAGGTGTTAATGAAAGCCTCTTGATGAAAGTGAAAGAGGAGAGTGAAAAAGTTGGCTTAAAGCTCAACATTCAGAAAATGAAGATCATGGCATCTGGTCCCATCACTTCATGGCAAATAGATGGGGAAACAGTGGAAACAGTGTCAGACTTTATTTTTTTGGGCTCCAAAATCACTGCAGATGGTGACTGCAGCCATGAAATTAAAAGACGCTTACTCCTTGGAAGGGAAGTTATGACCAACCTAGATAGCATATTGAAAAGCAGAGACATTACTTTGCCAACAAATGGCCATCTAATCAAGGCTATGGTTTTTCCAGTGGTCATGTATGGATGCTAGAGTTGGACTGTGAAGAAAGCTGAGTGTCGAAGAATTGATGCTTTCAAACTGTGGTGTTGGAGAATACTCTTGAGAGTCCCTTGGACTGCAAAGAGATCCAACCAGTCCATTCTAAAGGAGATCAGCCCTGGGTGTTCTTTGGAAGAAATGATGCTAAAGCTGAAACTCCAGTACTTCGGCCACCTCATGCAAAGAGTTGACTCCTTGGAAAAGACTCTGATGCTGGGAGGGATTGGGGGCAGGAGGAGAAGGCCACAACAGAGGATGAGAGGGCTGGATGATATCACTGACTCGATGGATGTGAGTTTGAGTGAACTCCGGGAGTTGGGGATGGACAGGGAGGCCTGGCATGCTGCAATTCATGGAATTGCAAAGAGTTGGACACGACTGAGCAACTGAACTGAACTGAACTGAACTGAATGAAAAGTCGCAACTACCCGACTAGTAATTGGATCACTCAGGAATGAAGTTTAGGGTTATTCTGCCCACCAAAATCCCACATCCACCTCAGTGTTGACCAAGGATAAAGTGAATATGAAATAGGTAACAGAAAATGTAGGTTCTAAACCAATTACAACATTACGATCAGTTACAAAAAGGGATGCAGTAATGGTGCTTATATTCTTGTTTTCTATATTATGTATATTTTATATTAGCCAAACTGGTTATCTCCTTCATCTTCTCCTACTAGTTTATATAAGGAGTGTTGGTGCTGGTTAAACTTCTAACTTAGCCTGAAATCTCTATCACATAAGGCTTATAACTGAGCCAAAAAAAGGATGAACATCCAGAGATGGCTACCCTGCCATATGAGTTTTCATACCTTGCCTTTTGAGGAAGAGAGTAAGTATATCTTTGTTAGGTCGAGAGACATTGTGGTAGGTCAGTTGAAAGCAAAATATTGTTGCTATTTGTAAATTTAAACACAGATGTATGGAGAACCAACTAGATCTTGTGTCTTGATACATAGTAAGATCCCTGTTCTTTTAAACTGTGTCTTGTAACATGGAGCTTGACAGTTTGGAAGCTACGTTAACTAGATTTACTGACCAATAGGGATTTGGTTTCAATTCTCCCAATGGAAGGCATTTGTGTGAGATTTGGAAGTGGAAAATATAGAGAAGCCATTATCTCCAGGAGCAGCTGGGCATCTGCAGATGGCAGAAAGGGGGTTTTGCCAGTGACTTTCAGGTGTCCTTCTGCAGTGCTCTAGGCAGCATGTATCATTGGTGGGGATTTATTTGGGTTCTTCTATTTTTGGATTGTTTGATGCTCTTTTTTTTAGCTTCCTTGACTTTGCAGTAATTGTGTAAGACCAAAATTCCCTGTATTATACCTTTTCTTGCTTAAAATACCAACCAATAGTTTCTATTTTTCTGACCAAATCCTGACTAATTCATATACTGTATCTTTATTACTGTATTTGCCCAGTGGCTTCTATGAAGACTTTATGAGACCATGTAAGGTGAACACTGGAAATTAGTTCCAGCTGCTGTATAAGACACGGACCTCAGTTCAGTGCTCTGTGGTGACCTAGAAGGGTAGGATGGGGATGACTTGGAGGGAGGCTCAAGAAGGAGGGGATATATATATATCTCTCTCTCTCTCTGACTCACTTGGTTCTACAGCAGAAACTAATGCAACATTGTAAAGCAATTATCTTCCAATTTAAAAATAAGAAAATATCTTCCCAAACATATTTCAAAATGCAGGCCTAAATAAGTGTTTACCTGCAGCATTATCCTACAATACAAAGATAGCCCATAAATGGTATATTTACATGTGCTGCATATTGTGAAATATAGCTTAAGTCGTTCAGCTATAAGCAAAACAAAATAGATTTAATTGGTTTGCTTGAATATCCAGCCAACTCCTATTTATTATGTCGGCCTCCCAAAATGTTACCCTGCTGGTGTTTCTGCCAGTATAACTTACTGTGAGTTTGCCAACATAAATGGGAATAGAGCAGCAGGTTTCATTGTGTGAAAACTATGACAGATCCAAGCACATGGCTTTGAAAACATTCTTATTTTAAATTTATTTTATCTAACTTGAAGTACATATTCTTCTGTATCACAAAGGGGAAAGGAAATGAGAGGGATAGTTAATTTCAGCAAAGAAGATTATATGTGTGTGTGTGTGTGTGTATATATATATATATATATATATATATATATATATATATATTAGTTGCATGAGCTGACTCTCCTTCGCATCTTTTAATCAAACTGCCTGGAAAAACTTTGTATTTCTAATGGTGTGTCAGGGTTTTTTGAGTGACACCCTGCAGATTTAAAAGAAAGGAAAAATTATTTCCAGGATAGAAACCAAATATCTCAACATGCAGTAGATTCATTATGGAAACTTTTTAAAAAAATAGTGTTTTAAAGAATATATTCATTTTAAACCACTGCCAAGTAATTTATGATCAACTCAGTATATTAATAAAAATTTTTTTTCCAAAACAGATATTTGTTTTAAAAAAAATAAGAGGAAAGGGAATGTTGAAGATTCTCAAAAGACTTTAAAGAAAAAAGCCCAAGCTCCTTGGCATAGCCCACCCTTCCAGGCCATCACTCTCTTCCACCAATGCTCCATCACCCATGGACTGGCTCACACCACAGCGCTTACATGTGGGACCATTTGCTGCTCTTGGACGCACCAGTACTTTCAAATCCTGCTTGAGCAATCCTTGGATCTGAATTCTGTTAGCCATCTGTAAATGTCTTTAGTTGGTTTATAGGTGTCTTTTCAACAGGATTGAGTTCAGTATGTGTAGTGATTCTTTTATTCATTTGCATATTAATGGTGCTTAGCAAATATAGCTAGTAGTTACCAATAAATGGCTAATATATGAAATGAGTGAATAGAGGAATAAATCATAGGATTTTAGATTTGGAAGAAATATAAGGGATTTTACTGTCCAAATTTCATGTTTCACAAAAGGAAAATGAGACTCAATGAGGCTATGGTTTGGTCGAATTTGCACAGAATTTAGAATAGTAGAGCTGCTAGTCCCAGAACACGATTATCTCAGCTTTCCATTCAGAGGCCTTTCTACCCTTTCATTCCTGGCTAATCTGGAATTTTGTTGGAGGGACTGTGGTTCATTTTCTAAATATTTGTGCTCTGATACTCTTAATATCCTTGGGGACATCATTCACAGTTTAAAGATGATTGGAGGAAAGTACCGGTAACTTCAGGCATTCAAACAGCTACAGAAGCACTCTGGCTTTTCAGCTGCCTCTCTGTTTAGTATTTTTGCTACATGTTAACATCCTGCTACATGTTATAGTAGCACCATTGTGGCAATTATATAGTACTTCTACCATGGGTATAGATATTCTATATCTGTATTTGATTTTTTATTTTAAAGCTGTAGGAGTTTTTTTAAAACATTCTGGATACAAGCCCTCTTTCAGAGAGAGGGATGAAATATCTATCTACCTAAAATTTCCACCCAGAAAATAAGGACATATTTTCATTATCTTCCTAGTATTTCTTGAAGAGTGAAATATTAAATTGTGATGAAGTCTAATTTATTCATTTTTGAAAATTGTATGGTTAATGCATGTTGTGTCTCTAAGAATCCTGTCTAGCCCCCAAATCATGAAGATATTATTTGATGTTTGCTTTGAGAAATTTTATAGATTTTGCTTCAAAGTTTAGGACTATTTTCAATGGTGTGAGGTAGGACTTAATTGCTATTTCATTTATTCATCTAAGTGCTGCAATATTATTTATTGAAAAGATTTTCATTCCCCATTAGTAGGTTTGACATTATTCTTGAAAGTCAGTTCAATAAACACAGATTGCTCTATTTCTGGACTCCCTGTTTTGTACTGTTGATCTATTTGTCTATTGTCTTGCTAAACTCTTTCTGTCTTGATTCTTGCAGCTTTATGGTAAGTCTTTAAATCAAGTGGGCATAAGTCTTTCAATTGTGTTTTTCTCTTTAAAGAAACGTTTTTGCTATTCTAGGTCCTTTTCATTTCCAAATAAATGTTGGAATCTACTTGACATATTGTACCATGTAATTTATTGAATCTATAGATCAATGTCAAAAGACATGAAAACAATATTTTTGTCTAACTTACAAACATGATTTGATACGCTCTTTTATTTAAATCTTTTCTCTCAGTGGTGTTTTATTTTCATGAAAATAATTATACATATTTTTTGCAAATTTTTTCCTAAAAATAGGCATATTTTTGGAGATACTGTGGGTTTGGTTTCGGACCATCACAAGACAGCAAACATTGTGGTAAAACGAGTCACACCGATGTTTTGCTTTCCTAGCGCATGTAATGGTCATGTTTACACTCTACTGAATTCTATTCAATGTGCAGTGCACTGCAGTTCAGTTCAGCCACTCAGTTGTGTCTAACTATTTGCAACCCCATGGACTGCAGCATGCCTGGTCTCCCTGTCCATCACCTACTCCCGGAGTCTACTCAAACTCATGTCCATTGAGTCGGTGATGCCACCCAACCATCTCATCCTGTCATCCCCTTCTCCTCCCACCTTCAATCTTCCCCAGCATCAGTGTCTTTTCAAATGAGTCAGTTCTTTGCATCAGGTGGCCAAAGTTTTGGAGTTTCAGCTTTAGCATCAGTCCTTCCAATGAATATTCAGGATTACTTTCCTTTAGGTTTGACTGGTTGGATCTCCTTGCAGTCCAAGAAACTCTCAAGATTATTCTCCAACACCACCCTTCAAAAGCATAAATTCTTTGGTGCTCAGCTTTCTTTATAGTGCAACACTCACATCAGTACATGATTACTGGAAAAACAATAGCTTTGACTAGATGGACCTTTGTTGGTAAAGCAATGTCTCTGTGTTTTAATATGCTGTCTAGGTTGGTCATAGACTCTTGCTTCCAAGCAGCAACTGTCTTTTAATTTCATGGCTGCAGTCACCATCTGCAGTGATTTTGGAGCCCAAGAAAATAAAGTCTCTCACTGTTTCCGTTGTTTCCCCATCTATTTGCCATGAAGTGATGGGATGAGATGCCATTATCTTTGTTTTAAGAATGTTGAATTTTAAGACAGATTTTTCACTCTCCTCTTTCACTTTCATCAAAAGCCCTTTAGTTTTTCTTCGTTTTCTGCCATAAGGGTGGTGTCATGTGCATATCTGAGGTTACTGATATTTCTCCCAGCAATCTTGACTCCAGCTTGTGCTTCATCCAGTCCAGCATATGCAGTAGCATATGTCTAAAATATATGCAGTAGTGTATGTCTTTAAAAAAAACGGTAATACCATGACTTAAAACAGTGTTGGAAAAATGGCTCAAATACACTTGCATGGCATGTGTGTGTGTGTGCTCAGTTGCTAAGTCATGTCCAACTCTTTATGACCCCAAGCACTATAGCTGGCTAGGCTCCTCTGTCCATGGAATTTTCCAGGCAAGAATACTAGAGTAGGTTGCCATTTCTTACTCTAGGGGATCTTCTTGACTTAAAGATCAAACCCGAGTCTCTTGCATCTCCTGCATTGGCAGGTAGATTCTTTACCACTGCGCCACCTGGGAAGCCAACAACCTTCAATTTATAAAAAATGTAGTACATTTAAAGCTCAATAAAGTGAAGCACAATCAAATAAGGCATTCTTGTATTATATTTTTGTTGCTATATTTTTTAATTGATGAGGCAAAATCCCATTATTTTATTTCAAGATTTCTAAGTCCCACTTGCATTCAGACAAATTATAGAAAGGAAAATTATTTGCTGGACAGTGTTTAAATCTTGGAATGTAATTGTACAGTGATGCAACTATTACAAAATGATAGTAACTACCATTATGAAACAATGTTTATTGATCCATCCTAGCTCATCAAAAAATTGACATTGTTGGCAAAAATAAGTCATATGCAATAAATAAATCTGCAATAACGTTTGAAATGCCTCTTTACTCTCTAGCTTAATTTAGCTTTCCAAATTAACCATTGGAGGTTGAACTTTGAAAAGTGCCTTTAATGGATTAGTGTACACTGTTTAGAGATGTCAACCATAATGTAAAGATGTCAACAAGAACTGGTGGTGACAGCTGAGGTTGCAGGTTAGTACATAAGCCTACAGTTAACATTATGACTTCCATCTAAGTGGAGTAACTAAGAAGAGCTGAAAGATCTGCAAAATAAACTAGAAGAAACCAACAGAACAAAGAGGCAGCACGAGGCTAGCCACTGTGAGCTTGTTATGCATCTTTGCATTTCAGCAAGGGTAGGCAAGTTAAAATTGCTTATAATTTCCCTTATTTACTCAAAACAACAATAAATTTCTATTCCCCAAATCTTTCCAATGGTCACATTCCATTGCACATATCAAAATGTAAGGAATCAGTCCTAATTATCACATGTTCCAGGCGTGAAACAACGGACTGGTTCTAAATTGGGAAATGAGTACATAAGGCTGTATATTATCACCCTGCTTATATGCAGAGTACATCATGTGAAATACCAGGCTGGATGAAGCACAAGCTGGAATCAAAATTGCCAGGAGAAATATCAATAACCTCAGATATGCAGATGACACCACCCTTGTGGCAGAAAGTGAAGAGGAACTAAAGAGTCTCTTGATGAAGGGGAAAGAGGAGAGTGAAAAACCTGTCTTAAAATTAAATATTCACAAAATGAAGATTATGGCATCCAGTCCCATCACTTCATGGCTAATAGATGTGAAACAATGGAAACCATGACAGACCTATTTTCTTGGCCTCCAAAATCACTGAAGATGGTGATTGCAGCCATCAAATTAAAAGAAATTTGCTCATTTGAAGAAAAGTTACGACCAACCTAAATGGCATATTAAAAAGCAGAGACAATACTTTGCCAACAAAGGTCTATATAGTGAAAACTATGATTTTTCCAGTAGTCATGTATGGATGTGAGAGCCGGACTAAAGAAAGCTTAGCACCAAAGAATTGATGTTTTTGAACTGTGGTGCTGGAGAAGACTCTTGAGAGTCCCTTGGACTGAAAGATCAACCCAGTCAATCTTAAAGGAAATCAATCCTAAATATTCATTGAAGGACTGATGCTGAAGCTGAAGCTTCAATACTTTGGTCATCTGATATGAAGAGCTGACTCATTAGAAAAGACTCTGATGCTGGGAAAGATTGAAAGCAGGAGAAGGGGATGACAGAGGAGGAGCTGGTTGGACAGCATCATCAACTCAATGGACATGAGTCTGAGCAAGCTCCAGGAGATGATGAAAGACAGGGAACTCTGGCATGCTGCCGTCCATGGGGTTGCAGGGTCAGACATGACTGAGAGACTGAACAACAATCACATTTTCAGAAAAAAATACATAATATGTTCAGAATGTGTGTCATTTATTCTGATGGCCTAATATTCATTTTTCATGCTCCAGAATGTGTATGGTGATTGTATCCCTGGTAATTCCTCTTTGGAGCTTCCCTGGTGGCTCAGGGATGAAGAATCCACCTGCCAATTCAGCAGAAATAGGTTTGATCCCTAGGTGGAGAAGATCCTCCGGAGGAGGGAGTGGCAACCCACTCCAGTATTCTTGTCAGGAAATCCCATGGACAAAGGAGCCTGGCAAGCTACAGTCCTTGGGGTCACAAGAGTCAGACACAGCTTAGTGATGAAGCAACAACAACAATTTCCTCTTTTATATTAGATGTGAGGTGTTTGAAAACTATATTATCATCACTCTCTGTTGCAGCCCCTTGGCAATTTTCACATCTCCATCAGTGTTGATGTGAACTGTTGTGTGCCCTTGGCTGTACAGAATCATCTTCAGAGAGTCAGAGTACCTAAAACAGCTTTTTCTTTTTTGATAAAACCTGACAACTCAGAGTTCAGATGATTGGTGCTTGAGATATTTTTTCCCTCTTTCAATAAGACCAGTGAAGAAATATCACGGTTTGCTCCTAAGTTAGCTGTTTTCTTCTTACATTTTCTTTTTTTAAAATTCCTTTTTCCTTTTGAGTTTTTGTTAAGTATTCACTTATTTTTATACTATTCAGCTGGTAGTATATGATGTCTTAAAATAGAACATTCTGGGCTTTAAATTGGGAGGGGTTCTTCCCAAACTGATGAAAAATGTTTATTCTATGTTATTTTATACAGTAGTTTTTCCCCAAACAGACTTGCAATAATCCCATCTTTTAAATCTATAAATAACATTGTCAAATTAAACTTAATATTTGAAATCTCACAAAAATTTATGTTTTACAACTCTTCCTAAATATCAAGGCTGCAAGAATAATAAAACATTTGCTATATCCAAATATTTTACAGCTGTACCTAGAAAAAGAAAAAGGAAAAAAATGCATATGCTTGGTTAAGGGCGAACATTGTCCTAGAAGTCAGAAACAAAATAAAATATCCAAATTATTAGCATTAATTTAATACAGTTATAAAGTCACGTTGTCATTAACAGTGATTGAACACAGGGGTGAGTGCCCAAAGGGCTGGTCACAGAAGCTGTTGCTACAGTGTCTCCTCCTCTATGCATCCCAATTGTGCATCACCCCACACGTACTTTTTCCCACCACGTGCCATGCTGTCACTTCAGTCGTGTCTGACTCTTTGCAACCCTGTGGACTGTAGCCTGCCAGGCTCCCCTGTCCATGGGATTCTCTAGGAAAGAATACTGGAGTGGGTTGCAGCGCCCTCCTCTAGGGAATCTTCCCTATCCAGAGATTGAACCAACGGGCTCAGCCACTGGGGAAGCCCTTTCCTACGACACAAAGTTCGATTAAGCAGATAACAGGAAAGAATAGCAACCATAACAAAAGCTAAACAATCCAGCTGCTTGCTCTCTCTTTGGAATATGGTTATTTTCCTTGTGCATAAAGTATTCAACAACATAAGAAAAGGAAAAGGAAAAGAAAATTTTCAGATGACATACATTTGAAGGTTCTTTGCCAAGATGGTAGCTGTTTGTTGTTTCAGTCACTGTCCTGGCAATTATCTTCACATGGGTGCATGCTCAGTAGCTTCAGTTGTATATGACTCTTAGCAATCTTCTGGACTGTAGCCCATCAGGCTCCTCTGTCCAAGGAATTCTCCAGGCAAGAGTACCGGAGTGGGTTGCCATGCCCTCCTCCGGGGGATCTTCCCAACCCAGGGATCAAATCTGCATCTCCTGCATGGCAGGAGAATTCTTTACTGCTGAGCCACCAGAGGAGCCCAATAGCTTCACAGTCAAACTCAAAGGAGGCACAGTCTTTGTAATTTCCAGTCTTTTTTACTTCTGGGCAATCTGAGTGTTTTTATGGAGCCAGACTGAAAGCTGGGGTTCCAAAAGCCCTCCAAGTATATGACCCACAGAGACTACTCCAGGAGTAAGATTTCCTTGCTGGATGCACACTGGTAGATCTCCCATCTACTTAATTCTCAAACCCCACCTGCTGCTGCTGCTGAGGTTAAGTGGCAATACATCTTGCTATGTCTGTACAAACCCATTTGTGGAGACTGTACACTCCACTTCGTGCTCCTGGAAAATCTTTTTGATGCTCTTTTAAATAGCATTTAAAATTTAATTTTATAATTATATTTTGCTAGTATATAGTAACACAATTAATATTTGTATATTAATCTGCTATCACCTTGCCAAATTTTATTTGTAGTAAAAATTTTAGATCCCATAGGACTTTCACACAAACCAACAAGTCATCTGTGAATAAAATGATTTCAATTTTTCTTTTCCCACTTGTACCTTTTTTTGGTTATACTGTGGTGGCTTGGTTCCTAAAATTAGGGGAAATGAGTTTCCTATTTTAGCATTGATTATGATGTTTGTTGTAGGTTTTCATAGGTCTCTTTATCAGATTGTGGGACTTTATGTCTACTCCTACATTTTAAAATTTTCCCATGAATGGATGTTTCATTTTATCATCTTTTCCTCCTTCTATTGAGATAATTGCATGCTTTTTTACTTTTTATGCTTATGTATAAAGTAGAACTATCTCTTTGTAGAAGCCCTATCTTTTAGATAAAAATTCCTGCAGAATCTACTGAAAACTATTAAAACTAATATTTGTTACTGATTGACTGGACTATGTTAGTGAATTCTCTTTGCTCTGCAGTATAAGCTTCTGATGTTACTGTTCAAAAAGCACAGCTTTGGGGCATGCACTGTCACCTGGGATGACAGTAGGTTTAGCAAGGCTCTCTTTGACTTTCTCTTTCCCTAATTGCTTCCAGATGTCACATGCTACTAAGTTCCAGATGGGGGCTCTTTTGATTTCAGCAATGCCCGGGTGAATACATTGCTCCACAGACTGATCTGATTAGATTCAGACTGCTTTGTGGGGGTAGTTTTTGAGGTCAGTGTTTGAGGTTTGTTCTGACCCTAATAAGGCTCTTCTTCATTGTCTCTTTAACTGCTCCTCACTGGAAATCTAAATGGCCAGTAGTTTAGCTTGTATTTTTCATAAAATTACCTGCCTCCTCTTAATTGGTTAGCACCAAAACCACCATTGCTTTCGAAAGCCTTGTTAGGCTTTTTAGGCTCACACTCTGTTCTTCCAAAAGCTTAGTTCATTTGGGGAGATTTTTCAAAGCTTTCTGTTTTATGTCTCTTGATTCTTTTGGGCCAAATTTCTGAACCATGGTTCTGGATCTGGGGCAGGGATAGTTGCTCAGTTCTTCACAGTCTCATATCAAAAGCAGGGTGCTGGGTGAGTGGAGGAGCCTTTGGTATTCTTGGCTTACCTCTCTAGGCACTGGACTCTGCCCACCAAATGAACTGGGGAAAAAAACAGTTAGGTTTTCAGTGTTCTCAGCATTCCAGGCTTGAGGTTGCATCTCAGCATCTAAGCTTGAGGCTAAGCCTCTGTCTTATCAGTGAGACGTTGGTGGAAGAAAGGATCTCCTTTCAGTTTGGACTCATCTGGAGTTTGGTTTCAACAAGGTATACGTGGAAGTCATGAGAAATCCTAGGGGCCTGCCCATCCCAGGGAGATACTTGTTTTAGTCCATTTTAGTTTCTATATAAAATGCCACAGATTGGATAGTTTATAAAAACAGAAATTTATCTTTCATGTTCTAGAAGCTGGAAGTTTGAGATCGGGGTTTCAGCATGGTCAGGTAAAGGCTCTCTTCTAGATGTCAGACTTCTCATGTATCCTCACATGATGGAAGGGAATGATGGATCCTTCTGGAATCTCTTAAGGTAGTAATCCCATTCATGAGGATTTCACCCTCATGACTTTCGTGCCTTCTAAAGGTCTCACTTTTAATTACCATCACCTTTGGGGGTTAGAATCTTAACATGAATTTCAGTGGGACACAAACATTCAGACCATAACCATACTATAACTTTCAACAGGAGCCCAGAAGAAGAAGAAGCCCTGTGTTCTGCACCCATCTGGAGTGGAGTTTCCATCTTGCTGAGTTGGGAGAAGTGAGGAAAAGGGGGTTGTATTTCAAATTGCACATGCTCTCACTGTTCAGCATAGCTTAAGCATATATTCTTGATATTCTTTCATTTCCTTCAGGACAAATTTCCCAAGACTTTAAACAGTTTGGTTCTTCTAATAATTTTTACCAGTTATGCTTGATTTTTCTGGGTAGGGAGTCCACAGGGCTCCTCTTGCTACTATCCTGGAACAAGAACTTCCAAAATCCACTCAATCTCCTCTAGTTCCTTTTTAATTTTTAGACTTAGTGCTATTTCAGTCTATTGTTGACAAAGGTCCATTTAGTCAAAGTTATGGCTTTTCCATTAGTCATGTACAGCTATATACAGTTGGACCATAAAGAAAGCTGAGCACTAAAAAATTGATGCTTTTGAACTGTGATGCTGGAGAAGATTCTTGAGGGTCCCTTGGATAGCAAGGAGATCAAACCAGTCAATCCTAAGGTAAATCAACCCTGAATATTCATTGGAAGGATTTATGCTAAAGCTGAAGCTCCAATACTTTGGCCACCTGATGTGAACAGCTGACTCATTGGAAAAGACCTGGGTGCTGAGAAAGATTGAGGGAGAGAGGAGAAGGAGGTGGTAGAGGGTGGGATTGTTAGATAGTATCACTGACTCAGTGGACATGAATCTGATCAAATTCTGGGAGATAGTGAAGGACAGAGAAGCCTGGCATCTGCAGTCTGTGAAGTGAAAGTCGCTCAGTCATGTCCGACTCTTTGTGACCCCATGAACTATATGTAGTCCACGGAATTCTCTAGGCCACAATACTAGAGTGGGTAGCCTTTCCCTTCTCCAGGGAATCTTCCCAACCCAGGGATTGAACCCAGGTCTCCCACATCGCAGGTGGGTTCCTTACCAGCTGAACCACAAGGGAAGCCCAAGAATACTGGACTGGGTAGCCTGTCCCTTCTCCAGCAGGTCTTCCTAACCCAGGAATCAACAGGGGTCTTCTGCATTGCAGGTGGATTCTTTACCAACTGAGCTATCAGGGAAGTGTCTGCAGTCTATGGGGTCACAAATAGTTGACACAACTTAGAGACTGAACAACAACAGCTCTTGTCAAAATATTCCCTTTATATTCCTTCTTTATGTTAATACTTTCTTTTAAATTCTTGAATAACATTACAGTAAGAATTTTAACATCTAGACTGCTAATTCCAACAGCTCAGTTGTTTCAGGGTCTGTTTCTATTATTTTGTTTTGTTTTTTTTCTTGATCATTGGTCAAGTTTTCTGGTTTCTGTTTGCATGCCTAATTTTTTTTTTCTGTATACAAAACTTTGTGAATGTTTTGTTATAGTGTATGTGTAGTAGGTTGTCTTTCTTTGAAGTTTGTTGAATTTTGTTTGGACAGCCATTAAATTACTGGAACACCCTCTTGATCTTATTAGCATTGAATTATGCTATTGAGGGTAGGAGGAGAAGGGGACGACAGAGGATGAGATCGTTGGATGGCATCACCGATTCAATGGACATGAGTTTGGGTAAACTCCAGGAGTTGGTGATGGACAGGGAAGCCTGGTGTGCTGCAGTCCATGGGGTCACAGAGAGTCAGACACGATCAGTGACTGAACTGAACTGATGCTTTGCTAGTGACTGCAGTCAGGAAATTAACAGATGCTTGCTCCTTTGAAGAAAAGCATTGACAAACCTAGACAACATACTAAAAAGCAGAGACATTACTTTGCCTACAAAGGTCTGTATAGTCAAAGCTATGGTTTTTCCAGTAGTCATATATGGCTGTGAGTGCTCGTCAATAAAAAAAGGCTGAGCACCAAAGAACTGATGCCTTCCAACGGTGGTGCTGAAGACTCTTGAGAGTCCCTTGGACAGCAAGGAGATCCATCCAGTCAATCCTAAAGGAGATCAATCCTGAGTATTTATTGGAAGGACTGATACTGAAGCTCCAATCCTTTGGCCACCCGATGCAAAGAGCCGACTCATTGGAAAAGACCCTGATGATGGGAAAGATTGAAGGCAGAAGGAAAAGGGGACAACAGAGGATGAGATGGTTGGATGATATCACCGACTCAATGGACATGAGTTTGAGCAGACTCCGGGAGACAGTGAAGGGCAGGGAAGCCTGGAGTGCTGCAGTTCATGAGGTCAAAAAAGGATGGACACAATTGAGCAACTGAACAACGACAATGCTTTGCTAAAGCAGACCTGGACTGGATTTTTCTTTTGTCCTAGGGCTTGTCCTTTTTCCTAGGGCACACTCCTTAATCCCAAAATATCACTTTTCTTTGGTCTATACTTAATATCTAAGTTGCATAATCATTTCTTTCCATTCTGGCTGAACTGGAATTTCCATATCTTTGAGATTTGTGATCTCTTTATTTCTGTGCAGCTCTCATTCCTGGAGCCACACTCTGCTATGCATGACATAGTCTTGCTTGGCACATGCACAGCTGGTGCATACTAGCATGCTAAGTCACTTCAGTTGCATCCAACTCTTTGCAATCCCATGTTCTGTAGCCTGCCAGGCTCCTCTCTCCATGGAATTCTCCAGGCAAGAATACTGGAGTGGGTTGCCATTTCCTCCTCCAAGGAATCTTCCTAATCCAGGGGTCACACCCTCATCTCTTAAGTCTCCTACATTTGCAGGCAGGTTCTTTACCACTAGCACCACCTGGGAAGCCCATTCACAGCTCAGTCCCAGTTAAAGACTCAAAGGACCACTGGGCAGACTTCAGGATTCCTCTCTGTGCACTTTCTCCTTCCAAGTATCCTGACACACAAAATTTCATCTGATTCAACAGCCAGGAATTCTTTGCTCTGTCTTTTCAGGCTAGCAAAACTTTCATTTTGTTTTGCTTCTTACCACTGTACCACTTCCCCATGCCATAGTGCGGAAATGGCTTGCAGTCTGAATGCCAAGACAAGTGTGGGATTACGTTTTCATATTTTTCTTTTCTCGGAGATCACTGTAGGGAGTTTCCTGGTGGTCCAGAGGCTAAGACTTCACACTCCCAATGCAGGGGACCCAGATTCAGTTTCTGGTCAGAGAACTAGATATCACATGCCACAACTTGAAAAAAAAAAAAGATCCTGCATAATGCAACTAAATGTCCTCCATGCTACAAGGAAGGTCAAAGATCTTACATGCCATAACTAAGGCCCAGTGCAACCAAATAGCTAAATGTTTTGTAAAAAATTACTGTACTTTGAGGCCAGGTACATAATGTCAGAAATGGTTTTGTAATGTATTTCAACCAGAGTTATAGGGGTTTATGTTGAGAGAGTGACCTAGGTCAATTGCAATGTTGTAACAAAACACCATTGTTTTGTTAACAATGACTTATAAACAATTAAAATTTATTTCTCAGAGTTCTGAAGACTGAGAAGTCCAAGATCAAGCTGCTGGCAGATTTGGTGTCTGGTGAAAGTCCACTTCCTGGTTTATGAAAGTGAAGAGTGAAGGTGAAGTTCATTTAGTCCTGTCCAACTCTTTGCGACCCCATGGACTATACAGTCCACGGAATTCTTTAGGCCAGAATACTGTAGTGGGTAGCATTTCCCTCCTCCATCCTGGTTTATAGGCAGCCATTTTTTTCAGTGTCCTCAATGTGGCAGAAGAGGTGAGGGATCACTCTGGGGTGTCCTTTTTAAGGACATCAACACTTCATGAGGGCTCCACCCTCGTGACCTAATCACCTGCCAAATGTCCCACCTCCTAACACCACCACATTGGGGATTAGAATTTTTTTAATTTTAGTATTTATTTATTTAATCTTGGCTTCATGGTGGTGCATAGATTTCTCTTTGTGGTAGCTTCTCATGTTGTGGAGCATGGGTTCTAGAGCATTCAGGCTTCAGTAGTTGTGGTGCACAGGGTGTCTCCCGTGGCACATGGAATCTTCCTGGACTAGGGACCAAACCTGTGTCCCCAGATTGGGCAGGTGGATTTTTAACCACTGGACTACCAAGGAAGTCAGGGGATTAGATTTCAACATGTGAATTATGAGGGGACACAGTCATCCAATTTGCAGCAGAAGATACAGAAGCCCCTCCCTCATTTAAGATCTCATAACATGTATTAATGGATCACTCAATATTTAGATATCTAATTTGAATCTAACTGTATCAAACCTGGGCAGGAAATATTTGTGTTATTTTAGTCGATTAACCAGTAATGTCCTATCTTAGGAAAGAAACCACAGCAGGACTAAACAGGATACAAGAAAATTCCAACAGAGGGTACCACTGAGTCTAAACTCTTCTTGTTTCTTCTGTGTCAATCAAGGACCAGACAGTCTCAACATTGTACATGAGAGGAGATATCTGAGAGGAACACATTTCTGAGCATTTTAAATAATTCAAATTTAATTTAAATAATTGGAAATCTGAGTGTAGAGAGTAAAATGATCCAAACAAGGTCTACAATCGAAGCTGAGCCATTGAAGAGGGGCTTCTTCCCCAGCTTTAAGAGAGTAAATTTGATTTAGTATAAACAAATGACAGTCAAAATGTTTAGATAGCATAGCATCACTACAATGGGTTAAGCTTTATATATGATTTCAGTTGACAAAGTATGTTGTAGTTGATACTCTCCAGATATGCTGAATGTTGGAAAAATTTTATTACTGATATAACTTATGTGAATTGACTTAAAATTTTTTCTCACTTGTATATATGTTAAGCATATTGCTGAGAAAATGTCAAATAAATATAATCACACCTCATGTTTAGGAAACATTTCAACATATGAGTAAGATTGCCCCACACAGACACTTAATTTGAAATACAAATGTTAAGACTGTCAAAATTAATATACCCTTTAAAGGAGGATTTTGGCTGTGGCATCTTTACAAGTGGTATGGACTAGTTAAAAATGTCTTCTTTATTTTGAGAGAGAAAAACGGTAATTTTCACTTTTAGTTTCTACTTCAGGCACCAGTTTCCTTTGTGTGAAAGAAGGAGTAATTTTGCCATGAACCAAGATCTCCTAATGCAATGTTCTACTTTGTGGTTTAATTTTCGACTGGTTAACAAATTCCATCAGGTGCTAGATTGCTGCTGATATGGGTTGAGTGGACCTGCAGGTAATGAAACAAAAGCCAAGCACTATATTTTCAGAGCTGCAGAAAGTCTCTTCTACTACCTGTGACATCTAAAGTGTAGAGTTTTCCCACTTTAAGGGACTTCCCAGGTGGCTCAGTGGTAAAGAATCTGCCTGCCAATACAGGAGACAAAGGAGATGCAGGCTCAATCCCTGGGTTGGGAAGATCCCCTGAAGGAGGAAATGGCAAACACTCCTGTATTCTTGCCTGGAGAATCCCATGGACAGAGGAGCCTGGCAGGCTACCGTCCATGGGGTCACAAAGAGTCAGACACGACTGAGCAACTGAGCACACTCACACTCCCACTTTAACTGCACAGACACCACAAATATATTCTAGAAAACTCCATCACCATTGGATTGATCAGTTTCTGCAAGTTGCTCATGTAATAAACCTGATATTGGAAAGAAATTATTTTCCAGAATGGCCAAGCATTATTCTTGCATTCAGGTAAGTCATCAAAAATAAACATGTAGGTCATATTATCTTAGATTCCACAATAAATGCTTATACTGAGTAAAATTTAAATCATCATGTGTTCAGCGGATAAAAATGACAAACAGAATCATGCATTTGATCAGTGTTAAAGTTACTAACCAATTATGTCATTTGGTGTCCCTGAAATAGGAAAAGGAGTGCATCAAGGTTGTATATTGTCACCCTGCTTATTTAACTTACATGCAGAGTACATCATGAGAAATGCTGGGCTGGAAGAAGCACAAGCTGGAATCAAGATTGCCGGGAGAAATAGCAATAATCTCAGATATGCAGATGACACCACCCTTATGGCAGAAAGTGAAGAGGAACTCAAAAGCCTCTTGATGAAAGTGAAAGAGGAGAGTGAAAAAGTTGGCCTAAAGCTCAACATTCAGAAAACTAAGATCATGGCATCCGGTCCCATCACTTCATGGCAAATAGATGGGGAAATAATGGAAACAGTGAGAGACTTTATATTCTTGGGCTCCAAAATCACTGCAGATAGTGATTGCAGTCATGAAATTAAAAGATGCTTGCTCCTTGGAAGGAAATTTATGACCAACCCAGACAGCATATTAAAAAGCAGAGACATTACTTTGCTGACAAAGCTCCATCTAGCCAGTGCTATGGCTTTTCCAGTAGTCATGTATGGATGTGAGAGTTGGACCATAATGAAGGCTGAGTGCAGAAGAATTGATGCTTTTGAACTGTGGTGTTGGACTTCTCCAACACTCTCCAACTCTTCTCCAGCTTCTCCAACTCTTCACTTGAGAGTCCCTTGGACTACAAGGGGCTCAAACCAGCCCATCCTAAAGGAAATCAACCCTGAATATTCATTGGGAGGACTGATTCTGAAGCTGAAGCTCCAATACTTTGGCCACTTCATGCGAAGAACTGACTTACTGGAGAAGACCCTGATGCTGAAAAAGATTGAAGGCAGGAGGATAAGGGGACAACAGAGGACAAGATGGTTGGATGGTATCACCAACTCAATGGACATGAATGTGAGCAAGCTCCAAGAGATGGTGAAGGACAGGGATGTTTGGTGTGCTGCAGTCCATGGGGTCGCAAAGAGTCAGACACGACTGAACAACTGAACAGTCATATCGCATGAGAAAATGTTCTGTGTGGCCACAGAGGATGCAGTGACAAATGGAGCTGATGTTGTATATAAACTTGCATCATGGAACAAGTCCAGCCAATTGCAGGTGAACCCAGCAGAGAAACAGCCTATCTACAGAACTGTACACAAGAAATAAATGCTTGTTTGAGCAAATGAGTGGTGGCATCGTCTCAATGGATGACCGTAGTTGATCAAAGGTGTATAAGAAATATGACAACAGGGAATATCTTTAATATTTATATAATTTATCTCATAAATTATTGATAAAAGTCATATTCTTCAATGAAAAGTGATTTTAAAATACTGGACAACAAAGAAAAAATTTTGAAAGCCAATAAAAATACTTAGGTGAAATTTAAAAATAAAATGCCAGAAAAATGAGTTACAAGAAATGAATTTGATTTTTAAATATCAAATAATCTAACATTTTAAATTGAAAATGCTTGGTCCTAATAATGATGGTGTTTGCAGCATTCTACTGGTGAGAGGTTAAATTGGTTCAGAAAAAGAATTTTTTTAATATAAACAAATTGGCTCAGAAATTTTATAGTATTTGTCTTGAGTCTTTAAGAAGATCAAATAATTTATTTTCCAGGGATCTTTCCTAAAGAAATTACAGAAATATTTGGCTACTTTTAAATAAAGTATACATAGTAATATGTTATATGCTTTTTCTTACAAAGAGGAGAACCTAAATGCTCTACCATAGGAAATGCTTAAATGAGACTTATGACACATGTATAAACAGATACCATTATTGGAAACAGAAGTAGCATTATCAAAGAAATTTTTATGACATGAATCTACTTATTATATTGTTTTGAAAAGCAAAATACAGAATTTTGTGTAAGAGAAGAAAGAAGAAAATGTCTAGTGAAAATGCTCTAAGATATTACCAATGACCATTCACTTCTACTCCAACAGTCTCTCCTGTGCTTTGTAATTTTGTTTCTGACCCCAATTTGCTACATAGCTGTTTTCTTAAAGGACATTAATAACCTACTTTTCAGTTACTAAGGATGTCATTAACTGAGTTCTTATTCTTTTTGAGCCCTTCAAAAGTCTTTAACACTTTAACCTTCAACAAATCCTTCAAATATCTAAGGTGTTTTTTTCCTCTGTTAGTGCTTTCTTTGGGTCTCTTTTCCCTGTAATTCCTGTTTCCTCTCTTTTTGACAGGTTTTCCTGCCTCTGCTGAGATGTAGTATTCCCACAGGTTTTGGTCCTTGGTTCCTTTCTATCTCAATGTGTAAATTTTCTCCTAGAATATTACACCTTGTTACTTCCAGCCTTCTAAGAGACTTGATTACTTGATTGAAGTCTCACTGTATTTGCTCTTTAATATGCCTATTTGAGGATTTATTATTTTTTTAATCATGACTAGAGATCAAATTGCCAACATCCGCTGGATCATGGAAAAAGCAAGGGAGTTCCAGAAAAACATCTATTTCTGCTTCATTGACTATGCCAAAGCCTTTGACTGTGTGGATCACAATAAACTGTGGAAAATTCTGAAAGAGATGGGAATACCAGACCACCTGACCTGCCTCTTGAGAAACCTATATGCAGGTCAGGAAGCAACATGCTGGACATGGAACAACAGACTGGTTCCAAATAGGAAAAGGAGTATGTCAAGGCTGTATATTGTCACTCTGCTTATTTAACTTGTATGCAGAGTACATCATGAGAAACGCTGGGCTGGAAGAAGCACAACCTGGAATCAAGATTGCCGGGAGAAATATCAATAACCTCAGATATGCAGATGACACCATCCTTATGGCAAAAAGTGAAGAGGAACTCAAAAGCCTCTTGATGAAAGTGAAAGAGGAGAGTGAAAAAGTTGGCTTAAAGCTCAACATTCAGAAAATGAAGATCATGGCATCTGGTCCCATCATTTCCTGGGAAATAGATGGGGAAACAGTGGAAACAGTGTCAGACTTTATTTTTCTGGGCTCCAAAATCACTGCAGATGGTGACTGCAGCCATGAAATTAAAAGACGCTTACTCCTTGGAAGGAAAGCTAGACCAACCTAGATAGCATATTAAAAAGCAGAGACATTACTTTGCCAACAAAGGTCCGTCTAGTCAAGGCTATGGTTTTTCCTGTGGTCATGTATGGATGTGAGAGTTGGACTGTGAAGAAGGCTGAGCACCGAAGAATTGATGCTTTTGAAGTGTGGTGTTGGAGAAGACTCTTGAGAGTCCCTTGGACTGCAAGGAGATCCAACCAGTCCATTCTGAAGGAGATCAGCCCTGGGATTTCTTTGGAAGGAATGATGCTAAAGCTCAAACTCCAGTACTTTGGCCACCTCAAGCGAAGAGTTAACTCATTGGAAAAGATTCTGATGCTGGGAGGGATTGGGGACAGGAGGAGAAAGGGACGACAGAGGATGAGATGGCTGGATGGCATCACTGACTCAATGGACGTGAGTCTGAGTGAACTCCGGGAGTTGGTGATGGACAGGGAGGCCTGGTGTGCTGCGATTCATGGGGTCGCAGAGTCAGACACGACAGAGCGACTGAACTGAAAGCAGTAGTAGTCTGTATGGACTAGTCTTGTCATGGCCTCTGCGTGGACCTCCTCTTCATTCTGTGAGCTATTTTCTCATCCTTGGTAATTGCCTATCAGCTTAGTCTGAGTACTACATCAGAACATATTTTTATTCAAAAGTATTTAATCGCCTTTTTACACACATTTTCAAAAGATACTTACCTCTGCCACTGATGTTACGCTTGTCCATGCGAGTTTTGTTTTGAACTCATAGAGAGTATGCTTCCCTGAGCCATAGCTTTAGGCTCAACCATGTGTCTTGCTTTTGGTCGAATGAAGTTAGCAGCTGTGACAGTAGGAGAGGCTAGACCTGTACTCATGTGTTTGGACTTGTCATCTTACATTTATGCCATAAGTATGAAAACTTGTCCCACGTAGCTACCCCCCAATTATAGACTCCAGAATAAACAAACATGCAGCAGACACAAGTCAAATCTACAGTGAGGATCAGGAAGGGCCAAGTACACAGACTCAAGCAAAGTCATGCTGCTGTTTTCAGTCTATTCCAGCTATCCTGCAGCCAACACACAGACATGTGAACAAGAATAAATGATGATAATTTTAAGCCATGAGGTTCAGTTCAGTTCAGTTCAGTTGCTCAGTCGTGTCCGACTCTTTGTGACCCCATGAATCGCAGCACACCAGGCCTCCCTGTCCATCACCAACACCCAGAGTTCACTCAGACTCATGTCCATCGAGTCGGTGATGCCATCCAGCCATCTCATCCTCTGTCGTCCCCTTCTCCTCCTGCCCCCAATCCCTCCCAGTATCATAGGTACTTTATCTTTAATTAAAAAAAAATTTAATTTAAATATACTTGATGATATGTTACAAGTACATAGTATAATGATTCACAATTTTTAGAGATTATCCTCCATTTTTTGGTGTATATGTGCTTAGCCACTCAGTCATGCCCAACTCTTTGAAACCCCATGGACTGTAGCTTGCCAGGCTCCTCTGTCCATGGAATTTTGCAGGCAAGAATACTGGAGTGGATTTCCATTTTGTACTCCAGAGGATCTTCCCTACCCAGGGATAGGACCTGGGTCTCTTGGGTCTTCTGCATTGGAAGGCGGATTCTTTACCAGTGCACCACCTGGGAAGCATATAAAATATTGGCTATATTCCCTGTGTTGTACAATATATCCTTGTATCTTATTTTATATCCTAATAATTTATATCTTTCATTCCCTATTTCTTTATTTCTCCTCCCACTTCCTTTTCCCCATTGGGAACAACTAGCTCATTATCTATATTTGTAAGTCTGCTTCTTTTTTGTTAGGTTCAATAGTTTGTTGTGTTTTTAGATTCCACATGTAAGTGAAATCACACCCTATTTGTTTTTCTCTGTCT
The DNA here is from genome assembly GCF_029407905.1 of Bubalus kerabau. Lineage (NCBI taxonomy): Eukaryota > Metazoa > Chordata > Mammalia > Artiodactyla > Bovidae > Bubalus > Bubalus kerabau. The sequence continues at coordinate 59,799,500 of NC_073641.1, read as the reverse complement.
CACTTAGTTCATTTAGTATAATGACCTTGATGTCCATACATGCTGATGCAAATGGCAGAATGTCATCCTTTTTTATGAAAGTGAAAATGAAGTCGCTCAGTCGTGTACAACTCTTTGCGACTCCATGGACTGTAGCCTACCAGGCTCCTCCATCCATGGGATTTTCCAGGCGAGAGTACTGGAGTGGGTTGCCATTTCCTTCTCCAGGGGATCTTCCTGACCCAGAGATTGAACCTGGGTCTCCTCCATTGTAGGCAGATGCTTTACCGTCTGAGCCACCAGGGAAGTCCTCTTTTAAAAACCATCTTTTTTATGGTTGAGTGGTATGCTGGGCATCCCAGGTGGCACTGGTGGTAAAGAACCTGCCTGCCAATGCAGGAGACACAAGAGATGCAGGTTTGATTCCTGGATCATGAAGATCCCCTGGAGGAAGGCATGGCAACCTATTCCAGTATTCTTGCCTGGAGAATCCCATGGACAGAGGAGCCTGGCAGGCTATAGTTCATAGAGTTGCAACATGACTGAAGTGACTTAAACACACATTCATTCCATTGTATATATTCACCACATCTTCTTTATCCAGTCATCTGTTTATGGACAGAGGTTTCTTCTATATCTTAAGCCATTTAGTTTTGGGATGGCTTGTCACATAGCTTCCCTGGTGGCTCAGGCAGTAAAGAGTCTGCCTGCAATACAGGAGACATGGGTTCAACTGGACACGGTAGCCTGGTGGGTTACAGTCCATGGGGTCATGAAGAGTTGGACATGACTGAGTGATTAACAGAATTGTCACACAGAATTATCGTATCACAGCTGACTGATACCAGTGGACCCATGTTGGAAGGCAGCTCCTTGAACTAGTACCCTTTTCTTGGCATTTTATGATGCTTTATCAGTTATACGTTTTTCACTGATAAAAGTCTTAGAGCAAAGATAGCTTTAAGCAAGGCTTGATTCAAGGGCTTAGACTATGTCATCAGGTACCAGTATCTCTTGCTCTATCCAAGTTTAAATTCTATTCACAGACTTTCTATTTTGAGTAGCAAATGGTTGCCTTCATTTATTAAAAGTATAATAATTGCATACATGCTGTGTGGCAGTCAATTCTAGCTTTCAAGAACAATTCCAATATAAATAATCTTTCACTTCTTTAGGAACCCAAACACACTCATTATAAAACCAGTCATTTTAGCCAGGGGAACACATTGTTTTGGTTGATGCCACAGAAGCCACATGCCCACACCTGGAACCAAGAGTGGATTCAACACCATTTGATATGCATTAGATGTGAGCATTGGGGTCCCTAAAAGGAAATTGAATAACTGTTTTCAGAGGAAAAGGTCATGAGGGTTTGGTGTGCTGAAGTCAAAAGATAATAGATCATTGCTACACCAGCTCATAGCATTCTTGTTATCAGGTTTTGTCTACTTTAAATTGTCCCCTGCATGTACTCGGTCTTCATAAAGCACAGATCTGGTGGTATCAACACTCCTGCTTATAACTTGTATGAGTTGCAATCAGAATAGGGGCCACAATCTAAAGGCTGAAGTTCAAAGCACTTGGCCATTTGTTTCCTAACTTCTTTTGCACCCTGGTACCCCAGAACACCTATGCAAACCTTCATTTCAATGACACTGGTAATTATTCCATTTCTCTTACATACCCTGAGACCCTCCTAGCTCCATGATCGTGTTTGACTTGTCATGAATCTTTCAGGATGTCATCCAAATCCCACCACTCAACTGTGCTTCTATCATAGCTCATATCATAGTCAGCCTCATGTTGTATCAAACACACATGTATTCCCCAGATAGTTCGTGGACTCTCTAGAGCATGTAGATAAAAATTCATCTCTGGATCCTCCAGAGTAACTTACACAGTACTTTTCAAATAATCAGTGAATGTTGAAATGGTGAGCTGTGGAATCATCTAGCCCCAGGCTCAAGAGCAGAAGATAGGATTAGCATAGAACTCAGGATTTTCAGCATATGATCTCTTCAGGTCCCTACAGGTGACTGAGTACAGACAAGCTGCTGGGCAGGAAAGATGATTTAAATTACATATTTAGAGAAAGGTGTAAGTTATCCCATATGTTGGGATAAAGTAAGCAAACAGTCAGAAACTTCACAGAAATAAGAAAAAAGGCCAGAGTCAGGTAGAAGGACTTAAATAAAATGCTTTTAACATATACTGTCTACCATTTGGGGAGTGTCCTAGGATTGCTAAAGAGTGTCTGGGTAGTTTGGAACTCAGCTGATGGCTGGACCCTGAGTAAGGAATGCCAGAGGTGTTATACATTGTAAGGAAGTCTTTATTTATACAAATTCTGTCAGCTCAGAGGATACCACTAAGAATATTGAGAGGAGAGAAATTTCTGTTCACTGCCACAGAGGCTAGATTAAAAATACAGATAAAGCGTTCTCTGACCAATATACCTAATAAGACACTGACCAAAAAAGTTATTTATGTGATAATAATTAAACAACCTTTGAAACACTGGTACCTTTGAATCCTGAAACACAGTCTGTGTAATTTCCATAAAAGCTATATGACATAAAGTCATGGTAAATTTCTTAGGGAACTATCATATTAATCAAACCATGTCTAAATACTGACTATAGCAGCATATGAAACAATAATCAGTATTTTCCAAAAATACTTTAGATAGGGCACTTATTTGAGTCTGAAGTTGGGTCTAATGTGTATTTTACATGACTGGATTATATCAGTAAGGTCAGTTGAATTGTACAATCAGGTGAGCTGTACAGCAGGGAGGTTAGAACAGGGAGTGTGGGTGGTGAGGAGAGAACCCAGAAATTGTTCCTGAGAGCCCTGCTCTTTCACAGGAAATGAGGGGTGGGGGGAACACTTAACTTCCTGGCCTCCATCTCAGCTTTCCCCAACCCTCAAATGCTAAACTTCCTTAATTGCATTGCTGGGGGCATTGAACTGGAAGTCAGTTATCAATTAAATGAGATTTTAAAAAAGAACCTATTTAAAGGTTTGTTTTCTCACTTGTCACCTGCATTGTTAACTCAGAATCACAAAATACCAAAGGTAGTTTAGAGTGAACATCTTTGTTCTTTGACTTACACAGTTTTACTAGGCTGTTGGGACTAGTCATTGAATTGGAAAATGAGCAAGAAAGCTTGTGATGAGTAGCCAAAAATGGCCACTTCTAGCTCCTCCCAGGAAGAGGTGGAGTCTTTTCATGTGTGTGGTTGGTCTTTTAGTAGTGTTTGACTCTGCGACCCTTTGGACAGTAGCCCACCAGGTTCTTCAGTCTATGGGATTTTTCAGGCAAGAATACTGGAATGGTTTTCCATTTCCTTCTCCAAGGAATCTTCCCCACCCAGGGATCAAACCAGCATCTCCTGTGTCTCCTGCTTTGCAGGTGGATTCTTTATGTGCTGAGCCATCCAGGAGTCTCTTTCCCTCACCCTAAATCTGGGTTATATCAGTAACTGACTTTGGCAAATAAAATGAAACAGAAGTGAGATTGCACAAGAACCAAGTCAAGTCTTCAAGAGGCTTCCTATTCCCTCCTGGAGCCTGAGACACCTATCTGAAGAAGCAGGGAACAGACTTCCAGTTGGTAAGAGACACACAGCCCATCACTCCTGTCACTAACAATCGCCAATGCCAAGTGCCAGACAACTCAGTGAAGCCAGCCTGGGCCACCCAGCCACCAGCTATTCAGCCAGCTGACTACATATGCGTGAGGTGGCCCAGCAGAGATCAGCCAAGTCAGCTCAGGTCAGAAGAATTCAGCTGATCCACGGAGTCATGGACTAAATATATGTTGTAAGCTATTAGGTTGTGAGGTCATTATTACACCAGAGGAGCTAACTAACACAGTGCTCTTTAAAAATAAAAGAAAGAAAAAACCTGGTGAATTGTAGAAGCAGGACACCATAATGTAGGCTGCATATCCACAATCATTGCAAATATTGAGCAAACCAAAGGATCTACCTGGATCAACATTCTCGGGCTTTGTTAAAACTATTTCTTGAGGTGGCTCATTTGCTCTTGTATAGGTAATGATGTTGTTGTTTTAGTCACTAAGATGCATCCAGCTCTTTTGGGACCCCATGGACTGTAGCCCGCCATGTTCCTCTGTCCATGGGATGCCTCAGGCAAGAATATGCCCCAGCCCAGCAATGGGCTGACATTGCTTTCTCCAGGGGACCTTCCTGACCCAGAGATTGAACCTGCATCTCCTGCATTGGCAGGCGGATTCTTTACCACTGAGTCCAGGGAAGCCCAAAAGTTATGATAGACTTCTCTTTTTCTTTCTCTTCTTTTCCTTTTAAAAGATTTTTATTCATTTATTTATTTTTGGCTGCACTGGGTCTTGGTTGCTGGGCCTCCTTTAGTTGCAACGAGCAGAGACTACTCTCTGGTTACGTTGCACAGGCTTCTTATTGCTGAAGCATCTCTTGTTGCTGAGCTTGGGCTCTAGGCATATGGGCTCAGTAGCTGTGGCTTGTGGACTTCGTTGTTTCAAGGTATGTGGGATCTTCCTGGACCAGAGATTGAATCCATGTCCCCTAGATTGCCAGGTGTATTCTTCATCACTGGACCATCAGGGAAATCCCGTCCCCCCACCCTGCCCCGCCCTTTTTAAAGTGTGGTTTTCAAGATATATCAAACAGCAAAATGTCACATTATAAAACTAAAGAAGATATGTCTGCCCAGGTGGCAAACAGGGTACAAGTCCCAATTAAAGAAACAATAAAATTAATAATCTGTGTTAATCCAATCACAGTGATGTTTAACTGCTGTTGAACTTAATACTTAAAGATACATTGTAAACAGCCACTCCTTTAAGGCAAGAAAATGTTGGATCAGGAAAGCACTAAAGAAGTTTGTTTTACTTATTTTTATTACCTTTGTATTTCCAGGAAGAGGAATACAACTTTTTTTTGTATTAGAATTTTTCTTTACATTTTGAGCAGTTAGAAACAACTTCATTAAAGGAAATCAAAATATCTGGAGTATAAATCAGTATTCTGGTTTGAGTGTTGTTTTGCCCACTTTGTTTGTGACCTTCAACTTGTGTCTTCATGTCCTCACCTGTAAATTGAGTATTATGTTTATTCACAGAATTACGTGAGGATAAAATGAAACACTGTGTATTAAAGGGATTGTCACCTTGTAAATATTTAATGAGTATTTATTACAATCATAGGGTTTAAAATTCTTAAAACTTTCTCTGGAATACCTCTGGATGAAAAAAATTAGGGTGAATAAATGTCACAGCGTTATAAAATTGATGATTATAAATTAAAAAGCCTAAAAGTTGAATTCAAATTAAAAATGTTTTTGCTAATAGTGTTCTATTGTAATTCCCAAAAGTTGATATTTTTGCACAATTGTTTGTTTCCCAGTAATAATTATGTTTTTACTATTGTTCTTTAGATATAACAGAATTCCATAGGACTTGATATTTCCCGTCAGGCTGTAATATCCTATACATTTCTTGACTGTGTCTTTAACACCTGATGTAGGTAGGGCTGCTGCTGCTGGTGCTGTTGCTTCTGTTGTGTCCGACTCTATGCGACCCTATGGACAGCGGCCCACCAGGCTCCTTTATCCACAGGATTCTCTAGGCAAGAATACTGCCATTTTCTTCTCCAGGAGAGAAACTGAGTCCCTATTGAATTCAATGACTTTAAGTACTCTTCCTGCTTCCATGCTGCAAGGCCAATACCTATTTAAGAATCAGCTGGTAGATATCTGCAGTTGTGGATACAAGTGCCACATTTTGTTAGTGAAATTGGTGTTCACCTGGCACTTTTCTGCTTATTTTGGAGAGTTGAACTTGTTTTGTTAAGATTTTCTTTAGGCACAACACAGAGATGACAAGTTTGGAGTTTGGACTCAAAATGGAAACTTTGGGTACATAAAATTTATTTACTCTTGGCAAACCACAGCTCCCTGTTGTTTGACCTTTTCTTTAGAGAAGGCTTTTCTTTTTTAAAGGAAAGTAGTTTTCAACAATAATTAAAAAAAAAACCTTCCTGGATATTAGATAACTATGAAATAAACCAAATTTTATTGATTCAAGTGTAAATGAATCAAAAACATATGGACAAAATTTTCTATAAAGCACACATGGATTTAAAAAAAAAATAAAATTGCTCAGAGCCAATACATCTGGAATTTTATTGAACCCCAAACATTTGGAAAGTAGTTTGTGACCTTCATCAGACTGTAACCATAGTTCAGTTCTAAACTCCTTTGTGAACGTATCCACTGGAACTAAGTTAAGGGTGAATTGCTAGTAAGGTGAAGTTGGACTGAAATGATGGCCACTTTTTTGGGGGGCGCCCCAAAATCACTGCAGATGGTGACTGCAGCCATGAAATTAGACGCTTACTCCTTGGAAGGAAAGTTATGACCAACCTAGACAGCATATTAAAAAGCAGAGACATTACTTGGCCAACAAAGGTCCATCTAGTCAAGGCTATGGTTTTTTCAGTAGTCACATATGGATGTGAGAGTTGTACTGTAAAGAAAGCTGAGCACCGAAGAATTGATGCTTTTGAGCTGTAGTGTTGGAGAACACTTTTGAGAGTCCCTTGGACTGCAAGGAGATCCAACCAGTCCATTCTAAAGGAGATCAGTCCTGGGTGTTCATTGAAAGGACTGATGCTGAAGCTGAAACTCCAATATTTGGCTACCTCATGTGATGAACTGACTCATTGGAAAAGACCCTGATGCTGGCAAAGATTGAAGTCAGGAGGAGAAGGTGACGACAGAGGGTGAGATGGTTGGATGGCATCACTGACTCAATGGACATGAGTTTGGGTAAACTCGGGGAGTTGGTGATGGACAGGGAGGCCTGGTGTGCTGCTGTCCATGGGGTCACAAAGAATTGGACACGACTGAGCGACTGAACTGAACTGAACTGCCCAAAATACCCTTTGGTCCGACCTACTCCAGTGTCTGAAACTTCACCATAAACACTCTTTTTTATTGCATTATTTTTGATTAAAAATATTTTATTGGAGTATAGTTGCTTTACAATGTTGTGCTAGTTTCAGGTGTACAGCAAAGTGAGTCAGCCCTACATACACATATACCCTCTCTTTTTATTTAAGTTTTACATTCTTCTCCCATATAGGATATTACAGAGTATTGAGTAGAATTGCCTATGCTATACAGCAGGTTGTTACTAGTTATCTACTTTATATATGGTAATGTAAGCACTTTTTTTGCTAGAGATTTATGACCTGGAAAAACCAGTTCCTTCCTAAAGTGTAACCAGTTCCTTCCTAAAGTGTGAATAATATTGGGAAGAATAATTAGAAGTTAATATTTAAATAGCCCTTTAAAAGTAACAAACACTTTCATATAGTGCTGGAGAAGACTTCTGAGTCCCTTAGACTGCAAGAAGATCAAACCAGTCCATCCTAAAAGAAATCAACCTTGAATATTCATTGGAAGGACTGATGCTGGAGCTAAAGCTCCAATACTTTGGCCACCTGATGTGAAGAGCTGACTCACTGAAAAAGACCCTGATGATGGGAAAGATTGAAGGCAGGAGGAGAAGGGGGCGACAGAGGGTAAGATGGTTGGATGTCACCACTGACTCGATGGACATGAATTTGAGCAAACTCTGGGAAATAGTGAAGGACAGGGGAGCCTGGTGTGCTGCAGTCCATGGGGTCACCAAGAGTCTGAAAAGACTTCCTGACTGAGCAAAAAAAATGGAGCAAAATCTCTGAGGAAGCCAGTGAGGGTGGGATCCAGAGAGAAGACTGAGGGATGGTGTCTGTGCCTTGCCCTGAACAAGAGGAGTAGGAGTGTGACTACATACAGATGTACAGAAATTGATAAGCTAGATGGGCAGGAGTTTGAGGGAGTTACTAACTGGAAAGCCTCTATTCCCTCAATGAAGAAAGAGCTAAGCCACTGGCTGAGAGACAAGGTGGGCCCACAGGAAGATGAGAAATGGAAGCATAGAGTCGGTCTTGAGAAGCAAAGGCGAGATAGGAGCTTCAGGACATTTACGGGGATTATTGGGGAGAGTTAAAGGCCAGTATGACTTCTTTCCCCTCCCCCAGACAAATGGTTTCTCCAAGGTGGATTCAGCCACTTAGTTGTGTGAGCAAAATTTCATTGTTTAGATGAATATGAGATTGGAGTTTTATTAGATGTCTGTAGCTGGTGGGCTTAGAGATTTATGACTTCAGAGATGAAGCAGTTTTGCAAAGCAATCAAGTCCAGGGCTTAGCCTTGGAAATAGTTTACTAAAGGAGAATGAAATTGAAAGGTTGGTCAGCTGCCATGTTGCAGTCACCTGGGATCCTGGTGGCTTTGGGAACTGAAAGGAAGAGGATGGGCCAAATGCCAAGGATCTCAGCTGAAAGTGGGCACAGGTAAGGGATTGGCATATGGTTGTAATATAGATTACTAGAGGACCTTCAATCTGATGATTCTGAGCCCAGAGATGCTTTTAAATGAGGATAAAATGTGAAAACAGCTAAGACTGAGAACCCCCCCACCCCTATCCTGAGATTCATAGGAAATAGCAGGAACTGGTACTCAAGAGGGAAAAGATGGAAGACAATGCCTCCTGGGACCAGGCTGAGGAATGGGCACTGCAGAGGATCACGCAGAGATTGCTGGGCAGGTGAAAAGGCAGATGAAGGAAGCAGAGGATGGAACAGACCAGCCATGAGGCTTACATCTGGGGTGATGGTCAAGGATGCCTTGGGGAGAGAGAGGTACAGGGATTCACAGTTCTGCTTGAAACTCTGATCAAAGTTCCACTGATGTTGTTCAGTTGCTCAGTCTGACTCTTTGGGACCTTGTGGACTGCAGCATGCCAGGCTCCTCTGTTCTCCACTATTTCCTGGAGTTTGCTCAAATTCATGTTCACTGAGTCAGCGATGTCATCCAACCATCTCATCCTCTGTCATCCCCTTCTCCTTCTGCCCTCAATCTTTACCTGCATCAGGGTCTTTCTAATGAGTCAGCTCTTTGCATCAGGTGACTTCCCTGGTGGCTCGGATGGTAAAGCGTCCGCGTACAATGTGGGAAACCCAGGCTCAATCCCTGGGTTGGGAAGATCCTCTTGAGAAGCAAATGGCAACCCACTCCAGTACTCTTGCCTGGAAAATCCCATGGATAGAGGAGCATGGTAGGCTACAGTCCATGGGGTCACAAAGAGTTGGACATGACTGAGCAACTTCACTTTCACTTTTTGACTTTCTTCGCACCAGGTAGCCAAAGGATTGGAGCTTCAGTTTCAGCATTAGTCCTTCTAATGAATACTCAGGGTTGATTTTCTTTAGGATTGACTGGTTTGATCTCCTTGCAGTCCAAGGGACTCTCAAGAGTTTTCTCCAGCATCACAATTTGAAAGCATCGATTCTTGGGCTCTCAGCCTTCTTTATGGTTCAACTCTACTGATGACAATCTAGCTAAAAATCTCAAGCTTTTACTCAAAGTCTCAAGTACAGACTTTGTGTTTCTTGCTTCCTGTTTACCTATATATTCTGCAATTTTTATCTTTCCCTTTGCAACTAATCCTCTTATCTCTTATAGATTCCCAAGGAAATTTTATTTTTCCAAGGATCTTGATGTTTTAATATTTTTCTGGAGAAATAGTATGTATTTTTCTGGAAGTGGGAGGTTTTAATTCTGAAATAATTGGGGTCCTGTAATACAGCTTTTGTGGGAATGTTAAACTGTGTATATAGTTTGGTGGATTTAAAGTCTTTATAAGTTGGACCTATTTTTATTCTTACAGTTTCTCCAGTGTACTATTGCTAAGTAATTATTGAGAAAGTGCATGAAAATGCTATTTATATTGAAACTGTATCTGGATAAAGTATTTTTATATTTAGCAATTTTACATAATTTCTATGTGTAAAATATAAGTGGATTACATTTGTTTCTTTGTCATATCATTCCTTAGGACTTAGCAATGCTAAAGAATAAAGTAGTACACTTGGACATTGCTAAGAGTTTGTTGAAATATACTAATAAAAAGTAACCAAGAAAAATGTGAAGAATTCACTTCTAATTTAAGACAGAAATGATAATTTGGTGGACTGTTTCCTTGTAAACTATAGCTATAGAATAGGTTGTACTTCAGCTCACTTTGAAAATATTAAGTTCTTTGAAAAATATTGATTACCTATTATGTGATAACCTCTGGCAATAAAGATACAGCAGTAAACAAAACAGACAGCATCTGCTTTCATGGATTGTAGTCTAAAGGAAGACAGATAGAGGTGGGATGGAAGATTGGAAGGGAGGCTCAAGAGGGAGAAGGTTATGTATACATATAGCTGATTCATGTTGTTGTACAGCAGAAAATAACACAACATTGTTAAGCAATTATACTCCAATAGAAAATAATAAAATAAATAAAATTAAGGAGACAGGTATTTAAGTATATAAATAATCAAGTTGGCTCCAATAAAATTGATGTTTAAACTTTTAATTATTTAATATAATTTAATTTGATATTTTAGATTTTTATTGTTTTTAAATTATGAAAATATGATAAGGCATTTTCAGGAGACTTGAAAATACAGAACAAGTTTACATATAGTTTCACTATATACTTCAATAACTTTTAGTTGGAGTTTCAATAGTAAATTCTAAAAAATTAATAGAATGAATATACATAGAAGTAGAAGGATATAGTTGGAGAAGGCAATGGCACCCCACTCCAGTACTCTTGCCTGGAGAATCCCAGGCAAGGGATTCTTGCCTTGGACAAGAATGTCCTTGCCAAGGACACCACAGAGAAGCCTGATGGGATGCAGTCCAAGGGTCACTAAGAGTCAGAGACAACTGAGCGACTTCACTTTCTCTTTTCACTTTCATGCATTGGAGAAGGAAATGGCAACCCACTCCAGTGTTCTTGCCTGGAGAATCCCAGGGACAGGGGAGCCTGGTGGGCTGCTGTCTCTGGGGTCGCACAGAGTCGGACACGACTAAAGCGACTTAGCAGCAGCAGCAGCAGAAGGATGTAGTAGACCTGAAAAGCACTGTGAACCAATTCAACATAATTAAGATTTACACAATTTTTACACAATCAAAGTGAAAGTCACTCAGTCATGCCTGACTCTTTCTGACTCCATGGACTATACAGTCCATAGAGTTCACCAGGCCAGGTACTGGAGTGGTTAACCTTTCCCTTCTGCAGGGCATCTTCCCAACCTAGGGATCAAACCCAGGTCTCCCACATTGCAGGCAGATTCCTTACCAGGTGAGCCAACAGGGAAGCCCAAGAATACTGGGGTGGGTAGCCTATCCCTTCTCTAGCGAATCTTCCGGACCCAGGAATCAAACAGGGGTCTCCTGCGTTTCAGGCAAATTCTTTACCAACTGAGCTACCAGGGAAGCCTTTTTTCACACAATCAAGTCAGTTCAGTCGTTGAGTCATGTCCGACTCTTTGTGACCCCATGGACCACAGCATGCCAGGCCTCCCTGTCCATCACCAACTCTTGCAGTATACTCAAACTCATGTCCATGGAGTCAGTGATGCTATTCCAACCATCTCATCCTCTGTTGTCCCCTTCTCCTCCTGCCTTCAATCTTTCCCAGCATCAGGGTCTTTTCAAATGCATCAGCTTTTTGCATCAGGTGGCCAAAGTACTGGATTTCAGCTTCAGCATCAGTCCTTCCAATGAACACCCAGGACTGATCTCCTTTAAAATGGACTGGGTGGATCTCCTTGCAGTCCAAGGGACTCTCAAGAGTGTTCTTCAACACCACAGTTCAAAAGCATCAGTTCTTCTGTGCTCAGCTTTCTTTAGCATAGAAATCTTATATCCATACATGACAACTGGAAAAACCATAGCCTTGATGAGATGGACCTTTGTTGGCAAAGTAATGTCTCTGTTTTTTAATATGCTGTCTAGGTTGGTCATAACTTTCATTCCAATAAGCAATTGTCTTTTAATTTCACGGCTGCAGTCACCATCTGTAGTGATATGGACCCCCCAAAAATAAAGTCTGCCACTGTTCCACTGTTTCCCCATTTATTTGCCATGAAGTGATGGGAATAGATGCCATGATCTTCATTTTTTGAATGTTGAGCTTTAAGCCAAATTTTTCACTCTCCCCTTTCACTTTCATCAAGAGGCTCTTTATTTCTTCACTTTCTGCCGTAAGGGTGGCATCATCTGCATATTTGAGGTTATTGATATTTCTCTCAGCAATCTTGATTCCAGCTTGTGCTTCATCCAGTCCAGGGTTTCTCATGATGGACTCTGCATACAAGTTAAATAAGCAGGGTGACAATATACAGCCTTGATGTACTCCTTTTCCTATTTGGAACCAGTCTGTTGTTCCATGTCCAGTTCTAACTGATGCTTCCTGACCTGCATACAGATTTCTCAAGAGGCAGGTCACGTGGTCTGGTATTCCCATCTCTTTCAGAATTTTCCACAGTTTATTGTGATCCACACAGTCAAAGGCTCTGGCATAGTCAATCAAGCAGAAATAGATGTTTTTCTGGAACTCTCCGGCTTTTTTGATGATCCAGCGGATGTTGGCAGTTTGATCTCTGGTTCCTCTGCCTTTTCTAAAACCAGCTTGAACATCTGGAAGTTCATGGTTCACGTATTGCTGAAGCCTGGCTTGGAGAATTTTAAGCATTACTTTACTAGTGTGTGAGATGAGTGCAATTGTGCAGGAGTTTGAGCATTCTTTGGCATTGCCTTTCTTTGGGATTGGAATGAAAACTGACCTTTCCCAGTCCTGTGGCCACTGCTGAGTTTTCCAGATTTCCTGTCATATTGAGTGCAGCACTTTCACAGTATTATCTTTCAGAATTTGAAATAGCTCAACTGGAATTCCATCACCTCCACCTGCTTTGTTCATAGTGATGCTTCCTAAGGCCCACTTGACCTCACATTCCAGGATGTCTGGCTCTAGGTGAGTGATCACACCATCGAGATTATCTGGGTCATGAAGATCTTTTTTGTACAGTTCTTCTGTGTATTCTTGCCGCCTCTTCTTAATATCTTCTGTTTCTGTTAGGTCCATACCATTTCTGTCATTTACTGAGCCCATCTTTGTATGAAATGTTCCCTTGGTATCTCTAATTTTCTTGAAGAGATCTCTAGCCTTTCCCATTCTATTGTTTTCCTCTATTTCTTTGCACTGATCTCTGAGGAAGGCTTTTTTTTTAATCTCTCCTTGCTATTTTTTGTAACTCTGCATTCAAACGGGTATATCTTTCCTTTTCTCCTTTGCTTTTCACTTCTCTTCTTTTCACAGCTATTTGTAAGGCCTCCTCAGACAGCCATTTTGCTTTTTTGCATTTCTTTTTCTTGAGGATGGCCTTGCTCTCTGACTCCTGTGCAATGTCACAAACCTCCATCCATAGTTTGTTAGGCACTCTGTCTATCAGATTTGCTCTCTTAAATCTATATCTCACTTCCACTGTATAATCGTTAGGGGTTTGATTTAGGTCATACCTGAATGGTCTAGTGGTTTTCTCCACTTTCTTAAATTTAAGTTTGAATTTGGCAATAAGGAATTCATGATTTGAAACACAGTCAGCTCTGGGTCTTGTTTTTGCTGTATAGAGCTTCTCCATCTTTTGTTGCGAAGAATATAATCAATCTGATTTTGGTGTTGGCCATCTGGTGATGTCCATGTGTAGAGTCTTCTCTTGTGTTGTTGGAAGAGGGTGTTTGTTATGACCAGTGCATTTTCTTGGCAAATCTCTGTTAGCCTTTTCCCTGCTTCATTCTGTACTTCAAGGCCAAATTTGCCTGCAATGGCACCCCACTCCAGTACTCTTGCCTGGAAAATCCCATGGACAGAGGAGCCTGGTAGGCTGCAGTCCATGGGGTCGCTAAGAGTCGGACACAACTGAACGACTTCACTTTGACTTTTCACTTTCATGCAATGGAGAAGGAAATGGCAACCCACTCCAGTGTTCTTGCCTGGAGAATCCCAGGGACAGAGGAGCCTGGTAGGAGGCCGTCTATGGGGTTGCACAGAGTTGGACACGACTGAAGCAACTTAGCAGCAGCAGCCAGGTGTTTCTTGACTTCCTACTTTTGCATGCCAGTTCCTTATAATGAAAAGGATATCTTTTTTGTGTGTGTTAGTTCTAAAAGGTCTTGTAGGTCTTCATAGAACCGTTCAGCTTCAGCATCTTCAGCATTACTGGTCAGGGCATAGACTTGGATTACTATGATATTGAATGGTTTGCCTTGGAAATGAATAGAGATCATTCTGTTGTTTTTGAGATTGCATCCAAGTACTGCCTTTTGGACTCTTTTGTTGACCATGATGGCTACTCCATTTCTCCTAAGGGATTATTCCCCACATTAGTAGATATAATGGTCATCTGAGTTAAATTCACCCATTCCAGTCCATTTTAGTTTGCTGATTCCTAAAATGTCAATGTCCACTCTTGCCATCTCCTGTTTGACCACTTCCAATTTGCCTTGATTCCTGGACCTAACATTCCAGATTCCTATGCAACATTGCTCTTTACAGCATCGGACCTTGCTTCTATCACCAGTCACATCCAGAACTGGGTGCTGTTTTTGCTTTGGCTCCATCTCTTCATTCTTTCTTGAGTTATTTCACACAATAGTAGGATACAAATTCTATTCATGTTCCCACAGATTGTAAACTAGGAGACACTGGAACATATATATTCAGGGACATTAAACAAGGTACAAAAATGTCATGGTCCAAACATATTTAGATCATTCTGAATTTGTTCTTTTAGTGCCATGGAATTATGTTAGAAATCAGTATCAAAAGATATTTTCAAATAACTCACTTATTTTCAAGTACAATGTGACATTTGCCAAGAGAGATCTTCAACTTAGTCATTGAAAGCCTCAATAAAGTTAGATTGAAAAGAACACAGGAGATAATTGCAGAGAAGAAAGCTTTTAAATGAGAAATTAGTATTAAAATGAGAAATAAATTTAAAGATACTTTAAACAAAACCCCTTGTATTTGGAAATTAAATGTCCACTTTTAACTGATGGGTGTACCTAAGAAGCCATAACAAGGAAAATTAGAAAATATTTAATAGAATAAAAATAGAATAATAAAATAAAAATTACATTCTAAATAAAAACACATTCTAGTAATAGAATAAAAATGAAAACAGAATTACACTCCATAAAAAAATAAATAAAATAAAGGGAAACAGATAAAGTGTTAAATATGTAAATAATCAAGATAGTTCCAATAAAATGAATGCTTAAAATTTAAGTATTTACTTTAATTTTTAAAAAGATAGTTCTGGACAGTGATAACAATCATCCTCATGATGAAAATAAAAGCAACCAGATGAAGAGTGCTGAAGGCTGGAGACCACTTTAGATGGGAGCTGGAGAAAGCCTCTCTGTGGATATACCACTTGAGCTGAGAAGTAAATGATGAGGAGCCAGGCAGTCAAAGCCAGGCTTTGGAGGAAAAGAGTGATCAAAGCAGCAGAGACTCAGAGGAGGGAGTCATCTGACAGCCCATGTGGGGCTGTAGAAGGAGCAAAGAGGACAGAGTCTAACACGAGATGCAGGATGCGGGAGCAGATGATGAAGGCTTGGGAGGACGTTGGAGGGCATTCAGGTTTCATTAGAAATGTGATGAGAAGCCATTGGGAGACTGAATAACAAAATCTGATTTGTATATTTAAAAGACACTGTGGCTGGCTATAGAGAAATTTGATGGCATAAAGGCAAGAGTGGGAACAGGAACACTCTTTAGGAGGCTCTTACTGGGGCACCAGTGGCAGAGGTGGTGCTGTGGGCTCAATTGGAAGTAGGACAAAGAGTTGAGACTATTCAGGATTTTTTTTTTTTAGTTTTTGTATTGTCATAATGTATACATAATGTAATATTTACCATCTTTGCCATTCTTAGGTGTATAATTCAGCAGCATTAGATATATTCACAATGTTTTACATACAAGACTACTATCTATTTCCAGAATTTTTCATCATTCCAAATAGAAGCTCTGTATCCATTAAACATTATCTCCCTGTTTCCAACTCTCTAGCCCTCAATAATGCCCATCTGCTTTTCTGTATTGTGGTCCAGTGGTAAAGAATCCTCCTGCCAATGCAGTAGATGCAGGAGACATGAGTTGGATCCTTGGAATGGGAAGATCCCCTGGAGGAAGAAAAGGCAACCCATGCAGTATTATTGTCTGAAAAATCCCATAGACAGAGGAGCCTGGTGGGCTACAGCCCCTAGGGTCGCAGAGTCAGACACCTGAGTGACAGAGTACACATGTGCAATCTATGAATTTGCCTATTTTGGTAGCTTATGTAAATGGAATCATATCATATTTATTTTTTGTGTTGGTTCCAGAAAAACTTCTATTTCTGCTTTATTGACTATGCCAAAGCCTTTGACTGTGTGGATCACAATAAACTGTGGAAAATTCTGAAAGAGATGGGAATACCAGACCACCTGACCTGCCTCTTGAGAAGTCTGTATACAGGTCAGGAAGCAACAGTTAGAACTGGACATGGAACAACAGACTGGTTCCAAATACGTCAAGGCTGTGTATTGTCACCCTGCTTATTTAACTTATATGCAGAGTACATCATGAGAAACGCTGGGCTGGATGAAGCACAAGCTAGAATCAAGATTTCCAGGAGAACTATCAATAACCTCAGATGTGCAAATGACACCACCCTTATGGCAGAAAGTGAAGAAGAACTAAAGAGCTTCTTGATGAAAGTGAAAGTGGATAGTGAAAAAGTTGGCTTAAAGCTCAACATTCAGAAAACGAAGATCATGGCATCTGGTCCCATCACTTCATGGGAAGTAAATGGGGAAACAGTGGAAACAGTGGCTGATTTTATTTTTCTGGGCTCCAAAATCACTGCAGATGGTGATTGCAGCCATGAAATTAAAAGATGCTTACTCCTTGGAAAGAAAGTTATGACCAAACTAGACAGCATATTAAAAAGCAGAGACATTACTTTGCCAACAAAAGTCTGTCTTGTCAAGGCTATGGTTTTTCCAGTGGTCATGTATGGATGTTAGAGTTGTACTGTAAAGAAAGCTGAGTGCAGAAGAATTGATGCTTCTGAACTGTGGTGTTGGAGAAGACTCTTGAGAGTCCCTTGGACTGCAAGGAGATCCAATCAGTCCATCCTAAAGGAGATCAGTCCTGGATGTTCACTGGAAGGACTGATGTTGAAGCTGAAACTCCAATACTTTGTCCACCTGATGAGAAGAGTTACTCATTGGAAAAGACCCTGATGCTGGGAGAGATTGGGGGCAGGAGGAGAAGGGGACAACAGAGGATGAGTTGGTTGGATGACATCACCGACTCAATGGACATGGGTTTGGGTGAACTCCAGGAGTTGATGACGGACAGGGAGGCCTGGCGTGCTGCGGTTCATGGGGTCGCAAAGAGTCAGACATGACTGAGCAACTGAACTGAACTGAATTTCACTTAGCATAATGTTTTAAGATTCATGTTGCAGCATGTATCAGAATTTTTATGGCAGAATAATATTCCGTCATATGCATATACCTCATTTTGTTTATCCATTCACTTGTTGATGCACACATTAGTCATTTCCACCTTTTGACTATTGTAAATAATGTTACTCTGAACTTTGGTATACAATTATCTGTTTGAGTCCCTGATTTCATTTCATTTATGTATATACTTAGGAGCGGAACTGATGGATTATGCAGTAATTTTATGTTTAACTTTTTGAGAAACAGTCAAATTGTTTTACACAGTGGCTGTACCATTTTACATTCCCACCAGTAGTGTACGAGTTTTCCAAATTCTCCACGCCCTCAACAGGAGGTGTTACTTTCCAAAATTTTTTTATTATTATTGTTGCTGTCATTGTTCAGTCATTCAGTAATGTCTGACACTTTGTGACCCCATCGACTGCAGCACGACAGGTTTCCCTGTCCATCACCAACTCTCGGAGCTTGCTCAAACTCATGTCCATTGAGTCAGTGATGCCATCCAACCATCTCATGCTGCCATTCCCTTCTCCCCCTGCATCCAATTTTTCCCAAGCATAAGGGTCTTTTCTAACGAATACGCTCTCCCCATCAGGTGGCCAAAGTATTGGAGCTTCAGCATCAGTCCTTCCAATTAATATTCAGGATTGATTTCCTTGAGGGTTGGCTGGTTTTATCTCCTTGCTGTCCAAGGGACTCTCAAGAGTCTTCTCCAACACCATAGTTGAAAAGCATCAAGTCTTTGGCACTAAGCCTTCTTTAAGGCCCAACTCTCACATCCATACATGACTACTGGGAAAACCATATCTTTGACTAGACAGACCTTTGTTGGCAAAGTAATGTCTCTGCTTTTTAATATACTGTCTATGCTGGTCATAACTTTCCTTCCAACGAGTAAGCTTCTTTTAATGTCATGGCTGCAGTCACCATCTGCAGTGATTTTGGTGCCCATCTGTCACTGTTTCCATTGTTTCCCCATCTATTTTCCATGAAGTGATGGGATGAGACGCCATGATCTTTGTTTTTTGAATGTTGAATTTTAAGTCAGCTTTTTCAATCTCCTCTTTCACTTTCATCAAGAGGCTCTTTTTTTTTTTAATTGTCTATTTTATTCAAGCTCTTTTAATTACAGACTAATGCTAGAATAAAAGTTCATTATTCAGTAGTAGTTGTTGCTTTTTTTTTCATACATGATATTTTACTTGTTTCAATGCCATTCTCCCAAATCTTCCCACCCTCGCCCTCTCCCACAGAGTCCATAAGACTGTTCTATATATCAGTGTCTCTTTTGCTGTCTCGTACACAGGGTTATTGTTACCATCTTTCTAAATTCCATATATATGCATTAGTATACTGTATTGGTGTTTTTCTTTCTGGCTTACTTCACTCTGTATAATAGGGCTCCAGTTTCATCCACCTCATTAGAACTGATTCAAATGTATTCTTTTTAATGGCTGAGTAATACTCCATTGTGTATATGTACCACAGCTTTCTTATGCATTCATCTGTTGATGGGCATCTAGGTTGCTTCCATGTCCTGGCTATTATAAACAGTGCTGCGATGAACATTGGGGTACTCGTGTCTCTTTCCCTTCTGGTTTCCTCAGTGTGTATGCCCAGCAGTGGGATTGCTGGGTCATAAGGCAGTTCTATTTCCAGTTTTTTTTTTAAGGAATCTCCACACTGTTCTCCATAGTGGCTGTACTAGTTTGCATTCCCATCAACAGTGTAAGAGGGTTCCCTTTTCTCCACACCCTCTCCAGCATTTATTGCTTGTAGACTTTTGGATCGCAGCCATTCTTACTGGTGTGAAATGGTACCTCATAGTGGTTTTGATTTGCATTTCTCTGATAATGAGTGATGTTGAGCATCTTTTCATGTGTTTGTTAGCCATCTGTATGTCTTCTTTGGAGAAATGTCTATTTAGTTCTTTGGCCCATTTTTTGATTGGGTCATTTATTTTTCTGGAGTTGAGCTGTAGGAGTTGCTTGTATATTTTTGAGATTAGTTGTTTGCCAGTTGCTTCATTTGCTATTATTTTCTCCCATTCTGAAGGCATCAAGAGGCTCTTTAGTTCTTCACTTTCTGCCATAAGGGTGGTGTCATCTGGATATCTGAGGTCATCTGCATATCTGAGGTTACCCAGCAATATGGATTCCAGCTTGCAGTACATCCAGCCTGGCATTTTGCATGAAGTACTCTGTATATAAGTTAAATAAGCAGGGTGACAATATACAGCCTTGACGTACACCTTTCCCAGTTTGGAACCATTCCATTGTTCCATGTCTAGTTTTAACTTGCTTCCTGACCTGCATACAGGTTTCTTAAGAGGTAGGTAAGGAGGTCTGGTATTCCCATCTCTTGAAGAATTTTCCAGTTTGTTGTGATCCACACAAAGGCTTTGGCGTAATCAATAAAGCAGAAGTAGATGTTTTCTGGAATTCTCTTTTCTTTTCCTATGATCCAACAGATGTTGGCAATTTGATCTCTGGTTCCTCTGCCTTTTCTAAATCCAGCTTGAACATCTGGAAGTTCATGGTTCATATACTATTGAAGCCTGGCTTGGAGAATCTTGAACATTACTTGCTTGTGAGATGAGTGCAATTGTGTGGTAGTTTGAGCATTCTTTGGCATTGCCTTTGTTTGGGATTGGAATGAAAACTGACTTTTTCCAGTCCTTTGGCCACTGCTGAGTTTTCCAAATTTGCTGGCATATTGACTGCAGCACTTTCACAGCATCATCTTTTAGGATTTGAAATAGTTATGTTATTGTCAGCTTAATGTGTGTGAAGTGGTATCTCTCTGTGGTTTTGATTTGCATTTTTCTAATGACTAGAGATCTAATATCTTGTGTGCTTGTTGTCCATTCGTATATCTTCTTTGAAAAATGTCTATTCAAGTTTTGTGGTCATTTTGGAATTGGGGTTTTGGGAAATTTTATTGTTTTTTTTTTTTAGTATTAAGGCATAGGAGTTCTTATATATTCCTGATGTTGGTGCTTTATCAGATAAATGATATGCAAATATTTTCTTTCATTCTGTGAGTTGTCTTTTCACTTTCTTGATAGTGTTCTTTGATACACACTTTTAGTTTTAATGAATCCTAATTTATCTATTTTTCTCTTGTTGCTTGTTTTGTGTCATAAAAATCACTGCCAAATCTAATATCATGAGAAGTTCTCTTATGTTTTCTTCTAAGAGTTTTTAGTCTTATCTCTCAAGTTTGGGCCTTTGCTACATTTTGACTTTAGTATATGGGGTGAGAAATGGATCAATTTCATTCTTTTGTATGTAGATATTATTTCCCAGAACCATTTGCTGGGAAGACTATCCTTTCCCCAATGAATGGTCTTGTCATCCTTGCCAAAAATCAATTGACCATCTTAGTTCACTTCTGTAAAAAAAGTTTATAGCTTTTGAAAGCACAGAGAAGTCTTATCTAAAGATATTTTCCTAAAACAATCAAATCCAAAGTGTTAATAGTGTTGAATTGGCAAATGTCTGGACTGAGCCCGAATCTAGTTGCTGGAATCAAGGTATGAGAGTGGGAATTGAGGCTTTAATAATTTTTTAAAATAAAAGTATGTATTAGTCTTCTTGGGTTGCCATAACAAAATAACCATAGACTGGGTGATTTAAACAACAAACGTTTATTTTTTCTCAATTCCGGAGCCTGAAAATCCAAGATGGGAGGACCAGCAGGGTAACTGTCTGATGTGAGTTCTCTCCTTGGGGTGCAGATGACTGTCTTCATGCTGAGGCCCCACATGACAAAGAAAGAAAGAGACTGAGAGAGAGAGAGAGAGAGCAAGTGAGTACACTCTGGCCTCTGGTGTCCCTTCTCAGGGGCATGAGCCCTATTAGGTTAGGGCCCCATCCTTATTATCTCACTTGACCTGTATCACCTCCTCACAGGTAGTATCTCCAAGGACAGTCACATCAGAGGGTAGGCTTTCAAAGTATGCATTTTGGGAAGACACAAACATTTAGTCCATAACATTTTGCACAAGTTAGATATCCAGTTAGATAGCCCTTAGGCAAAAGTTTTAATCAGTTTTTCTGATCTTAAATCTATTGCTCTTTCCAGGCTGAAAACATCCAAAATCTCACAGCTTAGAAATCCTGTGAAATTCTCTTTGCCTTAATGGCATGCAATGTGTTCCAGCGGGAAGAATGAGTTGATTTATCAATATTTCACCAACTATGGTTTTTAAATGAATATTACTCACAGATAGAATGGCAGCTGCCCAGGCAATTTATCTTCTTCCATGTTGGCAAGAGTTCCAGATTCTCGGCTTATACTTTTGAGCGAGCAGGTAAAAGAACTTCTACCACAATGAAGAAAAAGAGAACAGTTGAACGTTATCCATCTAAAGAGATTGCGGGGACTGTTTTATCTCATGAAAACTTGGAAAGTCGTTTAAAAAGATGTTGAGTTGCCACAAAGTTACTGTGTTATGATGTTAGTCACTCTTAATAATCTGATTCTTCGCAACCCCATGGACTGTAGCCCACCAGGCTCATCTGTCCATGGAATGCTCCAGGCAAGGACACTGGAGTGGGTGGTCATTCCCTTCTCTAGGGGATCTTCCCAACCTAGGAGATCAAACCCAGGTCTCCTGCATTGCAGGCAGATTCTTTATCATCTTAGCCACCGCCCAATAAAAGCATGTCCCAATTTATTATCTGGAAGACTTGAATTCTGTGTCTGAGGAAGGTGTGTAATATATATTTTGGTGTCTAAGAGGCAGATCCACAAATATCAAGGTCTTCATAGGGCTTTGCCATGGAACTCATTTGACCATGCAAATGAAAGACATATTTCGCCTTATTTGCTCTTCACATTTAATGAAAATAACATATAGTTAAATAGCTAAGATCAGAGATCTTTTAAGGCTTCATTCAGTTTGAGACAAATGGAAAATCCTCTGTTAGCTGAGGTGGGTAAATTTGTCAGTTTTCCACTGATATATAACAATTCCACTCTTTTAACATTTCTGGCATGCAAAGATTCTGAACCTCTGCAGTCTAGGGCTGTGGATTGCTGATGTCATTCCAACACATGGTCGGAGCCCACTCTGCATACATTGTGGAGAGCGGCTTGCGTTAGTATTTAAATGCAGCTTGTCTCTCTCGCCAAGGGAAAGGCAGGGGCCTCTAATAAGCCCCATGTGTGTGGGAAACTTGTTGGAAGTTTGGAATTTGACCGTCTCTGCAGAGGAATGTTCTATGGAAATACAGTACTGTATTTGTCATTACAGCATCTCCCTGTCACAGCTGAATTGTATTTGGAGGTTTACTATTCTTTGAGGAACTTCTTTTCTACATTCATAGTAGTGTGCCACATTGGAAAAATAGGAGGTCTATTCATCTTGGTGTGCCAAGGATTCCCAGTCTTAGAACATCTTTGAGCCTCAGTTTCTTCACCTAAATCCTATAGGAAGTTTAGCAAGATGGGTTTTAAGATCAGCTAGTTATGAAAAGCTCTGGCTGATTTGCTAATCATTGCTTTTAAAATGTTTGGTTCTTATCTGTTCACTCTAACTGCTCTAGATAATACATATACACTCTCTCTTCTTTCACTGATTTGTTCTAAAGCTTCTGCCTATCAGTGCAGAAAGCCATCCCACCCAGGTGATCATTCCATTAGCAACTCACATTCCCTTTTCTCTGAACCCCGATGCTCTTTGGAAACCCTTTTGTTGGTTTACAATTCACTTGCCGTGTAACCAGCACAAAGCTGGTGCTGTAGACCAAACTGTGTCCCCTCCTCCAAATTCATATACTGAAGCTCTGACCATCAGTGTGACTATATTTGCAGTAAGGAAGTTGTTGTTGTTCAGTTGCTAAGTCGTGTCTGATCTTTGCAACCTGATGGACTGCAGCATACAGGCTTCCCTGTCCTTCACTATCTCCCAGAGTTTGCTCAAGCTCATGTTCATTGAATTAGTGATGCCATCCAACCACTTTATCCTCTGTTGCCTCCTTCTCCTCCTGCCCTCAATCTTTCCCAGCATCAGGATCTTTTCCAGCAAGCAAGCTCTTCCTATCAAGTGGCTTAAGTATTGGAGCTTCAGCTTCAGCATCTGTCCTTCCAATGAATATTCAGGATTTCTTTCTTTTAGGATTGACTGGTTTGATCTTGCTATACAAGGGACTTTCAAGAGTCTTCTCCAGCACCATAATTTGAAAGTATCAATTCTTGGGTGCTCAGCCTTCTTTATGATCCAACTCTCACATCCATACATGACTACTGGAAAAACCATAGCTTTGACTAGATGGACCTTTGTCAGCAACGTGATGTCTCTGCTTTTTAATATGCTGTCTAGATTGGTCATAGCTTTTCTTCCAAGGAATAGGCATCTTTGAATTTCATGGCTGCAGTCACCATCTGTGGTGGTTTTGGAGCCCAAGAAAATAAAATCTGCCATTTTTCCCACTTTTTCATCACATCTATTTGCCACGAAGTGATGGGACCAGATGGCATGATATTCATTTTTAGAATGTTGAGTTTTAAGACAGCTTTTCACTCTCCTCTTTCACCCTTATCAAAAAGCTCTTTAGTTCCTCTTCACTTTCTGGCATGAGGGTATCAACTGCATATCTAAGGTTGTTGATATTTCTCCTGACAATCTCGATTCCAGCTTATGCTTCATCCAGCCCAGCATTTTGCCTGACATACTCTGCATATAAGTTAAATAAGCAGGGTGACAATATACAGCCTTGACGTACTCCTTTTCCAATTTTGAACCAGTCCATTTTTCCATGTCCAGTTCTAACTGTTACTTCTTGACCTGCATACACGTTTCTCAGGAGGAAGCTCAGGTGGTCTGGTATTCCCGTCTCTTGAAGAATTTTCCACAGTTTGTTTTGATCCACACAGTCAAGAGCTTTAGCATGGTTAAGGAAGCAGAAGTAGATGTTTTTCTGAAATTTTTTTGCTTTCTCTATGATTCAATGTATGTTAGCAATTTGATCTCTGGTTCCTCTTCCTTTTATAAATCTACCTTTTACATCTGGAAGTTCTCAGTTCACGTACTGTTGAAGACTCGCTTGGAGAATTTTGAGCATTACCTTGATAGCATATGAAATGAGCACAATTGTACAGCAGTTTGAACATTCTTTGTCATTGCCCTTGTTTGGGATTAGAATGAAAACGTGTTTTCCAGTCCTGTGGCCACTGCTGAGTTTTCTAAACTTGGTGTATTGGGTGCAGCACTTTAACAGCATCATCTTTTAAGATTTGAAATAGCTCAGCTGGAATTCCATCACCTTTGCTAGCTTTGTTTGTAGTAGTGCTTCCTAAAGCCCACTTGGCTTTACACTCCAGGATGTCTGGCTGGTGAGTGACCACAGCACCATGGTTTTCTGGATCATTAAGACGTTTTTTGTTCAGTTTATTTGTGTATTCTTGCCCCCTCTTCTTAATCTCTTCTGCTTCTTTTAGGTCCTTGCCTTTTCCTTTATTGTGCCCATCTTTGCATGAAATGTTCCCTTGGTATCTCTAATTTTCTTGAAAAGATCTCTAGTCTTTTCCATTCTATTGTTTTCCTCTATTTCTTTGCACTGATCACTGAGGAAGGGTTTCTTATCTCTCCTTGCTATTCTTTGTAACTCTGCATTCAAATGGGTGTATCTTTCCTTTTCTGCTTTGCCTTTTGCTTCTCTTCTTTTCTCAGTTATTTGTAAGGCCTCCTAAGACAGCCATTTTGCCTTCTTGCATTTCTTTTTCTTTGGGATAGTTTTGGTTACTGCCTCCTGTACAATGTTACAAATCTCCATCCATACTTGTTCAGGCACTCTGTCTATCAGGAAGTAATTAAGGTTAGAAGAGGTCACAATAGGATTGCTGGATTGCTCAGTTGCTCAGTCATGTCCTACTCCTTCCACCAGCTGAACTGCAGCCAGCCAGGCTTCTCTGCCCATGGAATTTTCCATGCAAGAATGCTGGAGTGGTGTGCCATTTCCTTCCAGGAATTCTTCCCGACTGAACAATCGAACCTGCATCTCTTAAGTCTCCTGCATTGGCAGGAGGATTCTTTACGACTTGAGCCACCTGGGACGTTCCTGGTAGGATTAGTATCTTTATAAAGAGACACCAGAGAGCTTGTTCTCTCTCTTCCTCCTGAGGACATGGTGAGAAGGTGGCCAATTGAAAACTAAGAAGAGAGCATGCACCAGAAGCCAACCATGAAGGCACCCTGAGCTCAAAATTCCAGCCTCCAGACTGTGAGAGATAAATGTCTGTTGTTTAACCATCCAGGGTATGGTTTTTTATTATGGCAGTTAGAGCTGAAATAATAGGCATAAAAATGTAGGCAAGATAAACTGCTTAGAGTGGACCCATTGGCAAACAGGTAAATGGCACCTTTGACATCTTAACATCTAAGAATTAAAGGGAACAATTTATTTCTAGCAGAAGAAACCTTTAAGGTCAAACGTCCCTAAACGTCAAAAAGACAAGTTTAAAAAATTTTAGTGTAGAGATAAGGAGGATATTTTAAATAATTTTATTTATTTATTTTTTACTGTATTGGTCTTCATTGCTCTACGGGCTTTTCTCTAGTTGTGGCGAGCTGGGGCTATTCTCTAGTTGCGGTGCTCCAGCTTCTCATTGCAGGGGCTTCTCTTATTGAGGAGCCCAGGCTCTAGGGTGTGCAGGTTTCAGTAGCTGCCGCACATGGGCTCAGTAGTTGCAATTCCCAGGCTCTAGAGCACAAGCTCAACAGCTGCGGTGCACTGGTTCAGTTGCTCTGAAGAAGGTGGGCGCTTCCTGGACCAGGGATTGAACCCATGACTCCTGCATTGGCAAACAGATTCTTTACCACTGAGCCATCAGGGAAGCCTGGAAATATAGAGTTTTAAGGAATAAATCAGCCCATGGGAAACAGCTTCCACCTATTAGATGTGAGTCAGACACACTGGTATAGTGGAGTGGTGTGGCAGGTTGCTAGTTACTAACGTTCAGATCAAAACAGAAATGGTCAGGAGTAATGCTTGCCTCTGACCAGTAGATGGGACACTGCATATCCCAGGGATTACCAGCAGGGGGCCAGCCATGAACAAGGTCAAGTCAGGACAGAGCCTAGAGTCACAGACATGACCATGTGGTTCTAAATATCCTTGCATCACACATGAAGTCTAAACCTAAAGAGGCATAGGTATAGAAGTACTTTCATTACCAGTAGAACAGATTACCCCCCAAAATGACTAGCTAGGAAATGCTCACTCAGGCACGGAAGCTGAAAGCTCTGATGCTGTGTCATTGCCAGGTGCCGAGGGGGAGCCACTGATTCCTTGTCACCTTGTCTGAACAAACTGAAGGGTTGCCTCACAATGGGCCAATATCTGTAAAATAGTATTAGTCAGGGAGCATAAGACTGGGACTTCCACATAATGAACTAAGTAAGTCAGATACAGAAAGAGAAATATCATATGGCATCCCTTATATGTGGAATTAAAAAGAAATGATACAAGTGAACTTAGTTACAGGATAGAAGTGGACTCACAGGCTTGGAGAATGAGCTTATAGTTGCTTGAGGGGAAGGATGAGGGGATGGGATAGTTCAGGAGTTTGGGGTGGACATGCACACACTGCTGTATTTAAAACGGATGACCAACAACGACATACTGTATAGCACAGGGAACTCTGCTCAGTGTTATGCGCTTGCCTGGATGGGAGTAGAATTTTGGGAAGAATGGATAAATATATGTATATGATTATATACTTTTGCTGTCTACCTGAAACTATCACAAAGTGGTTAATTGGCTATACTCCAGTATAAAATAAAAAGCTTGGACTTCCCTGATGGCTCAATGGTAAAGAATCCACCTGTCAATGTAGGAGACACAGGTTTGATCCCTGGTCCAGGAAGACCCCACGTGCCACAAAGCAATAAAGCCCTTAGGCCACAACTATTGAGCCTGTGCTCTAGAGTCGGGCAACTGCACAACTCAAGCCCCCAAGCCCTAGAGCCTGTGCTCCACAATAAGAGAAGCCACTGTAATGAGAAGCCCGCACACCATCGAGAGTAGCCCCCACTCTCTGCAACTAGAGAAAAGCTTGCACAGCCATAAATAAATAAAATTTTAAGTATATTTTTAAAAATAAGCAATTTTAAAAAAGGTTCATTCTTCCAAATTTCTTGCTCAAACTTCTTAAATGTATACTGAGCATAATATGCAAATATATTATATTCCTGCAGTTTTGTTTCAAAAGGCCTCACGATTTAATCCTGTGATTGGTAACGGAGTGTAAAAGAAAGTCCAAAGATTAGAAAGTTAAAAATTGATTAGTGGAGATAATTTTGCCATTGACAACAAACCTGTCTTCTCCCCAAAGCAGCTATAGTCACTGGGAGTGTTGGCAGCCTGGCTTCAAACACACACAGAGAGTCCATGACATCTACATTCCAAAGAAGTCTTTTTCAGCCTACAAACAGTCATGCTGAGCCTTAAACTTTCTTTTTTCAGACAAGGGTAAGGATATAAAATCCCCCTTCACCACTGCCATGAGTTGGCAAAGACCTTGTAGAATGTGGTTTACAAGAAGGCACGAAGCTGATACAGCAGAGCATCCATAGTTTGAAGTCAATTCCAGACAACAAATCTGGGCGGGGCTGGGGGTGTGCCTTTCTGCAGAAAAGCACACCTCAGAAGACAGCAAACCTCCTGAGAGTTAGAATGTCTCATTTCAATGAAGAGGAAGGATATAATCGAACATCAACTCCACATATATTATATGCTACTTGTTTAGGTCAGTTTATGATTAAACCATTTACTATCCTAAAGGAAATCAACCCTGAATATTCAATGAGAAGACTGATGCTGAAGCTGAAGCTCCAATTCTTTGGCCACCTGATGCAAAGAGCCAGCTTCTTGAAAAAGACCCTGATGTTGGGAAAGATTGAAGGCAGAAGGAGAAGGGGGCGGTAGAGGATGAAATGGTTGGATGGCAATACAGACTTGATGGACATGAGTTGAGCAAACTCTGGGAGATGGTGAAGGACAGGGAAGCCTGGTGTGCTGTAGTACATGGGGTCACAGAGTCCGACACCACTGAGCAACTGAACAGCAAGAGTACTTGCCACATGTTTACATTTATGTATTCCAAATTAATTGTAGTTTCTTTAAAAATTGCAAACTATAAATTTGCTTTTGTCAACTGATGAATTTTAGTGACCACTTCCTATGAGCCAGGCGCCATGCTAAGGACTTTATATGTCTTGGGAGGAGGAAATGAAGAAGAGGGAGGAGTAGAGACTATTGTTTTAGTCTTTGTCCTTGGCTGTGACTACTGACCCATAAGAGCACACAGGAGCATGAGCGGTATTCTGAGGGAAGGTGATGACTTCTCTTCTGCACATGTCAAGATTTAAGTCTTCATGACAGTTTAGTTCAGTCGTTCAGTCTTCAGTTGTCTGACTCTTTGTGACCCTATGGACCACAGGACTCCAGGCTTCCTTGTCCATTACCAACTCCTGGAGCTTGCTCAAACTCATGTCCATTGAGTCAGTGATTCTATTGAACCACCTCATCCCCTGTTGTCCCCTTCTCCTCCCGCCTTCAGTCTTTCCCAGAATCAGGATCTTTTCCAATGACTCAGTTCTTTGAATCAGGTGGCCAAAGTATTGGAGCTTCAGCTTCAGCATCAATCCTTCCAATGAATATTTAGGATTGGTTTCCTTTAGGATTGACTGGTTTGAGCTCCTTGCAGTCCCAAGGGACTCTCAAGAATCTTATCCAACACCAACACCAGAATTCAAAAGCATCAATTCTTCAGCACTCAACTTTCTTTATAGTACAACTCTCACATCCATACATGACTAGTGAAAAACCATAGCTTTGACTAGATGGACTATTGTTGGCAAACTAATGTCTCTGCTTTTTAATATGCTGTCTAGGTTGCTCATAATTTTTCTTCCAAAGAACAGGTATCTTTTTATTTCATGGCTGCAGTCACCATCTGTGGTGATTTTGGAGCCCCCCAAAATAAAGTCTGTTACTATTTCCACTGTTTCCGCATCTATTTGCCATGAAGGGATGGGACTGGATGCCATAATCTTTATTTTTTGAATGTAGAGTTTTAAGCCAGTTTTTTCCACTCTCCTCTTTAACTTTCATCAAGAGGTTCTTTAGTTCCTCTTCGCTTTCTACCATAAGTGTGGTATCACCTGCATATCTGAGGTTATTGATATTTCTCCTGGAAATCTTGATCCCAGCTTGTGCTTCATGAAGCCCAGCATTTCACATGATATACTCTGCATATATGTTAAATAAGCAGGGTGACAATATACAGTCTTGATGTATTCCTTTCCCAATTTGTAACCAGTCTGTTGTTCCATGTCCAGTTCTAACTGTAACTTCTTTACCTGCATACAGATTTCTCAGGAGGCAGGTCAGGTGGTCTGGTATTACCATCTCTTGAAGAATTTTCCACAATTTGTTGTGATCCACACAGTCAAAGGCTTTCGTGTCATCAATAAGGCAGAAGCAGATGTTTTCTGGAATTTATTTTTTCTTCCTATGATCCAACGGATGTTGGCAATTTGATCTCTGGTTCCTCTGCCTTTTCTAAATCCTGCTTGAATATCTGGAAGTTCATGGTTCACATACTGTTGAAACCCTGCTTGGAGAATTTTGAGCATTACTTTACTAGCGTGTGAGATGAGTGCAATTGCTTTGCTAACATCTGAGATGAGTGCAATTGTGCAATAGTTTGAACATTCTCTGGCATTGCCCTTCTTTGGGATTGGAATTAAAACTGACCTTTTCCAATCCTGTGGCCATTGCTGAGTTTTCCAACTCAGCACAAAACAACTGTCATCTTTCATGACAGTTAGGTGGCAATAAGTAGAAGCTGGTAATAGTTACCATGAGTCTGAAACTTGAAGACACAGCTAAGGATATAGATTTGGGATTGATTGACAGACAGACAAAAGTTAGCTAAAATTTGGGGTAAGAGTATATTATCCAGAGAAAGCATAGTGAAATTGCAGTGAAGAACATCTAAGATGGAACCCTGAAAAAAAAAAAAAAGAAAAAACAACATTTAAGAGGAGTCCACAAAGCCAACAAAATATGTGAGACAGAGATTTGTGCAGAAACAAATGAATATGCTGTCACATGTGCAAGGCAAAGGGGAAGTGTTCTGCAGTATAAAACTCCGTGGTTATTTAGTCAGTAAGTCATGTCTGATCCTTTTGTGACACCATGGATTGTAGTCCACCAGGCTCCTCTGTCCATGGAATTCTGCAGGTAAGAATACTGGAGTGAGTTGCCATTTCCTTCTCCAGGGGATCTTCCCAACCCGGGATTGAACCAGTGTCTCCTGCATTGGCAGGCAAATTCTTTACCACTGAGCCACCTGGGAAGCCCAAAATGCTGTGTAATTGTTCCAAAAACCAAACCACTGGCTTCGTAAAGTGAGCCATTGGGTGACTCCAGTGAGAACACTTTAGGTAGCGTAGTGGAGATGGATGCCATGTCAGAGCAGGTTTAATAATTACAGGGGGTGATGAAAGGAACATAGCAAGTGTAGAACATATTTAGAAGGATTTAGATGCAAAATTTGGATGGAATCACCGACTCAATGGACATGAGTTTCAGCAAGATCCAGGAGCTGGTGTTGGACAGGGAAGCCTGGAGAGCCGCAGTCCACAGGGTCGCAAAGAGTCAGACATGACTAAGTGCCTAAACTGAACTGATATGCAAAATAAAATCTGAGTGATAATTGGAGAATCAAGGGAGGGACTTTAAGATGCATGAAACTTCAGGTATTGATGTATGGAGACAATATTCCATTTGGTGATAACTAGATCTAAGATGTGAGCCTACGAATAGTGAGTAATCAAAAGAGTAAAAAGTGTTTGGAATTGAGGAGGCAAGGCTGGTTTTCCAAATGTACTTTCTATAAGGCATTGCCATTCAGGAGTAGAAAGAGATCACCTGAAGGTCATAAGTTTCCCGAGAGGGGCAATACCTACGTAACTCTAGAATACAAGCAACCTAGATAACCCACATAACAACAGTATACAGAGGAGGAGAAAGTGGGTCATGTCTTAAAGGTATTCAATGAGTACAACTGACAAAGAGGTCAGTAGACCACAGTGATGAAGAAAGATAGGGGAAAACTGTAGCTGGATTTGCCTGAATTTCAGAGGAACAGAGCTCTTTTTTTTAAAATTAATTATTTTAAGGTTTTTGTTTTTTTTTTTTAATTGAAGTATAGTTGATTTACATTATTTCAGGTGTATAGCAAAGTGATTCATTTGTATATATAATACATATGTATTTTATATATATATATATGCATGTTGTTCAGTTGCCAAGTCTGTATTCTTTATATATATTTGCATATATGTATATGGATTCACATACATATATGGTTGTGTATATATATAAAATATATGTGTATGCATGTGTGCTCAGTCTCTTCAGTCATGTCCAACTCTTTTCAAGCCCATGGACTGTTCTTTCCCGGATTCTTTTCCATTATAGGTGATTACAAAATACTGAGTATAGTTCTGTGTGCTACACAGAAGGTTCTTATTGTTTATCTATTTTATATTGTTGTTGTTCAGTTGATGAGTCATGTCCGACTCTGCAACCTCATGGACTGTAGCCTGCCAGGCTCCTCTGTTCAAGGGATTTCCCAGGCAAGAATACTGGAGCAGGGTGCCATTTCTTACGCCAGGGGATCTTCCTGACCCACAGACTGAACCCATGTCTCCTACATTGGTAGGTGGATTCTTTACCGCTAAGCCACCAGGGAAGACCTGTGTATATTTTAATCCCCATTTCCAAGTTTATCCACCCCTCATTTCTCCTTTGGTAGCCATAAGTTTGTTTTTTATATCTGTGAGTCTGTTTCTGTTTTCTAAACAAGTTCATTTGATTCAATTTTTTTAGATTCTACCTATAAGTGACATCATATGCTATTTGACTGTCATCACTTAGTATGATAATCTCTAGTCAATCTAATCACACTAGGACCACAGCCTTGTCTAACTCAATGAAACTAAGCCATGCCCATGGGGAAACCCAAGATGGGCGGGTCATGGTGGAGAGATCTGACAGAATGTGGTCCACTGGAGAAGGGAATGGCAAACCACTTCAGTGTTCTTGCCTTGAGAACACCATGAACAGTATGAAAAGGCAAAATTATAGGATACTGAAAGAGGAACTCCCCAGGTCAGTAGGGGCCCAATATGCTAGTGGAGATCAGTGGAGAAATAACTCCAGAAAGAATGAAGGGATGGAGCCAAAGCAAAAACAATACCCAGCTGTGGATGTGACTGGTGACAGAAGCAAGGTACAATGCTGTAAAGAGCAATATTGCATAGGAACCTGGAATGTTAGGTCCATGAATCAAGGCAAATTGGAAGTGGTCAAACAAGAGATGGCAAGAGTGAATGTCAACATTCTAGGAATCAGCGAACTGAAATGGACTGGAATGGGTGAATTTAACTCAGATGACCATTATATCTACTACTGTGGGCAGGAATCCCTCAGAAGAAATGGAGTAGCCATCATGGTCAACAAAAGAGTCCAAAATGCAGTACTTGGATGCAATCTCAAAAACGACAGAATGATCTCTGTTCATTTCCAAGGCAAAAATATCACAGTAATCCAAGTCTATGCCCCAACAAGTAACACTGAAGAAGCTGAAGTTGAATGGTTCTATGAAGACCTACAAGACTTTTTAGAACTAATACACAAAAAAGATATCCTTTTCATTATAGGGGACTGGAATGCAAAAGTAGGAAGTCAAGAAACACCTGGAGTAACAGGCAAATTTGGCTTTGGAATACAGAATAAGGAGGGCAAAGACTAATAGAGTTTTGCCAAAAGAACACACTGGTCATAGCAAACACCCTCTTCCAACAACACAAGAGAAGACTCTACACATGGACATCAACAGATGGTCAACACCAAAATCAGATTGATTATATTCTTTGCAGCCGAAGATGGAGAAGCTCTATACAGTCAACAAAAACAAGACCAGGAGCTGACTGTGGCTCAGATCATGAACTCCTTATTACCAAATTCAGACTTAAATTGAAGAAAGTAGGGAAAACCACTAGACCATTCAGGTATGACCTAAATCAAATCCCTTATGATTATACAGTGGAAGTGAGAAATAGATTTAAGGGCCTAGATCTGATAGAGTACCTGATGAACTATGGAATGAGGTTTGTGACATTGTACAGGAGACAGGGATCAAGACCATCCCCATGGAAATGAAATGCAAAAAAGCAAAATGGCTGTCTGGGGAGGCCTTACAAATAGCTGTGAAAAGAAGAGAAGTGAAAAGCAAAGGAGAAAAGGTAAGATATAAGCATCTGAATGCAGAGTTCCAAAGAATAGCAAGGAAATGTAAGAAAGCCTTCCTCAGCGATCAATGCAAAGAAATGGAGGAAAACAACAGAATGGGAAAGACTAGAGATCTCTTCAAGAAAATTAGAGATACCAAGGGGACATTTCATGCAAAGATAGGCTCGATATAAAACAGAAATGGTATGGACCTAACAGAAGCAAAAGATATTAAGAAGAGGTGGCAAGAATACACAGAAGAACTGTACAAAAAAGATCTTCATGACCC
Organism: Bubalus kerabau; assembly: GCF_029407905.1. NCBI lineage: Eukaryota > Metazoa > Chordata > Mammalia > Artiodactyla > Bovidae > Bubalus > Bubalus kerabau. The sequence continues at coordinate 59,765,441 of NC_073641.1, read as the reverse complement.
AGATAATCACGATGGTGTGATCACTGACCTAGAGCCAGATCCTGGAATGTGAAGTCAAGTGGGCCTTAGAAAGCATCACTACGAACAAAGCTAGTGGAGGTGATGCAATTCCAGTTGAGCTCTTTCAAATCCTGAAAGATGATGCTGTGAAAGTGCTGCACTCAATATGCCAGCAAACTTGGAAAACTCAGCAGTGGCCACAGGACTGGAAAAGGTCAGTTTTCATTCCAATCCCAAAGAAAGGCAATGCCAAAGAATGCTCAAACTACCGCACAATTGCACTCATCTCACATGCTACTAAAGTAATGCTCAAAATTCTCCAAGCCAGGCTTCAGCAATACGGGAATTGTGAACTTCCAGATGTTCAAGCTGGTTTTAGAAAAGGCAGAGGAACCAGAGATCAAATTGCCAACATCCGCTGGATCATGGAAAAAGCAAGAGAGTTCCAGAAAAACATCTATTTCTGCTTTATTGACTATGCCAAAGCCTTTGACTGTGTGGATCACAATAAACTGTGGAAAATTCTTCAAGAGATGGGACTATCAGACCACCTGATCTGCCTCTTGAGAAATCTGTATGCAGGTCAGGAAGCAACAGTTAGAACTGGACATGGAACAACAGACTGGTTCCAAATAGGAAAAGGAGTACATCAAGGCTGTATATTGTCACCCTGCTTATTTAACTTATATGCAGAGTCCATCATGAGAAACCCTGGACTGGATGAAGCACAAGCTGGAATCAAGATTGCTGAGAGAAATATCAATAACCTCAAATATGCAGATGATGCCACCCTTATGGCAGAAAGTGAAGAAATAAAGCGCCTCTTGATGAAAGTGAAAGGGGAGAGTGAAAAATTTGGCTTAAAGCTCAACATTCAAAAAATGAAGATCATGGCATCTATTCCCATCACTTCATGGCAAATAAATGGGGAAACAGTGGAACAGTGTCAGACTTTATTTTTCTGGGCTCCAAAATCACTGCAGATGGTGACTGCAGCCATGAAATTAAAAGACGCTTACTCCTTGGACGGAAAGTTATAACCAACCTAGATAGCATATTAAAAAGCAGAGACATTACTTTGCCAACAAAGTCTGTCTAGTCAAGGCTTTGGTTTTTCCAGTGGTCATGTATGGATGTGAGAGTTGGACTGTGAAGAAGGCTGAGCACTGAAGAATTGATGCTTTTGAACTGTGGTGTTGGAGAAGACTCTTGAGAGTCCCTTGGACTGCAAGGAGATCCAACCAGTCCATTCTGAAGGAGATCAGCCCTGGGATTTCTTTGGAGGGAATGATGCATGAAGCTGAAACTCCAGTACTTTGGCCACCTCATGCGAAGAGTTAACTCATTGGAAAAGATTCTGATGCTGGGAGGGATTAGGGGCAGGAGGCGAATGGGAAGACAGAGGATGAGATGGCTGGATGGCATCACTGACTCAATGGGCGTGAGTCTGAGTGAACTCTGGGAGATGGTGATGGACAGAGAGGCCTGGCATGCTGCGATTCATGGGGTCGAGAAGAGTCAGACACGACCGAGCGACTGAACTGAACTGAACTGAGGTCCATTCCTGCTGCTGCTGCTAAGTCACTTCAGTTGTTCCGACTCTGTGTGACCCCATAGACGGCAACCCACCAGGCTCCTCCATTCATGGGATTTTCTAGGCAAAAGTGCTGGAGTGGGTTGCCATTGCCTTCTCCATGCCTGCTGCTAGAAATGGTATTATTTCATTCTTTTTGTGGCTGCATAGTATCCATTGTGTAAATACACCACATCTTCTTTATCCATTCATCTATCAGTGGACTTTTAAGTTGCTTCTATGTCTGGTCTAGTGTAAATAGCGTTGCTCTGAACATAGGGATGCATGTTCTTTTTGAATTAGAGTTTTCATCTTTTCCAGGAACTATATTTGCCCGAGAGTGGGATTACAGGATCACATAGTAGTTCTATTTTTAGTTTTTTAAGGATCCCCTAGAGTGTTCTCCATAGTGGCTGCAATTTACATTCCCACCAACAGTGTAGGGGGTAGAGGAATAGGAGCTCTTGAATGAAGGCATATGATCATGACATGGACAAGAAAGTGGCTGCTGAAGAAATGACAATCTTTGCTCCTCCCCACACTGCCACAACTGATCTCTTTGTGCACATGGACTGGTCCCTGTACAAAAGGGAAGGGTAATGCAGAACACAGGAACACTTCATTTGTTTAATTATTTGGAATTCATTTACAAAAACTTTCAAGGCTTACAGAAATAATGTGCTTTGGAACAGCTTAAACTGAAAACTTACTGCTTTGTGGACTAAAAAATATATATATATTTTTATTTTCCAGTTACTCATTTTAATAAGAAAAACACAAATGGTTGTGCATTCCCAAATGAGAGACATGGAGAGTTTCTACTACACACTTCCCACCCCCCAACCCTGGCACCTTTCTGTTCAGGGTAAGAGATTTTGTGGGAATTGCCAGCACAGTGTGGATTCAATTTGGTTTAAGGGGACATTTTAAAAACCCAAGCTCAGCCAAACCTCACAAAAACTTTAAAACTTGGAATAAAGGCCAAGGCTTCCAGTCATCTCATTAGAGCCCATGGTTTCTTTGTATGTGTACATATTCAAGGATGAGACCCACAGAACAGCTGTAAGCTCCCACCATTAATCTTTGTGCCTGGATATTGTACTGGAGGGGAAAAATAAAGAGGCTGCTGGTTTTAGAAAAGAGAACAAAGCAGGTATTTCCCTAGGGAGAACTGACATTGGAGTTGTGAGAAACAGGGCCATTCTAGGAACTGATATGTCCCCAGGGGTATGGGACAAACCAGCTCAGGAGAGAGAATTCTTCTATGGTAAATCTTGCATGAATGACATGGCACTTTAAGTGTTCCTAGGGCACCCAGGAAAAATGATTATTCATGCCCCTCCCTGTTTATTTCAGCCTAACAGTGTAAACCAGTACAGAAAAGGGGCTGCCAAGCAGGTTTCTTGGGGCTGGAATATTTTGCAGAGCATTTTTTTTTTTCCCCAGGAGTGCCTCTAAATGGAGCTGGAGGGGCAGGGGTGGAGAAAGTTGCTGTACATTAATTGGGAAATGGTTCCAAGAATGAGAATTGGCACGTGGTCAGAGGGTTTGGAGGAGACAAAAAGTAGGTGGGTGGAGACTGGAGATTCTGATTCAGAAGGTATGGGGTAGGATCGGAAATTCTGATTTTTTTTCCTTTTTAATCATTTAAGCTTTTTTTTTTTTAATTTTCATTGCTTTATTGAAATATAATCGACATACAAACATTGAATATATTAATGCATGCAACTTGATGTTTTGAAGCATATGCATTGTGAAATAATTACTGCAGCTGAGCTAATTAATATATCCATTGCCTCCAAAAAAAATAAAGTAGCTGGGGAGAGGCCTGGGCAGCTGGGAGGGGTAAGGAAGGAAAGGAGAACACACAGTATAAAAGCCAGGATGTTGCAAAGGGCTTGTTTAGTTGCCAGGAGATCTGAAAGTGGGAGAAGGATGCATCGCCAAGGTAGAAACTCACTGAGACGCTAAGAGCAAAGAAAGCACGCTATTCAAAACCAAAAGGAACTTTGCCGATCAGACCAACTCCAGTGTGCATTCAAAGCATTATTATGCATGGTGAATAAACATGGAGTCTCTTTTTATGAACTGCTGACTCTATCATTATTTCAGCTCTGCTGCTTTCTGTTTAAGCCTCTTTCACTAATACCTGATGTTGAATGGACTTGTCTGTCACATGGTGTGTTCAGCAGTGATCTGTTCTTTGGAGCAGTCTATAACTACTTTAAATTTCTGAGAAGTGTGCCTTTAAGATGATATTTTGTGTGTTTCCTAAATTATTTTTATTTTCTGTAAAGCTGGCTGCTGCTAAGTCACTTCAGTCATGTCCGACTCTGTGTGACCCCATAGACGGCAGCCCACGAGGCTCCCCCATCCCTGGGATTCTCCAGGCAACAACACTGGAGTGGGTTGCCATTTCCTTCTCCAATGCATGAAAATTAAAAGTGAAAGTGAAGTTGTTCAGTCATGTCCGACCCTCAGCGACTCCATGGACTGCAGCCTTCCAGGCTCCCTCATCCATGGGATTTTCCAGGCAAGAGTCCTGGAGTGGGGTGCCATTGCCTTCACCATGTAAAGCTGGAAAAGGTGCTAAAAATAAAACAGGTGTGGATCTATTACACTGCGGAGTCAATCAGACAGCTTCTGTTTGGAGAACCAATATAACTTACAGCAAAGTTGGGGGAAAAGGAATCTTCATAGGTATTCATTATATTTATAGAACTAAAAAAGGTAAGTTAAATTTTTTATGCACAATTTTGCAGCAAAATACAGCCTCTTTGACTTTTGCAAAATAAAATTAAATAAAAAGATGGCACCTGTGAAATTCCACCTGCCTGTTTTGTTGATGTTCCTCCCTCCTGAAATAGTCTCTCCTCCTTTTTCTGTGCATCCAGGTTCTTTGGGGCTCACTGATTTTCACCTCCTCACGAGCTGCTCTTTGTCATCACTGCCTGTAATGATCCATCACTCTTACAGCATTTATTTTCCTGCAGAATCATTTCATGTCTCATAAATAAGGGTTCTGTCTTCATATCAGGAAAAAAAATCTCTTTGTGAAAAGAGAACCTTATAAAATGATGACTATTATTTATCTCTGAATTCTCCTTTCCAGTGTGCTTTCCAACTTGAGGATACAACTAATGTTCACTGAGTCAATGTAAAAATGTAGTAGTAACTTTCACATGATAATTTCTTTAATAAAGTACATACATACCATAGTTTCTTCTCTGCTGAGATATACATTCTCTATCTGTTTGATTCATTATATTGCTTATGGTTAAAAAACCTTGCTCTTTTCCCCCTTGGGGAAGTCACTGAATAACATAGATTTTAGAGACTCTTAGGGCCATACTGGACAACATGCCTGTCTCCTCTGATCCAAGTACTGGGAGATTTCATGGCACCCACATGACTTCAGAAGCAAACTCTGTGGTGCTTCCCACCTAAAGAAACTGAGTGTGGACCTGCACAGATCTGGTCACAGCATGTTTTACTTTGCAAATTTCACTTGCCTTGGACTTCCCTAGTGGTCTAGTGGTTAAGAATCTGCCTTGCGATGCAGGGGACACTGGTTCAATCCCTGGTCCAGGAAGATCCCACACACCTCACAGCAGTGAAGCCTCTATGCCACAACGACTGAATAGAAGCAACATAACTAGTGAAGTCTGTGCACCCTAGAGCCCGTGCTCCACAACAAGAGAAGCTGCCACAGCGAGAAACCTGCACACCGCAACAAAGAGTAGCCACAAGGAGAGAAAGCCCTCTTGCAACATTGAAGACCCAGAGCAGCCATAAATAAATAAATAACATTTACTAAAAAAATTCACTTCCAACATCATTGATGGTACAGGGTCCTCTTACCCAAGTATGTATCTAAAGATGACATCTAGAAGACATCATAACCAGAAATGTTGATTAAAGACTGAGACTGAGAAACAGACTCTTCTCTGTTCCTTTTTGAATCTACTTTTCTCCCAGTTATGCCAATTTCTCCATCAGTGTTAGCCCTTTTTATCTGATAGGCACATCTTGCATATTATGCAAAATAGAAATGTAAAAATTAGGCAAACCCACTTTAGTGGAAATTGCAACTCTTGCAAAAGATTCAAAATGTTATGAATTTGTGGTGGATGAAATGTGAATCGATCTTACCTCACACCACACAGGAAAACAAATTCCATTTCGGTTAAATATCTAAATTTTAAGTTAAGAAATTTGAGTTAGGGGAAAAATAAGAATATTCTTTTATAATTCGAAAGTGGTAAAAATCTCAGTAAGACAACTTATACAGATTCCATGATAATAAGGACTAAAATAGTTAATAACATGAAAGAATAAGCAAATACCTCTTTTAAAGAGTTAAAGATACAATAACTAAAAAGCAATAGGGCAGCTAGTAGGAAGGATGAGTTATTAAAGGTCAACACTGGGTAATGTTAGCACCTTTATGCAGAGTTCATATAAAGAAGCTATTCCACTTTCCATAGTCTAGGGAGAAAGACTCATAAAATCCACTTGTAAATAATATGAGGGATCTTCAAGAAGGGAGACACATTTATTGTCTCCCTTTATTGATAACTTTATAGTTAAATGTCTGCTTGGTCATTACGCTTGCTAACTTTTATTCCTTCAGAGAAGCCAGCTTTAGCGAGAAATTGTGTGAGGTTTGAGCATGTGGAAAAGGACAAAGATTGCTCTTCCGTTCCTTATTCTTGAGTGATGTGGAAGACAGATCCTGGCAATTGCTGGGAGACTGAGATGGTAGATAAGATGGTGAAGGGTGTGAGGTAGGGTGATGCAGGCATGCTAGGCGTGAAGGTAGCCTTAAGAAGAAAGCATCCCTGATAAGAGGTCTGTCATATGATGCTGCAAGCTAGTGGTCAGTTAGAGCTATCTGAATCTCACAGATAGTCTCCAAGGCAGAGGAGACCGGGACACCACCTTCACTCATTTGACATAACAGACAATGAGTTCGTTAGAAGTTAGGTTCAACCAAAGAAGCTTGCAACCTCATACAAGCAGACAGAGAAGGAGTCCCATTTCCCTGCTCCTCCTCCCTACTCTGCAGGAAAGCCCAGGGGAAAGGAAAGGTGGGCGTTAGAGATTAGACATTATCCTCCTTCAGTGACCCAAGCCTCCCATGATCTCTAAGTGTGAGAAGGGGGACATATGAGATGGGAATTTCTCAGTGACCAGGACCTGAGTCTTAAAAACCAGAAGTAGTTGTTTTTGTAATTCAAAGTTACTAGAAAGTGATAGAACTGAGCAAATATTGCTCAATAAGAGGCTAATTATTGAGCAGGAAATCAATGGAGAGAAAGATGTCCAAAGCTCCTCATTAAACAGATTTACAAGTCATAACCTTTTGCTCTACAAGAGAGCTGTTGGGGCACCAACTTAGACCCACTAAGAGAAGCTCACCTAGACAGCTAGGTGCAGACACTTTAGAATCACTCCAGTAGCCACTATTGAGATGAATGAAGCATCACTTAGAATCACTGGGGGGAACTTCTCTTGAGAAGTTGGGCAGGACATTGATTGTCTGGGGGAATACAGTATAATCAGATCAGAGTTGGGAAATCACAAGCATCTGGTCCTCCTCGGATGACCCTCTTGAAATAAAGCTGGAGATGGTTATGGGTTTGTAAGGAGACCTCACCCTGTAGGGAATGCCTGCAAGCCTGGGGAGTCAGGAGCTGACCGCAGCATGCCAATCACAGAATCCCAAGCTTAGAGATGTCATGGCTGAGTTTGGCACTGTGGAGTGGTCTTTGGTTTCCCTGAACATGTCTAGAGGTCTGTGGTGGCACTTGGGCCAGCAAGGAATGGTTGCAATGCAGAAAACTACTGCAGCTTTGCGACACCACGAGTTTTGTGAGCTAAGGAAACCCTAGTTTTTTCTTCACTTAGGCCTAGCAACTTGATGGACCCCTTACTCACTGAGGAATTGCATCTCTATTTGTGTGAGATGCTTCAGAAAGGACAGAGACTTCTCTGCTAAAAAGGCAAGTGAGTGCTTAGCATTTAACTGAACAAATGAAAGAGAGAAAAACATACGTGCAGACTGAATTGTTGTTGTTTCGTCGCTAAGTTGTGTCTGACTATTTGCAACCCCATGGACTGTAGCCCACCAGGCTCCTCTGTCCATGGGATTTCCCAGGCAGGAATACAGGAGTGAGTTGCCATTTCCTTCTCCAGGGGATCTTTCGGACCCAGGAATTGAACTCCCATCTCCTGGGTCTCCTCCATCGCAGACGGATTCTTTACCACTGATCCACCAGGGAAGCCCCAAAGATTGAACTGGGTTGCAGATCGTGGAAGTTCCATGTCAGAGCCCGAGACCTGGATTTAAAGATTCTTATGCTATATCATTCTCTATCATTGACTAATGAAAATCCCCAGAATGAGAGTCCTTTGAGTTTGAAACAATAGCTATACAGTGTAGATTTTTAAAATACAGTTGGATGATGTTAAGAATGACTGACTCAAAGTCCTCTGAAGATAAAATGTGGTTGGAAGAGAGGGATAACATACTGAGTCAAGTTATTGAAAATAATTTCTCTGGGACTATCAACCCTTTCTGGGAGATAACTGAGAAGGGGAATGCAGGGAGAGATATTTTTTGACACTCTTATCTCAGACCATCACCCGAAGCCCAGAATGTCCATCAGAAACGTGACTAACACAGACAGACAGGAGATAGGAAAGGTCACATTGTCTGCAGAAAAAATAGTGATGTCCCAGAAACGGAAGTTGTTTTCCAGCAATAGAACATCAGCTCCAGGAGAAAAGACATTTGAACCTTGGCTGACCCACCCTAACAGAAGCCTGCAAGGGTGACAGTGAGTAGTTTGGGAGAATGTCAGGGGCCAGAACTCTTAAACAGTCTGCCCTGGAGTTTTCAAGTTTTCCCAGACAGGCAATACCTACGTATCTCTAGCCACAGAAATGCTGGTTAGGTATTTTATGAATTATCAGAGGAGAGGAAAGATGGGTAACAGCCTGTCAAGGGCTTGGCTCAAAACATTTTAGAGAATATTTTCCTCACATGGCAGGGTGCCCTGCCTCAAAGGGAAGTCTTTCTGAGATAGCTCCTTGGAATGCACAACAGAAATGCCCAGCTTGTTGTTTTGTTTCTGAAGAAGATTCTTTTCTTGTAGCCTTGGCACAGGAGACTCCCCTGCTCATGATAGAAAAGTTAAGGCAAGTCTGAAAACCTCAAGAAATGAGAAGGACTCAAGTGGAGACGCCTTGGTTTTGCCAGAGATAAGACTCAACAATCCTGAGGACCACTCATGGCATTGACCCTGGGAAGCTGAAGAAATGAGTGTGTGTTCAGCTGAATGATTGCCTCGAAGATGCTCATGCCTTAGTCTCCAGAACCTAGGAACATTACCTTACAGGAAAAAAAAGAGAGTTTATAGATGTAATCAAGTTAAAGACCATGAGATGGGGAGATGATCTTGATAGACACAATATAAACCCAATTACCTTGTAATTAGGAAGGATCAGAATCAGAAGAGACATCACACAGAAGTGGAAGTCAGAGCAATGCAGGGCCATGAGCCAAGGAATAAGGGCAAACTTTAGAGGCTGGAAAAGGCAAGGAAATGAATGCTTTGCTAGAATCTTCATAAGGAATACAGCCCTGCTGACTCATCTAGGGTTCCAGAACTGCAAGTTAATAAAATTATGTTGTTTTAGGCTGCTAAGTTTCTGGGAATCTGTTACAGAATTGGTAATAGGAAATTAACACAGGGTGTGTTAGATACCCAAATGCCTACCCTGTGATCAGACTTTGGTAATGAGGGATGCCATGTCTATACCCAGCACTTTATGCTAGGCCACCTCCAGGTGGATTCAAAGTGAGCCCTGAGTTATTGCCCTGAGTCCCACACAGGAGTTAGGGCCCCCACAGGAGTGAGAGCTGCTCATGTCTGGTTCGACCCTGATGAAGAAGAAGCCAGATATAACCTTGGGCTCCAAAGTACTCTGCTGGACACAACTAAATCCTGACATTGATATGTTTAATCTCAAAGAAGCAGCTCATTCTCAAGTCTTATGTGATTGACCAAAAGCTTTCTCAATATCACATAAATCAAAGCAATAATTAGGGCCCTTTGGTAGCTCAGCTGGTAAAGAATCTGCATGCAATGCAGGAGATCCTGGTTCAATCTCCAGGTCAGGAAGATCTCCTGGAGAAGGGATAGGGCTGCCCACTCCAGTATTCTTGGGCTTCCCTGGTGGCTCTTAGGGTAAAGAATCCACCTGCAATGCGGGAGACCTGGTTCGATCCCTAGGTTGGGAAGATCCCCTGTAGGAGGGCATGGCAACCCATCCTAGTATTCTTGCCTGGAGAATCCTCATGGACAGAGGAAACTGGTAGGCTACAGTCCATGTGGTCACAAAGAGTTGGACACAACTGAGCACAGCACAAAGCTGAATTACAGTTGGAGCTCTCCCAGGCAAAGAGGTATAACACTGCAGAGTTACTTTGAGAGGCACCTAGGGAAATTCCTGATGCTGGCCATTGCAGAGTTACTTTAAGAGGCACCTGGGGAAATTCCTGATGCTGACTCAGACACTGCTGTGCTCATAAGAGGTGCCCTGGGGAGGTGGACTGAGACCTCATAATTAATAGACAACTTGGCTGCCTATGGAAACTGTAAATCAACACTAGCTTGCAGACGAGTCCTGCCTAGACCTACAAGCTCCCTCCCAAAGCCAAGCCCTGCTTCCTTCCACCACTGAGGATCCAAAATTTGTTCTGCACCCCACACAACTTAGCTCTAGATCAAAGTTTGTTTGTGTCTCCCTGGTGGCTCAGTGGCAAAGAATCTGCCTGCCAATGCAGAAGACACAGTTTCGATCCCTGGGTCAGGAAGATCCTCCAGAGAAGGAAATGACAACCCACTCCAGTATTCTTGCCTAGGAAGTCCCATGAACAGAGGAGCCTGGAGGGCTACAGTCAGTGGGGTCTCAAGGAGTCAGACACGACCCAGTGTCTGAAGAACACCAACAACGGAACAACAAAATGTATCTTACCCAGAAAAACACCACTCCTTAGAAAACAGTATCGTTGATTTCTCCTTAAGGGCCTCATCTTCTCACCAAAGGCCTATTAAAGCCTTCACTCCCTCCCTGTCTGATCTTGGAGCAGATTTGAGAGGCTGGCTGTGAGAGGGATTGAGGAGAAAAAGAGGAATGAGTTTTGTGAAAGAAAAAGCATTGTGCAATCAATTTATGATTTTCTGTCTCAGTGGACATGAATTTGAGCAAACTCTAGGAGACAGTGAAGGACGGGGAGGCCTGGTATGCTGTAGTCCTTGGGGTTGCAAAGAGGTGGACATGACTTAGTGACTGCATAACAACAAAGTGATATCTGCTGCCTATGAAATTGACATTACTCATGAGTGGATCTTGGATTTAGGTTTCTCCTTGGAAGTTATAATAAAAATGTGAATCTTGGTCAATCAGTGTTGTAGCAATATTTGCATGGTACAAATATTTAAACTGTGGAGTGTAGCTTATGTTTTTCTTATGCATGATTTAAATGCACACTGATCTCTAAAAATAAATAGTAAGCTTATATTTATTTTTAAAGTAATAGTTAAATTCTGAAGCCTTCATTTACTTAGTTAAATTGAATAAATATGTATTGAGTACTCAGAAGTAGAAAGGGCTTTGTTTCTGTTTCTCAGTTTATTGTATGTTGATCACCCAAGTGACACGAACATCACGTGATTCACCTGGGCCGTGCCTTTCCACTGCTAGGGCCATTTTGAAACTGAGAAACCAAGATCTGGGTCAAAGTCACTTTGTATTTCTCACTGTATCCATGGATCAGCCTTCTACAAAACAACCTGTGGTTTAGCTAGATATTTCTCAAGTTCTATTTTCAAAATGCAAGGCTCACATGTCTTTTGGGAACCTAGGCACAGCCACCTTAACTGAATGAAGCATTTGCTACACAATCCAACCACTATCTGTATTTTAAGTAGAAGGAAATAACCACAATGCGTGTGATGTGTGAAGTTTGCTATGTCCTCCAAAGGCCAGCTTTCTTAAAACAAAATAATTTCCTAGTGCATATTATCATTAAATGCCCATATTTTTGGTGTATAAAAGCAAGCATTCTGCCAGAATTTGCAACATGAATGAACATGGAGATTATCATACTAAATGAAGTAAGGCAGACAGAGAAAGAGAAATATTATACAGTATCGCTAATATGTGGAATCTTAAATAAATGATACAAATGAATTTATTTAAAAAACAGAAACAGACTCATAGCCTTAGAGGATGAACTTATGGTCAGGAAGAGGGCAGGCTGGGGGAAGGGATAGATGGGGAGTTTGGGATTGACATACACACTGCTATATTTAAAATGGGTAACAACAAGGACCTCCTGTATAGCACAGGGAACTCTGCTCAATGTTCTGGAATAACCTAAACGAGAAAAGAACTTTAAAAAGAATAGACACATGTATATGTATCACTGGATCACTTTGCTGTACACTGGAAATTAACACAGCATTGTTAATCTACTATGCTCTGATATTAAAAAAATATATAGAAAAACAAGCAGAGCACTTCTCAAGGAAAAAGGATAGAACCATCTAAGAAAAATCCTGAAATAAAAATGTAATAGAATGCAATGTAAGAAGATCAACAAAATTCTAAAAAAAAAAGGAAAGAAAAAAGGAAAAGATAACCAAATATTTTCCCCCCAGAAATTGGCAAAACTCTTTAAAAATTCTGGAGTAAAATACCAATATAAAAATAAATATATGTAAAAAGTGTGCTATTCCCCATAAATGCTTAAGGCAATGTAGTCCAGTCATAGCTGAAAAGCACTGGTTCCTAACAAGGACAGGACTTAAGTTTAAAGCCTGATAAATTCAATTGCCAAACGTCTTGGCAAGTGAGACTAAAGATGGAGCCAGAACACACAGGGGCGTGCATCCCATAGAATGGGCCATGGAGATAAATAAACTGCAACAGGCTGGTTTTAAATAAATTATGGTTGTGACCAACAGAGAAGATGCAGGACATTTCAGTTTGTTCTTGGGGGAAGATCTCAAGCGACTCACACAGCAGCCCAGGTCAGGCAGCAGCATCTTAGTTTGTAACCACCAAGGAGGAATGTCTCCAAGAATAATGCTGACTGAAATGGAAAGTATATAAAAGAGAAATGGGATACGAGGAGGCCACAGTTGTTTGTCGCTTCTCTGCATCATCTACTAGGCTATCCAGCTGGCAGTCAGGGCTGCTGCGGCATCTCCAGATAAGAAAATCAGAGAGACCTGGAAGCTTTCACTCAAAAAGGACTTTTCAGCCTCTGCTGCACAAAAGGGACTTTGATGGATGCTCTGAGTGTGGGAGAGAGGTTATGAATGTATTATGCGATACATCCTTGCCTTTGAGGAATTTATGTGATGAGATGTGTACACACGCACACACACACACCCCACACACGTGTTGATTACAAAGCAGAGCCCATACAAAGACAGCATATTAAAAAGCAGAGACTTTGCTGACAAAAGTCTGTGTAGTCAAAGCTGTAATTTTTCCAGTAGTCATGTATGGATGTAAGAGTTGGACCATAAAGAAGGTTAAGCACTGAACAATTGATGCATTCACATTGTGGCTCTGGAGAAGACTTTTGATAGCCCCTTGGACTGCAAGGAGATCAAACCAGTCAAACCTAAAGGAAATCAATCCTGAATATTCACTGGAAGGACCAGTTCTGAAGCTGAAGCTCCAGTTCTTTGTTTAGCTGATGTGAAGAGCTGACTCACTGGAAAAGACCCTGATGGTGGAAAAGACTGAGGGCAGGAGGAGAAGGGGATGACAGAGGATGAGATGGTTTGATGGCATCACCAATTCTATGGACACGAGTTTGAGAAACCCTGGGGGATAGTGAAGGACAGGAAAGCCTGATGTGATACAGTCCATGGGTCGCAAAGAGTCCAACATGACTTATTACCTGCACAACAACAAGACTAGAATCCCTCCAGAAGCTCTGGGGAGAAACGTTCTTGGCTCTTCCACCTTCTAGGCACTGTTGGCATCCTTGGCTTCGGGCTGCATCACTCTACCGTGGCTTCTGTTTTCACATAGTCCTCTTCTCTGTGTGCTCTTCTTCTGTTTCTTGTAAGTTTCTCCTCTTGTAAGTTGTTTTTTGTAAGGACACTTACCACTGGACTTAGGGTGCACTCACATAATCCAGCATGATCCTATCTCGGTATCAGAATTACATCTGCAGAAAGAAACCCTTTTTCCAAATAAAGTTGCATTCATGGTTCTGAAAGCTAAGACACGATTATATCTTTTATGAGGCCACCATTAACTCTTTACAAAGACCAGGGAGGCTTTTGAGGAGTAACTCATCCTATAGGAAGGAAGAATTCAGGCTTCTAAGTTTGGTCTCAGGACAATGAGTCAGTACTGTGGTGTAGTTAATAAAAAACAGCTGTGTACTGATCTAATCAATCCTGGTCTTTCTAGTGCTGCACCACTGAACTTTCTGTAATGACATTTTAAAAGCTGATTAAATGGAATGACAAAATGACTTCCCTGATAGCTCAGTTGGTAAAGCTGCCTGCAATACAGAAAACCCCAGTTCAATTCCTGGGTCAGGAAGATCCACTGGAGGAGGAAAAGACTACCCACTGCAGTATTCAGCCTAGAGAATTCCACGGACTGTATAGTCCATGGGGCCGCAAAGAGCTGGACATGACTGAGAGACTTTCACTTTCACTTCATAGGACATTTGTCCCCACCTAAGATGCTAACTCTTGGAGTCTGTTGGCTCAAGGCTTAAACACAGATCAGATGAAACTATCACAGCATTTTTATATTCCCAGGGCTTCGCTCAGATTCTGACATAAGAGTGTTAAATGGATAAATTAATGAGTGATCAAAATAATATCATATATGAAACGAGTCGCCAGTCCAGGTTTGATGCACGATATTGGATGCTTGGGGCTGGTGCACTGGGATGACCCAGAGGGATGGTATGGGGAGGGAGGAGGGAGGAGGGTTCAAGATGGGGAACACATGTATACCTGTGGCAGATTCATTTTGATATATGGCAAAACCAATACAATATTGTAAAGTTAAAAAATAAAATAAAATTAAATTAAAAACAACAACAACATAGATCCTAAACTCAGCACTATCTTCAGACAGTATAGGAACCAAAGTCATTTCAGATCCATTGGAAAGGAGTAAATGACTGAGTGAATGAAAAATCCCTGAAACAAGCAATTATTAACAATGGGTTTCCTGTGATCCTCTTTTCATGGAGAGTCAAGTTCTATACCTTATTTCATAGGAATGTCCCAGTATGATGCATTGTCATTTTCATGTTTGGGAGGAGAACACAGTACTGTGGGTCAGGTGATAAGGGAGCTAGTTCCAGGCATTTCTAGCCATGCTACCTTGAGAAAGCACAATGAGTGCCTCTCTCCTCACAGGTCAATGGGTAGATCTGTCCATACCCAGAACAAGCACAGCTGGGACCTCCCACCTGAAAGTTCTAGCATCATTGTGGTAATGCTACCCTTCCAGCAGTGTGTCCAAGAGCTTTCAAGGATGGTTCTGAGGCCAGAACATGCCCTACCTCTAGCTTGACTCTGTGCTAGCCATAAAGATTGATGGCAGCCCAGTAGACCCTATGCTGATGAGTTGTGTCTTATGTATGATGTGTTTCTTTAGAGGAAGAAGGAGTCGGGACATTTGGTCTCTTGCAGTGCCCATGGTGAGGGCTGGCACTGCTGATGGCAAGCAGAATCCTATGGTACAAGCTGGCTCCTCTTTTCTGTACATGCCACAAAGCAACACCCTCTTGTGGCATTTCATTCTGCAATTTGGAACTTGCCTGCACATCACATTCCAACATGCAAAGTGGGACAAGATATCGACATTGATGACACCAGAGCTAGAATCACTTCCCTTTACTTTTCTCTGGCAGTGTCCCTGGGTGCCACATAGTTTTCACATTAAGTTTTTGGAACATAGAATGGTTAATTATAACCCTTTCCTTAAGTATCTACTCTTCTAAGCAGGGCTGCCATATGATGACATGGAATCCTAGTTGTTTAAACACTGAAATACTTCTGTGTCAGTTTCCCAAGAGCCCCATCCCTGGCTGCTCCAGCTCCTCCCTTGTTTCCAGCAGTGTGTGTGTGCGCATGTTCTCAGTCTTGTCCAAATCTTTGTGACTCCATGGACTGTAGCCCATCAGACTCCTTTGTCCATGGAATTTTCCAAGCAAGAATATGGAAAAGTGTTGCCACTTCTTTCTCCAGGGAATCTTCCAGACCCAGGGATCTAACCTGTGTCTCCTGAATTGGCAGGCAGATTCTTTACCAGCTGAGGCATCAGTTCCTACCATTCCTCGCCTTTATTCAGTAGTTAAAATTTAGTGCCCAGCACAACAGTTACCTGGAACCCAGTTCCAGATGTGTGGCCAATACCAGTTCTGCTTGGTCACTGCCTGTACCACACCAGCTGCTAATCTTTTGAATATCACCTCTGCTTCTTTGACCTCTGGGCACTTTCTCCTTTCTAGCCCTCAAGTGGAGCTAGAGCTGTTGTCCAGGATCCACCGTGGTTTTATGGCACCTTCTTTGCTGAAGAAGAAAAAACAAGAACCCAGGTTAAATTAGTGTTGGGCCCCTGCTATTCCCATTGGTCCAGTCTTGATAACAGGTTTTTCATCTGTAAAGTATAGGAGTTAAAACCATGATCTCTAAGACACTCCAAGCTTGAAAATCCTATGGCTCTATGCTATTTCTAGAAAACATTCATTCTAAAAATTTTAATGAATGATGGATCAATCACAGACTAAAAAGAAAGCTGGCATTGACTGACTTCTAAAATATAGCCATGGAACCAGTGACTGTTTGAAATAGCTCAGCTGGAATTCTATCACCTCCACTAGCTTTGTTCATAGTGATGCTTCCTAAGGCCCACTTGACTTCCCACTCTAGGATGTCTGGCTCTAGGTGAGTGATCATACCATTGTGGTTATCTGAGTCATGAAGATCTTTTTTGTATAGCTCTTCTGTGTATTCTTGCCACCTCTTCTTATTATCTTCTGTTTCTGTTGGGTTCATACCATTTCTGTCCTTTATTGTGCCCATCTTTGCATGAAATGTTCCCTTTGTATCTCTAATTTTCTTGAAGAGATCGCTAGTCTTTCCCATTCTATTGTTTTCCTCTATTTCTTTGCACTGTTCACTTAGGAAGGCTTTCTTATCTCTCTTTGCTATCCTTTGGAACTCTGCATTCAGATGGGTATATCTTTCCTTTTCTCCTTTGCCTTTTACTTCTCTTCTTTTCTCAGCTATTTTCAAGGCCTCCTCAGACAACCATTTTGCCTTTTCATGTATCCTTATCTTGCGGATGGTTTTGATCACTGCCTTGTGTACAATGTTATAAACATCCGTCCATAGATCTTCAGGCACTCTGTCCATCAGATCTAATCCCTTAAATCTGTTTGTCACTTTCACCGTATAATCATAAGGAATTTTATTTAGGTCATACCTGAATGGCCTAGTGGTTTTCCCTACTTTCTTCAACTTAAGTCTGAATTTTGCAATAAGGAGTTCATGATCTGAGTCACAGTCAGCTCCCTGTCTTGTTTTTGCTCCCTGTATAGAGCTTCAACTGAAGAAGACTTAAACTGAAGACTTAAACTGAAAAAAGTAGGGAAAACCACTAGATCATTCAGGTATGACCTAAATCAAATCCCTTATGATTATACAGTGGAAGTGAGAAATAGATTTAAGGGCCTAGATCTGATAGATAGAGTGCCTGACGAACTATGGAATGAGGTTCGTGACATTGTACAGGAGACAGGGATCAAGACCATTCCCATAGAAAAGAAATGCAAAAAAGCAAAATGGCTGTCTGGGGAGGCCTTACAAATAGCTGTGAAAAGAAGAGAAGCAAAAAGCAAAGGAGAAAAGGAAAGATATAAACATCTGAATGCAGAGTTCCAAAGAATAGCAAGAAGA
The DNA here is from genome assembly GCF_029407905.1 of Bubalus kerabau. Lineage (NCBI taxonomy): Eukaryota > Metazoa > Chordata > Mammalia > Artiodactyla > Bovidae > Bubalus > Bubalus kerabau. The sequence continues at coordinate 59,747,840 of NC_073641.1, read as the reverse complement.
GATAAGAAAGTCTTCTTCAGCGATCAATGCAAAGAAATAGAGGAAAAGAACAGAATGGGAAAGACTAGGGATCTCTTCAAGAAAATCAGAGATACCAAAGGAATATTTCATGCAAAGATGGGCTCGATAAAGGACAGAAATGGTATGGACCTAACAGAAGCAGAAGATATTAAGAAGAGATGGCAAGAATACACAGAAGAACTGTACAAAAAAGATCACAACCCAGATAATCACGATGGTGTGATCACTCACCTAGAGCAAGACACCCTGGAATGTGAAGTCAAGTGGGCCTTAGAAAGCATCACTACGAACAAAGCTAGTGGAGGTGATGCAATTCCAGTTGAGCTGTTCCAAATCCTGAAAGATGATGTTGTGAAAGTGCTGCACTCAATATGCCAGCAAATTTGGAAAACTCAGCAGTGGCCACAGGACTGGAAAAGGTCAGTTTTCATTCCAATCCCAAAGAAAGGCAATGCCAAAGAATGCTCAAACTACTGCACAATTGCACTCATCTCACACGCTAGTAAAGTAATGCTCAAAATTCTCCAAGCCAGGCGTCAGCAATATGTGAACCGTGAACTTCCTGATGTTCAAGCTGGTTTTAGAAGAGGCAGAGGAACCAGAGATCAAATTGCCAACATCCGCTGGATCATAGAAAAAGCAAGAGAGTTCCAGAAAAACATCTATTTCTGCTTGATTGACTATGCCAAAGCCTTTGACTGTGTGGATCACAATAAACTGTGGAAAATTCTTCAAGAGATGGGAATACCAGACCACCTGACCTGCCTCTTGAGAATTCTGTATGCAGGTCAGGAAGCAACAGTTAGAAGTGGACATGGAACAACAGACTGGTTCCAAATAGGAAAAGGAGTACGTCAAGGCTGTATATTGTCACCCTGCTTATTTAACTTATATACAGAGTACATCATGAGAAACGCTGGGCTGGAAGAAACACAAGCTGAAATCAAGATGGCCGGGAGAAATATCAATAACCTCAGATATGCAGATGACACCACCCTTATGGCAGAAAGTGAAGAGGAACTCAAAAGCCTCTTGATGAAAGTGAAAGTGGAGAGTGAAAAAGTTGGCTTAAAGCTCAACATTCAGAAAACGAAGATCATGGCATCCAGTTCCACCACTTCATGGCAAATAGATGGGGAAACAGTGGAAACAGTGTCAGACTTTATTTTTCTGGGCTCCAAAATCACTACAGATGGTGACTGCAGCCATGAAATTAAAAGACGCTTCCTCCTTGGAAGGAAAGTTATGACCAACCTAGATAGCATATTCAAAAGCAGAGACATTACTTTGTCAACAAAGGTCCGTCTAGTCAAGGCTATGGTTTTTCCTGTGGTCATGTATGGATGTGAGAGTTGGACTATGAAGAAGGCTGAGTGCCGAAGAGTTGATGCTTTTGAACTGTGGTATTGGAGAAGACCCTTGAGAGTCCCTTGGACTGCAAGCAGATCCAACCAGTCCATTCTGAAGGAGATCAGCCCTGGGATTTCTTTGGAGGGAATGATGCTAAAGCTGAAACTCCAGTACTTTGGCCACCTCATGCGAAGAGTTGACTCATTGGAAAAGACTCTGATGCTGGGAGGGATTGGGGGCAGGAGGAGAAGGGGACGACAGAGGATGAGATGGCTGGATGGCATCACTGACTCGATGGATGTGAGTCTGAGTGAACTCCGGGAGTTGGTGATAGACAGGGAGGCCTGGTGTGCTGCGATTCATAGGGTCGCAAAGAGTCGGACATGACTGAGTGACTGATCTGATCTGATCTGATAGAGCTTCAACCATGAAATTAAAAGATGCTTGTTCTTTGGCAGGAAAGCTCTGACAAACCTAGACAGCATATTAAAAAGCAGAGACATTACTTTGCCAACAAAGGTCTGTATAATCAAGGCTATGGTTTTTCTAATAGTCATGTATGGATGTGAGAGTTGGACTATAAAGAAGGCTTAATGTTGAAGAATTGATGCTTTTGAAATTGTGGTGTTGGAGTAGACTCTTGAGAGTCCCTTGGACTGCAAGGAGATCCAACCAGTCCACCTGAAAGGAAATCAATCCTGAATATTCATTGGAAGGACTGATGCTGAAGCTGGAACTCCAATACTTGGCCCCCTGATGGGAAGAACTGATTCATTAGAAAACACTCTGATGCTGGGAAAGATTGAAGGCAGGAGGAGAAGGGGACAACAGAGGATGAGATGGTTGGATGATATCACCAGCTTGATGGACATGAATTTGTGCAAGCTCTAGGAGATGGTGAAGGACAGGGAAGTCTGGTGTGCTGCAGTTCATGGAGTCACAAAAAGTTGGACATTATTGAGTGACTGAGCAACAACAACAACCAGGGAGTGATGGAATTCTGAAATGGTAAATATGAGACTGATTCAGGGTTTTAATTCACTGCTGTATGGACTGTGAACAGGAGTAAAGCAGCTGATTAAGGAAACACTTCTCATGTACACCAGATCAGGCCTTTTAGCAGTAAGTTGTCACATCAGGATCTAACAACTTCCAGAGGAAACTCACTAACAGACAGAATGTCTTTGAGTGGCATTATTCCAATGGTCATTTGTTTCACTGTTTCTAGACTCTGGAAGTTTTTACTGTTTTCTCTTGTTTGCCCATAGCCCAAGTTTCTTTTTTTTAAGAATTTTTTTTTTTTTTAAGTGTGGGCCATTTTTAAGTCTTTATTGAATTTTTTTACAATATTGTTTTTGTTTTATTTATTTATTGGCTGCAAAGCATGGGGAACCATAGCTCCCTGACCAGGGATTGAACCCACACCCCTTGCTTTGGGAGGTGAAGTTTTAACCACTGGACCACCAGAGGAGCCCCAGCCCAAGTTACTTGATCACAATGTGTCTAAGTGATAAATAAGGGGAGACTTTCATCAGGAAAGACAAAAATTAAAGGATTTGAAAAATCAAATCTTCATGTAACCTGTAGCTCTCCTCACTTGTGGATCAGTTCTAGCTAAAGGCCTTCTGTGCTCTGACTCCTAAAGGTTAACGGCCCTTGGAAGTGGGAACCCTATTATCGTGGCTCATGATGTTTCCAATTTAAAGGAGTTGGACACGACTAAAGTGACTTAGCAGCAGCAGCAGCAGACTGGGTTGCCAGGGATTCAGAAATTTCCATCGTTTAACTGATGCAGAATGACACGGAGAACAAAAAGAAGCGAAATCTTGGATAAAAGCAGTTGTTTCTCCTATGTCATCTTTTCCCTTTAATTTTGCAATTCCCTACCCCCTGGTGGCTTAGACAGTAAAGAATCTGCCTGCAGTGAAGAGACCTGAATTTGATCCCTAGGTCAGGAAGATCCCCTGGAGCAGGGAATAGCAACCCACTCCAATATTCTTGCCTGGAGAATCCCCACGGACAGAGGAGCCTAGCAGGCTACAGTCCATGGGGTCACAAAGAGTTGGATACAACTGAGCAACTAACACACACCACCTGCACAAATGGGGTGGCTGCGAAACATAAGTAGTTTGGTGGCATTTACTGTACAGAGATTCCAAATATTTGCTGTGGTGGTGGTTTTTCCTTGTAAAAAAGGAAGAAGGGAAATGTGTCCATATCTTACTGTAACAGGGGTTGCACTTACAGCTGTTCCCAAGTTGGAATATGACAAACAGTTAATTGCATCAAAATATTCTCAGAAGCATATTTGTGTTGGTTTAATGTATGGTTAGCAGACAATGGGGTTTGAGTTCTTAACATCATTAACACTTTTAAAAAACAACTGGATAGACTTTGAGGGATTAGCAGACTTGGGCTGTATTATAAATAAAAGTTCACTTGGATTGGTATTTCATGCTTTTCCGAATAAATGAGGCTGACTTTCCCATGCCCTCTGCTGGGTTCTATTGAGTAAGGGTGTTGTCAGAATTACTGTTTGTGGAACAATGCCGGCAGCTGCCAAGTGCTCAACAGTCATCAGAAGAACAAATAAGATGCTTATTCACATTAAAAAAAAAAAAATACCAAATAACACAGACCAGATGAAAGTGACATTTTACTGAACACATGGCATCTGGAATATTTTCTCCATTTTTGGGGAGGCTCATTTGAGGGTGGAGAAAGCTGGGACTAAAGAAGTCCTGAAAAAAGATGATAGAGTTGCTATAAAATTGTATGTGTTCTCTACCAGTTTGCTGCAAATCTGTGCTATCCACTTAATAATTCTGTAGTCTCAATGAGGAATGGGGCATTTCTCTTTTTTTGTTAGGCAATTCTAGGGGCTACTCCCAAAGAGGGGCATCAGGACATTTTAGACTTCAGGTGATGAGTTATTCTTCCTTTCTTTCCTGTTGAGGATAGAGCAATGTTGTGCTTGCAAAGAATTAAACCACTGGGTAGACATTCTCTGGTAGGACTCCTGTAGCATTAAGTTCAGAACTGTGAGAGACAGACTGAGTACTTTTTTCAAGGACAAGTTCATAGGACACCCCACACAGGGTGGGAGAGCCAAGTACCATCTTCTGAATGAAATCTCTCAACCTCCAAAGGCCTGAGGCAAAAGGACAGGTAAGTTTTATTCAAGGAGAAAATCAGAACTGTTCAGATCTTGAAGCAGGGCTGACAAAGTGGTCTCTCCCATTAAGGAGCAGGAGATTTAGGGAGTGGAGAATTCGAAAGAGCAGAAAGGGGCACTTGGAGAATCTGATGACATATGTTCAGGTCAGTTCAGTTCAGTTCAGTTGCTCAGTCATGTCGGACTCTTTGCGACCCCATGGACGGCAGCGCGCCAGGCCTCCCTGTCCATCACCACCTCCCGGAGCTCACTCAAACTCGTGTCCATTGAGTCGGTGATGCCATCCAACCATCTCATCCTCTGTCGTCCCCTTCTCCTCCCGCCTTCAATCCCTCCCACCATCAGAGTCTTTTCCAATGAGTCAGTTCTTCGCATCAGGTGGCCAAAGTATTGGAGTTTCAGCTTCAACATCAGTCCTTCCTGTGAACACTCAGGACTGCCTTAGGTCTATAGGAGTAGTCCTTGAGAATAAAACATTAGGACATTCATAGACCCTAGCCACCCTGATTCACGGGTTGATGAAACACTCTCCTTTTCTGCAAGTCAAGATGTGTAAAACTAATTAGAAACAAAAAAGAACAGTAAGGAGTGAGTGGTGGAGAAGAAGGAAGAAAATGATGAAGAATGCTGATGCCCATAGTGTGACAGTGGAGATAATAAGAACCTGAACTGGGGATGCAGAGCGGACCTCCTGATGTCGAGGATCAAATAAGGTCCACCACAAATACACAAGCCAGAGAGGACTTTTAATGGAGCCTGAGGACTGTGCAGTTATCTGCAGCTTATAATTATATTACTCTTTTTGTACATGGGTGTTGGAGTGCAGGAAGGGATGTCTCAGGCTGAGTATCACTGGGAAGACATGGAATTTCATTACTGGATGCATAGGCTCTAGCACGGAACCCGTCTTGAGTACAGGTTTGAGTATCTGAATTCAACACTGTATGTCAAGAAACTGAACACTGATGCGTTCTCATAGAGAACTGTGGTCTAGCCAGGAATTTGGGCCATCCCAGAATAGCTGTCCGCAAGGACAGAAATGAGGTTAGAAAGAACTGGGTATAGGGAAGCAGGATGAACTCATGGAGTGAGTTGCTATATTCCCTAAACTTAAACTCTTTGTTTGCCCTTGTTCACATTATTTCCATTCATTATGTACATAATTTCTTCCCTTTGTTGGTAAAACTTTTAGCTATATCTATATGCTGCCAAAAAGCAAATAAAAACTTCATCACATTAGGCATGGAATACTAAATGAAACAAATGATCATTTGTCCTTAACAACTGAAACGGAGATGAAATACATTGAATTTTACATTTAAAATGGCTTTGTTGAACAATGTTTCACTCATTTGACAAATATTTAGTGAATACCTATTATATGCCATGACAAGGCTTCCCAGGTGGCTCAGTGGTAAAGAATCCATCTGCCAATGCAGGAGATGCAGAAGATGCAGGTTCAGTCTCTGGATTAGGAAGATCCCTTGGGGGAGGAAATGGCAACCCACTCCAGTATTCTTGCCTGGGAAATCCTGTGGACAAAGGAGCCTGGCAGGCTACCATCCAGAGGATAGAAAAGAGTCAGACATGACTGAGTGACGAAGCATGTACCCATATGCCATAAGGTATTCTAGGGTTAAAGATAAAGCAGTGTACAAAGCTAACAAAATTCCTGGCCATCATAAAGCTGACATTCTGGTCAATTTTATTTCCATAGCTTTATCCTAAGTAGTTTTAACCTAGATAGCATATTGAAAAACAGAGACGACATTACTTTGCCAACAAAGGTCCGTCTAGTCAAGGCTATGGTTTTTCCAGTGGTCATGTAAGGATGTGAGAGTTGGACTGTGAAGAAGCTGAGTGCTGAAGAATTGATGCTTTTGAACTGTGGTGTTGGAGAAGATTCTTGAGATGCCTTGGACTGCAAGGCGACCCAACCAGTCCATTCTAAAGGAGATCAGCCCTGGGTGTTCTTTGGAAGGAATGATGCAAAAGCTGAAACTCCAATACTTTGGCCACCTCATGCAAAGAGTTGACTCATTGGAAAAGACTCTGATGCTGGGAGGGATTAGGGGCAGGAGGAAAAGGGGACGACAGAGAGTGAGATGGCTGGATGGCATCACTGACTCGATGGACGTAAGTTTGAGTGAACTCCGGGAGTTGGTGATGGACAGGGAGGCCTGGCGTGCTGCGATTCATGGGGTCACAAAGAGTCGGACACAACTGAGCAACTGAACTGAACTGAACTGGTCCTAAACAGAACAATATTCAGAGTATTTAGGGGGACACCAAACATTTTTCTGCGAAGAGCCAGATAGTAAATATATCAGGTTTTGTGGGTTATCCTTTTCTCTTGTCCTGAGGTTAAGCCAGAGTTGAAATGCAGGGAGCCCTGCCCACAAAATCTTCTCCTGATAATCAGCGGGCCACATAGGAAGATATTCCCTGGAGGAGCTAAGATGGAGGAGGAGTAGGACGGGGAGAACACTTTCTCCCCCACAAATTCATCAAAAGAACATTTAAACGTGGAGTAAATTCCACAAAACAACTTCTGAATGCCAGCAGAGGACATCAGGCACCCAGAAAAGCAACCCAAGTCTTCAAAAGGAGGTAGGAAAAAATATAAAAGACAAAAAAAGAGACAAAAGAGGGAGGGACGGAGTTCTGTCCCGGGAAGGGAGTCTTAAAAAGAGAGAAGTTTCCAAACACCAGGAAACCTTCTCACTGCCAAATCTGTGCCGAGCCTTGGAAGCGCAGAGTGCAACATAACAGGGAGGAAAAATAAATAAACAATTAAAACCCGCACATTGCGAGCCCTACGGTAACTCCCCCAGCGGAGAAGCAGCGCAGACGCCTGCACACGCCACTAGCAAGCGGGGGCTGGGCAGGGAGGCGCAGCGCAGGCTGCATCGCTTAGAGTAAAGATCTGGCCTGAATACCCTGAGCACTATCTGAGCGAAATAATTTGGGCTAGCAAACCAGACTGTGGGATATCTACCACGCGAAAAGCCAGCCCTAACCTAAGACACCGCCAGGCCTGCGCATGGAACAAAGGACTGAACAGAGATAGCCAGTGGCAGACCATCCCCCTCCCGTGACAGGCAGCCAGAGCAGGAAGGGGACAATCGCAGCCCCAGAGAGACACTATCTATAAAGCTGTAAGCAGGATCCTTTGCTAACTAAAACTTCTTGGGGGTCTGGACGGTCAACATCTGCCTGAGAAGGTGCGCCGGTTGCACATCTAGATAAACGAGTGGTGGGGAGGAGATAAGTCGCAGCAATCGCGCGCGCCAAACACCTCATCACCTGAGCTGATAGGATCCGGGAAGGGCACAAAACCCAGGCCCAACCGAGAGTCTGCACCTCTGAGGACTACCCGAGTGCCTGAACCTGAGCGGCTTGGACCTGGGAAGTGCAGGCAGCCCAGGGCCAGCCACGGATGGTTCCTGGTGGAGCAACCTAGAGCCTGAGCAGCGTGGACAGGGAGGCTACACGCACCGTGAACGGGGGCAGACCCAGTGTGGCTGAGGCACTGCGAGCACACGCCAGTGTTATTTGTTTGCAGCATCCCGCCCTACCTCCCCTCAGCGTGACTGAACAAGTGAGCCTAAAAAAAAAAAAAAAAAAGTGTCCTCCACCGACCCTTTTGTGTTAGGGTGGAAACCAGACACTGAAGAGACCAGCAAACAGAAGAAGCTATAACAGAGGGAACTGCCTTGGAAGCTACAGGCAATAGATTAAAACCCTGTGGTTAGTATCAACTACATAGGAAGGGGCCTGTAGATCTTGAGAAATATAAGTCAGACCAAGGAACTAGCCAAAAATGAACTGAACCCACAATACTCACAACAAAACCAGACAAAGTCCTAGATATATTTTTACTATTTTTACGATCATTCTTTCTTTCTTTCTTTTTTATTTTTTAAAAAAAAAATTTTTTTAAGTCCTCTATTATTCCTTTAATTTTCACTTTTATAACTGATTACTTTGCAAAAAAAAAAAGAAGACCCTATTTTTTTTAAGCAAACTTCATATATATATATTTTAATAATTTTTTTCACCTTGTTTTTTTTTTTTTTTTCCTTCTTTTCTTTAACATTGTATTTTTGAAATTCCAAACTCTACTCTAGATTTTTAATTTTAGCCTTTTGGTGTTTGTTATCAATTTTGTACCTATAGGTTTTTTTTATAATTTCTGTGACCCTTTTTTATTTTTTCTTTTTCTCTGTTTCTTTCTCTTCTTCTTTTAAATAACATTGTATATCTGAAATTCCAAACTCTACTCTAGATTTTTAATTTATGCTTTTTGGAATTTGTTATCAATTTTGTACCTGCATTTTCTTTATAATTTATGTGACTTTGTTTGTTCTTGTTTGTTTTTTCTCTCTCTCTCTTTCTTTTTCTTCTTCTTTTTTTAACATTGTATTTTTGAAATTCCAAACTCTAATCTAGATTTTTAACTTTTGCTTTTTGGTATTAGTTATCAATTTTGTACCTATATTTTCTTTATAATTTTTGCGACCTTGTTTGTTTTTGTTTGTTTGTTGTTTCTCTTTTTCTTTTCCTTCTTCTTTTCTATAACATTGTATTTTTGAAATTCCAAACTCTACTCTAGATTTTTAATTTTTGCTTTTATGTATTTGTTACCAATTTTGTACCTTTAAGAACCCAATCTTCAGGACCCATTTTTCACTAGGGAGCGAGATTACTGGCTTGACTGCTCTCTCTCCCTTTGGACTCTCCTTTTTCTCCATCAGGTCGCCTGTGTCTCCTCCCTAACCCCTCTCTACTCTACCCAGCTCTGTGAATTTCTGTGTGTTTCAGACTGTGGAGAACACTTAGGGAACTGATTACTGGCTGGATCTATCTCCGTCCTGTTCATTCCCCCCTTTTATCCTCCTGGCCACCTCTGTCACCTTCCTCCTTCTTCTCTTCTCTGTATAACTCCGTGAACAACTCTGAGCGGTCCAGTTGTGGAGTGCACATAAGGAAGAGATTACTGGCTAGCCCACTCTCTCCTCTATTGATTCCACCTCATCTTATTTGGGTCACCTCTAACTCCCTCCTCCCTCTTCTCTTCTCCATGTAATGCTGTGAACCTCTCTGGGTGACCCTCACGGTAGAGAAACTCTTCATCTTTAACGTATATGTTTTATCAATGGTGCTGTATAGAAGGAGAAGCTTTGAAACTACTGTAAAAATAAGACTGATAACTGGAAGCAGGAGGCTTAAGTCCAAACCCTGACTCCAGGGAACTCCTGACTCCAAGGAACATTAATTGACAGGAGCTCATCAAATGCCTCCATACCTGCACTGAAACCAAGCACCACACAAGGGCCAACAAGTTTCAGGGAAAGACATACCAAGCAAATTCTCCAGCAACAAGGAACACAGCCCTGAGCTCCAAGATACAGGCAGCCCAAAGTCACCCCAAAACCATAGACATCCCATAACCCATTACTGGACATTTCTTTGCACTACAGAGAGAAGAAATACAGCTCCACCCACCAGAACACCGACACAAGCTTCCCTAACCAGGAAACCTTGACAAGCCACCTGTACAAACCCACACAGAGCGAGGAAACGCCACAATAAAGAGAACTCCACAAACTGCCAGAATACAGAAAGGACACCCCAAACTCAGCAATTTAAACAAGATGAAGAGACAGAGGAATACCCAGCAGATAAAGGAACAGGATAAATGCCCACCAAACCAAACAAAAGAGGAAGAGATAGGGAATCTACCTGATAAAGAATTCCGAATAATGATAGTGAAATTGATCCAAAATCCTGAAATCAAAATGGAATCACAGATAAATAGCCTGGAGACAAGGATTGAGAAGATGCAAGAGCGGTTTAACAAGGACCTAAAAGAAATAAAAGAGAGTCAATATATAATGAATAATGCAATAAATGAAATTAAAAACACTCTGGAGGCAACAAATAGTAGAATAACAGACACAGAAGATAGGATTAGTGAATTAGAAGATAGAATGGTAGAAATAAATGAATCAGAGAGGATAAAAGAAAAACAAATTAAAAGAAATGAGGAAAATCTCAGAGACCTCCAGGACAATATTAAACACTACAACATTCAAATCATAGGGGTCCCAGAAGAAGAAGACAAAAAGAAAGACCATGAGAAAATACTTGAAGAGATAATAATTGAAAACTTCCCTAAAATGGGGAAGGAAATAATCACCCAAGTCCAAGAAACCCAGAGAGTCCCAAACAGGATAAACCCAAGGCGAAACACCCCAAGACACATAGTAATCAAATTAACAAAGATCAAACACAAAGAACAAATATTAAAAGCAGCAAGGGGAAAACAACAAATAACACACAAGGGAATTCCCATAAGGATAACAGATGATCTTTCAATAGAAACTCTTCAAGCCAGGAGGGAATGGCAAGACATACTTAAAATGATGAAAGAAAATAACCTACAGCCCAGATTATTGTACCCAGCAAGGATCTCATTCAAATATGAAGGAGAAATCAAACGCTTTTCAGACAAGCAAAAGCTGAGAGAATTCAGCACCACCAAACCAGCTCTCCAACAAATACTGAAGGATATTCTCTAGACAGGAAACACAAAAACGGTGTATAAATTCAAACCCAAAACAATAAAGTAAATGGCAACAGGATCATACTTATCAGTAATTACCTTAAACGTAAATGGGTTGAATGCCCCAACCAAAAGACAAAGACTGGCTGAATGGATACAAAAACAAGACCCCTACACATGTTGTCTACAAGAGACCCACCTCAAAACAGGGGACACATACAGACTAAAAGTGAAGGGCTGGAAAAAGATTTTCCATGCAAATAGGGACCAAAAGAAAGCAGGAGTAGCAATACTCATATCAGATAAAATAGACTTTAAAACAAAGGCTGTGAAAAGAGACAAAGATGGTCACTACATAATGATCAAAGGATCAATCCAAGAAGAAGATATAACAATTATAAATATATATGCACCCAACACGGGAGCGCCGCAATATGTAAGACAAATGCTAACAAGTATGAAAGGAGAAATTAACAATAACACAATAATAGTGGGAGACTTTAATACCCCACTCACACCTATGGATAGATCAACTAAACAAAAAATTAAGAAGGAAACACAAACTTTAAATGATACAATAGACCAGTTAGACCTAATTGATATCTATAGGACATTTCATCCCAAAACAATGAATTTCACCTTTTTCTCAAGCACACATGGAACCTTCTCCAGGATAGATCACATCCTGGGCCATAAAGCTAGCCTTGGTAAATTCAAAAAAAATAGAAATCATTCCAAGCATCTTTTCTGACCACAATGCAGTAAGATTAGATCTCAATTACAGGAGAAAAACTATTAAAAATTCCAACATATGGAGGCTGAACAACACGCTGCTGAATAACCAACAAATCACAGAAGAAATCAAAAAAGAAATCAAAATTTGCATAGAAACGAATGAAAATGAAAACACAACAACCCAAAACCTGTGGGACACTGTAAAAGCAGTCCTAAGGGGAAAGTTCATAGCGATACAGGCATACCTCAAGAAACAAGAAAAAAGTCATATAAATAACCTAACTCTACACCTAAAGCAACTAGAAAAGGAAGAAATGAAGAACTTCAGGGTTAGTAGAAGGAAAGAAATCTTAAAAATTAGAGCAGAAATAAATGCAAAAGAAACAAAAGAGACCATAGCAAAAATCAACAAAACCAAAAGCTGGTTCTTTGAAAGGATAAATAAAATTGACAAACCATTAGCCAGACTCATCAAGAAACAAAGGGAGAAAAATCAAATCAATAAAATTAGAAATGAAAATGGAGAGATCACAACAGACAACACAAAAATACAAAGGATCGTAAGAGACTACTATCAACAATTATATGCCAATAAAATGGACAACATGGAAGAAATGGACAAATTCTTAGAAAAGTACACCTTTCCAAAACTGGACCAGGAAGAAATAGAAAATCTTAACAGACCCATCACAAGCACGGAAATTGAAAGTGTAATCAGAAATCTTCCAGCAAACAAAAGCCCAGGTCCAGACGGCTTCACAGCTGAATTCTACCAAAAATTTAGAGAGGAGCTAACACCTATCCTACTCAAACTCTTCCAGAAAATTGCAGAGGAAGGTAAACTTCCAAACTCATTCTATGAGGCCACCATCACCCTATTACCAAAACCTGACAAAGATCCCACAAAAAGGAAAACTACAGGCCAATATCACTGATGAACATAGATGCAAAAATCCTTAACAAAATTCTAGCAATCAGAATCCAACAACACATTAAAAAGATCATACACCATGACCAAGTGGGCTTTATCCCAGGGATGCAAGGATTCTTCAATATCCGCAAATCAATCAATGTAATACACCACATCAACAAATTGAAAAATAAAAACCATATGATTATCTCAATAGATGCAGAAAAAGCCTTTGACAAAATTCAACATCCATTTATGATAAAAACTCTCCAGAAAGCAGGAATAGAAGGAACATACCTCAACATAATAAAAGCTATATATGACAAATCCACAGCAAACATTGTCCTCAATGGTGAAAAATTGAAAGCATTTCCTCTAAAGTCAGGAACAAGACAAGGGTGCCCACTTTCACCAGTACTGTTCAACATAGTTTTGGAAGTTTTGGCCACAGCAATCAGAGCAGAAAAAGAAATAAAAGGAATCCAAATTGGAAAAGAAGAAGTAAAACTCTCACTATTTGCAGATGACATGATCCTCTACATAGAAAACCCTAAAGACTCCACCAGAAAATTACTAGAACTAATCAATGATTATAGTAAAGTTGCAGGATATAAAATCAACACACAGAAATCCCTTGCATTCCTATACACTAATAATGAGTAAACAGAAAGAGAAATTAAGGAAACAATTCCATTCACCATTGCAACGGAAAGAATAAAATACTTAGCAATATATCTACCTAAAGAAACCGAAGACCTATATATAGACAACTATAAAACACTGGTGAAAGAAATCAAAGAGGACACTAATAGATGGAGAAATATATCATGTTCATGGATTGGAAGAATCAATATAGTGAAAATGAGTATACTACCCAAAGCAATTTATAGATTCAATGCAATCCCTATCAAGCTACCAACAGCGTTCTTCACAGAGCTAGAACAAATAATTTTACAATTTGTATGGAAATAAAAAAAACCTCGAATAGTCAAAGCTATCTTGAGAAAGAAGAATGGAACTGGAGGAATCAACCTGCCTGACTTCAGGCTCTTTTACAAAGCCACAGTCATCAAGACAGTATGGTACTGGCACAAAGACAGAAATATTGATCAATGGAACAAAATAGAAAGCCCAGAGATAAATCCACGCACCTATGGACACCTTATCTTTGACAAAGGAGGCAAGAATATACAATGGATTAAAGACAATCTCTTTAACAAGTGGTGCTGGGAAAACTGGTCAACCACTTGTAAAAGAATGAAACTAGAACACTTTCTAACACCATACACAAAAATAAACTCAAAATGGATTAAAGATCTCAACGTAAGACCAGAAACTATACAACTCCTAGAGGAGAACATAGGCAAAACACTCTCCGACATACATCACAGCAGGATCCTCTATGACCGACCTCCCAGAATATTGGAAATAAAAGCACAAATAAACAAATGGGACCTAATTAAACTTAAAAGCTTCTGCACAACAAAGGAAACTATAAGCAAGGTGAAAAGGCAGCCTTCAGAATGGGAGAAAATAATAGCAAATGAAGCAACTGACAAACAACTAATCTCAAAAATATACAAGCAACTCCTATAGCTCAACTCCAGAAAAATAAATGACCCAATCAACAAATGGGCCAAAGAACTAAATAGACATTTCTCCAAAGAAGACATACAAATGGCTAACAAACACATGAAAAGATGCTCAACATCACTCATTATCAGAGAAATGCAAATCAAAACCACTATGAGGTACCATTTCACACCAGTCAGAATGGCTGCGATCCAAAAGTCTACAAGCAATAAATGCTGGAGAGGGTGTGGAGAAAAGGGAACCCTCTTACACTGTTGGTGGGAATGCAAACTAGTACAGCCACTATGGAGAACAGTGTGGAGATTCCTTAAAAAACTGGAAATAGACCTGCCTTATGATCCAGCAATCCCACTGCTGGGCATTCACACTGAGGAAACCAGAAGGGAAAGAGACACGAGTACCCCAATGTTCATCGCAGCACTGTTTATAATAGCCAGGACATGGAAGCAACCTAGATGTCCATCAGCAGATGAATGGATAAGAAAGCTGTGGTACATATACACAATGGAGTATTATTCAGCCATTAAAAAGAATACATTTGAATCAGTTCTAATGAGGTGGATGAAACTGGAGCCTATTATACAGAGTGAAGTAAGCCAGAAAGAAAAACATCAATACAGTATACTAACGCATATATATGGAATTTAGAAAGATGGTAACAATAACCCTGTGTACGAGACAGCAAAAGAGACACTGATGTATAGAACAGTCTTATGGACTCTGTGGGAGAGGGAGAGGGTGGGAAGATTTGGGAGAATGGCATTGAAACATGTAAAATATCATGTATGAAATGAGTTGCCAGTCCAGGTTCGATGCACGATACTGGATGCTTGGGGCTGGTGCACTGGGACGACCCAGAGGGATGGAATGGGGAGGGAGGAGGGAGGAGGGTTCAGGATGGGGAACACATGTATACCTGTGGCGGATTCATTTCGATATTTGGCAAAACTAATACAGTTATGTAAAGTTTAAAAATAAAATAAAATTAAAAAAAAAAAAAAGGAGATTAGAAGACCTGTGTTCTCAACCCACAGCTTTAACCTTCATGTTTAACTGACATATCAGTGAGTTCTCTGACTCATGGCAGGGAAGAATCTAAAGAAACTGGGCCAAACTGCAAATAAGACCTGAAAATATGCCAAAAGCTATCTTCCCTTCAGCTTTATAGGTGTTACTAATGTACCTTATTGAGTCTTATGCAACCACATGTTTGTATAGTATTGTTATGCTAGTTATGTTACAGTGCAATTTTGAGACAATTTTGAGTTTCAAGAAAAAGTCATTGAAAATTTTAAGTCTACACAAAACAAATTTTTTAAAGCCAAAAATTGTTATAGCTTTTCAAATTAGGAAGAAAAAAGAAGCCACTGAATAAGCCTACAGGTTTAATTTTTAATGAGATAAATGGAGATGGCTATTGTATAAGACAAAAGAACAAAAATCCACAAAGCTATTTGAATTCCTCAATTATTTTTTAGTGTAAAAGGTTCTTGAGGTCAAAAAGTGAAGGAAAAACACTGCTGTGGATGAAGCTTGGGGTGATAGTCCCCAGCACTATTTGGTTGGTTTTTTAATATGATTCACTAGAAAACAGCCTGATGCTGGGAAATATTGAAGATAGGAAGACAAGGGGACGACAGAGGATGAGATGTTGTATGGCATCACTGATTCAATGCACATGAGTTTGAGCAAGATCCAGGAGATGATGAAGGATAGGGAAGCCTGGCATGCTGAAGTCCGTGGGGTTGCAGAGTCGGACACGACTGAGTGACTGAACATCAACATAAGGAGTTAATCTCTGTCTGGACTTCAGGAAGGGGCCCACTACCTGGGTTTGCATCCTTCTAGCTCAGGATGGTGGTTGTCACCTGCCTGAAAAGTTTGACCAAAGTTTGCTTATTTCTTCCTTCAAAAATATCATGTTGTTATTGTAGGGGTTTTGTCTTTGTCAAATTTTTTAAATTATTTTCTTCTTCCATTACTCTTTTTCCTCTTTGTCTTTATTTTCTAATTTTTCTGAATTTAAAATTTATTCTTTTAAAAAAATTTTTGCCCATTTTATTTCACATTTTTTTCTTTTTTAACACATTTTCTTTTTGTCTTCTCTCTCATTTTTTATTTTTAATTTTTTTCTCTCATTTTTCATTTCCTTAACTTTTAATTTCTTTTTTCTTATTCTTTCTTTGTGCTCTCCTTTTTATTTCCTTTTAAACATTCTCTTTGCCTCATTTTTCTTTTTTGTTTTTCTCACTTTTTACTTCCATAATTTTTCATACTTGCCTTTCTAATGTATCTTTATTTGTTTTTCTCATTTTTTAAACAATATCATTTGATGGAATAATTTTGGTATTTTTACTTTCATCTGCCTTGTGTTTGAAGTTATTACAAAGATAATTGCATGAAGTGGACTTTCTTTGGAAGTGATTTGCTTTTGAGGCAATTTGGCCCAAGCTTCTCACCAGCTTTTTCCATTTTAAGCCCCACTTGGGACACCTTGACCAAGCCCAGCAGAAAGCCCTTCATGCTGTGAGATTGCAAACTGGCCACCTCAGCGGAAAGGAAGCTCCTTGAGATCACTGGCACAGGTCAGCTTCCTTCGCTGTGACCTGGAAAGGAGTAGATATGAATGAAGATCATTGAGAGATAAGGGGTAAATCAGCCCAACGTAGTCAAGTTCTGAAGGGACTAAGTGACATGCTGTCTTGCCATGGGTTACACCAATAGAGAAAAGGTGTTTGTTTATCTGCTGCCTTGTGGAAGCATGAAAGAAAAAGAGTCTGGAGCCCAATTCCACCAGACAGGGTCTGGTGCGCAGTACTGTCTACAGAACCTCAGTGCTCAGACAGGCCTGAAGGCAGAACGCCTGCCGTTGGGGCTGAGGCTAATACCAAGATGACCGCCTTCAGCTTCAGCAACGAATTAGCCTTTGGCCAAAAACTGGCTGCCTTCCATGGCAGTCCCCCTTTTACTGCCCTGGAATTCTTGCAGGATAGAAACATGATGGATCTCAGAGGTGGAGTCTGGAAGTCCTATTAGATATACCAGTCAGCTAAGCCCCACCTTTTTTTTTTTTTTTTGATGTTTTTTAAAATTCATTTATTTACTTTAATTGGAGGCTAATTACTTTACCATATTGTGGTGGTTTTTGCCATACATTGACAGGAACCAACCACCAGTGTACATGTGTCCCCCCATCCTGAACACCCACTCCCACCTCCCTCCCCATCCCAACCCTCTAGGTTGTCCTGGGGCACCGGCTTTTAGTGCCCTCCTTCATGCATCAAACTTGCACTGATCATTTGTTTCATGTATGGTAATATACATGCTTCAGTGCTATTCTCTCAGATCATCCCACCCTCACCTTCTCCCACAGAGTCCAAAAGTCTGTTCTTTACATCTGTGTCTCTTTTGCTGCCTTGCATATAAAGTTGTCATTACTGTCTTTCTAAATTCCATATATATGCATTAATATACTGTATTGGTGTTTCTCTTTCTGATTTACTTCACTCTGTATAATAGGCTCCTTGGTGCAGCTGTTGAACAGAGTAAGCATCTTACTAACTAACACATTGTTGTTGTTCAGTCACTCAGTCATTTCCAGCTCTTTATGATGCCATGGACTGCAGCAGACCAGGCTTCCCTGATGTGGACTCATTATTATTTAGCTAAGAAAACCAGAAATCACCAGCTCTCACCATGTAAATGCTTATGCTGGACCATAATTCTAAAAGCTTCCCCATCCCAAACTAACTCTTTCTGTGTGTCTCACAAGATAAGTTACCTTTACTTCTCACATTCTAGAAATATTACAGCCACAAAGTCAACTTCTGCTCTCTGTTGTCTTGGCTGAGCTTTCTCCTTTAATCTTGTTGTTGTTCAGTCACTCAGCCTTGTCCAACTCTTTGTGACCCCATGGACTGCAGCATGCCAGGCTTCCCTGCCCTTCACCCTCTCCCAGAGTTTGCTCAAACTCATGTGCATTGAGTCAGTGATGCTATCCAACAATTTCATCCTTTGTTGCCCCCTTCTCCTCCTGCCCTCAATCTTTCCTGGCATCAGGGTGTTTTCTAAGGAGTCAGTTCTTCGCATCAGGTAGCAAAAGTATTGGAGCTTCAGCTTCAGCATCAGTCCTTCTAATGAATATTTAGGGTTGATTTCCTTTAGGACTGACTAGTTTGATTTCATTGCCGTCCAAGGGACTCTCAAGCATCTTATCCAGCTCTACAATTCAGAAGCATCAATTCTTCAGCGCTCAGCCTTCTTCATGGTTCAACTAACACATGGTTTATTGGCAAAAAAAAAAAAGAAAAAAAAATCCATTCCCTTGACCACCTTTCCTCGCTGGCCCGTTGTCAGTCAAGACTGGACCTAAGGGTGTCCCAGAGAGTGGCTCAGATTCAAGGGTGGTGAGTTCCCCATCAGTCAGCGCCTTGGCCAGGCCCACTTCAGGGTTCCACCCTCTTGTTCCCTTCTCCCCTATAGGCAGACAAGCAGAGGTGGACTTTACAGGCTTGAGGCCTGGGTAGCTGGGGGCTAGGAGCTGTGGGGGCTGTGGAGGTAAAGATGGGGGTCTTTATGATTCCTCCTTCCCCAGTGCTGCACCTTTCCTTCCAGAAACTTCTTTGAGGCCTTTGATTCTTTCTCAGAAGCGAGTGCAATCTCTCCCCAAACGTGAAAAACTCCATCATGAGTAGAAGGGGGCAGACCCAGGATAGGGAGTGGGGAGGGGAGTGCAGGGCAAGGTCAGCTGTTCCCCTGGCAACAGGGACCTCAAAGAAGCTTTGTCTGAAGCCCCTATTCTCCCTCCCCTATTTCACCCTTCCCTCCACCTCCATACACACTCCACTGTTTCCCCTTCATCCATCAGTAGCACTAATCTGGGCAGTGTTATTCCACAGCGGTGACAGCTCCCCGCCCCCACCCAGCTCTCTCATCTCTGGGCTGTGCCCTCCCCTCCCGACACTGTGGCCCCTCCACAGGGTGGGGGCATCGGTGGCCAAGTGGCTCCAGCTGGCTGGCCTCTGTGGCCATGTGTGCGTGGGTGACTCTGTGGGCTTGACTAGGGGCCACCCTGTGTCTTTTCATTTTCTTCTTTTAAAAAAAAATTTTATTAGAGTACTGCATAGCTAATTCACAGTGTTGTGTTAGTTTCTGGTATACAGCAAAATGAATCAGTTATATACACACCCATCCACTCTTTTTTAGATTCTTTTCCCATATAGGTCATTACAGAATATTGAGTAGGGTTTCCTGTGCTTTACAGTAGGTTTTTATTAGCTATCTATTTTATATGTAGTAGTGTTCTTGCCTGGAGAATCCCAGGGACGAGGGAGCCTGGTGGGCTTCTGTCTATGGGGTCGCATAGAGTCGGACACGACTGAAGCAACTTAGCAGCAGCAGCAGCAGTGTGTGTAGGGGAGCTTGCCTGGTGACTCAGCGGTGAAGAATCTGCCTGCAATGCATGAGATGTGGGTTCAATCCCTGGGTCAGGAAGATCCCCTGGAGAAGGGAATGGCTACCCACTCCAGTATTCTTGCCTGAAGAATTCCACGGACAGAGGAGCCTGGTGGGTTACAGTCCATAGGGTCTCAAAGAGTCAGACATGACTGAAGCAACTTAGCATGCATGAATGCAGTGTGCATATGTTCATTTCCTTCTATAATGCTAATTTTTCATGAGAAACTGCTGGAAGGAGTCTTGCACAGAAAAGATCCCCACTCTTACCTGTGTTTTGCATTTTTGGGTGATAGGTTTTATTTTTATTTTATAGATTTATGATGACCCTCCCTCAATTCATCATCTCCACTCCCAGTCCAGTCTCACCAGTGAGATAAGGCTTTGGGTCCCAGGAAGGGGTCTGAGCCAGAGCCGAAGAGTCTGGCTCAGACCTTCTCTGCCCTTGGTCCCCTCTCCATCCCCTCTGTATTTTCTCCCATCCTATGAGACAGCTGGGTGCTCAAGGGAGCAGGAGAGCTTGGCTGGGCTCCCACAGGGCCAGAGAGCTGGTCCACACTCCACTTAGCCTGCCTGCTCCTGCACTTGGTTTTTTCTCTGGAGGGAACAGGCAATAAGGAGAATGTCGGGTGGTGGAGCTATTCGTGATGCTGTATGGATTTTAAGGGTGCATGAGGATGAGCTGGAAAGCCAGTACAGTCTGGGGAAAGGAGGTGGCTTGAATTAGAATATCCAAGAAACAGTCAAGAACCAACAGGACTTCCTAGATGTGGAGTGCACATTGAAGGAAAATGTCCAGATTAAATCCCAAGTGTCTGGCTAAGGCAACTGGACAGGTGGGAGGGACCTAAACAGGCTCAGATTTTGAGGGGAAGTCATCTTTCCCCAACTTAGTCAACGTGTCCTAAGTCAACTTAGGACACAGTGACACTGAGAAGGTTGTCACGTGGGCTTGTGACACTGTATGGTGGAGATGAGGTTGGGGCTGAAGACCTTAAGATAAAATCGGGAACTTGCAGCTCATGAATGTTGAAGATCTGGCAATTGAAGGGGTTTTACCTGCCATGAGGGAGACCTGCGTTCAATCCCTGGGTTGGGAAGATCCCCTGGAGGAGGGCATGGCAACCCAATCCAGTATTCTTGCCTGAAGAATCCCACAGAGGAGCCTGGTGGACTACAGTCCACGGGATGGCAAAGAATCAGACATGACTGAATGACTAAGCACACACAGCTGATCAGAAAAAGCATAGAGAAGGAGGAAAGAGCCTGTATAGATTCCCAAGAAATTCTGACACTTGAAGATCAGGAAAAGCATGCAAAGGCTGAGAGATTCTGAGCAGAAAGGCGGGGGAGAATTTGATCTGCGGTGTCAAGAGTGCGGCTGTCCAGGGAGCAGAGAAAGGGTTGAAGAGTCAAAGGGTACGTTCCAGAGAGGTGTGTGCAAAGGGAGGGGGCCACTGGGGAGGTTCTGCCTTTGAAGGGAGGAGAGAGCCTCTCTGTGTTTTGCTGGGAGGAACAAAGGAGATTCCTCTAGATCAGGGATCCACAAACCTATAAAGGGCCATAGAGTAAATATTTTCAGCTTTCTGTGCCATATGGTCTCTTGGGCAATTTCTCAACAGGCTGTTACAGCCTAGAGCAGACTTAGTCAGTCGGTGAACAAATGAGCACGTTCTGTTCCAAGAGCTCTTTATTTGTGGACAAAGAAATTCAAATTTCATATAAATTAATGCAACTTACCCCAATGTTCTTGCCTGGAGAATGCCATGGACAGAGGAGCCTGCCAGGGTACAGTCTATGGGGTGGCAGAGTCAGACATGACTGAGCATGTACCACCTTCATATGCCTGAAATACAGCTCATCTTTTTTTTCTTCCCCCCTCCAATTATTTTAAAATGTTAAAACCACTGGAAGCTGGTGGGCCATACAAAAACATGCGGAGGGCGGGAAGTGGCTCATGGGCCATTCCATGCTGAGTCCTGGTCTGGATGCTGGAAAGGAAGGTGGAAATGTTTATTCAAAGTGGGGAGGGGCGTGGAGGGGAGGAGGGGCAGGGGATCCTGTTCACAGAGCTCTATTCTTTCAATGAAGTATGAAGCAGACTTCAGCTGAAACTGATGAATTGCCAAAGGCAGAGATTTTGCATGGAGGAGACCAGGAAGCTGGTGTGCAGGAAAAACCCAGGAGCGTGGAGACTGGGTGGAAATCCCGCAGAGGCATGACGGTGTTGACCCAAGGGGACAGTTCCCGGAGGCCCTGCCTGGAAGCTGGGTGTTAAAAGAATGATCAGAGACCGTCAGTTCATTTAAAAGTGGGAATGACAATGAAAATACCGAAGAGACGGAGCATCGGCGATGACAGGCTACAGCAGGACCATTTTCAAGTGACAATAATCACATTCCATAATCTCTCTTTTAAGCAAATTGCCTTTTAATGATACTAAAACAAAAGCTGACTGTAGCGTAGATGTCCAGACATCTCCAAACAGGCCGATGGGCTGTAATGCACGCACATCTGGCCAGCATCTGGAGTGTACACAGGACAAAAATTCATTGGATTTGCTCTGCATATTAAACTCGGGTAGAGCCAGAGAAGTTCATGAGTATTTCAGGTTAGGGCAAATTTGGTCAGTTTGACAACAGGTTACAGAAGACTTTAAGAGGACCTCTCATTTATAGTTTTTGTGGAGTCTTGCATAAGCTTGTGGAGTATGATCTTCCAGTAAAGCAAGCTCAGTCTTCATTCTTTTTGGGATGGTGCAAAAAAAAGTAAGTTGAACTCTGAGTCAGGAAAGTTAACATTTCAGAGAGTGATTCACAATACCATTTGTTTTCCTTTGAAAATATGTTTAAATTTTTAATTGTGGTAAAATAGCAGGTGCTGCTAGTGGTAAAGAACCTACCTGTCAGTGCAAGAGACACAAGAGACACTTGTTTGATCCCTGGGTTGGGAAGATCCCCTGGAGGAGGGCATGGTAACCCACTCCAGTATTCTTGCCAGGAGAATCCCATGGACAGAGGAGCCTGGTGGGCTACAGTCCATAGGGTTGCAGAGTTGAACATGACTGAGCACACAAGCACATATACAAAATGTAAAACTTACGGTCTTAACCATTCTTGTTTTTTAGGTTTTATTTTCTTTAGAGCAGCTTTAGGTTCACAGTGAAATTAAGACAGTGCAGACATTTCCCATATACAACCTGTCCCCACACAAGCATGGCTTTCCCTATCATCAACATCCCTCACCAGAAAGGGACATTTGTTACAACTGATGAACTTGCAATGACACATCATAGTCACCCAAAGTCCACAGTTTACATTAGGGTTCAGTCTTGGGCCTGTATATTCCGTCAGTTCAGTTCTGTTCAGTCGCTCAGTCGTCTCCGACTCTTTGCGACCCCATGGACTGCAGCACACCAGGCTTCCCTGTCCTTCACCAATTCCAGGAGCTTGCTCAAACTCAAATCCATCAAGTCAGTGATGCCATCCAACCATCTCATCCTCTGTCGTCCCCTTCTCCTCCTGCCTTCAATCTTTCCCAGCATCAGGGTCTTTTCCAATGAGTCATTTCTTCACATTAGGTGGCCAAAGTACTGGAGTTTCAGTTTCAGCATCAGTCTTTCCAATGAATATTCAGGACTGATTTCCTTTAGGATTGGCTGGTTTGATTCAATAGGTTGTATAGGTTTGGATAAATGTATAATCACATGAATTCACTATTGTAGTATCATACAGATTATTGTAAAATTTTAATAATATATTTTATTAAACCCAGTGTATCTAAAATGGGCTCCCCTGTGGCTCAGCTGGTAAAGAATCCTCCTACAATTAGGGAAACCTGGGTTGGGAAGATCCCCTGGAGAAGGGAAAGGCTATGCACTCCAGTATCCTGGCCCAGAGAATTCCTTAGACTGTATGTATAGTCCATGGAGTCACAAAGAGTCAGACATGACTGAGTGACTTTCATTTTCACTTTCTTTCATATCTAAAATATTATTTCAACATGCAGTTAATCTAAAAATATCTTACATTCTTTTTGGACTATGTCTTTAAATGTAGTGTGTGCTTTATATTTTCAGCCCATCCATTTGGTCACTTCAGCCCATCCATTTGGTCACTAAATTTCAAGTGGAAATGCTTGACCAATGTGTGAAAGTGAAGTGAAATCCTCTCCAGGGGATCTTTCCAACCCAGGGATCAAACCCAGGTCTCCCACGTTGCAGGAAGATTCTTGCTGAGCCACAAAGGAAGCCCAAGAATACTGGGTAGCCTATCCTTTCTCAAGAGGATCTTCCTGACCCAGGAATCAAACCAGGGTTTCCTCCATTGAAGGCAGATTTTTAACCAACTGAGTATGAGGGAAGCCCAATGTGTATGTGTGTGTGTGTGTGTGTGTGTGTGTGTGTGTGTGCATGTGTGTGTGTACTAATTCACTGTTTGAGACCTTGTGGACTGTAACCCACCAGGCTCCTCTGTCCATGGGACTCTCCAGGCAAGAATACTGGAGTGGGTTGCCATGCCCTCCTCCAGGGAATCTTCCCAACCCAGGGATCGAACCTACATCCCATATGTCTCCTGAATTGACAGGTGGGTTCTTTACCATTAGAACCACCTGGGAAGAACTACTTGATCAATATTTACATATACAATTTTCAGTTGAAAAAGGTTTGGTTACTTAAGTTGCTTCAAGCACAAAACATATCCCAAGCACACAAAAGTTTTCTAACAGATGCTTTGAGTATCAATTTTGAAATGAAAATGTAAAGAATTGAAAAAGAGGAAGGTCAGAGAGTTCTCATGTACCCTCTGTCCCTCACAAGCACAGCCTCTCCCATGATCAACCTCCCCCACCAGAGTGGGATATTTGTTACAATTGATGAACCTACCCTGATATGTTATAATCAACCAAAGTCAATAGTTTACATTAGGGTTCACAGCTGGTGTACATCGATGGGTTTAGATAAATGAGTTATGACATGAGTGCATCACCACAATGTCATAGAGTATTTTCACTGCCCTAAAAACCCTCTGTGTTCCACCTATTTATCTGTTTCTCCTCCCCTGGTTTTACATTTTATATTTATATTTACTTTTCATAAAATCTTTAAGTATTTTAGACCTTGGGACTTCCCATGGTGGCTCAGTGGTAAAGAATCCGCCTACCAATGCAGGAGACACAGGCATGATCCTAGAGTGGGGAAGATCCCTGGAGGAGGAAATGGCAACCCAATCCAGTATTCTTGCCTGGGAAATCCCACGGACAGAGGAGCCTGGAGGGCTACAGTCCATGAGGTTGCAAAAGGTCAGATAAGACTAAAGTGACTAAACAACAACAACAAAATTTTAGATCTTATGATCTCTTTTGAAAGCAACGTCCAGTCGGGTTTGTTTCACAAAGAAGAAATGCAATTTAAACACACCTTTAGGAGGAGATGAAGACTTTTCAGATGCTACTCTTGTTTTAAAACCCACACACACAAACTGAATCATTTAGGGAGAGATCAGAGTTTAGAATTGTTCTTGCCGTGTACCTCATAACAAAATTAATCCTGGCTTGTGCATTTTCCTTAGAAGAAGATCTATTATTGCCTCGTTCTTATAATAAACTGTTTTCAGTTTAAAAAAAAAAAAACAGAGCTGCTAACAGCCTCAGGTTTTATAGAATTCTCACTTCAAAATGTCTCCAATAAATCAAATTGCTTCACTCAGGGTGTACAGCCTCTGAAAGGCTGATGTGAGTTAAGGGTGTAAGGGGGCAGGTCAGAGTTTCTAGGATTAGAAAGAAGTAATTTGTAACTAGAGTTAGTCTCCACACTTCCTCACTTTAGAACCATTTTTACCAACTCTCTGAACCAAAAGAAGAGAAGATTTTTCACCTTTCTTTAAACTTTGCTTTGTTCTTGTTGTTTAATCAGTCAGTTGTGTCAGACTGACTCTATGTGGTCCCATGGACTGTAGCCTGCCTGACTCCTCTCTCCCTGGGATTTCCCAGGCAAGAATACTGGAATGGGTGGCCATTTCCTCTTCCAGGGCATTTTCCTGACCCAGGGATCAAACCTGAGTCTCCTGCATTAGCAGAAAGATTCTTTACCACTGAGCCACCTGGGAAACCCAAACTTTGTTTTAGCTCTATTGAATATTAAAACAAATTAAAATAAATAAAGGAAATTAAAATGAACACAGTGGTTTTCCTTGAGTACAGATGATAAAAGTAAATTCAAAGAGCTTCATTTACTTTCCCCAGGCATCCTCAAAGAATGGGGTCACATGGGTTGAAAATGGGAATTCTTATATCCTAGGGATCTCAGATCCCTCAACAGATGGTTTCTCAATGAGAAAACCCAACAGGATTTTTTGGACAAGTATCTTTGTTTTACATCTTCTGGATGCAGGAACATTAGAATAGCTTTGTGTTCATTTTTATTTCTGGCAAAAAGAAACCGGTTTGGACAAAGAACTATTTTGGAGGGCACTGGCATATTCTTAGACATAGGATTTGCCTTCTAGCCCAAGCTAAATAAAGTCAGACAATTATGGTTTTGGGGATCTCTTCCAGGAGACAAATCGATATTTTTTTAAAACAACATGTAGGCTCTAGTTATTAAAAGATTTGTTCAAGAACATCCATATTCCATAACCTCATGTCAGAAAAATTCAAGCAGTAAGACATCTAAAGAGTGGGATTTTTGCAGTTTGACTCTTTTCCTTGTTAGCACTTCATAAAAAGTGACAAACCAAATATCCTTTGGCCTTGCATTTACTTCAAGCTCTGCCTTATGGTGTTTTTTCCCCCCCTCTTTAGATGAGTCTTCATTTATACTTTCTACTTCTCTGAACTTAAGCATCTTTGAAGCCTACTTTCCTTGTGAGATACATCATCAGTCTTTAAAAATAAAGGGGGAACTGAGTGATTTTTCACAGATACAGTATCTAAGACCAAAGACTCACAATACTTTTCATGCTTTTCTACATATCTTGCACGAATACTGATGCCATGAGTTTCCACGATTTGGCAACCGTAATGCCAAGGAAACATTAATTTACAACTTAATGGTCAATAAACTAAATTTGGCAGGAAATAAGGTTTTACTTTTATAGAATTCCATTGGGAGAAAAGACATAGCTCAAAGCTATCTTGAAAATAGCATTCTTTTATATTTAGGAGTATAAATGACTGCAGTATAAAGGGGGAGGTGGTAGTAAAATATTCCTACAGGTATTTACTTTACAGTTCCAACACTTGAAGTGTATTCCACCAAGAGTGAAACAAATCATTTCTTTTAATTTAAAGGTAAAGTCATCTGTTTTCCTGAAATTGCACGTTATGGAGCAGTGGTAAATAATCTGCCTGCCAATGCAGGAGACTCAAGAGACTCGTGTTCGATCCCTGGGTCAGGAAGATCCCCTGGAGTAGAAAATGGCAATTCACTGCAGTATTTTTGCCTGGAGAATTCCATGGACAGAGGAACCTGGCATGCTACACTCCATGGGGTCACAAAGAGAAGGACATTACTGAGTGCGCATGCACACACATGAGATTCTTAGTAGTTTGGCCCAAATGAGAAATACAGTTAAACTTTGACTTGGATGGGGGAGATTTTTGTTTGTAATAGAGGGGAAGGCAAAGAGAAGTCAAACTATTTTACACTTAATAAACAAGTTAGAAAATTATAGAAGGATTATAACTTTCTCCAAACACAAGGATTGTAGCAATTCTATCTTTTCATGCAGTTCAAAGCAAACTCTCACACAGGTCAGTTTGCATAAGGAGACGAAATATTTTATGCTGAAAGAAAATCATTTTGAGCATTTCCATATTTTGTTGCTATAGAATGCTTTCTTTCTTATTTGCTTTTTCTTTCTTCCTTCCTTCTTTTCCTTTCTTCCTTTCTCACCTCCTCTCTCTCTTTCTCTCTTTCCTTCTACTGTTTTTCTTGGTTGGTCAGCCAAACTTCCAACCAGGCACATCTAGCATCGATGATGAAAAGTGATTTTTTTTTAATCTGAAATGTTTAGCTGAGCTGGATATCCTGATTTGTGATAAGACAGTCCCAGTGAGGATGGCCGTGTTGTTTTTTGCAGATAATTTCTCACTTTCGTGTTTCTGTTGGCAGCCGAAAGTCCAGCCAGGCTGTAGCCTGCAAAGCGCTGCAGGGGCTGTAAAGGAACACGGGCTCTGGCATTCTTTTGGAGATTCCCTGGTGTTGGGAATTCTTCAGGCAATAATATTACAATCTTGACTTTTGAACTATGCATCTGGCAAAGAATTTTCAATTCTTTTCTCAACCGGAGAAACCCAAGATAATGATAGAAACTCTAGAAATACCAGAGTGGATGAAAAAAAAATTGATGATGACATTGTAATTTTAGGAAGCACATGTGTGTTTGAGGTTTACTCTTCTGAAAGCATGTATAAAAAGATAGCTCCTCTATCATCTTTCTTTAAAGTAAAGAATAAAAATAGTTTGCATTAATCACTATTGACATCACCACTCTTAGAATGCATTCACTAGGAAAAGCAGAAACCCTTTTAATTCGGCATTGTGTTAAAGTTCACAATGTTGCCCAAATAAGAGACTCTATTTTAACGTATTGTAACGAGTAGAGGTGATGGAATACCAGTTGAGCTATTTTAAATCCTGAAAGATGATGCTGTGAAAGTGCTACACTCAATATGCCAGCAAATTTGGAAAACTCAGCAGTGGCCACAGGACTAGAAAAGGTCAGTTTTCATCCAATACCTAAGAAAGGCAATGCCAAAGAATGCTCAAACTACCGCAGAATCGCACTCATCTCACACGCTGGTAAAGTAATGCTCAAAATTCTCCAAGCCAGCCTTCAGCAATATGTGAACCGTGAACTTCCAGATGTTCAAGCTGGTTTTAAAGGAGGCAGAGGAACCAAAGATCAAATTGCCAACATCCGCTGGATCATCGAAAAAGCAAGAGAATTCCAGAAAAACATCTATTTCTGCTTTATTGACTCTGCCAAAGCCTTTGACTGTGTGGATCACAATAAACTGTGGAAAATTCTGAAAGAGATGGGGATACCAGACCACCTGACCTGCCTCTTGAGAAACCTGTATGCAGGTCAGGAAGCAACAGTTAGAACTGGACATGAAACAACAGACTGGTTCCAAATAGGAAAAGGAATACATTAAGGCTGTATATTGTCATCCTGCTTATTTAACTTATATGCAGAGTACATCATGAAGATCTGATGCATGGAAAGATTTCAATAAATATTTTTGTATGTAAAAAATAAATGAATATTGAGGTTGGCTTTGTATAAAAAGAGGAGACTTACAAGCCCTAGATTTTTTTTATTATTATCTTAGTCTTAATGTAAGTATAACATTTAATTTGCACTTATTTTGCTCTTATAGCTATATTTCATTCAATAGAAGGCTTTTCCTTTCTGCTTTTCTTTTTTTCTCTATTTTTTTTTCTTCGGCTTTGATGTTCTATGATGACTTTTCCCCAGGCCATGCCAATACTCACAATGTATAGGAATCTTTGACCTGCTTAAGCAAATTTCTGGGCGTTCTTTTGCTTTTAATTTTTTTCTGCCTAGTTTCTGATCAAGCAATGACTTTTCTCTGAGACATTTTATATTTTGAAATTTATCCTAATCCTCAGTTTAATCTGTTCTTAATCAGATCATTTTATTTTCAACTTTAAGAAAATTTTCCTCCGTTTCTCATGAACAGAAATAAATATCCCTAATGTTCAGTCTTGATAATGTGCTTTAGGATGAATGTGAGAGTTTCTTCATAAGTAAAATGACATTCTTCTTTTTCTTTTTATTTCAATTATAACTTATTTTACACAGCACAAATAGTTCAAGCTCTTTTTCAACTCTTTTTGTTTCAAATTTTGTTTGCAATTGTTCATGGTACTCATAAATCTCTTCTTATCTAGTATTTCTTTATATGAAATGGCTTTAGTGAGATAAAATTTATATAAAATAAACAATGTATTTCAGCTATACACTTGAATTTGAAATATGATCAAGATAATAAACACATCTGTCACCCCTAAAAGTTTTCTGATGATCTGGAGTAGTTTCTTCATTGGACCCCTTTCAACAACTTTAATCTTGTCCCCAGGTAAACACTGATTCCCTTTCTGTTATTACAGATTAATTTCAATTTACTAGACTTTTAAATAAATGGAATAACAGAGACTGCAAAGTCAGTAAGAAATCTGAAAGTACCTCATACTCAAGGCTCACAAAGCAAAATTCATTACTTTTTCTCTACATTTGTGAGATTGCTAGTGTGCTTTCTATTTCTGTCACTTTTGTTAGATCAAAACTCTTTATTCATGATTAAAACTGGAGTTGTCTTCAATATACTTTTCCCTTTCGTCTGGACATCAGTTTCCATGTCTGCCAACTGTGCTTCTGAAATGTTACTTCCTATCTCTACATTTCTATTCCCATCACTCTACCCCTGGCCTCATTATTTCCGTGGATTATGGCAATATTTTCACAACTCTTCTCTTTGCCGCCAATATTTCTTTTTCTCTACAATTTGTCAGCCACAGTGCCACCACGTAGTGAGGATTTATTATATCAAGACAATAAACGGAATTTGTTTTATTCATCTTAGTGTCCTTCCACAGTACTTTTTTCCTTTTTGTCATAGCCTCCTCTGCAATTTCTAAGCTTTCATTACTTTCATTATGACTTGATCTGTTTCTCTGCCTACATGGCAAGCTTGATGAAGTCATAGGTCATGCTAGCTTGTTATTATCATTCTATGGCTCCTCAACATGTACTACAGTGTCAGTTAAAAGAGAGGTGTTCAGTAAACACTTGGTTGAATGAATGTAACTTCTTGTAACTTGGTTGAAACATGTAATTTCTTCTGTATTCTAGCCTTAGAATATTTTATAGTTCCATGTCTTACATTATACATTTCATACCTAATATACATAATGATTTTAGGAAATTGGACTCAACATGCTTTTTAGATCAATTCTTTTCACCCTTGCTCTACATATGCTTTTTACTCTATGCAGTTTTCCAAATGTAACTACGTATGAAAACCACAATCACAAAAACCTAAGCAAAATGATCACATGGATTGCAGCCTTGTGTAACTCAGTGAAGTGAAGAGCCACACCATACAGGGCCACCCAGGACAGACAGGTCATGGTGGAGAGTTCTGATAAAATGTGGTCCACCAGAAGAAGGAATGGCAAACCACTCCAGTATTCTAGCCTCGAGAACCCCATGAACAGTATGAAAAAGCGAAAAATTATGACACCAGAAGATGAGCCTGCAGGTCAATAGGTGTCATCCTCTCTCCTGGGAAAGACTAGAGATCTTTTCAAGAAAATTAGAGATGCCAAGGGAACATTTCATGAAATACCAGAAATGGTATGGACCTAACAGAAGCAGAAGATACTAAGAAGAGATGGCAAGAATACACAGAAGAACTATACAAAAAAGATCTTTGTCTTTTAATTTCATGTCTGCAATCACCATCTGCAGTGATTTTCGAGCCCCCCAAAATAAAGTCAGCCACTGTTTCCACTGTTTCCCCATCTATTTGCCATGAAGTCATGGGACCAGAAGCCATGATCCTAGTTTTCTGAATGTTGAGCTTTAAGCCAACTTTTTCACTCTTTTTTCATCAGGTAACCATGATGGTGTGATCAAACACCTAGAGCCAGACTTCTTGGACTGCAAAGTCAAGTGGGCCTTCAGGTCAGTTCAGTTCAGTTCAGTCACTCAGTCGTGTCTGACTCTTTGCAACCCCATGAATCCCAGCACACCAGGCCTCCCTGTCCATCACCAACTCCCGGAGTTCGCCCACACCCACGTCCATTGAGTCAGTGATGCTATCCAGACATCTCATCCTCTGTCGTCCCCTTCTCCTCCTGCCCCCAATCCCTCCCAGCATCAGAGTCTTTTCCAATGAGTCAACTCTTCGCATGAGGTGGCCAAAGTACTGGAATTTCACCTTTAGCATCAGTCCTTCCAAAGAAATCCCAGGGCTGATCTCCTTCAGAATGGGCTGGTTGGATCTCCTTGCAGTCCAAGGGATTCTTAAGAGTCTTCTCCAACACCACAGTTCAAAACCATCAATTCTTCAGCGCTCAGCCTTCTTCACAGTCCATCTCTCACATCTATACATGACCACAGGAAAAACCATAGCCTTGACTAGACGAACCTTTGTTGGTAAAGTAATGTCTCTGCTTTTGAATATACTATCTAGGTTGGTCTCTTCTTGCCATCTCTTCTTCTAAGAAGAGATGGCAAGAATACAGAGAAGAACTGTACAAAAAAGATATTCATTACCCAGATAATCACAATGGTGTGATCACTGACCTAGAGCCAGACATCCTAGAATGTGAAGTCAAGTGGGCCTTAGAAAGCATCACTACGAACAAAGCTAGTGAAGGTGATGGAATTCCAGTTGAGCTATTCCCAATCCTGAAAGATGATGCTGTGAAAGTGCTACACTCAATATGCCAGCAAACTTGGAAAACTCAGCAGTGGCCACAGGACTGGAAAAGGTCAGTTTTCAGTCCAATCCCAAAGAAAGGCAATGCCAAAGAATGCTCAAACTACCGCACAATTGCACTCATCTCACATGCTAGTAAAGTAATGCTCAAAATTCTCCAAGCCAGGCTTCAGCAATATGTGAACCGTGAACTTCCAGATGTTCAAGCTGGTTTTAGAAAAGGCAGAGGTACCAGAGATCAAATTGCCAACATCTGCTGCATCATCGAAAAAGCAAGAGAGTTCCAGAAAAGCATCTATTTCTGCTTTATTGACTATGCCAAAGCCTTTGACTGTGTGGATCACAATAAACTGTGGAAAATTCTGAAAGAGATGGGAATACCAGACCACCTGACCTGCCCCTTGAGAAATTTGTATGCAGGTCAGGAAGCAACAGTTAGAAGTGGACATGGAACAACAGACTGGTTCCAAATAGGAAAAGGAGTACGTCAAGGCTGTATATTGTCACCCTGCTTATTTAACTTATATGCGGAGTACATCATGAGAAACACTGGACTGGAAGAAACACGAGCTGGAATCAAGATGGCCGGGAGAAATATCAATAACCTCAGATATGCAGATGACACCACCCTTATGGCAGAAAGTGAAGAGGAACTAAAAAGCCTCTTGATGAAACTGAAAGAGGAGAGTGAAAAAGTTGGCTTAAAGCTCAACATTCAGAAAACGAAGATCATGGCATCCGGTCCCACCACTTCATGGGAAATAGATGGGGAAACAGTGGAAACAGTGTCAGACTTTATTTTTTTTGGCTCCAAAATCACTGCAGAGGGTGACTGCGCCATGAAATTAGATGCTTACTCCTTGGAAGGAAAGTTATGACCAATCTAGATAGCATATTCAAAAGCAGAGACATTACTTTGCCAACAAAGATCTGTCTAGTCAAGGCTATGGTTTTTCCTGTGGTCATGTATGGATGTGAGAGTTGGACCGTGAAGAAAGCTGAGCACTGAAGAATTTATGCTTTTGAACTGTGGTGTTGGAGAAGACTCTTGAGAGTCCCTTGGACTGCAAGGAGATCCAACCAGTCCATTCTGCAGGAGATCAGCCCTGGGATTTCTTTGGAAGGAATGATGCTAAAACTGAAACTCCAGTACTTTGGCCACCTCATACGAAGTGTTGACTCATTGGAAAAGACTCTGATGCTGGGAGGGATTGGGGGCAGGAGGAGAAGGGGACTACAGAGAATGAGATGTCTGGATGGCATCACTGACTGGATGGACGTGAGTCTGAGTGAACTCCGGGAGTTGGTGATGGACAGGGAGGCCTGGCGTGCTGAGATTCATGGGGTCGCAAAGAGTCAGACATGACTGAGCAACTGATCTGATCTGATCTGATCTGATCTAGGTTGGTCATAACTTTCCTTGCAAGGAGTAAGCATCTTAATTTCATGTCTGCAGTCACCATCTGCAATGATTTTGGAGCCCCAAAAAATAAAGTCTGACTCTTTTTCCACTGTTTCCCCATCTATTTGCCATGAAGTGATGGGACCGGATGCCATGATCTTCATTTTCTGAATGTTGAGCTTTAAACCAACTTTTTCACTCTCCACTTTCACTTTCATCAAGAGGCTTTTGAGTTCATCTTCACTTTCTGCCATAAGGGTGGTGTCATCTGCATATCTGAGGTTATTGATATTTCTCCCGGGAATCTTGATTCCACCTTGTGCTTCTTCCAGCCCAGCATTTCTCATGATGTACTCTGTATATAAGTTAAATAAGCAGGGTGACAATATACAGCCTTGACACACTCCTTTTCTTATTTGGAACCAGTTTGTTGTTCCATGTCTAGTTCTAACTGTTGCTTCCTGACTTGCATACAAATTTCTCAAGAGGCAGATCAGGTGGTCTGGTATTCCCGTCTAGGAAGTATCATAATGAACAAAGCTAACAGAGGTGATGAAATTCCAGTTGAGCTATTTCAAATCCTAAAAGATGATGCTGTGAAAGTGCTGCACTCAATAGGCCAGCAGATTTGGAAAACTCAGCAGTGGCCACAGGACTGGAAAAGGTCAGTTTTCATTCCAAACCCAAAGAAAGTCAATGCCAAAGAATGTTCCAAGTAGTGTACAATTGTGCTCATTTCACATACTAGCAAGGTAATGCTCAAAATCCTTCAAACTAGGCTGGAATATCCAAGATGGCTCACTCATAAGACTAAAGACTGATGCTGGAAGTTTAGATGAGGATATTAGCTGCTTGGTCATCAACTATATATTCTCGCCATGAAGACTGGGCTTAATGGAACATGGAGTCTGGTTCAAAATGATGTGCTCAAGTGGCCAAAGATAAAAGTACATGTCTTAAGGCTGAGCCTTCAAAGTTCACAACTTCACTTTCCCCATCTTTTATTGGTCCATGTAAGTCTTAAGACTATCCCAGATCCACTGTGGAGAGAAATACACCAGGCAAGGATACCAGGAAAAATAATTCATTAAGGTCCATCGTTGTAGATTTCATGGGCTTACTCTCTTTCTCCAAATTGAGACATTTGAAAACAGTATGCTTTCTCTTTATTTACATAGCAGCTAACAGAGTGTCTGAAATAATCATTGTTTGATGAATACTTATAGAATGTGGTAGTCAATTTTTTTTTTTTTTGCCATACCCTGTGGCATCCATTCTGAAGGAGATCAGTCCTGGTATTTCTTTGGAAGGAATGATGCTAAAACTGAAACTCCAGTACTTTGGCCACCTCATACGAAGTGTTGACTCATTGGAAAAGACTCTGATGCTGGGAGGGATTGAGGGCAGGAGGAGAAGGGGACGACAGAAGATGAGATGGCTGGATGGCATCACTGACTCAATGAACGTGAGTCTGAGTGAATTCCGGGAGTTGGTGAGGGACAGGGAGGCCTGGCCTGCTGCGATTCATGGAGTCGCAAAGAGTTGGACACGACTGAGCGACTGATCTGATCTGATCTGTGGCATCTTAGATCCCCGACCAGGGATTGAACACACAACCCCTGCATTGGGAGGTGGAGTTTTAACCACTGGACCCACTGGACTGCTGGGGAAGTTCCAATGTAGTGGCCTTACCTCTTCCTTCTTCCCCCACTCATCTCCAGTTGTAGACATTCCCAGGGTTGATTTTCACTTATCGCGGAATCACTACCTCCCAGGCTCTGTGGTAAGTGATGTGGTTTGCTGTTGTTGCTTAGTTGATGTCATGTCCAACTCTTCTGTGACCCCATGGACTGTAGCCCACCAGGCTCCTCTGTCCATGGGATTTCTCAGGCAAGAATCCTGGAGTGGGCTGCCATTTCCTTCTCCAATGGATTTTCCCGCCCCAGAGATCGAACCCGAGTCTCCTGAATTGGCAGGCAAGTTCTTTACCACTGAGCCACCAGGGAAGCCCAAGTGATATGGTTACTTCCATGGATAACCTAAAGGCATCATTGAATATAGAATCATGATAGTAACAGATACTAAAAACGAAAGCACAGGTTTCTATGGGTGCATATTACAGAAGACCCTAACTTAGTCTTAGGGCTATAGAAAGGTCCATGTGAGTGAAACTTGAAGGGCAAGACTCAG
The DNA here is from genome assembly GCF_029407905.1 of Bubalus kerabau. Classification (NCBI taxonomy): domain Eukaryota; kingdom Metazoa; phylum Chordata; class Mammalia; order Artiodactyla; family Bovidae; genus Bubalus; species Bubalus kerabau. Next base: position 59,711,968 of record NC_073641.1, on the reverse strand, counting down.
CCAGAGAAACATAGTGGGAAACTGCCAGAAGGCCCTGCTGTGAGAAGGATCTTAGAGAGTTTGGGAAACTAAAATATCGTTGAAGAATGTCAAGCAAAGAAAAGTTAACAAAGGCTAGGTTTTGGGCCCACAAATGATGTCAATAGCTAACCTCACCTTTTCCTTTTTTTTCCTCATCACTTTCCAAGGATAAAAGTTTACATTTTTACTTTTAAACTTCTTTAAGAGGGACTTTATTGCAAAGCCGTGCTGGTAAACAGAGCGAATGATTCAGAAGCTGATTGCCAACTTTTCAGAAAACTTGGAATGAGAAAATGAAGCTTCTGAACTTGTGAGGTTACAAAAGTTTCCTTGGCATTTGAGCATGATTGTCAAGTCAACTTGGATGCCTGGCTTAGGGCCAGCATGAATGATTCCTGTCTGGACGTAACTGCAGTGAGATGAAGGAGCATTCACTTTCTGCTAAAATTACTCTCAGTTTTGCTCTGCTCTGTTGAAATAGTGCCTGCCCTTCACCCCAGAGTGGCAGCTTATGGGTGCTGGATGTGGTCCAGATAACCCAGGCTTTGCAGTACCGTGAGATTCACCTCAATGTGAAGGTATGATTAAAGCAATCACAATAAAGGACATCATTTAAAAGAAAATGCAGAAACATTCAAGCTAAATGGGATCTAATTTGAAGCTTCCCATAGATATTTTGGAAAATTTCATTTTAGGAGTGATACACTTTGTTATCTTCAGTTCAGTTCAGTCTCTCAGTCATGTCCAACTCTTTGTGACCCCATAGACTGTAGCATGCCAGGCCTGCCTGACCATCACCAACTCCCGGAGTTTACTCAAACTCATGTCCATTGAGTTGGTGATGCCATCCAACCATCTCATCCTCTGTCTTAAAAGCACTACCAATAACTTAAGTATCTTTAAAAACAATAATGGCAGAGAAATTAATCAAAAACCTAAACATTTAATAATTTTCATTAATGCATCATCTTAGAAAAATGAACAAAATTTAAAGATTAAGAAGGGAGAATTTTATGTTGAAAAGTCCCTGGAATAGGAGAGAGAATGCCACACTCTTGGCCTCTTTGTCCTTCCTCTCTTCTTTCTCTCTCCTTTCCTTTTTATCTACATGCCTCATTCCAGAAACTATTCATGGGTGGTGGCTTACAAAGTCACATTGGGTAAAACACTTAATGAGGGCATTGGAGAAATGGGAGAAAAGAGAAGAAAAAAATATATACGCAGTGACCATATTAACACCTCCCTCCACCACACTTCTGTACTTGGCATGGTGTTTGCTAGCACCAAATACAGTATCTTTAAGATAAAAATGAAACAAATGCTGGCTGGTGGGGCCAGCACTCAGAGAAATTTCCCTGTTGTGTGGTGGGTAGAAGTGATGGTGAAAAGTGAGCTCATGGAGAACATGTGCACGTGATGGTAAAATGCTCAACATCACTGCAGTACAGTCACTCTCACATGTAGTTGGTCTGATTTGAGTCCTAGCTCCCGAAATCCAGCAATGGCCTTGATGCCAGGGTGCAGTTCAGTGGGCCTGGAGGACTTGCTCGGGTCTGCAATCTTTTAATGGCCAAACACAGTTAAAAGATGAAATGTAGTCCCTTTTTTTTTTTTTTTTTTAAGCATTTCAGGGGATCGATGGCTGGATTTGCCATCTCCCATGGCCTTTACAAAGGCTGAAAAACAATGAGGGAAAAGGAGGCCATTAGAGATTCAAACGAGGAAGACAATGAAAACTAAAATAATGAAAGCAAAAACATGAAAAGAAGCTGCTGGAGTGTTAGTAGTAGTGTTAATCGCTCAGTTGTGGCCGACTCTTTGTGACCCCATGGACTGTAGCCCTCCAGCCTCCTCTGTCCATGGAATTCTCCAGGCAAGAATACTGGAGTGGGTTGCCATTCCTTTCTCAAGAGGGTCTTCCTGACCCAGGGATCGAACCCTGGTCTCCTGCATTGCGGGTGGATTCTTTACCATCTGAGCTACAGTGTTAGGATGATAAGTATAAGTCAAAGAAAGAAGAAAGGAAAAGAAAGAATAAACCAGAAGAAAGTCAGTGATCCACATCTTTGACAGAGGATGCTTCTACTCAGCTAAGTCCCCAGAAGCCAGGAGTGGTAGAGATGGGGGGTGGGTCTACAGAGGCATTTACTCTTGACTAAGAGGGTCAGGTGAACAATTGCCTTTTCGGGTCCTTTCACAGAGGACCTTGATCAAAGGGATGGCTCTGCTATCAACACTCCACCTGCAGAAATGAGTAGAATAGTCTTTTAGTTCTGCCCACAGTCAAGAGCTCCAGATCTCAGTAAAGAAGCCACAGTGCAGGATGGCAGCTCCATGCTAGTGTTATGGGCAAAGTGCTAGAGGAGCCTAGGAAGACTTGATTATTGGACATTCTCTATGTTAATTCAATAGTTTCAGAAAGTATTAGGTGCTATGGTTTCTTAGAGAATAAATAGATATAGGTTGGTCTTCAAGTTTAACTAATTGTACACTCTTTTAATGTTTCTGTTTTCTTTGTAAAACAATAATTGACTCTGAGAGGTAGCATGAAGGTCCTCGTGTTTTCCTAGACATGTTGCAGAGGGTCTGTGGACAAAGAGGATCTGCACCTAAAAGGTATGATCAGAACGGTGTTGACGGAAAATGAGAAATAATGGTAAAGTAAGAATTTATATTCTTACAAAATGCCAGAAGTAAATGATACATTGTTGTGTGTTTGTGTTCAGTCACTCAGTTGTGTCCAACTCTTTGTGACCCCATGGACTGCAGCCTGTCAGGCTTCTCTGCTCATGAGATTCTCCAGGCAAGAATACTGGAGTGGGTTGCCATGCCCTCCTCCAGGGGATCTTCCCAACCCAGGGATTGAACCTGGGTATCCTGCATTTCAGGTAGATTCTTTTACCATTGAGCCATCAGGGAAGCCGAATATGTTGTTATTGAAGTGAAAGTTGCAAAGTTGTGTCCGACTCTTTGCGACCCCATGGACTATAGAGTCCATGGAATTCTCTAGCCCAGAATACTGGAGTGGGTAGCCTTTCCCTTCTCCAGGGGATCTTCCCAACCCAGGGATCGAAACCAGATCTCTCGAATTGCAGGCAGATTCTTTACCAGCTGAGCCACAGGGAAGCCCAAGAATACTGGAGTGGGTAGCCTATCCCTTCTCAAGTGTATCTTCCTGACCCAGGAATGGAACCAGGGTCTCCTGCATTGCAGGTGAATTCTTTACCAACTGAGCTATCAGGTATATGTTGTCAAGGAGATGTTAAAAATTCTGACAGATTTTCACCAACGACCTGGGTGCCCAGCTAAGTCTGTGTAACCCACCCGCATAGCTGGTGTAGAAGCAATATGAGGACCAGAGCTCACCTACCAAGTTCCCATCTCATTAGAGATTATTTTGGTGCAGAAAGTAGTGCGCAAAACTGCCATTTGACAGACACCCAGCAGCATGGGAGATTGCCATTGACTGAATGTCTTTGTTCCCCCAAATACACATGTTCAAATCGAATCCCCAATGCAATAGTATTTGGAGATGGGGACTTAAGAAGGTGATTAGACCACAAAGGCAGAGCCCTCATGGAAGGGATTCATGCCCTTATCAAGAGACCCCAGAGAGCTCTCACCCCTTCTGTTAAGTGAAGACGCAGTGAGAAGACTGCCGTCTATGAACCAGGAAGTGGGTACCCACCAGCACCAATTCTTGATCTTGGACTTCCCAGCCTCTGTAACTGTGAGAAATTATTTTCTATGGTTCATAACCCACCCAGTTTTACACCATTTTTCTTATAGGAGCCCAGACAAGACAGATATGCATTCAAAATTATATTTATGCTCTATACTACTTCTAGTTTTCAATATAGCATCACAGAATTTGTTATAAGCTGTAACTATGATTTTGAAGAACCCAATTTTCATCCCAGCAGAGTTCTTCTGAAAACCAAGGAGACTGAAACTGCAGTATCACACTGTTTGCAATATCAGATTGTTTTAGATCGGTTGTTTTTCTAAAGAAAATGCCATGCTTTTTATTTATTGATAGCTATACTGGGTCTTCAAAGCAGTGCGCAGGCTTCTCATTGTGGTGGTTTCTTTTGTTGCAGAACAGGAGCTCTAGAGCGCAGGCTCAGTAGCTGTGGAGAGTGGTCTGGGTTGCCCCTCCCGTGTATGTGGACTCTTCCCAGACCAGGGGTTGAACCCATGCTCCCTTCATTGGCAGGTGGATTCTTAACCACTGGACCACCAGGGAAGCCCCTTGTTTTTTAAATAGGAAAGAAAACCAATGTGAGTAACAACTACAGCAATAAGGTATTGCCTTAATACAATAAGGTATTAAATGTAATATTGTCAATGAATTAGAGACATCTTTGTGTTCCCAATTATTTAGCACCTTTTGTGTGGGCTTGTCTTTGCTTTTACCAGAGGCAACGTCTCCTTTAAGATCAGACTGTGCTTGGTAAGTACAGCAGAAAGCTGAACCACATATGGATGCATATGAGCTTGTATATTCCAAAGAGTTTTCACTACAGAGTTTTCACTACTCAGAAACAAACAGGAATTACAGTCATAAAAGTGCAAACCAAAATGTTAGCACATATTTACCTACTATTAAAAAAGAAATCTTCAACATTATTAAGTATATTGTTATATAAAATAATAAACATATTAATGTGCTAATAAAATGTATTAATACTTCTTAGATATTAGCTCGTCAATTGATATGTAAATTAATCACCTATGCCCCCTTCTTGAAGTAGTCACCTGCTAGTATGCTTTTGGCTTGAGAAGTGTCATGATTTAGTATTCGATAATTCAGTTCAGTTCAGTTCAGTTCAGTCGCTCAGTCGTGTCCGACTCTTTGCGACCCCATGAATCGCAGCACGCCAGGCCTCCCTGTCCATCACAAACTCCCTGAGTTCACCCAGACTCACGTCCATCGAGTCAGTGATGCCATCCAGCCATCTCATCCTCTGTCGTCCCCTTCTCCTCCTGCCCCCAATCCCTCCCAGCATCAGAGTCTTTTCCAGTGAGTCAACTCTTCGCATGAGGTGGCCAAAGTACTGGAGTTTCAGCTTCAGCATCATTCCCGCCAAAGAAATCCCAGGGCTGATCTCCTTCAGAATTGACTGGTTGGATCTCCTAGCAGTCCAAGGGACTCTCAAGAATCAGCATCCAAAGATGTGGTAAAAATTTTTATGCAAGTCCAAACCTTGCTACAAATGAGAGACTGATGTCATATTTGTATTTCAAACAACAGTTAATATCGTTTTCTCTGTGAACAAACCCTTCTCAAAAAATATGGCAAATCAATGACTTGATATTCCTACAGACAAAAAGAAAAAAATTACCTAGAAGGATTTTGAAGTCCCTTGAAATCACTAATAGGCTACTGCAACATCTGGCCAACTTAGTGGAATGGCCACCATCTGAGGCAGATCATCAGTCAAAATTTAAAATGAGGCAGGGAGAAGGGCTAACCCACTGAGCTGATGACCTTCCACTGGTGCCCAAATGAAGAGAAAAATAAATAGGTACCCAGCATTCCCATACAGAAGTCTTTTTTTTTTTTTTTTTAATTTTATTTTATTTTTAAACTTTACATAACTGTATTAGATTTGCCAAATATCAAAATGAATCCGCCACAGGTATACATGTGTTCCCCATCCTGAACCCTCCTCCAAAACAGAGTAAAATAATACAGAAAGGGTAAACAATTGTGATAACACTCAGTGAAAGAGCAAATTTACCTTATCGTAAATCAATGGTAGGCAAATATTTTTCTGTAAAACCCAGATAGCAATATTTTTGGCTTTGCAGTCATACAGTCTCTGTCACATTGCCCTGTTCTGCCACGGTAGCACAAGAGCAGTCAGAGACGATGCTGGAACAAATGGCATGACACTGTTCCAATACAACTGTTGGGTTTTTTCTTTTTTGCAAACACTGGCATCAGACTGGATTTGCCTAAGGATCTTAGTTTGCCAACTTATGTTTTAGGTTATAAAAGAGAATTATTAGCCAGATCAAGCATACAGACAACATAACAAGTATTTATATGCAGTGAAATCATCGAATTTCAGAGCTATTTGTACCAATGGCAGAATCTCCAAACTTCTTGGAATAATAGCAATATGAAATTTTAGCATCTAAATGTCAACCAAGATGTGTGCTGAATAATATGGTAGCTACCAGCCATGTGTGACTGCTTACGTTCAGATATATTAAATAAAAATTAATTATAATTTAATCAAATATAAATTTAATGTTGAATTGCTCAGTTACACTAGCCACATTTTGAGTGTTCAATAGATATATGTGGTTTAGAGCTGCCATATTGGAGAGCAAAGAATATAGGATATTTCCATAAAGATCAGAGCTTTATTGGATAACACTGACCTGGACTATACATATTAGACAAAAAGAGAAACCAAAACTTAGCTGTGGACTATCTTGCTATAAACCATGGGGCGGTTTCGTGGGAGCATGCATATGTGTTCAGTTGCCTCTGACTCTGCAACCCTATGGACTGTAGCCCACCAGGCTCCTCTGTCCATGGGATTCTCCAGGCCAGAATACTGGAGTGGGTTGCCACATCCTCCTCCAGGGGATCTTCCAGACCCAGGGATCGAACCATGTCTCTTATGTCTCCTGCCTTGGCAGATGGATTCTTTAACCACTAGTGCCACGTGGAAGCGTCAGAAGCCAATCTGACGGTGGGAGCATCAGAAGCCAATCTGAGTTCTTCTGGATCCCAGTGTCTCCTGCACAACAGGAGATAATCAGCCAATAAAGAATAGCCTTCTGAAAATACTATGTGTAACAACCCCAGACAGAAGGAAGGTCATTTAAGGGCGAAGTTATTTAAAGATGCTATGGACCTACTCACCTGAGGCACCAGAATCTTGGTGAAGGCCATAGTGATATAAACGTTTCTCCACAGAAATTTCTAGAGAAGTTCCTTGACATGGGACCTAGAGACAAATGAAATGCGAAGATAACCTCTTATTTAGAGAGTTTATATATAAAGAAGGGTTTGTCTAATCTTAGTGTCAAATCCTTTCCTTTGAAGGAGCAGAGAAACTCTTGAGGATGTATGCATGTATGGATGTGAGAGTTGAACTATAAAGAAAGCTGAGTGCCGAATAATTGATGCTTTTGAACTGTGGTGTTGGAGAAGGCTCTTGAGAGTCCCTTGGACTGCAAGGAGATCCAACCAGTCCATCCTAAAGGAAATCAGTTCTGGGTGTTCATTGGAAGGACTGGTGTTGAAGCTGAAACTCCAATACTTTGGCCACCTGATGGAAAGAGCTGACTCATTTGAAACAACCCTGATGCTGGGAAAGATTGAAGGCAGGAGGAGAAGGGGACAACAGAGGATAAGATGGTTGCATGGCATCACTGACTCAATGGACATGAGTTTGAGTAAACTCCGGGAGTTGATAATGGACAGGAAGGCCTGGCATGCTGTAGTCCATGGGGTCGCAAAGAGTTGGACACAACTGAGCAACTGAATTGAACTGAACTGAAAGGGTGGGTTGAATGGGATTGCCTCTGACCTGCTTTAAAAGGAGAGATCTCTGGTTTGCCTGTATTATTTAGGTCCTGTGGGTCCCTTCTTTCTGCCCCAAGCTGTCCACACTCATATCACCCCTGAGAGTCTTTTGCTCACCTAGTGGTCCTTATATCCCAGTCTCTACCTGTACAGTTACTGAAAACTCACTGTTAAGACTTTTGGGTGTGTGCTCAGTCGCTACAGTTGTGTCCGACTCTTTGCAACCTTTGCACTGTAGCCCACCAACCTCCCCTGTCGATGGAATTCTCTAGGCAAGAATACTGGAGTGGGTTGCCATGCCCTCCTCAAGGGAATCTTCCCCACCCAGGGATCCAACCCATGTCTCTTAGGTCTCCTGTATTGGTAGATGGGTTCTTTACCACTTATCGCCACCTGGGAAACCCCATTAAGACTTTTTTTTAAAGTTCTAAAAAAAAAAGAGGTAACCTCTGTAGTCCCTAGAGGTGTTGCTTCTATAAAATACGTAACCCCCACTTCCCTTTTTACCCAGAAATGTCTTCTAGTACCTTCTTTGGTTAGTTCTGCATTTTCAGACTCAGTCATCTGAGTTTTCTCTTTATTGATTTCTGTATTCTGTGTTCACCCTGAAATTGGGGGAGCTCCATCAATCTCTATTCATTTTGGTAGAAAGAATCATTTTCAGATGTGGATGGAGCCAAATGGTGGACCATCTGCCACATGGCAGTTTCTAGAGAGCACGGTCTGCAGGTGCCTGGAATGTTGCTGTGTTACAACTCCATTTCTACTGTCCCATGAGTTTTAGCACCCTTTCCTTGAAAAGCTTTTTTCCTGCTGAGCTATTATCTTCATCTTGACTATTTTTAAAAAGTGCCTGGAGTTCCCTGGTGGCGCAGTGTTTAGGAATCCATCTGCTAGTGCAGCACATATGGGTTTGATCACTGATCCGGGAAGATTCCACAAGCTGCAGAGCAGCTGAGCCCCTGTGACTCAACTACTGAGCCCACGTGCTGCGATTTCTGAAGCCCATGTGCCTAGAGCTGGTGCTCCACAACAAGAGACGCCATGGCAAGGAGAAGCCCATGCACCACAATGAAGAGTAGCTCCGCTCGCTGAAACTAGAGAAAACTCACACCCAGTGCAACCAAAAAAAAAAAGTATCTGAATTGCTATAATACACCAAATGGTGTGCTAATACAAAATGAGGGTCTTAGGTCTGGTTGCCTGGAGAAGATATTGAGACTGATTAAGCTTGGAGGCTGATCGGGCATGAACAAGCAATAGCACTTGCAGAAGTGACAGAGGCAGGGTAAGACAGAGGGAGACATTGAGCTGAGAAGCAAAAGAGGCCCCAGCTGATCCAGGAGGAGCTCTCTGAGAACAGGGATGGCCTCCAGTTTTCCCAAAGTGAGACCAGGGGGCAGGTCTTCGTCTAGCTCTTGGATGGGTTCCCCCCAGGAAGGAGACATAAACTGGAGTGGGGCAGTTCCTTTGGTCAAAGGCAATTTACAGAGAAGAAAGTAGCTTCCAGAACAGTTATCAATGTACCCAGCCACCAAAGGAATGAGTGTGCCAGTTCTGAAGGGGCATCTGGGCCATGCCTCATAGCATCCACTATTTATTAGGTGATGGCTACCATGGGGTCTCAGACGATAAAGAATCTGCCTGCAAGGCAGGACACCTGGGATCAATCAGTGGATCAGGATGATCCCCTGGAGGAGGGAATGGCAACCCACTCCAGTGTTCTTGCCTGGAGAACCCCATGGACAGAGGAGCCCGGCGGACTACAGTCCATGGGGTCGCAAAGAGTCAGACTCGACTGAGTGACTAACATTGTCACTTTCAACAGGAGTTACTGGCACAAAGTAGATGTTCAAGAAATTTTTTAAATGTTCTGAAATTAGATGTCAGATGTTTGGATTTTTTAATATTTTTTTTATTATATTTCGGTCATTGTTGTGGCATGTGGGATGTTATTTGCGGCATGTGAACTCTTTGTCATGGTATGTGGGATCTAGTTCCCTGACCAGGCATTGAACCCAGGCCCCCTGCATTGGGAGCCCAGAGTCAGCCACTGAACCACCAGGGAAATCCTTAGTTGTTTCAGTTCAGCTCAGTTCACTCATTCAGCTGTGTCTGACTCTTTAGGACCCCATGGACTGCAGTACCCCAGGCTCCCTGTCCATCACCAACCCCCGGAGCTTGCTCAAACTCTGTCCATTGAGTCCGTGATGCCATCCAACCATCTTATCCTTCTCTTCTTGCCTTCAATCTTTCCCAGCATCAGGGTCTTTTCCAGTGAGTCAGTTCTCACCGGAAATAAGAGCAATAAGGATAGTCTTTAGATTCCTTGTAACGGTGGATGAAATGGAGCCACATGAATTTTGGTTTAGCCTAATGTGACTGGCATTGTAGAAAGTAACAGATTTAGGTCTAACAGAATTTTTTAAATTACAGTAAGTTTCTTCGGCATATCATTTACATAAGGCACATCAACCTGCTTTGTGGTACTAAAATGGGAAGCAATATAGTAAATAGAAGTGGCTAAAAATAGCTACAGAAATAGGAAAACTCTATTCAGATATAGAAATTTTGTCTGCATTTTTACTCTGGTTTAAAAATAATTCATTCTAATTTAAAGTAGATTACGGAGCTCATTTAACTGATACAAATGAACTTATTTTCAAATCAAAATTCTGTTTGCATGGGTTAAAGTAAATAACTTTTTTCTAAACTTACTTAGTCGATTGAAAAATGAAGAAATGTATTTAAAAATCTGCCAGCACAGGAATATAGTGACCTTATTACATCCTTAGAACTACCTTGAACTTATGGAGGATTCTGAAAGTGCTGGGGACATGACTATCTGCAGAAATGTCAGGAAGTCAAAATTCATGCAGAGGAAAAAAAAACACAGTTTAAGTCTGGATAAAAGAACCATCACTGCTGGGTTCATACCATGGTCTTGTTAGCTAAACGGGGACATGGAAGCTTAGTCATTCTCGGAGGTGAAGTCTGACTCTCCCAAGGCCCACCTTAGATGAGTGTACTTCTTCCAAAGACGCTCCATTTCTCAACTCATTTCTAGAACTTCCTTAGGAAAGCTGCCCTTACAACTTGTTTCACATTATTCTACTATGTTTATTATTTGTCTTTGGGTTTAACTTGGGAAATGGCCAAAATAAAAAATAAAATAAAATTTAGGAATAATTCTCTCAATCCAAACTAAGCTATAATTAAGCTATAATTTTTTTTCTGGGGTGGCTCAAAGAGTTGTTCATTCATTCACTAATACAATTCTATTTAAATTGTGATATAACTGATGTATAACATTGTGTAAGTTTAAGGTGCACAATGTGTTGATTTCATACATTAGCATATTATCATATGATTACTACCGTAGTGTTACTTTACATCTCAATCATGTCACATAACAATCATTTCTTTTTTGTGATTTACTCTCAGCACTTAAAGTCTGTTATACACTGTTGTTGACTATGATCACTATGCTGTGCATTAGATCTCAGGAAATTATTCATCTTCTAGTTGGAAGTTTGTGCCCTTTGTTCAACATGTAATCACTGTAAACTCTCCCTTTGTCTCCCATGGAAGTCACCCATGTGTGAATCTCAACACTAGGCATTCAGAGATGCCCACCTAGCCTCGGACAGATAGGCTGCAAGAGACTGTTTAAAGAGGGGTCTCTGATGAGGCACACTGGATTAAGGAGAGCATGGGGATCCCAGAGCCAAACAAATTAGTTGGGCGTCCAAAATGAGACCTAAGTTTGGAACACATGTGGTTTTTCTTTACTCAAATCCCCTCTATCCTTGCCTCAATTCTCCGTTTCAGTTGTGGGTTCAGAAAAACTATCAGGCTCAGAAATAAGGAGGATAATGAACAAAAAGTTACACAAGAAGGACGTTGAGAGAATGTATAGATAATGCAAAATAGGGTCACTAAAATGCCACAGTAATTAGAATGGGAATAAATAAACATTCCAGAAGTCTCCAAAGGATTAATTTTTGGCACAATTATTTTTATTTGTTTTGGAAACATGGAGTAGATTTGGTCCTCATCTGGATGCAATTGAGTCTTCCCCATCCTAGGCTAGATAGTTCTGTGTGTGTGTTTTTTTTTTAACTGATTTTAATATGTTGCCAGTGCCAAAAGTCCTCTGGGTAAATATATCAGATTTATAAAAATGCCCAACAAAATTAAATTAACCAAACTGTTGAATGAATGACTCACAAAATGTGACATTTTCATTGAATAAATATTTTCACTCCCACTATATTTAGCTAAGAGAAAAAAAAAAGAAAAATTCACAGATCCAAATACTTTGTGCATTTATTATGAACATGTGTACAATTCAGTGTCAAACTTTTATATACAGGTAGGTGGCGTAGGTGACTGAAGGCTGGTGCTATTTAAACAACTCCCAAGATAGTTCTTTTTGTGTACTCCAATTGTTTTTGTTTTTTTTACTTGAAAACTTACTTTATTATAATTACGATTACTTATAAGTTCACAAATGAAAGCAAACTCCAAACCCAAGGGAACAGATACCAGTCCTTTGCTAACCATTTGCAATTGTCATATTTCACTCACAGGGTAGTGCCCCATTCTGAGGCAGTTTTCACATTTAGTATCCACAGTCTTTTCCCAATTATAGATTTTTTTTTTTTAAGATTCATCAGTTTTGTTTTTTTTTATATTTGGAGGATAATTGCTTTACAATGTTGTGTTAGTTTCTGCTGTACAACAACATGAATCAGCTAGAAATAAACATATATCCTGCCCCTCTTAAGGCTCCCTCCCACCCATCACCATCTCATCCCTTTAGGTCAACACAGAGCACCAAGTGATATGTGAGTGATATGTACTCCAGATTTTTTATACACTCTTCAGGGAAATTGTTTGAAGGTTAAAATGATGCAGCATTTTGGTTAGAAAAACAGTGCATGACTCTCTGGTTAGACTCTAGAAAACGTTTGGTAAACTGAAAATACATTTTAAATCTATAATTTACCAGCTTTTAAAGGAGGGTCCTTTAAAAAACAATCATCAAATTTATCAAGGAAAATAGACCCAGTTACTTGGGAGAACACAAGAAGTGACAGCTGGTGCTGGTGATGACTTTTATAACAGACTGGGAAACACTTGTATCAATAGTGATTTCTCAGGGAGGTAAAACTGTTATTTTCATGTTGTTTAAACATGAATGGTTTGTTTCAATTACTTAAATCTCTGTGTCTATATTTATGTCAATATCATAATCTCTTGTTGACACACACATTGCTTTCAACTTCAAGAGGTTTCTGTTACATGAAACTCTGTGAAATACTAACAAGTCATAGAAATGGGTCAGAGGTTCAAGTGGAGAAGGACCAAACAGAACATAGGTGCTATATTGGGGAGAATTATGAAAGGATGAGATTCATTTGGGTTGTGTGATGAAGATATTTAGGTAGACCAGAGAGATGCCTCAATCAAGAACTTGGAGACAACTTTGAGATGGTTCTACTTGTGGCTTATCATGCGCTTCCCAGGCAGTGCCAGTGGTAAAGAATCCGCCTGCCAATGCAGGAGACGCAAGAGGGATGAGCGTTTGATCCCGGGTCGGAAAGATCCCCTGGAGAAGGAAATGGCAACACACTGCAGTATTCTTGCCTGGGAAATCCCATGGACAGAGTAGCCTGGAGGGCTGTAGTTAGTCCAGGGGGTCGCAAAGAGTCACACATGACTGAGCAACTGAGCATGAGCATGGCTTATCATGGAAGATACACTATTTTCTTGAAAACCAAAGCTATCAACCATCAGAGGATAATTTATTAAAGCTCTATAAATGGTCACAGGACATCCTTTACCATCGCAATCTTTTTGGGGGAAATTGCTTGAATATTTTCCTAAGAACATTTCTGCATAACTGAAAATTTAGAGTTGATTGTAAAAATGTCTATTCTAGACTCTGTTTATGAAATTAGGTGGAATGCAGATTGCTCTAACAGTGTAATAGACACAACCTTTCCACTTTTTCTCAATTTATTTACTTTTCTGATGTGACCAATATATATAAATTAATTTAATTTTATATTGACTTTGATAAATTCACTTATTAATTTTAACAATTTATAAAACTCTTATTTGACCAAGCAAAGAGGTGTATTTTCTTGGGAAGATGTGGTCATCCGCGTAAAGTAATTCCACATTTGCTTTTGCCTTTTCTTTGTGCCCTGAATCACTTCCCTTATCCCCTTGCTTATGCATGGGATGGCATAATTTGATTAAGTGTTAGCCTGTAAACTTTGCTTCAGGCTCTGTTTTTCAGGAAACTCAGGCTAAAAAAAGTCTTCAAAATTCCTTTTCTGTTTAATGGCTCCCAAAGCCCCTTCCAGTTTTTACCCACTTGCCCAAGGCTATAATGCTAGAAGGCAGTGTGAGAGCTAAACCAATCTATCTCTCCATTCCCACCATATTCCCAGTAGACAAAACTTGACTTCAGGCATCTATTCTTGCCCTGTCCTAAGCCCCACTCTGAGAAAACTTTCCAGTCTCTTTCCGAAAACCATTTGAAAAGAAAAGAAAAAAAGAATTGTCTTTTGATCATGAACTTCAGTGGGCAGAACTTGTCTTCCACAGCTCTACAACTGGAAATAAACACTCAAGAGTTAATCCTCAGAACAAATGGAAATCTTGCTTCAGAATGTTAATTGACAAGCCATTTCCTATTTGACATTTTTTTTCCTCTCTTGCTTTCCATCTTGCCATATACTTTTTCCTTTGCTAACTTCTCTAAGCATATATAATTATTGTCTCCACCAACCCTAACCTCTGGTTTCCAAAGTCACTCTGGGTATCCAATTCTAGCCCCACCCACATTCTTGGAAGTTCTCTCCATATATTGCATCTCCTTAAATTTCTTTAAAGTGTCCTTCCTAGCAAGAAACCACAAAAGCATTGTAGGTCTGATTAGATCAATGGCTGCTCAGATTCTGTACCTAACAGGTCTTTAATATTTGAATACTCTTCTTTCCCCAGGGTATGGTGGTTCTGAAAATTGGCCATGAGTCCCTTTGCAGAATGACTGGGGAAATACCTTCCCATTTTATTTTCCTCTACTTACCACGCCTCCCTTCCAATCAGTCATATGACTCTGGGTCTGGGAATTAACTTAGATCTCAAAATAGAGGGAGATGAACTTTTTCTGTAGCTGTTGACATCATCCTTCAGACTTCACCAGACTTTGATTTTTTAATTATACAACTCAAGCAACCCCACAGTTATCAAAACATTCTGTTGTCTTTTCTTACTTTTCCAAACATAATTGCTACAAATTCCTGTGGATCAAACACTATGATTCCCAATCTTAGTCCAACATCACTATTAGAGTAATTGCATCCACTTAACTTCAGACCTTTAAGTGTGGTCACCCAGCCTGGTCACAATAAGAGGTAGTAGGCACAGTTGTTCTTGTTGAGTTGCTAAGTCATGTCTGACTCTTTGTGACTCCATGGACTGCTGCATGCCTGGCTCCTCTGTCTTCTATTATCTCTTGGAATTTGCTCAAATTCATGTACATTGAGTCAGTGATGCCACCTAACTATGTCATTCTCTGTTGCCCCTTTCTCCTTTTGGCTGCAATCTTCCCCAGCATCAGGGTCTTTTCCAATCAGCTGGCTCTTTGGCATAAGGTGGCCAAATTATTGGAACTTCAGAATTAGCATTAGTCCTTCCAGTGAATATTCAGGGTTGGTTTCCTTTAGGATTGACTGGTTTGACACAGAGTCACAGACCATTTGGGGAAAAAAAAGTCATATTGAAAGACACATGGTTCAGGTGAAGTGTTTACAAAATCACCAGGCAAAGGACATTTGTTCTTCTGTGTTAGGTAAGGAATGGACTTCTTTCGCTGATCATTAGAGTTCTGGGAATTGAAGGGTCAAGATTATCACATGTGTTGATCTACGGACATGTACACACTGCTATATTTAAAATGGATAACCAACACAGACCTACTGTATAGCACAGGGAACTCTCTTCAATATTCTGTAATAACCTAAGTGGGAAAAGAATCTGAAAAAGAATGGACACATATATATGTATAACTGAATCACCTTCTGTACAGCTGAAACTAACACAAATTGTTAATCAATTATACTCCAATATAAAATAAAAATTTTTGATAAAAAATTCCCCATTCTTACTCTTTATATCAGTTCGCACCTTTACCACAAAGGATCTATGGTGTGCATTTAGTTTCCTTTGCGACTGTCTTGCTGGTAACCAGATACTGTGCATGATTTTTCCATACAATCTTTCCTCCCTCCCTAAAGGAAGGGAGCGTTCAATTTAAAGCTGCCAGAGAGGTTTCCGGGGGTTTTCAAAGTGTGATTTCGGTGGGCAGTGTGTTGCCCTAAGCCTTTCATTTACTTCTTACAAGTCCTCTACGGCCAAAAGAAGTATCCCACTCCTCACCACCATCTTTATTATTACCACTTCCCTCTCTCCAATCAAGAAAGCAGCCACATTGTCTCCTGATGCCTGATTTCCAATACCTCAATTATCATTAGAGTAAAGCGTCAGTAACTGTTCCTACCCACCATAGCCTTCATAATCACCTCCAGACAAAGTCTCATCCCAAGGGGCAGCTTTCTATGATCAGTTGTCTTAGCCTAGATGCCTAGAATTACTGCAGAACAAAGCTGACCTTCTGATCCCATGAAGCATCAATGAAGGGAAAAAAACAAAGGCAGGAAAGGGGAAGACAAATTCAAATCTATGCATGACCAAGAAGGCCATAGTTTCACAGGAAACAGACCTAGTTGTGCAGATATATGAAATGTCTCCAGTAAGGCAAAATGGGATTCTTACTTCTCAGAACATGCCAATGGAATTGGGGTGGGAAGATGAACAATGTATATGCCAGTTTTGCTCCATCTTTAACTGTTCAAAGATCCCTCTATGGGGCATTAGCATCAGCCTCTCTGTGTAGCTACTAAAGAAGCCAGGCTTCTATGGGTCCAGCTGGGTAAGACCTAGATGTTAGAGCTCCTGCATCCCACTGCTGAAGGTCCTTACCCCTGGTTAGGACTGACAGAATCAATGGTGTTAACCCATGTGATAGCATCATGGTGGGGTTTTACTGTCACAGCAGAAACAAGAAGTGGCTCCATGGGGATCAGGAAACAGGTCAGGTTGCCAAAGCCCTTAGTACAGCCTTATCTGAGCAGATCTGTGGAGATGGATAAACTGGGTCCAGTAGTTCTATATGATGTGTCCCCTTTGTAAATTCTGTACTTTAAAAATGGCTACTTGTGAGACAGGCACTGCCCCTTTCATTGTTTCCTTTCCTGGCCTTGGGACCAATGTCCAAGTAATGATTGATTCTAACTCTTATTTCTCTGTATCTTCTGATAATTCATCCTCAGATTATCAGAGAGCAGTGAACAAAACTAAGTGCCTGGGCTCACAAAAAACCCTTCTAGTCAAAGAGTCGGATAGTGAACAAATAGTGATGTATAATATAAAACCAAGTTAGGAAGTAAAGAAAGGTCAGTGGAGGAACTTCCATGGTGGTCCAGTGGCTAAGATTCCATGCTTCCAATGCTGGGGGCCTGGGTCGATCCCTGGTCAGGGAACTAGATCCCACATGCTGCAACTAAGACTTCACAGGCTGGATCTAAAATCACCTGGCACAGCCAGATAAATTTTTTTTTTTTTTTTAAGAAAGTTCAGTGAATACAAAGTGGAGAGCCAGTGTTTGTAAGTGGTCAAGGAAAGTCTCTTTGAGACCTTGAGCAGGAAAGTTAAACTTCCATTCTCTCAAGAGCATTTATTTAACACATTTTTGTGGGTACAAAGCATCCATCAGTCACCGGAAATCAGCTGTGAAAAGGGTACTCATAGTTGCTGCTTAGCTTGAAGTCTAGGACAAAACAGAAGAGAAAGGAGAAAATAAATATATGGGTTTAGAATGATTTCAAGGTTTTGCACGACAACTTCAAAAACTGAATGTATGTGTAAATATCTACCATTTTTGTGGCCAGGTTTTATTAAGCCATATAGAAGACTGCATTTTCAGTAACAATGGTACTTATATGCCCAGAGATTTTTAATGTATAATGGAGATCAGATAGCCTCTGATGAACAGTCTTAGAGATTTCAGTTTTCTGTGCTTTTGAATTTAACTCAGAGGCTATTACAAGAGGCTTTCTTCTCTAACTGTTTCAGTAAGGAATATTTCCTTGAGAATACTGTTTAATTTACCATAGCAAAATTTCACCAACAATGACCTTGCTTTATGCTGTCTAATGCCTTTAATATTCATGGTTTTGTACCTGGGTACCTGAACTGACTGTACCTTTCAATATAAGTAGGAAATGTACTTAGTGAGAAAGACAGTGCATAGCAAATACATACTGCATGGAAAAAACAGCTGTATTTTGGTTTATGAAATGTCTCAATTTATTTTTCAAATATTTTGGATTAGATGAAACCCAACTAAGTTTTGCCAAGAACGTTTCCCCTCTTAATTTCTGAAATCATGTGCAATTTTGCAGAAATGTACTCCATATGTTTCTGTTTCATTTACACTTAAATCACCAAAATATTGCTTTGTAAGATCTATTTGATGTCCAAGAAGCCATTTGAATTAGTCCAATAGTGTTTTTAAACCAAGATAAAACTCTCATACCATAAAATTCACCCTTTTGAAGTGTACTATTCAGTACTTTTCAATATCTTTTCAAAGTTGTTCAGTCATTACCACTATCTAATTCTAGAACCCAATACAGGTTTTAAACACATTGTGTTCATTGGAAGCTGAATTGTAATGCTGGGAAATGCATGAACAGGCTGCATGCAGGCTTTACCTTGAAGCTCCTGGACTGGAAGTTGAGGTGAGTTTTTTCTTTAAAAAACAGAGACTTGTTCCAGCCCTAATATTAATACCACAGTCATAAATCAGAAAAATCTGTTTCAACAAAGTGGCTGCAGGGCTCAGGGGTTATCACAAGGATGACTTTCTCTGTTGTGAATGATATACTACTTTGGCCCGAGTTGAAAATTCTACTGCTTTATGGCTCAGACCCATCCCCTTTCTGCTGGTAGTTTTGAAAGTTTTTTGACCTGGAAAATCCCAGACCCATTGGGTCCTGATCACACAAATTTTGGCTCCATAGTTCTCCTAGGTCTTACTTACTACCCCATCCAGCTAAGTCATTGCCAGAAATAGATGAGACTATAGAAAGCTGACTTTGAAGACTGAATGTTCCCCTAGTGACCTCTGCATATTGAATTTGGAACAGTCCCCTTAAGAAGGAATGGGAATAGTGAGTCATAAAACTTAATTTGTTATCTCAGTGAGGCCCTACAGATAGCATTTAAGGATATTGCTCTATCAAGTTTTTTAAGGATAAAATAGATTTCTGTGGAATACTAATACCCTCCTTTGTCAACTTTAGTTCTTAATGTAAGTATGCTGGCTTTAGAACATGGGAAAGAAACAAAACAAATACTAGAATGACAAAACAGAATGACATAGTGTATTTAGCCATATATCCTAGCTTTATAGGAATCACAACCCCAAACTCTAGAAATTTGGTATTCTAAGACTCTCATTTATTTATTAGACACAAAGTAAGTCATGCTAAGTGAAAAAAAAATTAGCATCATGTTATTTGCAGACATAATCAACCTATAAGGTTTTATAGACTTTTTTTCATATTTAATACCCAAATTCCCATCTGAAAGTGGGAATAACAACTGGAATGCCACAAAATTAATATAGAATAAATTAAATGATGATTTACACATGAAAAAGAGACCAGCAACATGCTTGGAACAGCAAAGTTAAATAATTACAGAATTTGAACTGAATATGTGCTGATGGGTTGACCAATGATTAGACAACTAGAATTTATTTCTATATTTGTTTTTTCAGGATATAAATGAACGTTTTAGTAGTCACTATTCTTTTCTGTGAATGCATTGCTTCATTTGCAAAATAAACACCATGTCAAAGAAAAAGTGGTTTGTGTGTTTTCTATTAAGCATCTCATAATGGAACCACCATTTATTATGATCACTGTGAACGTGTAGCAAGAAGCTTATTCCAATAAAGCCTAGCATTTTAAAGTATCACTTGACACAATATCTCATCAGTTGTCCTCTTTTTCCATAATAACCTAAGCAACAACGTTTGAACTCTACAAATCAGGTAAGTTTTGCTATATCCTGTTTTTTTCCTTATGTCCCTAACTTGGCAATGCTTTTTGTTCACATGACAACAAACTGTCTGGATGAAAAGTAAAATATTCAATCATCTGGATGTTTTGTCTACACAATGCTACATGCTTTGCTATTATGTAGACAAAACATCCAGATAATTGATTTTTTTTTTCCCTTTTAATCCAGATGTTCTGGCATTATTTACACATAGCTCACATCTAGTTTACTATTCACTAAAACAGGAAGAGAACACAAACATAAAAGGTGACTTTGAACATGAAAACTTACTGGGCACTAGATCACAGGTGAGCATTTTCCTGCATTGGAATAAATCATTTCCTGAATATGGTATTCACTTTGCACTTTTGTACTTCACATGTATAAAACATTATCCAGAAAAAAGATGATTGGATGTACACAACGTCTAAAATACTGGTTACAAATTATTTAGGATGACAACAAAGAGGAAAGTCTGGTTTGAGGACAATCCCTTAATGTCGTGAATGTGGGAGATATTAATCCTGACGATTACCTACACAAATCATCCTGAACTATTTTCTCTCCCTTTCTGCCCTCCAATACCAAGGGTTGAAAAGCCAAATGCTTAATTTCTTGGTCTCTCAGTAATGGGTGGGTGGCTGGATGAACTAATTTTTGACAGTGAAGTCATAAGGGGAAGTGTGCCATAGGATTTCTGAGCATGCCTCTTGATTAAAAGAACAGCTACAAAGGAGAGTTTAATTGGTTCTGTTCCTTCTTTATTCTTTTCTTTCTCAAGCGTGGATATGATGCTGGAGCTGAGGAAACCCTTTTGCAACCATAAGACAACAACACGAGAATGGAAAGTTAACAAATAGTGGATAGGGTACGATGGACGTAAGGAAGAATGGGTCCTTGACACCACTGTTGAGTTGCTGCTCTGTGCTTAGGCTTCCCAACTCCATACTTTTTATTAAATAAAGAATCAATATCCTTATGTTTTAACTACTGTTATTCAAGTATTTTATTACTTTCAACTGAAAACATTCCTATCTGGTAAAGTGATGCTGACATTGTCTTCCTTTGACATTTAAGAAAACCCTGGCACAGATTGCTGAACTGACCTGTATAATGTCATAACTGCAAAATTAATCAAAATTAATGTGAAAACAAAACCGAGGCCCAGGTCTCCAGGCTTAGATTGCTCTTTGCTCTTGCGGCCAGAGGGGGCTTCGTTGGTAGCTCAACGGTAAAGAAACCGCCTGCCAACGCAGGAGACACAGGTTTGATCCCTGGGTTGGGAGATCCCCTGGAGAAGGAAATGGCAACCCACACCAGTATTCTTGCCTGGAAAATCCCATGGACAGAGGAGCCTGGTAGGCTATGGTCACAAAAGAGTAAGACGACTTGGTAACCAAAAAAAAAAAAAAAACTTGCTACCAGGACACATCGGATTTCTGAAGGCACTAAATGTTGAGAAACCAAATGTCCAGGACTTAACTTCCAAAAAGTGAGGTAAAATGTTATCAACTAATAAAGGTAATTGTGAAAAACTGTTTAAAGATACTTAATGGATTCCTCTATCTTGCTACACACGGGACATATCAGAGCATCTTTTGAGGTTTTAAAAACTGTAGGGATTCAGAATCAGAATTCAACATTCTGATACTCTGTTTCAACACAATAATCTCTCAGTCCTGTTTTAGTGTCAATGCAACAAGTTGAATGGGAGAAAAAAACATGGGTGTTAAGAGCCAGACTTAACATCCTCTGTACTTTCTGCCTCTGTGCTTGCCAGATAGGCAACTTCAGGATACGTGTTTATCTGCTCAGTTTCCTCATGTGTAATACAGTGTTAATCCGATGCACCTCTTCAGTTCTTGTGAGGCATAAATGAGATAATGAGATAATAAATACGTAGATATTTATTATCTATGATTACTGTGAATGTATCAGTTCAGTTCAGTCACTCAGTCGTGTCCGACTCTTTGCGACCCCATGAATCGCAGCACGCCAGGCCTCCCTCCATCACCAACTCCCAGAGTTCACTGAGACTCACGTCCATGGAGTCAGTGATGCCATCCAGCCATCTCATCCTCTGTTGTCCCCTTCTCTTCCTGCCCCCAATCCCTCCCAGCATGACAGCATTAGAGTCTTTTCCAATGAGGGGCTTGTGAATGTGTAGTAAGACGCTTATTCCAATAAAGCCTAGCATTTTAAAATATTACTTGACACAATGGCTCATCAATTGTCAGTACATGGTAAATTATTGCAATTTAATAAGTAGTAGCTATTACTGTTGGACTTCTCTGATGGCACAGCAGGAAAGAATCCGCCTGCAATGCAGGCGATGCAGGTTTGATCCTTGGGTCGGGAGGATCCCCTGGAGATCCTCCCAAGTGGAATAGCAACCCACTCCAGTATTCTCGCCTGGGAAACCCCATGAACAGAGGAGCCTGGTGGGTTACTCTTTTGGGGTTGCAAAACAGTCGGACACGACTTAGCAATTAAACGACAAAGCTACTATTTTTACAAGCAAATTAAGTAATGAACAAATCCAGATGATACGAATGCCCTGAGCAAAGTCACTTCCTCTACTCCAGTGGTCTTCTGCAGTATGGTTGTGATGACAGGGGATGGAAAGCCCTGACAGTAGAGATGGGCAAAGATGCCACTACAACTGCCCCAGTGTGCACTGTTTTAATGTTACGTGAGCGTGGCTTGTGGCACTTCCATTATGTAAAATGCTCAAGTTGATGTTGGGGATCATCTGTTTACTGAGTCCTCTTGTTAAATAAAAGATCCAAGTGAGCCATGAGACTACCTGAAAGATAAATTCTGGTTTTCATAGCTGTCCTCAACATGGTGAATAACTTAGTTCCATTCCACATTTAAAAAGCCTCTTGTCAAAGCACCTTGGTGATTGACAGCCTGAAGAAGGAAATTAAAGTCCTAACAGTGAGTCAAATATCATGACTGGTCAACACATACATCTGCCAATTTCTAAATTCAAATGGGCTCTTGTTAAAGTAAGTTTAGCTTACTGTGTGTTCACACAAAATAACAGTTACCCAGGAATCTCTTTCTGTCCTGAATTCTCAAATGCAAAATAAAACCTTGGGCTCTTGGCTGAAAGGTAGAACCTGCCACTCGATTCGATTCCCAACACAGGGAGTGCAGTTGGAGCAAGAGGACTCTGAGCCCAGCTCCATTATTTTTGCATCCTACAATATTTTCTATAAACCTGGCCCATGCCCACGAAAGAAAGACAGTTGGTTTTTAGGAACTGGCCTTGATTTTCTGCTTGGGACAGTGAATACCAGGAATCCACTCCTAATGAAAAGCAAACAGAGGATCACTACTTTCCCCCATACATTCCTTGCATAGTTATACTTGAACGTATTCTGGGGAGACGGTTTTTGCTACAAGCTCTACATGCAGAGGGTGTGCACAGGAAAGCCTCATCTGGAGGGCTGGGGCTGGAATAACTAACTGGAAGTTAACCCTTGTGTGCTCATGAAGCCCTTGAATCCGCACTTCCCCTGCCTTCTCAGAGGCGTCCTGTCCAGTTGCTGTTGCTCAGTTGCTAAATCAGACTGTGACACCATGGACTACAGCACGCCAGGCTCCTCTGTCCTCCGCTATCTCCCGGAGTTTGCTCAGATTCACATCCACTGAGTTGGCTATCTAACCATCTCCTGTTCAGATGCATCTTCAATCAAGGACCAGTCAAATCAACTTTGACTGCTCCTTGGGAGATGAAAAGGCACTCTGCTCCCAATATTGTCAGCTTGGACCTAATATAGTTACACAGTCATGTCTGACTCTTGGCAATCTCATAGACTGTAGCCTGCCTGGCTCCTCTGTCCATGGAATTCTCCAGGCAAGAGTACTGGAATGGGTGGCATTACCTTCTCCAGGGGATCTTCCCAACCCAGGGATCGAACTCAGGTCTCCTGCATTGCAGGCAGATTCTTTACCAACTGAGCCACTATGTCAGGGTCCTCTGTCCTCCACTAACTCCCAGAGTTTACTCAGATTCATTTCCATTGAGTCGGCTATCTAACCATCTCCTGTTCAGACGCATCTTCAATCAAGGATCAGTCAAATCAACTTTGACTGCTCCTTGGGAGATGGAAAGTTATGCTGCTTCCAATATTGTCAGCTTGGACCTAATATATTCCTATATAATTCTCCATTGATTTTCACTTTATTGTTAGGGATAGAGAGGCAATTCATCCTCTTCACTGTCTAGGCAAACTTGTGATTCCCAAGGTATATTGGTTGAAATGGAAGAAAGCCCTGAGTCAATGCCAAAACTTGAACTCTTATTGATTCTGCAACTATTTTCCAGCTAGAAGTTGCAGTTTCATCATCTCTAAAATACCTGAAACAATGTTGAATCATATAAATGGGAGATATTATCTTAAGGAATATGAAAACATTCTTCAGTTGCAAGACAAGATTCATTTTCAGGGTATTTATGTAAATTTTTCTTATTCTTTAATTAAACTTTTAATTTTTATATGCTTATAGATTCACAGGAAGTTGTTAGAAATAATATGAAACATTGTGTACCCTTAAACCAGTTTCTCCCTGAGTGAGCAGTTCAGGCTGCCATGACAAACTATAACAGACTGGGTGGTTTAAACAACAGACATTTACTCTCTCATCATTTGGAGGTGATTTTTGGTCAGTCTCTCTAAGTTGTGTCTGACTCTTTGTGACCCCATGGACTGCTGCAAGCCAGGTCTACCTGTTCCTCACTATTTCCCAGAGTTTGCACAAGTTCACGTCCACCGAGTCAGTGATGCTATCCAACCATCTCATCCTCTGTTGCCCTTTTCTCCTTCTGGCTTCAGTCTTTCCCAGCATCAGGGTATTTTCCAATAAGTCAGCTTTTCCCATCAGGTGGCCAAAGTACTGAAGCTTCAGCTTCAGCATCAGTCCTTCCAATGAGTATTCAGGGTTGATTTCCTTTAGGATCAATTAGTTTGATCTCCTTACTGTCCAAGGGACTCTCTCACAGAGTCTTCTCCAGCATCACAATTCAAAAGCATCAATTCTTCAGCAATCAGCCTTCTTTATGGTTCAACTCTTAACATTTGTACATGACTACTGGAAAGATCATAGCTTTGACTATAGGACCTTCATAAGCAAAGTGATGTCTTTGCTTTTGAATATCCTGTCTAGGTTTGTCATAGCTTTGGAGGCTAGAAGTCCAAAATCATTGCTGGTATGTTTGGTTTCTGCTTACTATTTCTTTTCTTCGAGCCCTTGAAAAATATCGTGGCACTTTCTTCTGGCCTCCATGATATCTGGTCAGAGAAATCCATGGTCATTTGAATTACTTTTTTGTCTATAGAAAAGGTGTCATTTCCTTATTCACTGCATTACAGATGTGATCTTTGTCTTAAGTTTGCAGGAGTTTGACTGTGACATTTCTTAGTGTGGATTTCTTTGAGTTTATCCTCTTTGGGTTTCACTCAGTTTCTTGAATCTGTATTTTATGTCTTCTGCTAAATTTATGAAGTTTTCCACCATCATTTCTTTCAGCACTTTTCCTGTCCTCTTTCCTGGCTATCTCTATCATTCTATCTATGTGTCTATCTATCTACAGAGAGAGAGAGAGATTTTAAGGACCTGGCACACACATTTGTGGAGGCTTGGCAAGTCCAGAATTGACAGGGTAGGCTGGCAGTCTGGAAACCCAGAGAACAGTTTGAGCTCAAGTCCAGAGTTGTCTCCTGGCAGAGTTCCCTCTTTATCTGGGGAGGTAATTATTTTTCTATTAAGGCTTCAAGTGATTGTATGCAGCCCACTCACATTATGGGGAATAATTTGCTTCACTCAAAGTCTACTGATTTAAGTGTTAATCTTATCTAAAAAATACCTTCACAAAAATATCTAAAATAATATTTGACAAATGATCTGGATACTATGGCCTAGGCAAGTTGCCACATAACATTAATTAGTACAGTCCCACAGGTCTCTGAGGGTCTGTTCATTTTCCTTTTTCAGACTGTTTATCCTTGTTGATGTTCGGATTGAGTAACTCCTATTGTTCTATCATCCCTTACTTCTTTTCTCTGTTCCCTCCCTTCTTCTCTCATACCATCTTCTGAGTTCTTTATTTCAGTTATTGTATTTTCAGTTCTAATTTTTCCATCTAGCTTCTCTTTGTATTTTCTCTTCACTGATGATCTGTATTTTTTCATTTGTTTCAATCATGTTCATAGTTGCTGACTGATGCATTTGTATGATGACTACTTTGACAGATAATTCTAGGGTCTGTCATCTTCAAGTTGGCATTTACTGATTGTCTTTTTATTCAGCTGGAGATCTTTCTGATTATTGGTATGATAAGTAAGTTTTCTACTGAAATCTGAACATTTGGGGTACTATGTTATGAAACTCTGGATTATTTAAACCTCTTATTTTAGTTGTTTTGTCAGGCTCTGCTTTGTCAGGTAAAAATGTGGAGGAGACTGCCTCATTACTTCTGAGTGGGAATAGACATCCGGGTTCCCTTCTTAGTCTTCCTGGATACTGATGAGTGTAGGGGGTAAGGTTGTTAGTGCTGAGTGCTGCTGCTGCTGCATCGTTTCAGTCATGCGACTGAACTCTGCAACCCCATAGACGGCAGCCCACCAGGCTCCCCTGTCCCTGGGATTCTCCAGGCAAGAACACTGGAGTGGGTTGCCATTTCCTTCTCCAATGCATGAAAGTGAAGTCGCTCAGTCGTGTCCGACTCTTCGTGACCCCATGGACGGCAGCCTACCAGGCTTCTCCATCCATGGGATTTTCCAGGCAAGAGGACTGGAGTGGGGTGCCATTGCCTTCTCCTAGTGCTGAGTATTTGTGGGAATTTCCACTTCTATCTATGGAGGAGAACATGGCAACCCACTCTAGTATTCTTGCCTGGAGAATCTCATGGGCAGAGGAGCCTGGCAGTCTCTACAGTCCCTGGGATCACAAAGAGTTGGACACAACTGAAGTGACTTAGCACACTACTTCCAGCTAAGTATCTCAAGCTGGCTGGAAGGATAAAAGATAATGATACCATGGGGCAGAGGGTGGCCTTGTTCCTGGTGAGCAGAGGTTAAAGTTCTGACTCTTCCCTCGGCCTCCTCTGATATCACTCAAGCTGAAAGTGGAAATTCCAACAACTGCCCAGCACTAACAAGCTTCCCCCAACTGCCATCAGTGTCCAGGGAGGCTGACAAAGGAACTTGCATGCAGGGTCCCTCACTAATACTAGGCTTGGTAAAATTCAGCCTCCCTGCTTAGCCTTCTCTGAAACCACCTCGGTAGGAGTTTGGGGCATCCTATTAAGGCCTGCTAAGGATGGAGGTCTAGCCTCCCCACTCACACTGCACTGGTGAGAAACTCCCTACTTCCTTATTTTTGGCAGGGGAACGTGAGATTTGCCAGAGATGGGAGTTGTTTGTATTCTTTGATGTTTCCAGGTTTCTGACTTCTTCTTCACTTTCTTTTTGCATCTTGTGTGAGAGGCACAGAAGATACCAGTAAATTCACCTTTATGTTGGCTCTTGGACCCTGAGATCCCATCCTGACCACTGTCTTCTATCTTTCAAAGTATTCTTACATTTATTTTATATCTTATATTTAATTGTACTTGGAACCCCATGGTCTGTAGGTTCCTCTGTAGGTTCCACCAGGCTCCTCTGTTCATGGGATTTCCCAGGTGACAATACTGGAGTGGGTTGCCATTTCCTTCTCCAGGCAATCTTCCCAATTCAAGGATCAAACCCGGGTTTCCTACAATGCATGCGGATTCTTTACAGACTGAGCCACCAGGGAAGTTACTTAGCAGGAGAAATAGGAAAAAATATACTTACTCCATATTCCCTGGGAGCAAAAACAATAAAAACTCACTTTTAATGAGGAGAGGAAAAAGAGTAAATGATATAAAATAACAATAATTTAATATTGTAACTACAAAGGGATTATGGCTTGCCACTAAGCTAGAAATCATAAAAACAGGTCTTAACTAAGCTTTCTTAAGAGAATAATACTTTCATTTTGGCATTACCCTGAACTCCCATCTCAAGTTTTCTCAGAAGAATCTTAAATGTTTTATAATAGTTGTATCTTTAGTTTATGATGACATTGAATTTATTTCTTCTAAACTGTGGTACAGGATATGAAAAATATTTACCACTGTATTTCTTATCACCAATCATACTTTCTCTGGAGGAAAGTGAACTATTTGCCTTCTTCCCACATTCTTGGCTAGTTTCCAACTTTATCACCCATATTCATAAGCAAAAGAATTTAGGGTCACCTTAACTATATGTTTTCAATGAAGTCACAGACTATTCTAAGACCCTTTCTTTTGCCTTTTAAATATGAATAAAACTTTACATTTTTGTTGGTTTTTAAAACCAACTTAAAACTTGAGGTCTGGTAAAATGTTTTCATTTTCAAAGCCTATAATAATTTTATAAGTGAAAAAATCATAAATTAAATAGAAAAGTTCAAGGTCTGATTTTTCTTATTTACAGATTAAAGGTATTAAAATTAATTAATTATAAGCTCTCTTCCAATGGTAATCTTTCTATGCTTGCAGTTAACACAGCACATTAGTGGCTAAAATGGAATTAGAACTTTCATATCCTGACTTCTACATATTTGACTATTCTTATGTCCAGCTGCTTCTCCCAGAAGGCCTGTGAGAGAGTTGGTTTTACCAATATTTTGCTGGTGAAGAAGCAAGTTCATTGACCTGTGTCACCTACTAAGTAATTAATTCATTAAAATTTCTAAGGCAACATAATTAGTAGCTGGCAGAACCAGGACTCATTCTCTATAGGCATTCTAACTCCAAACACAGTGTTTGTCTATTTTTTCTACTGCTTCAAAATTCCCTTTCTGGGACTGATATCAAACTCTAATTCCTCTCAAAGGATGAACACTGGCAATGTCTTTGAGAAAGTGTCCAAACACTTTCTCCTAATTTTGCTCTGACTTTACCATCTTCTTAATATCTTATAGTGACTTACATTTGCATTTGAGATAAAGTCAAAGATCCTTATAGCCTAAATCAAAGCTCTTTATGAGGAGATATTTGCTTCTGCTTCTTCTTATGATAGAGTAAGGCCTTCCTTGGAACAACTAGAAAAATGGACAAAATAAATCAAACAGTGGCTTTTCAGACACTGGACTACAGACAGTGCAGCACTGTGATGCTTGAGAAAATGACAACAAATGAGATGATCCCTATAGTGGCATAGCTCACAGGAAAGTGAAGTTGCTCAGTCGTGTCCGACTCTTTGTGACCCCATGGACTGTAGCCTACCAGGCTCCTCTGTCCATGGGATTTTCCAGGCAATAGCACTGGAGTGGATTGCCATTTCCTTCTCCAGTGGATCTTCCTGACCCAGGGATTGAACCCAGGTCTGGATACAATTTAAGGCTGTAGCAAAGGAAAGAGTAACTCAAACAGAGCCAACCAGTGTTTCTGAGTTGAGAGGATGAAGTTTGAGTCTCTGTCCCTTTTCAAGGGGGGCAGAGTTGATTAGAATCTTCAGGAAAGAAAAGAGAGGAGAAGAAGTAACTCCATAAAGAAATGTCTGGATATTTGTGGAGATAATACCTTAACTATTTAACTGAGTATTGATCTCCATACACAGAACAGAGAAAGAGAGGAAAATAACCAAGGGGAGAGGGAAAAAAAATACACTGAAAAGCTATAGACGGAAAAAATTCCAGAGTTCATGCAGAGCTGAGAATAGTTCATGTGCCCACTGGCCAGAGTAAAAAGGCATGTATTAAAAAGTTGATCAGCCAGAGCACACAAAAGTCTATCACCTCAGTGATGGGATGAAATCACCCTTATCCTGCAGGGTGCTCTGGCATACCCTAACAAGGCATAGATGGATGATCAAAGGTCCTGCTGATTTCAAATAATATTGAGTGTGAACTAGAAAAAAAGTCAAAACTGTACAAACAAAATTTTAAAAATCTAGCATCCCAAACCAAATTGTAAACTTCATGATATCCAGTACCCCTTCCCAAATATTATAAGGTATGTGAGAAAACAGGAAACCATAAACTATAATCATAAGAAAAAATCCAACAGACACACACACAGAAATGACAGAGATAATGGAACTAGCCAACAAGAAGAATGTTAAGATGATTATTGTAAATACATTCCATATGTTCAAAAAGGTAGAGAAGAAACATGAAATGAAAGATAAAAACAAAATGAAAGGGAACTTACAAAGTTAAAGAGCAAAGCATTTAAAATGCATATTATATAGGATAGAATTAGACATGTACACTAAATTTTTAAACATTAGTTATTTTGAAAAGATAGCAATAGAAGCATCCAAAATGAATTACAAAGAGAAAAAAATGATAATTTCGGTGAATCAGTGGACTGAGTGACAATATCAATCAGCTTAATAAATATATAGTTGGAGTTACAAAAAGAGAGGAAGAGAAACAGAAAAAAAGGGGGGGAATTAATGGTCAAAGTTTCTACAAATTTGATGAAACCAAAAAAGGTACAGATTCTAGAAGCTCAGCAAATTCCTATAAAGGAAACATAAAGAAAATCACCTCAAGTGATAATCAAATTCCTGGAAACCGATAAATAAAAATAATTTCAAAAGCAGCCAGAGAGAAAAAGACCTGTTAAGTATAGATGAACAAAGATAAGAATGATAGCATATTTCTTAGCAGAAAAAAAAAAAAAATGCAGGCCAGAAAACAATGGAGCAATGTCTTTAGAGAACTGGGTCAGAAAAATGTTAACCGAAAGTTCTATACTTGGCAAAAAATCTTTCAGAAATGAGGCAAAATGAAAACTTCATTAGATAAACCAAAATTTAGAAAGTAATTTCCAGCAAATCTGTAGTATAAGACTTCTCAAGGAAAGTTATTCAGATAGAGAAAAATGGTAAGGGATGGAAATCTTAATCTGAACAAAGGAATGAAGAGACTTAGAAATTGAAAGTAAGTGGGCAAATATGAGACATATTTTCTCATTTTAGCCTCTTTAGAATAAAACTGTTTAAAACAAAAATTAAAAACAATGTATTGTATGGTTCAAAACACATGCAGAAATAAAATGTATGCCAAAAATAGCATAGAAGATCAGAGGACAAATGCAAGAAGTCTATTGCAAGATTTGTTCAATATATAAAGAATGATATAACAGTATCGGAAGACAGAATGTGGTATGTTTAAGATGTGTGTTGTAACCCTGAGGGCAATTACAAAACATAAAAACAGTGAGTTATTCATAAAAATCTAGACGTGGAGATCAAACATAGTTATTAAAATAGATAATTAAAATAATCAGAAAATAGAGGGAAAATTTTAAAATGGGACAAATAGAATATGAATATCAAGATGATAGACTTAATTATAATCCTATCAGTTATCACATTAATTGCACATGATCTAAACACTCCAATTACAAGGGAAATATTTTAATGCTTTAAAAATGGTATCCATATATCTAAAGACACAGATGGGCCAAAGTTAAAAGAATAGAAAAGTATATATCATGAAAACCCTAGTCAGAAAAAAAAAATCTGGAGATGTTTTATTAATATCAAAATAAATTTAAGAACAAAGAAGATGATCGGGGATAAACAGAGAGATTCTATAATGAAAAAAAGGATCAATATATCAAGAGAACATAATAACCTTAAATGCAAGTGGACTCTATAGCAGAGCTTCAAAATGCATGAAATAAAAACAAATAGACCTAAAAAGAAAAAATAGAAAAATCCAAAATTATAATTGTAGGTTTCAACATTGCTCTCAATAATTAATAGAAAATAGTGGGGCGGTCCTAAGATGGCAGAGGAATAGGATAGGGAGACCACTTTCTCTCCCACAAATTCATCAAAAGAACATTTGAACACTGAGTAAATTACACAAAACAACTTCTGAATGCTGGCAGAGGACATCAGGCACCCAGAAAAGCAGCCCATTGTCTTCTAAAGGAGTAGCTCATCAAACGCCTCCATATCTAAACTG
The DNA here is from genome assembly GCF_029407905.1 of Bubalus kerabau. Classification (NCBI taxonomy): domain Eukaryota; kingdom Metazoa; phylum Chordata; class Mammalia; order Artiodactyla; family Bovidae; genus Bubalus; species Bubalus kerabau. The sequence continues at coordinate 59,680,188 of NC_073641.1, read as the reverse complement.
AAACCAAGCACCAACCAAGGGCCAACAAGTTTCAGAACAAGACATACCAAGCAAATTCTCCAGCAACACAGGAACATAGCCCTGAGCTTCAATATACAAGCTGCCCAAAGTCACTCCAAACCCACTGACATCTCATAACTCATTACTTGACACTTCATTGCACCCCAGAGAGAAGAAATCCAGCTCCACCCACCAGAACACCGACACAAGCTTCTCTATCCAGGAAACCTTGACAAGCCACCTGTACAACTCCACCCATAGCGAGGAAACTCCACAATAAAGAGAACTCCACAAACTGCCAGAATACAGAAAGGCCATCCCAAACACAGCAATATAAACAAGATGAAGAGACAGAGGAATACCCAGCAGGTAAAGGAACAGGATAAATGCCCACCAAACCAAACAAAAGAGGAAGAGATAAGGAATCTACCTGATAAAGAATTGAAAATAATGATAGTGAAAATGATCCAAAATTTTGAAAACAAAATGGAGTTACAGATAAATAGCCTGGAGACAAGGATTGAGAAGACACAAGAAAGGTTTAACAAGGACCAAGAAGAAATAAAAAAGAGTCAATATATAATGAATAATGCAATCAGCTCAGTTCAGTTGCTCAGTCATCTCCAACTCTTTGCGATCCCATTATTTGCAGCATGCCAGGCCTCCCTGTCCATAATCAACTCCCAGAGTTCACCCAAACACTTGTCCATCGAGTTGGTGATGCCATCCAGCCATCTCATCCTCTGTCGTCCCCTTCTCCTCCTGCCCCCAATCCCTCCCAGCATCAGAGTCTTTTCCAATGAGTCAACTCTTCGAATGAGGTCGCCAAAGTATTGGAGTTTCAACTTTAGCATCAGTCCTTCCAAAGAAATCCCAGGGCTGATCTCCTTCAGAATGGACTGGTTGGATCTCCTTGCAGTCCAAAGGACTCTCAAGAGTCTTCTCCAACACCACAGTTCAAAAGCATCAACTCTTCAGCACTCAGCCTTCTTCACAGTCCAACTCTCACATCCATACGTGACCACTGGAAAAACCATAGCCTTGACTAGACGGACCTTTGTTGGCAAAGTAATGTCTCTGCTTTTGAATATGCTATCTAGGTTGGTCATAACTTTCCTTCCAAGGAGCAAGCGTCTTTTAATTTCATGGCTGCAATCACCATCTGCAGTGATTTTGGAGCCCCCCAAAATAAAGTCAGCCACTATTTCCACTGTTTCACCATCTATTTGCCATGAAGTGATGGGACCAGATGCCAAGATCTTAGTTTTCTGAATGTTGAGTTTTAAGCCAACTTTTTCACTCTCCTCTTTCACTTTCATCAAGAGGCTCTTTACTTCTTCTTCACTTTCTGCCATAAGGGTAGTGTGATCTGCATATCTGAGGTTATTGATATTTCTCCCGGCAATCTTGATTCCAGCTTGTGGTTCTTCCAGACTAGGGTTTATCATGATGGACTCTGCATATAAGTTAAATAAGCAGGATGACAATATACAGCCTTAACATATTCCTTTTCCTATTTGGAACCAGTCTGTTGTTCCAAGTCCAGTTCTAACTGTTGCTTCCTGACCTGCATACAGGTTTCTCAAGAGGCAGGTCAGGTGGTCTGGTATCCCCATCTCTTTCAGAATTTTCCATACTTGATTGTGATCCACACAGTCAAAGGCTTTGGCATAGTCAATAAAGCAGAAATAGATGTTTTTCTGGAACTTCCTTGCTTTTTTGATGATCCAGAGGATGTTGGCAATTTGATCTCTGGTTCGTCTCCCTTTTCTAAAACCAGCTTGAACATCAGGAAGTTCACGGTTCACATATTGCTGAAGGCTGGCTTGGAGAATTTTGAGCATTACTTTACTAGCGTGTGAGATGAGTGCAATTGTGCAGTAGTTTGAGCATTCTTTGGCATTGACTTTCTTTGGGATTGGAATGAAAACTGACCTTTTCCAGTCCTGAGGCCACTGCTGAGTTTTCCAAATTTGCTGGCATATTGAGTGCAGCACTTTCACAGCATCACCTTCCAGGGTTTGAAATAGATCAACTGGAATTCCATCACCTCCACTAGCTTTGTTCGTAATGATGCTTTCTAAGGCCCACTTGACTTCACACTCCAGGATGTCTGGCTCTAGGTGAGCGATCACACCATCGTGATTATCTTGGTTGTGAAGATCTTTTTTGTACAGTTCTTCTGTGTATTCTTGCCACCTCTTCTTAATATCTTCTGCTTCTGTTAGGTCCATACCATTTCTGTCCTTTATCGAGCCCATCTTTGCATAAAATGTTCCATTGATATCTCTAATGTTCCTGAAGAGATCTGTAGTGTTTCTCATTATATTGTTTTCCTCTATTTTTTGCACTGATCGCTGAGGAAGTCTTTCTTACCTCTCCTTGCTAGTCTCTGGAATTCTGCATTCAGATGCTTATATCTTTCCTTTTCTCCTTTGCTTTTCACTTATCTTCTCTTCACAGCTATTTGTAAGGTCTCCCCCAGACAGCCAGTTTGCTTTTTTCATTTCTTTTCCATGGGGATGGTCTTGATCCCTGTCTCCTATACAATGTCATGAACCTCCGTCCATAGTTCATCAGGCACTCTCTCAGATCTAGGCCCTTAAATCTATTTCTCACTTCCACTGTATAATCATAAGGGATTTGACTTAGGTCATACGTAAATGGTCTAGTGGTTTTCCCTACTTTCTTCAATTTCAGTCTGAATTTGGCAATAAGGAGTTCATGATCTGAGCCACAGTCAGCTCCCGGTCTTGTTTTTGCTGACTGTATAGAGCTTCTCCATCTTTGGCTGCAAAGAATATAATCAATCTGATTTCGGTGTTGACCATCTGGTGATGTCCATGTGTAGAGTCTTCTCTTGTGTTGTTGGAAGAGGGTGTTTGCTATGACCAGTGTGTTCTCTTGGCAAAACTCTATTTGTCTTTGCCCTGCTTCATTCCGTATTCCAAGGCCAAATTTGCCTGTTACTCCAGGTGTTTCTTGACTTCCTACTTTTGCATTCCAGTCCCCTATAATGAAAAAGACATCTTTTTTGGGTGTTAGTTCTAAAAGGTCTTGTAGGTCTTCACAGAAGCATTCAACTTCAGCTTCTTCAGCATTACTGGCTGGGGCATAGACTTGGATTACTGTGATTTTGAATGGTTTGCCTTAGAAACGAACAGAGATTATTCTGTTGTTTTTGAGATTGCATCCAAGTACTGCATTTCGGACTCTTTTGTTGGCCATGATGGCTACTCCATTTCTTCTAAGGGATTCCTGCCCACAGTAGTAGATATAATGATCATCTGAGTTAAATTCACCCATTCCAGTCCATTTTAGTTCACTGATTCCTGTAATGTCGCCATTCACTCTTGCCATCTCCTGTTTGACTACTTCCAATTTGCCTTGATTCATGGACCTAACATTCCAGGTTCCTATGCAATATTGCTTTTTACAACATCAGACTTTGCTCCTATCACCAATCATATCCACAACTGGGTATTGTTTTTGCTTTGGCTCCATCCCTTCATTCTTTTTGGAGTTAATTCTCCACTGATCTCCAGTAGCATATTGAGCACCTACTGACCTGGGGAGTTCCTTTTTAAGTATCCTATCATTTTGCCTTTTCATACTGTTCATGGGGTTCTCAAGGCAAGAATACTGAAGTGGTTTGCCATTCCCTTCTCCAGTGGACCACATTCTGTCAGACCTATCCACCATGACCTGCCCGTCTTGGGTGGCCCCACATGGCATGGCTTAGTTTCATTGAGTTAGACAAGGCTGTGGTTTGTGTGATTAGATTGACTAGTTTTCTGTGAATATGGTTAGTGTGTCTGCCCTCTGATGCCTCTCGCAACACCTACTGTCTTACTTGGGTTTCTCTTACCTTGGAAGTGGGGTATTTCTTCATGGCTGCTCCAGCAAAGCACAGCTGCTGCTCCTTACCTTGGACAAGGGGTATCTACTCACAGCTGCCCCTCCTGATCTTGAACGTGGAGTAGGTCCTCTCGGCCCTCCTGTACCCATGCAGCCACCACTCCTTGGACTTCTAGTGTATAATCATAAGGAATTTGATATAGGTCATACCTGAATGGTCTAGTGGTTTTCCCTACTTTCTTCAGTTTCAGTCTGAATTTGGCAATAAGGAGTTCATGATCCGAGCCACAGTCAGCTCCTGGTCTTGTTTTTGCTGACTGCCTAGAACTTCTCCATCTTTGGCTGCAAAGAATATAATAAGTCTGATTTTGGTGTTGACCATCTGGTGATGTCCATGCTCTGGAAGGAACCAACAGTAGAATAACAGAGGCAGAATATAGGATTAGTGAGGTAGAAGATAGAATGGTAGAAATAAATGAATCAGAGAGGAAAAAAGAAAAACGAATTAAAAGAAATGAGGACAATCTCAGTGACCTCTGGGACAATGTTAAATGCCCCAATATTCGAATCATAGGAGTCTCAGAAGAAGAAGACAAAAGGAAAGACCATGAGAAAATACTTGAGGAGATAACAGTTGAAAACTTCCCTAAAATGGGGAAGGAAATAATCACCCAAGTCCAAGAAACCCAGAGAGTCCCAAACAGGGTCAATGCAAGGCAAAACACCCCAATACACATATTAATCGCATTAACAAAGATCAAACACAAAGAAGAAATATTAAAAAGCAGCAAGGGAAAAACAACAAATAACACACAAGGGGATTCCCATAAGGATAACAGCTGAATCTTTCAACAGAAACTCTTCAGACCAGGAGGGAATGGCAGGACATATGACCCAGAGGGAGGGTATGGGGAGGGAGGAGGGAGGAGGGTTCAGGATGGGGAACACAGGTATACCTGTGGTGGATTCATTTTGATATTTGGCAAAACTAATACAATATTGTAAAGTTTAAAAATAAAATAAAAAAAATGAGTAAACACAAATAAAAGCTTTTCACTAAAAAAAAACGATGAAAGAAAATAACCTACAGCCCAGATTACTGTACCCAGCAAGGATCTCATTCAAATATGAAGGAGAAATCAAAAGCTTTACAAACAAGCAAAAGCAGAGAGAATTCAGCACCACCAAACCAGCTCCCCAACAAATGCTAAAGGATCTTCTCTAGACAGGAAACAAAAAAGGAGTATAAACTTGAACCCAAAACAATAAAGTAAGTGGCAATGGGTTCATACTTATCAATAATTACCTTAAACGTAAATGGGTTGAATGCCCCAACCAAAAGACAAAGACTGGCTCAGTTCAGTTCAGTTCAGTTCAGTCGCTCAGTCGTGTCTGACTCTTTGTGACCCCATGAATCTCAGCATGCCAGGCCTCCCTGTCCATCACCAACTCCCCGAGTTCACCCAGACTCATGTCCATCGAGTCAGTGATGCCATCCAGCCATCTCATCCTCTGTCGTCCCCTTCTCCTCCTGCCCCCAATCCCTCCCAGCATCAGAGTCTTTTCCAATGAGTCAACTCTTCGCATGAGGTCGCCAAAGTACTGGAGTTTCAGCTTTAGCATTATTCCTTCCAAAGAAATCCCAGGCTGATCTCCTTCAGAATGGACTGGTTGGATCTCCTAGCAGTCCAAGGGACTCTCAAGAGTCTTCTCCAACACCACAGTTCAAAAGCATCAATTCTTTGGTGCTCAGCCTTCTTCACAGTCCAACTTTCACATCCATACATGACCACAGGAAAAACCATGGCCTTGACTAGATGGACCTTTGTTGGCAAAGTAATATCTCTGCTTTTGAATATGCTATCTAGGTTGGTCATAACCTTCCTTCCAAGGAGTAAGCGTCTTTTAATTTCATGGCTGCAGTCACCATCTGCAGTGATTTTGGAGCCCAGAAAATTAAAGTCTGACACTGTTCCTACTGTTTCCCCATCTATTTGCCATGAAGTGATGGGACCAGATGCCATGATCTTCATTTTCTGAATGTTGAGCTTTAAGCCAACTTTTTCACTCTCTACTTTCACTTTCATCAAGAGGCTTTTGAGTTCCTCTTCACTGTCTGCCATAATGGTGGTGTCATCTGCATATCTGAGGTTATTGATATTTCTCCTGGCAATCTTGATTCCACCTTGTGTTTCTTCCAGTCCAGTGTTTCTCATGATGGACTCTGCATATAAGTTAAATAAGCAGGATGACAATATACAGCCTTAACATATTCCTTTTCCTATTTGGAACCAGTCTGTTGTTCCATGTCCACTTCTAACTGTTGCTTCCTGACCTGCATACAGGTTTCTCAAGAGGCAGGTCACGTGGTCTGGTATCCCCATCTCTTTCAGAATTTTCCATACTTGATTGTGATCCACACAGTCAAAGGCTTTGGCATAGTCAATAAAGCAGAAATAGATGTTTTTCTGGAACTCTCTTGCTTTTTTGATGATCCAGAGGATGTTGGCAATCTGATCTCTGGTTCGTCTCCCTTTTCTAAAACCAGCTTGAACATCAGGAAGTTCACGGTTCACATATTGCTGACGCCTGGCTTGGAGAATTTTGAGCATTACTTTACTAGCGTGTGAGATGAGTGCAATTGTGCAGTAGTTTGAGCATTCTTTGGCATTGCCTTTCTTTGGGATTGGAATGAAAACTGACCTTTTCCAGTCCTGAGGCCACTGCTGAGTTTTCCAAATTTGCTGGCATATTGAGTGCAGCACTTTCACAGCATCATCTTTCAGGATTTGAAATAGCTCAACTGGAATTCCATCACCTCCACTAGCTTTGTTTGTAGTGATGCTTTCTAAGGCCCACTTGACTTCCCATTCCAGGATGTCTGGCTCTAGGTCAGTGATCACACCATCGTGATTATCTGGGTTGTGAAGATCTTTTTTGTACAGTTCTTCTGTGTATTCTTGCCATCTCTTCTTAATATCTTCTGCTTCTGTTAGGTCCATACCATTTCTGTCCTTTATCGAGCCTATCTGGATGGATACAAAAAGAAGATACATAATGATCAAAGGATCAATCCAAGAAGAAGATACAACAATTATAAATATATATATGCAGCCAACATAGGACTACTGCAATATGTAAGACCAATGCTAACAAGTATGAAAGGGGAAATTAACAATAACACAATAATAGGGGGAGACTTTAATACCCCACTCACATCTATGGATAGATCAACTAAGCAGAAAACTAACAAGAAAACACAAACTTTAAATGATACAATAGACCAGTTAGACCTAATTGATATCTATAGGACATTTCACCCCAAAAGAATGAATTTCACCTTTTTCTCAAGCACACATGGAACCTTCTCCAGGATAGATCACATCCTGGGCCATAAAGCTAGCCTTGGTAAATTAAAAAAAAATTGAAATAATTCCAAGCATCTTTTCTGACCACAATGCAGTAAGACTAGATCTTAATTACAGAAGAAAAACTATTAAAAATTCCAATATTTGGAGGCAGAACAACACACTGCTGCTGAATAACCAACAAATCACAGAAGAAATAAAAAAGAAATCAAAATATGAATAGAAACGAATGAAAATGAAAACACAACAACCTAAAATCTGTGATACACTGTAAAAGCAGTGCTAAGGGGAAAGTTCATAGCAATACAGGCATACCTCAAAAAAATAAGAAAAAAGTCAAATAAATAACCTAACTCTACACCTAAAGCAACTAGAAAAGGAAGAAATGAAAAGCTCCAGAGTTAGCAGAAGGAAAGAAATGTTAAAAATTAGGGCAGAAATAAATGCAAAAGAAACAAAAGAGACCATAGGAAAAATCAACAAAACCAAAAGCTGGTTCTTTGAGAGGATAAATAAAATTGACAAACCACTAGCCAGACTCATCAAGAAACAAAGGGAGAAAAATCAAATCAATAAAATTAGAAATGAAAATGCAGAGATCACAACAGACAACACAGAAATACAAAGGATCATAAGAGACTACTATCAGCAATTATATGCCAATAAAGTGGACAACTTGGAAGAAGTGGACAAATTCTTAGAAAAGTACAACTTTCCAAAACTCGACCAGGAAGAAATAGAAAATCTTAACAGACCCATCACAAGCACGGAAATTGAAAGTGTAATCAGAAATCTTCCAGCAAACAAAAGCCCAGGTCCAGACGGCTTCACAGCTGAATTCTACCAAAAATTTAGAGAGGAGCTAACACCTATCCTACTCAAACTCTTCCAGAAAATTGCAGAGGAAGGTAAACTTCCAAACTCATTCTATGAGGCCACCATCACCTTAATACCAAAACCTGACAAAGATCCCACAAAAAAAGAAAACTACAGGCCAATATCACTGATAAACATAGATGCAAAAATCCTTAACAAAATTCTAGCAATCAGAATCCAACAACACATTAAAAAGATCATACATCATGACCAAGTGGGCTTTATCCCAGGGATGCAAGGATTCTTCAATATCCGCAAATCAATCAATGTAATACACCACATTAACAAATTGAAAAATAAAAGCCATATGATTATCTCAATAGATGCAGAGAAAGCCTTTGACAAAATTCAACATCCATTTATGATCAAAACTCTCCAGAAAGCAGGAATAGAAAGAACATACCTCAACATAATAAAAGCTATATATGATAAACCCACAGCAAACATTATCTTCAGTGGTGAAAAATTGAAAGCATGTCTCCTAAAGTCAGGAACAAGACAAGGGTGCCCACATTCACCATTACTTTTCAACATAGTTTTGGCCACAGCAATTAGAGCAGAAAAAGAAATACAAGGAATCCAGATTGGAAAAGAAGAAGTAAAACTCTCACTCTTTGCAGATGACATGATCCTCTATATAGAAAACCCTAAAGACTCCACCAGAAAATTACTAGAGCTAATCAATGAATATAGTAAAGTTGCAGGATATAAAATCAACACACAGAAATCCCTTGCATTCCTATACCCTAATAATGAGAAAACAGAAAGAGAAATTAAGGAAACAATTCAATTTACCATTGCAACAAAAAGAATAAAATACTTAGGAATTTATCTATCTAAAGAAACAAAAGACCTATATATAGAAAACTATAAAACACTGGTGAAAGAAATCAAAGAGGACTCTAATAGATGGAGAAATATACTGTGTTCAAGGATTGGAAGAACCAATATAGTGAAAATGAGTATACTACCCAAAGCAATCTATAGATTCAATGCAATCCCTATCAAGTACCAATGGTATTTTGCACAGAGCTATAACAAATCATTTCACAATTTGTATGGAAATACAAAAAAATTCGAATAGTCAAAGCAATCTTGAGAAAGAAGAATGGAACTGGAGGAATCAACCTGCCTGACTTCAGGCTCTACTACAAAGCCACAGTCATCAAGACAGTATGGTACTGGCACAAAGACAGAAATATAGATCATTGGAACAAAATAGAAAGCCCAGAGATAAACCCATGCACCTATGGACACCTTATCTTTGACAAAGGAGGCAAGGATATACAATGGATTAAAGACAATCTCTTTAACAAGTGGTGCTGGGAACTCTGGTCAACCACTTCTAAAAGAATGAAACTAGAACACTTTCTAACACCATACACAAAAATAAACTCAAAATGGATTAAAGATCTAAATGTAAGACCAGAAACTATAAAACTCCTAGAGGAGAACATAGGCAAAACACTCTCCGACATACATCACAGCAGGATCCTCTATGACCCACCTCCCAGAATATTGGAAATAAAAGCAAAAATAAACAAATGGGACCTAATTAAACTTAAAAGCTTCTGCACATCAAAGGAAACTATTAGCAAGGTGAAAAGTCAGCCTTCAGAATGGGAGAAAATAATAGCAAATGAAGCAACTGACAAACAACTAATCTCAAAAATATACAAGCAACTCCTACAGCTCAACTCCAGAAAAATAAATGACCCAATCAAAAAATGGGCCAAAGAACTAAATAGACATTTCTCCAAAGAAGACATACAGATGGCTAACAAACACATGAAAAGATGCTCAACATCACTCATTATCAGAGAAATGCAAATCAAAACCACTATGAGGTACCATTTCACACCAGTCAGAATGGCTGCGATCCAAAAGTCTACAAGCAATAAATGCTGGCAAGGGTGCGGAGAAAAAGGAACCCTCTTACACTGTTGGTGGGAATGCAAACTAGTATAGCCACTATGGAGAACAGTGTGGAGATTCCTTAAAAAACTGGAAATAGAACTGCCTTATGATCCAGCAATCCCACTGCTGGGCATACACACTGAGGAAACCAGAAGGGAAAGAGACACATGTACCCCAATGTTCATCGCAGCACTGTTTATAATAGCCAGGACATGGAAGCAACCTAGATGTCCATCAGCAGATGAATGAATAAGAAAGCTGTGGTACATATACACAATGGAATATTACTCAGCCATTAAAAAGAATACATTTGAATCAGTTCTAATGAGGTAGATGAAACTGGAGCCTATTATACAGAGTGAAGTAAGCCAGAAAGAAAAACACCAATACAGTATACTAATGCATATATAAGGAATTTAGAAAGATGGTAATGATAACCCTGCATGCAAGAGAGCAAAAGAGACACAGATGTATAGAACAGTCTTTTGGACACTGTGGGAGAAGGAGAGTGTGGGATGATTTGAGAAAATGGCATTTAAATGGGTATAATATCATATAAGAAACAAATCGCCAGTCCAGGTTCGATGCATGATACAGGATGCTTGGGGCTGGTGCACTGGGATGACCCAGAGGGATGGTATGTGGAGGGAGGTGGGAGGGGGGTTCAGGATGGGGAACACGTGTACACCCGTGGTGGATTCATGTTGATGCATGGCAAAACCAATACAATATTGTAAATTAATTAGCCTCCAATTAAAGTAAATAAATTTAAATTAAAAAAAAAGAAAGCTGTGGTACATATACACAATGAAGTATTACTCAGCCATTAAAAAGAATACATTTGAATCAGTTCTAATGAGGTGGATGAAACTGAAGCCTATTACACAGAGTGAAGTAAGCCAGAAAGAAAAACACCAATACAGTATACTAATGCATATATATGGAATTTAGAAAGATGGTAATGATAACCCTGTATGTGAGACAGCAAAAGAGACACAGATGTATAGAACAGTCTTTTGGACTCCGTGGGAGAAGGTGAGGGTGGGATGATTTGGGAGAATGGCATTGAAACATGTATAATATCATATGTGAAATGAATTGCCAGTCCATGTTTGATGCATGATACAGGATGCATCAGGATGACTTTAACTTGCCTAGTTGAGATTAATTAAAAAAAAAAAATTAGACTGCATACTATTTTCATGTTCACACAAAACATTCACAAAGATGAACTATGTTCTGGGCCATTAAAAAAACGCCTCATCAAATGTAAGATGTAATCACAGTAAACATGCTCTTTGACCATAATGAAATTGAACTAGAAATCAATAGGAAATGGATATCTGGAAAATGTCAAATTGTTTGGAAATTGAAGCACATGTATCTAAATAATTCATGAGTCAATAAAGAAATGAAATGAGTGATTAGAAATATTATGAATTGAAGGAAAATAAAAACATAACTCATCAAAATTTATAATTACTTTGGGAAAATAAACAGAATTAAAAACAAAGAAGTTCTCAGGCCAGTGCTCTTAGGACTCCCACTTTAAAGAGACCAGAAAAAGACGAGTAATTAAACTCAAAATAATGACAGGGAAATAATACAGATATGGGCAGAAATCAATGAAATTTAAAGCAGAATATGACAGAAGAAACCAATGGGATCTAAAGCTGGTCCTATGACAAACATCAATAAAATTCTTAAAATTCTAGCCAGATTGATAAAGAAATATGGGAAAGGGCCAAATTAATAGAATCAGAAGTAAAAGAAGGGCATCACCAAAGATCCTACAAACATTGCAAGACTAATAAGGGAATACTACCAGCAAGTCTATAAACCAATAAATATGACAATTTGAACAAAATGGAGACATTCTTTAAAAGACACAAATTACTAAAGCTCACCCAAGAAGAAATAATCTGAAGAGTCTCACTGCAGTAAAACCTTCCCACAAAGAAAACCTCTAGGAACAGATGGCTTCCCTAGTGAATTCTAAAAAGCATTTAAGGAACAAAAGTGACTCTGCATAAATTCTTCCAGAAAATAGAAGAGAAAGTTATACTTTCCAACTCATTTTATGAAGCAAGCTTTACACTAGCATCAAAACGAGACAAAGAGTTATGAAAACCATAGACAAATATTCAGATGAGCATAAATCCAAAAATCCTTAACAAAACATAAAGAAGTTTAATCAAGGAGTATAAACATATTTGTGTAAATATAAGCTTTGACTAAAGCTATGACTTTATCCCCAAAACACAAGATTAGTTTAACATTGAAAAGTTCTCTTAATAGATGCAGAAAAATTATCTGGAAAAAATCAGTATTAATTCATGATAAAAAATTTAAGTAACCTAAGAATGAATTGATCTTCATGATAAAGGACAGCTTTCAACAGCTAACATTAATATAGTTATGAAAGACTGCATGTTTTTCTCTTAAAACTGAGAACAAGGTAATTGAATTGTTCACCCCTTCTGTTCAGCTTCATAGCAGAGGTTCTGAAGTGAAGTGAGGCAAGAAAAATAAATAAAAGACACTAGTATTGAAAAACTGAAATAAGACTGTCTTTCTTCACAGACAACATGATGATCTAGGTAGAAAGTTCTATGAAATCTAAAATAGCAACCTAGAGCTAGTAAATAATTTAGGAAAGTCATAGAACCCAGAGTCAATATACAAAAATCAATTGTATTTCTATACACTAGGAAAGAAGTGAGCTTCTCTGGTGGCTCAGATGGAAAAGAATCTGCCTGCAATGCGGGACACCTGGATTCAATCCTCGGAGTGGGAAGATCCCCTGGAGAAGGAAATGGCAATCTACTTTTTTTTTTTTTTTTTTGTATTTTTACCTGGAGAATTTCCTAGACAGAGAAGCCTGGTGGGCTAAAGTCCACAGGGTCACAAGAGTTGGACACGACTGGGCGACAAACACTTTCACTTTAAAAGGAAACAAACAACTAGTAATTGAAACTTTTTTCAATGTCATTATCAAGAGAATTAGAAATATGAAATATTCAGGTATAAGTTTAACAAAATTTTTTGAAATACTATGTGCTGAAAACAACAAAGCATTTCTGAGAGAACTTAAATAAGACTAAAACAAATGGAGAGATATATCATGTGCCTGGCTCAGAAGATTGTGTCATTTAGATTTCAATTTCCCCCAAATTGAACTACATTTTCAATATAATCCCAGATAAAATCCCCAGAGATGCTTTTGTTGACATTTGAAATACTATTTTGTAGATAGGAAGTTCTTATCTTTATGGAAATTCACAGATCTTAAAATTGCTAAAACAATTTTGATAAAGTAGAACAAAGTTGGAAATTTGCACAACCAGAATTCAAGTCTTACTGCAAACTGCAGTAATGAAGCAGTGTGATATTGGTATAAGATGTATACCTAGTCAATTATATATATAATTGACCCTTGACAGAGGTGCAAAGGCAATCCAACAAGTAAAAATCTTTTCAACAAATGATACTGGAAACATCACGTATCTATATTTAAAACCCTGAAATCTTAACACATAGTATACATTGTATTTCAAATGAATCATGGATCTAAATGTACAAGTCAAAGCTGATAACTCTATAAGAAAACCTAAAAGAAAAAAAAAAAAAAAAAAGAAAACCTAAAAGAAAATTTAGAGATGCACTAGGTAAAAATTTTTAAGTAGGATAAAAACAGCACAAACTATAACAGAAAAAATTTTAGTAGTACTTTGGTAAAATTTAAAACTGCAACCATGAAATTAAAAGACGCTTGCTCCTTGGAAGAAAGGCTATGATCAACCTAGACACTATATTAAAAACTAATTACTTTGCCAACAAAGGTCCATCTAGTCAAAGCTATGGTTTTTCCAGTAGTCATGATGGATGTGACAGTTGGATGATAAAGAAAGCTGAATGCCAAAAAATTGGTGCCTTTGAACTGTGATGTTGGAGAAGACTCTCAAGAGTCCCTTGGACTGCAAGGAGATCCAACCAGTCCATTCTGAAGGAAATCAGTCCTGAATATTCATTGAAAGGACTGATGCTGAAGCTCCAATACTTTGGCCACCTGATATGAAAAACTGACTCATTTGGAAAAGACTCTGATGCTGGGAATGATTGAAGGCAGGAGGAAAAGGGGAAAATAGAGTATGAGATAGTTGGATGGCATCACCGACTCGATGGACATGAGTTTGAGTAAACTTTGGGAGTTGGTGATGGACAGGGAAGCCTGGCATGCTGTAGTGCATGGGGTCACAAAGAGTCGGACACGACTGAGCGGCTGAACTGCCAACTGACTGAAAACAGTTGTTTTAGAAAAATTCTGTAAAGAAAATACAGTCTAGTCACAAATTGGGATAAAATATTTGCAAAACATTTATCTAGACTTGTAATCAGGATATATAAAAAATCTCATAAGCCAGTTAAAAAGGGAAAAATGATTTTAGTACACTTAATACTCATATATGGACCATAAAGAAGGCAGAGTGCTGTAGAATTGGTGCCTTTGAACTGTGATACTGATGAAGACTCTTAAGAATCCCTTGGACAGCAAGGAGAGCCAACCAGTCAATCCTAAAGGAAATCAACCCTGGATACTCATTGAAAGGACTGATTCTGAAGCTGAAGCTCCAATACTTTGGCCACCTGATGTGAACAGCCAACTCATTGGAAAAGACCCTGAGGCTGGGAAAGATTGAAGGCAGAAGGAGAAGAGGGCAACAGAGGATGAGATGGTTGGAAGGCATCATTGATTCAAAGGACATGAACTTGGGCAAACTCCAGGAGATGGTGAGGAACAGGGAGGCCTGGCGTGCAGCAGTCCATGGGGTCAAAAAGAGTCAGACATGACTTGGCAACTGAACAACAAAAATTAATATATGCAAATAGTAAGTAGTAAATAAGCACATAAAGAGGTTCTCATTAGTATTAGGAGAATGTCCAGTGAAAACCACAGTGAGATACCAGTACAGATCTACTAGGTTAAGTAAAATCAAAGGGAATAACAGCTAAAAGGAGAGAATAGCTAAAACTGAAAGAATCAGTGTGTTGGTGAGGATATGGAAAGGGCAGAAATCTTACAAGCGCAATTTTACACATGTATGATGCAAAAGACTATATGCTGTATGAGTCTATCTGCATGACACTCTGAAAAAGGCAAAACCATAGGAACAAAGAGGAAATCAGGGATGGACAGGGTTCAGGAATACAGGGAAGAAAGTGACATTAAAGGATATGATGGTACTTGAAAGGGTGAAGGAAATGCTCTAGATCATAACTAGGATGGTGGTTAATGGTTATACACATTAATCAAAACTCCTCAAGTAATATTCCTAAAATTGGTAAACATTTTGTACGTAAATTATACTTCAATAAAACTGACTCTTTTTAAAGTAAAAGGATGGGAAAAGATACCCCATGAGAGTACTAATCCAAAGAAATCTGGACTGCCTGTATTAATATCAGATTTTCAAACAAGAAATATTATTAGCAATAAAGAGGCCCATTTCATAATATTAAAGGATTCATTCATCAAGAGAACATATTAAGATTTACTTGACCGCCCACCCAGTTATTTTTAAGGCTCTTAAAATGGATCTTCCTGGCATAAGTTTACTTCCTTTAAGAGAGACTCTAAAACGACTTTTTGCTGTTGATTTAGTGTGGTTGGAGTGAGGGAGATTTCCTTTCTTCAAATAGTGTGCCTGACTGTTTTTGGCCAATTTCTCAAGTTCTACTGTAATTACATTGGCTGGCTTTGTTCATCTGCTAGATACATTATTAATTGTCTTTCATTCAGAAGTCTGAAACTCACTGGCTTCACTGACAGATTTCCCATGTTACTCAGTGAAAAAGTAACTTAATCTGTCAGAAAGCTTCTTTCACTTTGCCACATATTGTAATATTTAGAAAGATTAACAAACTTGAATCACCAGGACTGACTTAAATGGGGGCCAAAACTAAGCTCAGTTTTCAAAAATGATTGCTTGGTCTTAGCGCTTTCCCCTCCTTCAGAATGTTTCAGTCTGATGATCAGAGTCCTCAACAACTCGATCAGCTTTTCCACCTCACCATCACACTCCAAAATGAGTCCTCCTGTGGTTACCACCATCATGGTGTCACTTGTCTCTATATCCCACGGTTGCCTCAGTTCTTTCTCCCACTTTCCCACCAAATATACTCTATTTCCCTCCCTGCTTCCCTGTCCATGTTCCTTCCCAGCTTCCACCACAGAATTCTCCTTTGAGTATCTGGGCCCTCCTCTTCTTGCCCGAGTCACGATAACATGGTGCTGCGGTTTCCTAACTCACCTTTGCTGTATGAGGTTTGTAAAACATTACTTTCTCTAAAAAGCTGACACTGACTTTCTTGAAATAAGCATAACTCAGATGTCCAAGGAGGCCCCACAATCTCTTGAAGTGGAGGAAACACAGTCTGGCTTTAAACCACACATGGTGGGAAGTCCAAAACCTCCCTACGTTTCCTACTTCCCAGAGGGCTCATGTTCTCCTGGTCACTTTTGGCTCCTATGGAACTCTTGTTCTCACCTCCCAGAATTTCTCTCACTTCTCTGCTCCATACTGACTGAAGTATGGAACGTTACTCATTTTCCACGAGCCCCCTCACTCCAGTAAAAGCACTCACACCTAGCATTTAAATATACAGCAGACCCTGCAAATGGAAAGGTTTCCTATTACCATCTTACTCCAAATTCCCCTCTACTTCTTGGCATTGTTCATTTAAGAATGCCTTCTTATCTTGCCTTGCTATTCTCTGGAACTCTGCATTCAGTTGGGTATATCTTTCCCTTTCTCCTTTGCCTTTCACTTCTCTTCTTTCCTCAGTTATTTGTGAAGCATCCTCAGACAACTACTTTGCCTTTATGCGTTTCATTTTCTTTGGGATGTTTTGGTCACTGCCTCCTGTACAATGTCATGAACCTCTGTCCATAGTTCTTCAGGCACTCTGTCTATCAGATCTAATCCTTTGAATCTATTTCTCACTTCACTGTATAATCATATAGGATTTTATTTTGCTCATACCTGAATGGCACAGTGGTTTTCCCTACTTTCTTCCATTTAAGCCTGAATTTTGCAATAAGGAGCTAATGATCTGAGCCACGGTCAGCTTCAGGTCTTGTTTTTGCAGACTGTATAGAGTTTCTCCATTTTTAGCTGCAAAGAATATAATCAATCTGATTTCTGTATTAACCATTTGATGATGTCCACATATAGAGTCTTCTCTTGTGTTGTTGGAAGAAGGTGTTTGCCATGACCAATGTGTTCTCTTGACAAAACTGTGTTAGCCTTTGCCTGGCTTCATTTTGTATTCTAAGGCCAAACTTGCCTCTTATTCCAGGTATCTCTTGCAAACAATGGAAACAAGTAGAGGAAAACAATAGAATGGGAAAGACTAGAGAGCTCTTCAAGAAAATTGGAGATATGAAGGGAACATTTCATGCACAGATGGACATGATAAAGGATATAAATAATAAGGACCTAACAGACTATGGGTTTTCCTGTAGTCATGTAAAGATGTGAGAATTGGGCCATAAAGAAGGCTGAGCACCAAAGAATTTAAAATTGTGGTGTTGGAGAAGACTCTTGAGAGTCCCTTGGACTGCAAGGAGATCAAACCAGTCAATCCTAAAGAAAATCAACACTGTATATTCATTGGAAGGACTGATTCTGAAACTGAAGCTCCAATACTTTGGTAGCTTGATGAAAAGAACAGACTCATTGGAAAAGACCCTGATGTCAGGAAAGATTGAGGGAAGGTGGAGAAAGGGTGACAGAGGATGAGGTGGTTGGACAGTATCACCAATTCAATGGACATGAATTTGAGCAAACTCCGGAAGGTAGTGAAGGACAGGGAAGCCTGATGTGTTGCAATTCATGTGGTCCCAAGGAGTTGCACAGGACTTACTGACTGAACAACAACAAAATTCCTTGAAATTCCAAACTCTACTCTAGATTTTTAATTTTTGCTTTTATGTATGTTACCAATTTTGTACCTTTAAGAACCCAATCTTCAGGACCCATTTTTCACTAGGCAGCGAGATTACTGGCTTGACTGCTCTCTCTCCCTTTGGACTCTCCTTTTTCTCTACCAGGTCGCCTGTGTCTCATCCCTAACCCCTCTCTACTCTACCCAACTCTGAGAATTTCTGTGTGTCCCAGACAGTGGAGAACACTTAGGGAACTGATTACAGGCTGGATCTGTCTCCCTCCTTTTCATTCCCCCCTTTTATCCTTCTGACCACCTCTGTCTCCTTCCTCCTTCTTCTCTTCTCTGTATAACTCCGTGAACATTTCTGAGCAGTCCAGTTGTGGAGTGCACATAAGAAAGTGACTACTGGCTAGCCCACTCTCTCCACTATTGATTCCACCTCATCTCATTTGGGTCACCTCTAACTCCCTCCTCCTACTTCTCTTCTCCATGTAACGCTGTGAACCTCTCTGAGTGACCCTCACAGTAGAGAAAGTTTTCATCTTTAACGTAGATGTTTTATCAATGGTGCTGTATAGAAGGAGAAGTTTTGAAACTACTGTAAAAATAAGACCGATAACTGGAAGCAGGAGGCTTAAGTCCAAACCCTGACTCCAGGGAACTCCTGACTCCAAGGAACATTAATTGACAGGAGCTCATCAAACGCCTCCATACCGCCACTGAAACCAAGCACCACACAAGGGCCAACAAGTTTCAGGGAAAGACATACCAAGCAAATTCTCCAGCAACAAAGGAACACAGCCCTGAACTTCAAGATACAGGCTGCCCAAAGTCACCCCAAAACCATAGATATCTCATAACTCATTACTGGACATTTCATTGCACTCCAGAGAGAAGAAATACAGCTCCACCCACCAGAACACCGACACAAGCTTCCCTAACCAGGAAACCTTGACAAGCCACCTGTACAAACCCACACACAGCGAGCAAACACCACAATAAAGAGAACTCCACAAACTGCCAGAAAACAGAAAGGACACCCCAAACTCAGCAATTTAAACAAGATGAAGAGACAGAGGAATAGCCAGCAGATAAAGGAACAGGATAAATGCCCACCAAACCAAACCAAAGAGGAAGAGATAGGGAATCTACCTGATAAAGAATTCCGAATAATGATAGTGAAATGGATCCAAAATCTTGAAATTAAAATGGAATCACAGATAAATAGCCTGGAGACAAGGATTGAGAAGATGCAAGAACAGTTTAACAAGGACCTAGAAGAAATAAAAAAGAGTCAATATATAATGAATAATGCAATAAGTGAAATTAAAAACACTCTGGAGGCAACAAATAGTAGAATAACAGAGGCAGAAGATAGGATTAGTGAATTAAAAGATAGAATGGTAGAAATAAATGAATCAGAGAGGATAAAAGAAAAACGAATTAAAAGAAATGAGGACAATCTCAGAGACCTCCAGGACAATATTAAACACTACAACATTCGAATCATAGGGGTCTCAGAAGAAGAAGAGAAAAAGAAAGACCATGAGAAAATACTTGAGGAGATAATAGTTGAAAACTTCCCTAAAATGGGGAAGGAAATAATCACCCAAGTCCAAGAAACCCAGAGAGTCCCAAACAGGATAAACCCAAATCGAAACACCCCAAGACACATACTAATCAAATTAACAAAGATCAAACACAAAGAACAAATATTAAAAGCAGCAAGGGAAAAACAACAAATAACACATAAGGGAATTCCCATAAGGATAACAGATGATCTTTCAATAGAAACTCTTCAAGCCAGGAGGGAATGGCAAGACATACTTAAAGTGATGAAAGAAAATAACCTACAGCCCAGATTATTGTACCCAGCAAGGATCTCATTCAAGTATGAAGGAGAAATCAAATGCTTTTCAGACAAGCAAAAGCTGAGAGAATTCAGCACCACCAAACCAGCTCTCCAACAAATACTGAAGGATATTCTCTAGACAGGAAACACAAAAATGGTGTATAAAATCGAACCCAAAACAATAAAGTAAATGGCAACAGGATCATGCTTATCAGTAATTACCTTAAATGTAAATGGGTTAAATGCCCCAACCAAAAGACAAAGACTGGCTGAAAGGATACAAAAACAAGACCCCTACATATGTTGTCTACAAGAGACCCACCTCAAAACAGGGGACACATACAGACTAAAAGTGAAGGGCTGGAAAAAGATTTTCCATGCAAATAGGGACCAAAAGAAAGCAGGAGTAGCAATACTTATATCAGATAAAATAGACTTTATTTTTTTTTTTTAAATAGACTTTAAAACAAAGGCTGTGAAAAGAGACAAAGATGGTCACTACATAATGATCAAAGGATCAATCCAAGAAGAAGATATAACAATTATAAATATATATGCACCCAACACAGGAGCGCCGCAATATGTAAGACAAATGCTAACAAGTATGAAAGGAGAAATTAACAATAACACAATAATAGTGGGAGACTTTAATACCCCACTCACACCTATGGATAGATCAACTAAACAGAAAATTAACAAGGAAACACAAACTTTAAACGATACAATAGACCAGTTAGACCTAATTGATATCTATAGGACATTTCATTCCCAAACAGTGAATTTCACCTTTTTCTCAAGTGCACATGGAACCTTCTCCAGGATAGATCATATCCTGGGCCATAAAGCTAGCCTTGGTAAATTCAAAAAAATTGAAATCATTCCAAGCATCTTTTCTGACCACAATGCAGTAAGATTAGATCTCAATTACAGGAGAAAAACTATTAAAAATTCCAACATATGGAGGCTGAACAACACGCTGCTGAATAACCAACAAATCACAGAAGAAATCAAAAAAGAAATCAAAATATGCATAGAAACGAATGAAAATGAAAACACAACAACCCAAAACCTGTGGGACATGGTAAAAGCAGTCCTAAGGGGAAAGTTCATAGCAATACAGGCACACCTCAAGAAACAAGAAAAAAAGTCAAATAAATAACCTAACTCTACACCTAAAGCAACTAGAAAAGGAAGAAATGAAGGACCCCAAGGTTAGTAGAAGGAAAGAAATCTTAAAAATTAGAGCAGAAATAAATGCAAAAGAAACAAAAGAGACCATAGCAAAAATCAACAAAACCAAAAGCTGGTTCTTGGAAAGGATAAATAAAATTGACAAACCATTAGCCAGACTCATCAAGAAACAAAGGGAGAAAAATCAAATCAATAAAATTAGAAATGAAAATGGAGAGATCACAACAGACAACACAGAAAGACAAAGGATCATAAGAGAGTACTATCAACAATTATATGCCAATAAAATGGACAACGTGGAAGAAACGGACAAATTCTTAGAAAAGTACAACTTTCCAAAACTCGACCAGGAAGAAATAGAAAATCTTAACAGACCCATCACAAGCACGGAAATTGAAACTGTAATCAAAAATCTTCCAGCAAACAAAAGCCCAGGTCCAGACAGCTTCACAGCTGCATTCTACTAAAAATTTAGAGAGGAGCTAACACCTATCCTGCTCAAACTCTTCCAGAAAATTGCAGAGGAAGGTAAACTTCCAAACTCATTCTATGAGGCCACCATCACCCTAATACCAAAACCTGACAAAGATGCCACAAAAAAAGAAAACTACAGGCCAATATCACTGATGAACATAGATGCAAAAATCCTTAACAAAATTCAAGCAATCAGAATCCAACAACACATTAAAAAGATCATACACCATGACCAAGTGGGCTTTATCCCAGGGATGCAAGGATTCTTCAATATCCGCAAATCAATCAATGTAATACACCACATTAACATATTGAAAAATAAAAACCATATGATTATCTCAATAGATGCAGAGAAAGCCTTTGACAAAATTCAACATCCATTTATGATAAAAACTCTCCAGAAAGCAGGAATAGAAGGAACATACCTCAACATAATAAAAGCTATATATGACAAACCCACAGCAAACATTATCCTCAATGGTGAAAAATTGAAAGCATTTCCTCTAAAGTCAGGAACAAGACAAGGGTGCCCACTTTCACCAGTACTGTTCAACATAGTTTTGGAAGTTTTGGCCACAGCAATCAGAGCAGAAAAAGAAACAAAAGGAATCCAAATTGGAAAAGAAGAAGTAAAACTCTCACTAGATGAATGGATAAGAAAGCTGTGGTACATATACACAATGGAGTATTACTCAGCCATTAAAAAGAATACATTTGAATCAGTTCTAATGAGGTGGATGAAACTGGAGCCTATTATACAGAGTGAAGTAAGCCAGAAAGAAAAATACCAATACAGTATACTAACGCATATATATGGAATTTAGAAAGATGGTAACAATAACCCTGTGTACGAGACAGCAAAAGAGACACTGAAGTATAGAACAGTCTTATGGACTCTGTGGGAGAGGGAGAGGGAGAGGGTGGGAAGATTTGGGAAAATGGCATTGAAACACATAAAATATCATGTATGAAACGAGTTGCCAGTCCAGGTTCGATGCACGATACTGGATGCTTGGGGCTAGTGCCCTGGGACGACCCAGAGGGATGGTATGGGGAGGGAGGAGGGAGGAGGGTTCAGGATGGGGAACACATGTATACCTGTGGCAGATTCATTTTGATATTTGACAAAACTAATACAATTATGTAAAGTTTAAAAATAAAATAAAATTAAAAAAAAATTCCCCTCATATTTTCACCTTCTCTTCATTTCCCTAGATCCTAACCTTAAAGGGACTCCAGGAAGTTCTTCTCCCTTCATTTTGCAAAGCACACAGTGCAGCTCGTGGATCCCTAATTAGCTCATGGCCTGCGTATCTGGAAAAGAGAGACTTCATGCAACCTCAACAGAGCTACAAATCTCCCTAAAGCAGAATTCCATGATAGAGGCTACTTATTGTCTTTCTCTACTTTAGGCATGAGATCCAAGATGAGCAAAGTGAATCTGATTCAGTTACCCTTACATAATAATGCCCAGAGAAGGCTTTATACATTAAAATATTATGAAATTGACCTAAAATTTCAGACTGGCATTTTGCTGACCTTTGCAAATGGTGCTCAGAGCTAATGCATGTTGAGTACATGAAATGAAAAATACTGGTGCTTTTTGACCTTTGAAAGTTGTGTAGCTACTGTGTTCCTTACGTTATGAATAACTGGACTCTGCTTTAGAATGAGAACTGGTTATATATGGTTGTAGTGAGATTCCTGATATCAGCATCAATTTCCTCACATGAAAAATGAAATGGTAATAGCTCTGGTCTAATTTCTGTTTTTTTCTGGGTGATTCAGGTCCTTTTGTCCTTCAACATATGGCTTTCTTAATTTCAGTTCTTACTTATTACCAGTCAGTGATATTTCCGAGTCTTCTGATTTTAACCTCAGATGGAGGAGCTGCAGCAATGCATTCCTTTACTCTTGAGTTTTTTTGTGTGTGTCTAATCTCTGTTAGATTTGTCCTCTTTGTGAGATCAGGGTTCCCTGAGCCTTACAATGACTGTATGTGGGTGTTGGGATGGTGCTTTGGCAGGAAGAACCTCTTTCTACTGGGAGTCTGGACTTGAAGTTGATATACCAGTTGCACATCCCCATGACAGTTTTTCTATTATATTGTTTTTAAAAGGAGCACTAGAAGATGATACCTACTCAGCCACTCCATCCTAACCCTTGATAATCAGGTGTTGGAAGACAAAGCAGAATAGATGTGGCTACCACTTGGCATTCCTGGTTTGTGTATAAGCCAACCAGGCTATGAGACCAGAGCAAAACATCCATATTTATTTGAGGATCTTATTATTACTTATTGTTATCAGTATTAATAGTGATATCAGTAGTAAGGCTTATCTGGTTTTGACAAATCTACTTTCTATTTATCTTAAAGTAATAAATTTTAATAGAATAAACTCCTTGTGTTATTGAGAGGCTGCATTTACATAACGCCAAATATAATTTTTCCAAATTGCATAGTTAAATATTTATTATAATTGATATCTTGCGGGTTTTGCTTAAATCTGACACCCTCATAATTACTTGTTACTTTATTGAAAAGAAATAGATCAACAGGTTGTTTCATTGGTGTATATATTCAGACTGAAAAAACTTTTATCATGAGTCATGATGGCAGAAGGATCCTAGCTCAAGGGTCTAACCTGTATCTGATTTAATGAGGATTCAGACACATGTGGGCGTTCTGACTTGTTCTGTGGGCCTGATGCGAAAGTACCTTCTCTGCACAAGAAAGATCCAGGAGGGAGAGTCATCCCTGGGAAAAATGGAGTAAAAAAGTATGAAATTTGTTTGTAACAACGGACTAGCAATGGAAGGAGAGGTCAATTTGACAATACTACTCAGACTTTGCTGTGAATAGTGGAGGGTCCACTGTGCTGGGGTCCACGAAATAATGATGGGACAGAATATTCAGGGGATGCAGCCTTCAGTTCAGTAGGTGTGAATCCTAACAGCAGGGGCCTAGGAGGTCAATGTGTAAGAAGTAGAGCTACAATGGCCCAAGTCCAGAATCAGCCTCACCAACATGGGTAAAGAAGTTCCTTCTTAGGGCATCCACGTGTATCATACTGCACAGACTATGCGACTTATGGTGGGCTGAATCATGCCCCCTCCCCCACCAAGATGCCCACTTCCAAATCTCCTGAACCTGTGAATATGTCACCTTACCCAGTAAAAGGCACTTTGGTGTGATTATCCTAGATTGTCTCAATGGGTCCAATGTCATCACAAAGGTCCTTTAAAGAGAGAAGCAGGGAGATCAGAGTCAGAATGAGAAGATGCAGGAAGAAAGCAGAGGGAAGAGATGTTGGCTTTGAAGATGCAGGAAACAGTCATGAGTCAAGGAGTATGGGCAGCTCCTAGAAGCTGGAGAAGATGAGGGTCTTCCCATAGAGCCTTCTAAGGAATACGGAGTTTCTGACTCTTTGATTTCAGTGTTGTAAAAATGACTTTGGATTTTCTGAGTTACAGAATTGTAAGAGAGCAAATTAGTATTGTCTTCTAAACTGTGGTCATCTGTTGCACCGGAATACAAATAGATTCACATGTCATGCCCCCAAGGGCCGCCACCGGCATGGACAGTGATCTGAATGCAGCTTCCTGGAACTGGGCAGCCATCCCTCTAGCTGCCCAGTGAGGGAAAGGCCAGGGAAATTGATGTGCTGAGCAACTCAAGGACTCGAGTTGTGTGCTCTTGGGAGTCTCATCCTCCTCTAATACATTCTAATACATTCCTCTCCACCCTCTTTTCTGCCTCCAGAGGCTCTCGTCTCCATCTGGGCAAACAGGAAGCAGGTGTTGGGTCCTTCCCAAGTACCACTGTCCTATCTTTCCAACCTCTACGCACACTGACCCAGATGGAGGAAAAGCTGCTGTCTTATTGAAGAGCCAGAAGAGCCACCAGTGACCATACCTAAGGCACTGGTTTCCACCGAGGAGGGGAAATGTCATGCGGTGGGAGTTTCCAGGAGACCTCCTCTCCTTCCCAATGTCCTTCTCCCTTTGGTCCTTCTTATCCTTCTACATTTTCACTTTGAATCTCTCTCTCAGCCTGATGACCCAACCCACTTCCTACAAAACACCACTAGACCTGTCTGCAAAGGAAGCCTGGTCCTCTGCCCCAGTGGGGGATTCGCAAACTCTCACCTTTCAGGTGGTAGCTGGGTGCATGCCTCGGTCTGGTTCATTGTTTCCCCAAGAGAATCCAACACAAGCTCTGGGCTCCAAAACGGCAGCGAAGGCAGAAGCTCCGTTTCCACTTTGGTGTCACAGACCGAGATCAGTAGGCCCCCAGATGACCTCTGAGCAAACATACTTTGGCCCACAATAGTTTCTCCCCTAGGAAGCCCTCAGTCTGAAATCATCTGGAGAAAGTCTTTTCACAGCCAGAACCCTGATCTCACTCCTCAGGTAAGGATCACCAAAGTGTGCTGGACTGAGGAGGCAGCAGCTCTTTGCTATGACTGCTTTCATTATCAAGTGTCCTACTTTCTACACTGTGGTGACCTGAATGGGAAGGAAGTCCAAAACGGAGGGCATATATGTGTGTGTATGGCTGATTCATTTTGTTATACAGTAGAAACTAACACAACATTGTAAAGCAACCATACACCAATAAAAATTAATTAAAAAAAAAAAAAGAGTCATGGTTAGCAGAGAATAATCCAGACACAGTCATCTGGGGGATACGTGGCACCATCTCCATGGACTGGTTCTGATTCCCAGACTTCTCTCTTGAAAGGATGCAGGGATGTCTCAGTGACTGACCTAGAGAAGCAGCAGCAGAGCACAGTGAATAAGAATTGGTAGGCGTTGAAACATGTATATTACCATATGGGAAACAAATCGCCAGTCCAGGTTCCATGCATGAGACAGGGCGCTCAGGGCCGGTGCACTGGGATGACCCTGAGGGATGGGATGAGGAGGGAGGTGGTGGTGGGGGGGTTCAGGATGAGGACACATGTACACCCATGGCTGACTCATGTCAATGTATGGCAAAAACTACTACAATATTGTAAAGTAATTAGCCTCCAATTAAAATAAATTAATTAATTAAAAAAAAAGAATTGGTAGGCTTAACATGGAGCTAGAGGAGTGAGAGTATGTGCTCATATGAAATGTCCTGAGATAATCACTTTCTGAACTGGTTGGGAAGAATTTAAGGGAGGCTAAATATCTTGCAATCCTGTGGGCAAGGCCTGATTCAGAAAAATACTTCTCATTGCTGTTATTTCAAACTGCTTTTCCTACAGGCTGCTGTATCCTCGAGAAACATATGTTAAGTATGTTATCTTTCACAAAGAGCCAGTACATCGAATTGTTTGCAATTTGCTTCTTTCTTATTTTCCCCGTTTTTAGGCATTGTAAAACATATTGTAAGAATAATAAAAGAAGTTTAAAATGAGGGAAATTACCCAGAAATCTGCCTATGAAAGCAATTCATCTTTATTTTCCATGTTTCCTCCCAGGAATTATCTATATGCTCACAAAACTATTCTATGCTACTTCCCAGAATGGAAGATTTAGAGAAAGACAGAGCTTCCCTTCTTAAAAGTTATGAGACATCGGCCATAACACTTAAATCTGAGCTATCAATTTCCTAATATTTAAAATGAAAAATTGGACTAGTTGATTTTTTTTTCATGGATGCTTCTTGCTTTAAAATTGCTTGTACCTCTATCCTTACAACAGAATGAGTCTTACTCTGTAGCATCATATTTGGGGAAATGGACATTTTTAAAGGCTGAGAGAATGCTACTGGCAAGTAAAAATGGTAATTAAGCAACACCACAAACAATAGACAGGAGCAGAAACTGAAACTTGATAGTAAACTTTCAATAAACATAACTGCTTGTTTTGTTCTAATTCTAGAATTTCCCAAACTTGTTTGCAAGACAAAGTTTTTCTTACTGTAAGTTAGCCTTTTGTCTTGAAGGCAGGTCAAAGATAAGTATGTCTCCAACAATAGTCCAGGATAGGGACAATGGTGAATTGGTCATTAGCCACAGAAGTATTAATGTCATTAGAAATCAAGGAATGAGGCTCCGTTTACAACTTTGTGTTTGTACACTATGCGATTTGGAACCGTGTTTGTCTTAGCTGGTTTGCACTTCTCTAATGAAAATATCATTGACTGGATGGTTTAAACAACAAATATTAAAGGAAATCAACTCTGAATATTCACTGGAAGGACTGATGCGGAAGCTGAAGCTTTGGTCGCCTGATGCAAGAGACAACTCATTGGAAAAGATCTGGGAAAGATTGAAGGCAAGAGGAGAAGGGGGTGGCAGAGGATGAGATGATTGGATGGCATCACTGACTCAATGGATATGAGTTTGAATAAACTCTGGGTGATGGTGAAGGACAGGGAATCCTGGGATGATGCAGTCCATGGGGTCATGAAGAGTTGGACATGACTTAGAAACTGAACAACAACGATTTACTTCTCATAGCTCTGAAGGTTGAAAAGTCCAAGATCAAGGTGCTGGCAGACCCAGTGTCTAGTAAGAGCCTCTTGCTAGTTTGCAGACAGCCTTCTTCCGATTGCATCCCCCATAGTGGAGAGCAGACAGGAAGCCAGTTCTCTTGTGTCTCTTCTTATGAGGGCACTAATCCTGTTTATGAGGGTCCACCCTCACAACCTAATTATCCCCCAGACACCCCAGCTATTTTAATATCATCCCATTGGGAGCTGGGATTTCAACACGTATATTGGGAATGAGGAAACAGATGTTCAGTTAATAGCTGAGCTGGATCAAAGTAGTTGTTATCTCTATCTGGGCCTGTTGAAGTCATATTGATATTTTTTAGATTAATTTTTATTGGAGTATAGTTGTTTTACAGTGTTGTGTTAGTTTCTACCATACAGCAAAATGAATCAGCCAGACATACACATATATCCTCTCCCTTTGGGGCTTCCTTCCCATTAGGTCAGGTCATTACAGAGCATTAAGTAGAATTCCCTGTGCTATCCAGTAGGTTCTCAATGCATGTGTGTGCAAAGCCACCTCAGTTGTGTCTGACTCTTTGTGACTCTATGGACTGTAGCTCGCTGGGCTCCTCTGTCCATTGGATTCTCTAGGCAAGAATATTGGAGTGGATTGCCAAGCTCTCCTCCAGGGAATCTTACCCACGCAGGGATTAAATCCTCATCTCTTATATCTCCTGCATCAGCAGGTGGGTTCTTTACTATGAGCACCACCTGGGAAGCCCAGGTTCTCATTAGTTATCCATTTTATACATAGTATCAATAATGTATATGTGTCAATCCCAATCTCCCAATTCCTCCCACACCCTCTTCCCACTTTGTACCCATTTGTTTGTTCTCTATATCCATATCTCTACTTCTGCTTTGCAAATAAGATCATCTATACCATTTTTCTAGATTCTACACATATGCATTAGTATGTGATATTCTACTTATCTTTAGTTTGCTTTCTTTACTACTCTAAACCAAGATATTCTGGCATAAGTATGGGATCTTATTTTTAAAAGATGAAAATAGTTAGTGGGAATCTTTCAAGTGATTTTTCGGCCACAGAATATTTCCTTTCCCCAGCAATTTAAAGAGAACGTGTGCTTAGACAGATAGTTCACCAACATACTCTAGAGCACAGCTTCCATCAGTAAACCTGGTCTTAAACAGCATGTGCTGTGTGACTTTCTACATTGGATCAGAAAGCACAGAAGATACTGAGCTAGGTTATTATTCTGTAATTCGGACAATTTGTGAGAGTTGGACATGACCAAGCGACTGAAGTGAACTGAACTGAACTGAACTGAATTACGTATCACAACTATGTCTTCGCTTGGCATGGTACAGTGTCAATGCAGATTAAATCTCAGTTACAAAAGAACTGTGGAAAGCAAGGGTGCAGTTCATGAGCACATGTTTTAGATAATGTGGCACTGGGCAAAGTGAGAATTGGCTTACTACAATCTGGACACTTTATTGTAACCTTATGAAATTGCAGTGTATACACAAGATTTACCAGCAATATTAGTCACTGTTCTGTTCAGAGAACTAAAATCTGCCAACAGGACCAACAGTGTGGTGAGGGTCACCTCAGCTTTACTGCCGAGCAGGGCTGTCTATCTTAACATATGAGCTTCGATAATTTCTTGGATGTTAAAATGCCTGTGATGTTTATGATGAAATATTTCAGGGCTGAGTAAATCCAATGATGATAATAAAACAAGAAAATTTATTATACTCTAAGTGGCAAATTAAGATGCCAACTTGGAGCATTGTGCTGAGAAGCATTCTAAGGTCCTGTGTGGATCCATGGGAAAGTGTATATAAAGAGGACCTCTCTGAGTTTCTCTGGTGGCTCAGACAGTAAAGAATCACCTGAGATTCAGGAGACTTGGGCTGGATCCCTGGGTTGGGAAGATCCCCTGGAAGAGGGCATGGCAACACACTCCAGTATTCTTGCCTGGGGAATCTGAGGATTCTCCAGAGGACAGAGGAGCCTGGTGGGCTACACCCCACGGGGTCACAAAGAGTCAGACACGACTGAGTCACTAAGCACACACAAATGTATTCTATTTCTAGGAAATAATATATGCCATGTATTTGCCATTCTTGTATAAGTAATAAGACTCTATTATTATATGTGGAAGACCCGGGTTCGATCCCTGGGTCGGGAAGATCCCCTGGAGAATGAAATGGCAACCAATTCGAGTACTCTTGCCTGGAAAATTCCATGGACGGAGGAGCATGGTAGGCTACAGTCTATGGGGTTGCAAAGAGTCAGACATGACTGAGCAACTTCACATTTTTCTATCATATATTACGAGGAGGGCAAGGCATTCTCGCCTTGAGAATCCCCATGGACAGCAGATCCTGGCAGGCTACAGTCCATGGGGTCTCAAAGAATTGGATATGACTGAGTGACTAAGCACAGCACATTATACAATATAGTAATGATAAACCTGTCTTCCCTAGTGGCTCAGTTGGTAAAGAATCTGCTGCAATGCAGGAGACTTGGGTTTGATCCCTGGGTTGGAAAGATCCCCTGGAGAAGGAAATGGCAACCCACTCCAGTACTCTTGCCTGGAGAATTCCATGGACAGAGGAGTCGGGCAGGCTATAGTCCATGGGATCCCAAAGAGTCGGACATGACTGTGCAACTAACTTTCACTTTCAACGATAAACCAGCTCCTAACATCAATGTTGTTTATAAAACACAGATAGAGAGTTCTAGAGGGACTCAGAGCCTGTTCATGTATCTTCAGATACAGCAAACCCTGCTCAGGCTGCAGAGACTGAAAAAAGTATTTTGTATGCATTGATGAAGAGTCAGAAATAAACTCCAACTGTATTCAGCCCAGGAACTCTTAAACTAGCTGTAATATGACAATGGCCATTCACAATAAGTTCTATGATCTTTTTCTCGTTAGACACTTTGCCAAGACCAGTGTGTACTTTTCTTAGACGCATCAGGAGCTGATATCAATCACCTTGACTGATAGCTGCAGATGAAATGGATAGTTTAAATTCAGGATCACTGACAGTGCTTCACCTGAAGCGTGACCAGGGCATATTTTCTCTTCCAGGAGCCTGGTTATTTTTTCTTGGGGGCATCATTTCTTCTCTGACTCTGCAGGGACTTGCTCAGCCAACTGGCACACACAGTTCAAAATGGGAGTAAAGTCCCCGAGGGAAACTACTCAATCAACAGGGGACTGGAACCAGTGAGTAATTGGGTGTGATGAGAAAACAGTTATTTCTGAGTTATTGCCTGGGCATTCTACAGTATGAAAACCCTGCTCACACCCAGAGTCTGGACATTTAGATAAGGACCTGGCTTAGGATCGCCACTCCAAATTCTCGATTTGCTTTTCCTGAGACACCTTTTAGAATAATCACTTACAGTCTAGCCTGTGAAACGTGAGTGAAAGACCTCTGCCCCAGCCACCTTGTAAGTAGGAGGTGCTTGCCAACCCATTCTTTTGGGCTTCCCACGTGGTGCTAGTGGAAAAAAAAGAAAAAAAAAAAAAAAAAAAAAAACACCTGCCAGTGCAGAGATGTAAAAGATGTGGGTTTGATCCCCGGGCCAGGGAGATCCCCTGGAGAAGGGCATGGCAACCCACGCCAATATTCTTGTCTGGAGAATCTCATGGACAGAGAAGCTTGGCAGTCTACACCCTATGGGGTCGCAAAGAGTCGGACACAACTGAGCGACTAACACACAATGCTAAATCAGCTCCTATCATCAATGCTGTTTATAAAATACAGAAAGTTCTAGTGAATTTAGATCCTGCTCATGTATCTTCAGATAGAGAAAACCCAGCT
The DNA here is from genome assembly GCF_029407905.1 of Bubalus kerabau. Classification (NCBI taxonomy): domain Eukaryota; kingdom Metazoa; phylum Chordata; class Mammalia; order Artiodactyla; family Bovidae; genus Bubalus; species Bubalus kerabau. Next base: position 59,648,402 of record NC_073641.1, on the reverse strand, counting down.
CAGGCTGCAGAGACGGAGAGGAGCATTTTGTATGCTTTGATGGAGAGTCACAAATAAACTCCTACTGTGTTCAGCCCCGGAACTCTTAAACTAGCTGTGATGTGACAGTGACCATTCACGATAGGCTCTATGATCTTTTTCTCATAAGACTTTTCCAAGACCAATGTGTACTGTTCTTAGATGCATCAGGAACTGATATCATTCACCTTGACTGATACGTGATTTCAGCTGCAGATGCAATGGATAGTTTCAGTTTAAGATCACCTCATGCTGACAGTTGGAGAAGGCGATGGCACCCCACTCCAGTACTCTTGCCTGGAAAATCCCATGGACAGAGGAGCCTGGTGGGCTGCAGTCCGTGGGGTCGGGGAGAGTTGGACACGACTGAGTGACTTCACTTTCACTTTTCACTTTTCACTTTCATGCATTGGAGAAGGAAATGGCAACTCACTCCAGTGTTCTTGCCTGGAGAATCCCAGGGACGGGGGAGCCTGGTGGGCTGCCGTCTATGGGGTCGCACAGAGTTGTACACGACTGAAGTGACTTGGCGGCGGCAGCAGCAGGCTGGCAGTGCTTCACCTCAAGCATGTCCAGGGTATATTTTCTCTTCCAGGAACCTGGTCATCTTTTCTTGGGGACATCATTTCTTCTCTGACACTGCAGGGACTTCTTAGCCAGCAGGCATACACCTCAAAATGGGAATAAAGTCTCTGAGGGTAATTCCTCAACCAACAGGGGACTGGAGCCAGCGAATAATAGGGTGTGATGAGGAAATAGTTATTTCTGAGTTATTGCCAGGGCACTTTACAGCATGAAAACCTTGCTCACACCCAGAGTCTGGACATTTAGATATGGACCTGAGCTTGAGATCCCTGCACCAAGCTCTGGCTTTGCTTTTCCCGAGACACCTTTTAAAACAACCACTAGAGTCTAGCCTGTGAAATGTGAGCAAAAGACCTCTGCCCCAGCCACCTTGTAAGTAGGAGGTGCTTGCCAACCCATTCTCTTGGGCTTCCCAGCCACTTTGTAAGTAGGAGGTGCTTGCCACTTGGCTCTCTTGGGCTTCCCAGGTGGCGCTAGTGGTAAAGAACCCACTTGCTAATGCAGGAGAAGTAAAAGATGTGAGTTCCATCCCTGGGTCTGGAAGATCCCCTGGAGGAGGGCCTGGCAACCCACTCCAGGTATTCTTGCCTGGAGAACCCCATGGACAGAGGAGCCTGGAGGGCTACAGTCCATGGGGTCACAAAGAGTCAGACAGGACTTAAGTGACTTAGCATGCACACATCCCATTTGCTCCCTTATCACCTGCTCCCTTGTGACTTGGGACAGCGGATGGCTTATTGCTCCATTCCTGGGATCCGTAAGTAATAAATCTTGTGACTTGACTTCTTTTGTGTGACTGTACTGAAACTTTGCTTTCAATCAAAATGGCCCCAGGGTTTTCACTTCCTCAAAGTGAGAGCACGGATGCTGAGGGAGCTACCTGCCACCTTCATGTGGGTGGCTTGTGCCTCTTCATTCAGCAGATCATAATATACATATGCTTAACTCAATACAACAGCTATGGACCCCAACACAATGGGCACGCTGCCCCTCCTTCAGGTGGGCAATTCCAAGATGTATTTTATACATGGATCTTGAAGTACCAGTGAAACTGAACCCCCAGTGCCTACAGTGATAACTTAAGAATGTCAAAAATCCTGGAAACAATGAAGAAAAGTATTCAATAATTGTATTGCAATAAAACTAAAAACAAAGTGAAAAAGTAGAAAAATTGGAAACCTACCTGACAGAAAAAGAGTTAATCACTTTAAAATATAAAGAACTCTTACAAATGAATGAGATATACTAATAATTCAAAGCACAAATAAGCAAAGATTATGTACCAGTAATTAATAGAAAAAAATCCAAGAGGCTTATAAATGTATGAAAAGATTATCCATAAAGTTTAAAGTTCTCACTCATTACAGAAAAGTGAAATAAACAATGACACCATTTCTAACAATAACAATCAAGTTTACAAAGATCAGAAAGTTTTTAATATATAGTTCTGTTAAGGTTACAGGGAAATAGGCAAATTAATAGTACAACTTCTTTGGAGGGTGATTTGTCAGTGTTTTGAATGTGTATACATTGAATTATTTAGAAAGTCTATTTCTAGGAATTCATCTACCACTTATATCCACATGATGAGTGTAAAAATAGATGTGCAGAAATGTTTATTACAGCTTTGTTTGTAACAGCAAAAAAACAGACTAAATTTTCATCAGTAGGATGGTAAATAATTGATTCATGCTGATCCTTATGGTTATTATGAGAAAGTACATTTTAAGATGACAATTCTGTGTGTGAATATGAAATCAACACCCAAATTTTATGTGAAATAATGAAAGAAACAACAAAATAGACATAATTCAGAAGTATATATAGTATGTTAACTTTTTTGGTTTAAAATTTTTTATGTACCCACATGAAAATATATGCTTATTATACACAGCAGAGCTTCCCAGGTGGCCCTAGTGTAAAGAACCTGTCTGCCAATGCAGGAGACGTAAGAGACTCAAATTTGATTCTTGTGTCTGGAAGATCTCTTGGAGATCCCTGACCGTGCCCTGGAGGAAGGCAAGGCAATTCACTCCAGTATGCTTGCATAGAGAATCCCATGGACAGAGGAGCCTGGAGGGCTACAGTCCAAGGGGTCGCAGAGACATGACTGAAGCGACTTGGCATGCACGCGTACACACAGAACTTCTGGAATTATATGTCCACAAAAAAGAAACTGTTGACCCAGGCCTCTCCTGGTCCTAAATAACAGGGAGACTTACTTTTCATTATTTGTTCATTGAAACTTTGTTTTTTCACTCTTACCATGATCAGGAATCACTTTTTCAATGAACTTAAAAAAAATAAAGTGTCATTATTAACGAAGAAAGACAGGATAAATCAGGAGAAGGCTGCTATGTAAATAATATATTAGAGATCTTGGAAATGAAAAATAATGGTCATAGAAATATTAATAAAAAAGTAAGAAGCTGGAGGTACTAAAAATACAGATTAGTTAATAAAAACTGAATTCCAGGGACATTCAAGTTGTGAATGTTCACAGAATATAGTGTTAAATAGCACAGAAATAGAAGAAATAAAAGAAAAAAATTAAGAAAACTGGAAAACGGATCCAAAAATTCCATTATGTCTAATAGAGTTTCTGGTTAAAAAAAAAAAAAAAAAAAGAATAAATTCAAAAGAGGGGCCATTACTGAAATTAATAGAAAGATATTTTCCATGAGTTTTCAGATAGAAAGAACCATTTGAATGTCTAACAGTTTGAATGAAATAACATCCACTCCTAGACACACAATAGTGGAATTTGAAAATCCAGAATAACTAGGGGAAAAAAACCTAAGAGCTTTAGAAAAAGGGGAAAATGTTTAACTTTGGAAGGGGCTGTGATTTAGTCACAGAAAGATTTAGGAATACCTACAAAACTTGAGCCTGACGAGGAGAGAGGAGCCAAGATGGCGGAGGAGTAGGACGGGGAGAACACTTTCTCCCCCACAAATTCATCAAAAGAGCATTTAAACGTCGAGTAAATTCCACAAAACAACTTCTGAATGCCGGCAGAGGACATCAGGCACCCAGAAAAGCAGCCCAACTCTTCGAAAGGAGGTAGGAAAAAATATAAAAGACAAAAAAAGAGACAAAAGAGGGAGGGACGGAGTTCCGTCCCGGGAAGGGAGTCTTAAAAAGAGAGAAGTTTCCAAACACCAGGAAACCCTCTCACTGCCGAATCTGTGCCGAGCTTTGGAAGCACAGAGGGCAACATAAAAGGGAGGGGAAAAAAAAAATAAACAATTAAAAATCGCGGATTGTGAGCCCTACGGTAACTCCCCCAGCGGAGAAGCAGCGCAGACGCCTGCACACGGCATTAGCAAGCGGGGGCTGGGCAGGGAAGCGCGGCGCGGGCTGTGTCCCTTAGAGTAAGAATCGGGCCGAATGTCCTGAGCGCTATCTGAGCGAAATAATTTGGGCTAGCAAACCAGACTGTGGGATATCTACCACGCGAAAAGCCAGCCCTAACCTAAGACACCGCCAGGCCTGCGCACAGAACAAAGGACTGAACAGAGATAGCCGGCTGCAGACCTTCCCCCTCCGGTGACAGGCAGCCAGAGCCGGAAGGGGGCAATCGCAGCCCCAGAGAGACACTATCTATAAAACTGTAAGCAGGCTTCTTTGCTAACTAAAACTTCTTGGGGGTCTGGACGGTCAACATCTGCCTGAGAAGGTGCGCCGGTTTTACACCCAGATAACCGAGTGGTGGGGAGGTGATAAGTCGCAGCATTGGCGCCCGCCAAACACCTCATCACCTGAGCTGCTCGACCTGGGAAGAACACAAAACGCAGGCCCAACCGAGTCTGCATCTCTGAGGACTACCCGAGTGCCTGAACCTGAGCGGCTTGGACCTGGGAGCTCAGCCCAGGGCCGGCCTCTGATTGTTCCCGGCGGAACAACCTAGAGCCCAAGCAGTGTGGGCAGGGAAGCTACACGCGCCGTGAGCGGGGGCAGACCCAGTGTGGCTGAGGCACTGCGAGCCCACGCCAGTGTTATCTGTTTGCAGCATCCCTCCCTCCCTCCCCACAGCGCGGCTGAACAAGTGAGCCTAAATTAAAAAAAAAAAAAAAAAAAATAGTGTCCTCAACCATCCCCTTTGTGTCAGGGCGGGAACCAGACACTGAAGAGACCAGCAAACAGAAGAAGCTATAACAGAGGGAAACGCCTTGGAAGCTACAGGCCATAGATTAAAACCCTGTGGTTACTACGGATTACATAGGAAGGGGCCTATAGATCTTGAGAAATATAAGTCGGACTAAGGAACTGCCAAAAATGAACTGAACCCACAATACTCACAACAAAACCAGAGAAAGACCTAGATATATTTTTACTATTTTTATGATCAATCTTTCTTTCCTTTTTTTTTTTAATTAAAAAAAAAAATTTTAAGTCCTCTATTGTCCTTTAATTTTCACTTTTAAAACTATTACTTTGCAAAAAAAAAAAAAAAAGACCCTATTTTTTTTTTTTCTTCTTCAGCAAACTTCATATATATATTTTATAATTTTTTGACCGTGGGTTTTTTTTTTTTTTATTTCTTTTTTCTTTTTCTTCTTTTCTTTAACATTGTATTTTTGAAATTCCAAACTCTACTCTAGATTTTTAATTTTAGCCTTTTGATATATGTTATCAATTTTGTACCTATAGTCTTTTTCATAATTGCTGTGACTTTTTTTTTTTCCTCTGTTTCTTTCTCTTCTTCTTTTATATAACATCATATATCTGCAATTCCAAACTCTACTCAAGATTTTTAATTTATGCTTTTTGGTATTTGATATCAATTTTGTACCTGTATTTTCTTTATAATTTTTGCGACATTGTTTTTGTTGGTTTGTTTGTTTTCTCTCTTTATTTTTCTTCTTCTTCTTCTTTTTTTTTTTTTTTTTAACGTTGTATTTTTGAAATTCCAAACTCTACTCTAGATTTTTAATTTTTGCTGTTTGGTATTAGTTATCAATTTTGTACCTGTAGTTTCTTTATTACTTTCACGACCTTGTTTGTTTTTCTTTGTTCGTTTTTTCTCTCTTTCTTTTTCTTCTCCTTTTCATTAACATCGCATTTTTGAAATTCCAAACTCTACTCTAGATTTCTAATTTTTGTTTTTATGTATTTGTTACCAATTTTGTACCTTTAAGAACCCAATCTTCAGGACCCATTTTTCACTAGTGTACGAGATTACTGGCTTGACTGCTCTCTCTCCCTTTGGACTCTCCATTTTCTCCACCAGGTCACCTGTATCTCCTCCCTAACCCCTCTCTACTCTACCCAACTCTGTGAATTTCTGTGTGTTCCAGACGGTGGAGAACACTTAAGGAACTGATTACTGGCTGGATCTGTCTCCCTCCTTTTCATTTCCCCCTTTTATCCTTCTGGCCACCTCTGTCTCCTGCCTCCTTCTTCTCTTCCCTGTATAACTCCGTGAACATCTCTGAGTGGTCCAGTTGTGGAGTGCACATAAGGAAGTGACTATTGGCTAGCCCACTCTCTCCACTATTGATTCCACCTCATCTCATTTGGGTCACCTCTAACTCCCTCCTCCCTCTTCTCTTCTCCATGTAACGCTGTGAACCTCTCTGAGTGACCCTCACAGTAGAGAAACTTTTCATCTTTAACGTAGATGTTTTATCAGTGGTGCTGTATAGAAGGAGAAGTTTTGAAACTACTGTAAAATTAAGACCAATAACTGGAAGTAGGAGGCTTAAGTCCAATCCCTGACTCCAGGGAACTCCTGACTCCAAGGAACATTAATTGACAGGAGCTCATCAAACGCCTCCATACTGACACTGAAACCAAGCACCACACAAGGGCCAACAAGTTCCAGGGAAAGACATAACAAGCAAATTCTCCAGCAACAAAGGAACACAGCCCTGAGCTTCAAGATACAGGCTGCCCAAAGTCACCCCAAAAACATAGATATCTCATAACTCATTACTGGACATTTCATTACACTCCAGAGAGAAGAAATACAGCTCCATCCACCAGAACATCGACACAAGCTTCCCTAACCAGGAAACCTTGACAAGCCACCTGTACAAACCCACACACAGCGAGGAAACGCCACAATAAAGAGAACTCCACAAACTGCCAGAATACAGAAAGGACACCCCAAACTCAGCAATTTAAACAAGATGAAGAGACAGAGGAATAGCCAGCAGATAAAGGAACAGGATAAATGCCCACCAAACCAAACAAAAGAGGAAGAGATAGGGAATCTACCTGATAAAGAATTCCGAATAATGATAGTGAAATTGATCCAAAATCTTGAAACTAAAATGGAATCACAGATAAATAGCCTGGAGGCAAGGATTGAGAAGATGCAAGAAAGGTTTAACAAGGACTTAGAAGAAATAAAAAAGAGTCAATATATAATGAATAATGCAATAAGTGAAATTAAAAACACTCTGGAGGCAACAAATAGTAGAATAACAGAGGCAGAAGATAGGATTAGTGAATTAGAAGATAGAATGGTAGAAATAAATGAATCAGAGAGGGTAAAAGAAAAACGAATTAAAAGAAATGAGGACAATCTCAGAGACCTCCAGGACAATATTAAACGCTACAACATTCGAATCATAGGGATCCCAGAAGAAGAAGACAAAAAGAAAGACCATGAGAAAATACTTGAGGAGATAATAGTTGAAAACTTCCCTAAAATGGGGAAGGAAATAATCACCCAAGTCCAAGAAACCCAGAGAGTCCCAAACAGGATAAACCCAAGGCGAAACACCCCAAGACACATAGTAATCAAATTAACAAAGATCAAACACAAAGAACAAATATTAAAAGTAGCAAGGGAAAAACAACAAATAACACACAAGGGAATTCCCATAAGGATAACAGCTGATCTTTCAATAGAAACTCTTCAAGCCAGGAGGGAATGGCAAGACATACTTAAAATGATGAAAGAAAATAACCTACAGCCCAGATTATTGTACCCAGCAAGGATCTCATTCAAGTATGAAGGAGAAATCAAAAGCTTTTCAGACAAGCAAAAGCTGAGAGAATTCTGCACCACCAAACCAGCTCTCCAACAAATACTAAAGGATATTCTCTAGACAGGAAACACAAAAATTGTGTATAAATTCGAACCCAAAACAATAAAGTAAATGGCAACAGGGTCATACTTATCAGTAATTACCTTAAACGTAAATGGGTTGAATGCCCCAACCAAAAGACAAAGACTGGCTGAATGCATACAAAAACAAGACCCCTGCATATGTTGTCTACAAGAGACCCACCTCAAAACAGGGGACACATACAGACTGAAAGTGAAGGGCTGGAAAAAGATTTTCCATGCGAATAGGGACCAAAAGAAAGCAGGAGTAGCAATACTCATATCAGATAAAATAGACTTTAAAACAAAGACTGTGAAAAGAGACAAAGATGGTCACTACATAATGATCAAAGGATCAATCCAAGAAGAAGATATAACAATTATAAATATATATGCACCCAACACGGGAGCACCGCAGTATGTAAGACAAATGCTAACAAGTATGAAAGAAGAAATTAACAATAACACAATAATAGTGGGAGACTTTAATACCCCACTCACACCTATGGATAGATCAACTAAACAGAAAATTAACAAGGAAACACAAACTTTAAACGATACAATAGACCAGTTAGACCTAATTGATATCTATAGGACATTTCATCCCAAAACAATGAATTTCACCTTCTTCTCAAGCGCACATGGAACCTTCTCCAGGATAGATCACATCCTGGGCCATAAAGCTAGCCTTGGTAAATTCAAAAAAATAGAAATCATTCCAAGCATCTTTTCTGACCACAATGCAGTAAGATTAGATCTCAATTACAGGAGAAAAACTATTAAAAAATCCAACATATGGAGGCTGAACAACAAGCTGCTGAATAACCAACAAATCACAGAAGAAATCAAAAAAGAAATCAAAATTTGCATAGAAACGAATGAAAATGAAAACACAACAACCCAAAACCTGTGGGACACGGTAAAAGCAGTCCTAAGGGGAAAGTTCATAGCAATACAGGCACACCTCAAGAAACAAGAAAAAAGTCAAATAAATAACCTAACTCTACACTTAAAGCAACTAGAAAAGGAAGAAATGAAGAACCCCAGGGTTAGTAGAAGGAAAGAAATCTTAAAAATTAGAGCAGAAATAAACGCAAAAGAAACAAAAGAGACCATAGCAAAAATCAACAAAACCAAAAGCTGGTCCTTTGAAAGGATAAATAAAATTGACAAACCATTAGCCAGACTCATCAAGAAACAAAGGGAGAAAAATCAAATCAATAAAATTAGAAATGAAAATGGAGAGATCACAACAGACAACACAGAAATACAAAGGATCATAAGAGACTACTATCAACAATTATATGCCAATAAAATGGACAACGAGGAAGAAATGGACAAATTCTTAGAAAAGTACAACTCTCCAAAACTCGATCAGGAAGAAATAGAAAATCTTAACAGACCCATCACAAGCACGGAAATTGAAACTGTAATAAAAAATCTTTCAGCAAACAAAAGCCCAGGTCCAGACGGCTTCACAGCTGAATTCTACCAAAAATTTAGAGAAGAGCTAACACCTATCCTGCTCAAACTCTTCCAGAAAATTGCAGAGGATGGTAAACTTCCAAACTCATTCTATGAGGCCACCATCACCCTAATACCAAAACCTGACAAAGATCCCACAAAAAAAGAAAACTACAGGCCAATATCACTGATGAACATAGATGCAAAAATCCTTAACAAAATTCTAGCAATCAGAATCCAACAACACATTAAAAAGATCATACACCATGACCAAGTGGGCTTTATCCCAGGGATGCAAGGATTCTTCAATATCCGCAAATCAATCAATGTAATACACCACATTAACAAATTGAAAAATAAAAACCATATGATTATCTCAATAGATGCAGAGAAAGCCTTTGACAAAATTCAACATCCATTTATGATAAAAACTCTCCAGAAAGCAGGAATAGAAGGAACATACCTCAACATAATAAAAGCTATATATGACAAACCCACAGCAAACATTATCCTCAATGGTGAAAAATTGAAAGCATTTCCTCTAAAGTCAGGAACAAGACAAGGCTGCCCACTTTCACCATTACTATTCAACATAGTTTTGGAAGTATTGGCCACAGCAATCAGAACAGAAAAAGAAATAAAAGGAATCCAAATTGGAAAAGAAGAAGTAAAGCTCTCACTGTTTGCAGATGACATGATCCTCTACATAGAAAACCCTAAAGACTCCACCAGAAAATTACTAGAACTAATCAATGACTATAGTAAAGTTGCAGGATATAAAATCAACACACAGAAATCCCTTGCATTCCTATACACTAATAATGAGAAAACAGAAAGAGAAATTAAGGAAACAATTCCATTCACCATTGCAACGGAAAGAATAAAATACTTAGGAATATATCTACCTAAAGAATCTAAAGACCTATATATAGAAAACTATAAAACACTGGTGAAAGAAATCAAAGAGGACACTAACAGATGGAGAAATATACCATGTTCATGGATTGGAAGAATCAATGTAGTGAAAATGAGTATACTACCCAAAGCAATCTATAGATTCAATGCAATCCCTATCAAGCTACCAACAGCATTCTTCACAGAGCTAGAACAAATAATTTCACAATTTGTATGGAAAAACAAAAAACCTCGAATAGCCAAAGCGATCTTGAGAAAGAAGAATGGAACTGGAGGAATCAACCTACCTGACTTCAGGCTCTACTACAAAGCCACAGTTATCAAGACAGTATGGTACTGGCACAAAGACAGAAATATAGATCAATGGAACAAAATAGAAAGCCCAGAGATAAATCCACGCACCTATGGACACCTTATCTTTGACAAAGGAGGCAAGAATATACAATGGATTAAAGACAATCTCTTTAACAAGTGGTGCTGGGAACTCTGGTCAACCACTTGTAAAAGAATGAAACTAGAACACTTTCTAACACCATACACAAAAATAAACTCAAAATGGATTAAAGATCTAAACGTAAGACCAGAAACTATAAAACTCCTAGAGGAGAACATAGGCAAAACACTCTCTGACATACATCACAGCAGCATCCTCTATGACCCACCTCCCAGAATATTGGAAATAAAAGCAAAAATAAACAAATGGGACCTAATTAACCTTAAAAGCTTCTGCACATCAAAGGAAACTATTAGCAAGGTGAAAAGACAGCCTTCAGAATGGGAGAAGATAATAGCAAATGAAGCAACTGACAAACAACTAATCTCGAGAATATACAAGCAACTCCTACAGCTCAACTCCAGAAAAATAAATGACCCAATCAAAAAATGGGCCAAAGAACTAAATAGACATTTCTCCAAAGAAGACATACAGATGGCTAACAAACACATGAAAAGATGCTCAACATCACTCATTATCAGAGAAATGCAAATCAAAACCACTATGAGGTACCATTTCACACCAGTCAGAATGGCTGCAATCCAAAAGTCTACAAGTAATAAATGCTGGAGAGGGTGTGGAGAAAAGGGAACCCTCTTACACTGTTGGTGGGAATGCAAACTAGTACAGCCACTATGGAGAACAGTGTGGAGATTCCTTAAAAAACTGGAAATAGACATGCCTTATGATCCAGCAATCCCACTGCTGGGCATACACACTGAGAAAACCAGAAGGGAATGAGACACGAGTACCCCAATGTTCATCGCAGCACTGTTTATAATAGCCAGGACATGGAAGCAACCTAGATGTCCATCAGCAGATGAATGGATAAGAAAGCTGTGGTACATATACACAATGGAGTATTATTCAGCCATTAAAAAGAATACATTTGAATCAGTTCTAATGAGGTGGATGAAACTGGAGCCTATTATACAGAGTGAAGTAAGCCAGAAAGAAAAACACCAATACAGTATACTAACGCATATATATGGAATTTAGAAAGATGGTAACAGTAACCCTGTGTACGAGACAGCAAAAGAGACACTGATGTATAGAACAGTCTTATGGACTCTGTGGGAGAGGGAGAGGGTGGGAAGATTTGGGAGAATGGCATTGAAACATGTAAAATATCATGTATGAAATGAGTTGCCAGTCCAGGTTCAATGCACGATACTGGATGCTTGGGGCTGGTGCACTGGGACGACCCAGAGGAATGGAATGGGGAGGGAGGAGGGAAGAGGGTTCAGGATGGGGAACACATGTATACCTGTGGCGGATTCATTTTGATATTTGGCAAATCTAATACAGTTATGTAAAGCTTAAAAAAAAAAAAAAAAAAAGATTTGTGAAAGAAAAAAAAAAAAAAAAACAAAAAAACTTGAGCCTGACATCATTTGTGTTCACTCAATAAAGATGTGTCAAAAACATAATATAAATGCTCAAAACAACAACAAAACCAAAAATACCTTCAAACTGACCTGGATTTCCCATATTCCCTTGTTTTCCCCACAAGGCCAATCATTCCTGAGCCTCTTTAGATCTGTTGGAAAGGCAGACTATGGCATTGAACTTATTTATAATATTTGGTGGTACTATTTGAACCTCAAATAGTATTGAATCCCAATCTTATGGTGACCTGCTCTTGTAAAAAAAAAAAAAAAAAAAAAGACTGACTCTTTATCTTTTAATCACTGACTTTTCATCCTAAGATGTTAGAATAATGCTTAGTCATACAATATCAAGTAGCTATGAGAATTGTAGACAGCCATAGAACTGTATTTTTGGGGGGCTTCCCTTGTGGCTCAGCTGGTAAAAAGTCCACCTGCAATGTGGGAAACATGGGTTCGATCCCTGGGTTGGGAAGATCCCCTGGAGAAGAAAAGGCTCCCCACTCCAGTATTCTGGTCTGGAGAATTCCATGGACTGTATGGTCCATGGGATCGCAAAGAGTCGGACACGATTGAGTGACATTCACATAGAACTGTATTTACAGATTACCAGTTCTGTGTTATCTCACCAATGAATAGATTTCACACAAAGGGTGAAGATAACAATAGGAGTAAAAAGTCTTTCAAATTTTCCTCTTCATCTGGATCTTTTAGTATTGATAACAATATTCTTTTGAAATCATTTTGTTAGAGTAGAAAGACTCCTTAATTACATCACCATGCTACTTCCTTTATCTCATTTCTTAGGTTTACAAGCTTTTTTTTTCCCCAAAGTCTGGGAAAAAAAATAGTATATGCCACAGCAACCCATGTATATCTTGGGAACAAATAATGTTTTGGTCAAGCCATCATACTGAATGTATATGAATATTATAGGGCGGGGGCAAGAGGAGATTCTTGATTGTAAATAGCTACTGTTGTATACTGGTCTTAGATTTTCAGTAACTAAAGTTGTGGCTGGACCAGCCTCTAAAGATGCTTATGATTGCAAGATGCCCTTAACAATATCCACTAGGAAACTTTAACAAAAAGGTTTACTACTCTCAGGTTCTGGAAATTACATGACACATCTGGGCTATGCATTGAAGTTATCGGAAGTTGGGGAAGAGAGGGAGAGAGACAGAGAGGGTGAGCAGGGCATGGGGTGTGCTTCGACTGGGGTCCAGTGTAAGGCCTGGACAGGGTAGGCCAATGAGGGACAGGGAGGCTTGGTGTGCTGCAGTGCACGGGATTGCAAAGAGTTGGACATGACTTAGTGACTGAACAACAACAAATATGATACCTAAGATTTCTAGGGCTCATTCTTTATTAGGCTTCCTGTTAGCTCAGGTGGTAAAGAATCTGCCTGCAATGCAGGAGACCTGGGTTCAATCACTGGTGTTTATTATTCTTTATTGCTGATTTTAAATATAAGAGTAAATCTATAAGACACTGATGAAAGAGATCAAAGATGACACAAACAGATGGAGAGATATACCATGATCTTGGATTGGAAGAATCAATATTGTGAAAATGAGTATACTACCTAAAGAAATCTACAGAGTCAACGTAATCCCTATCAAACTCCCTATCTAGTTTTGTATTTTTCACAAAACTAGAACAAAAAATTTCACAATATGTATGGAAACACAAAGACCCCAAATAGCCAAGCAGTCTTGAAAAGAAGAATGGAGCTGGAGGAATCAACCATCCTGACTTGAGATTATACTATAAAGTTACAGTCATCAAGACAGTATGGTACTGGCACAAAAACAGAAATATAGACCAATGGAACAAGATAGAAAGTCCAGAGGTAAACCCACACACCTATGGGTACCTTATCTTTGACAAATGAGGCAAGAATATACAACGGAGAAAAGACAGACTCTTCAATAAGTGGTGCTGGGAAAACTGGACAGTTACATATGAAAGAATGAAATTAGAACACTTCCTAAAACATACACAAAAATAAACTCAAAATGTATTAAAACTTAAGTGTAGGGCAGAAACTATAAAACTCTTAGAGGAAAACATAGGCAGAACACTCTTTGACATAAATCAAAGCAAGTTCCTCTTTGACACAACTCCCAGACTAATGGAAATAAAAACAAAAATAAACAAATGGGAGTTAATTAAACTTAAAAGCTTTTGCACAGCAAAGGAAACTGTAAACAAGATGAAAAGACACCCCTCAGAATGGGAGAAAATAATTGCAAATGAAGCAACTGACAGAGGATTAATCTCTAAAATATATAAGCAGCTCATGCAGCTCAATATCAGAAAAACAAAAAACCCATTCAAAAAACAAGCAGAAGATTGAAACAGACATTTCTCCAAATAAGACATACAGATGGCCCAATAAACACATGAAAAGATGCTCAACATCATTCATTATTAGAGAAATACATATCAAAACTACAATGAAGTATCACCTCACACCAGTCAGAATGGCCATCATTAAAATATTGATAAACAATGCTGGAGAGCATGTGGAGGAAAGGAATCCTCTTGCACTGTTTTACAGATGATACCACTTTAATGGCAGAAGTGAATAGGAACTAAAGAGTCTCTTGATTAGAGTGAAAGAGCAGAGTGAAAAAGCTGGTTTAAAATGCAACATTAAAAAAATTAAGATTATGGCATCTGGTCCCATCATTTCATAGCAAATAGCTGGGGGGAAAGTGGAAATAGTGACAGATTTTATTTTCTTGGGCTCCAAAGTCATTGCAGATGGTGACTGCAGCCTTGAAATTAAAAGACACTTGCTACTTGGAAGAAAAGCTATGACCAACCCAGACAGTGTATTAAAAAGCAGAGACATCACTTTGCCGACAAAGTCCACATAGTCAAAGCTATGGTTTTTCCAGTAGTCATGTACAGATGTGAGAGTGGGACTATAGGAAAGCTGAGCACCAAAGAATTAATGCATTTGAATTGTGGTGCTGGAGGACTCTTGAGGGTCCCTTGGACTGCAATGAGATCAAATTAGTCAATCCTGAATATTCATTGAAAGGACTGATGCTGAAGTTCCAATGCTTTGGCCACCTGACGCAATGAGCTGGCTCACGGGAAAAGACCCTGATGCTGGGAAAGATGGAGGGCAAGAGGAGAAGGGGGTGACAGAGGATGAAGTGGTTGGATGGCATCATCAACTCAATGGACTTAAGTTCAGGCAAACTCAGAGAGATAGTAAAGGACAGGAGAGCCTAGGGTCGCAGTCTGTGGGGGCAAAGTGTCAGATAGGACTCAGCGACCGAAGGACAACCTTTCACTGTTGGTGGGAAGAAAAACTCACGCAGCCACTATGGAGAACAGTACAGAGATTCCTTAAAAACTAGTCTTTGATATATTTTGAGTTAATTGTTTATTATGGTATGAGGCAGGGTTACAGCTTTAGTCTTCTGCATGTGACTATTCAGTTGATACAATACCATTTGTTGAAAAGGCTACTCTTTCCCACTCAGATGATCTTGGCATTCTTCCTGAAAATCAGTTGACTGTAGATAGGTGGGCTCACTTCTGAAATCTCATTTCTACTAATCTACATGTATATCCTTGTATCAATATAAATACCACACCATTTTCATTTTCCTTACCGTTGCTTTAAGGTAAGCTTTGAAATTGGGAACTGTGCGTCTTCCTATTTCACTGCTCTTTTCAAAGGTTATTTTGTGTATCTCATTGTTACCCAATGGTTGGTCTGCTTAAAACTAAACCAGTGGGAAGAAGTAGATTTTTATAAATGTGATAGAAGCTTCCACACGCAGATGTGCCAGAGCAATGTCAAGTGTGTGTGTGTGTGTCTGTGTGTGTGTATGAGATAATATAATCATGGAGTGACCTCTCACCACTTTTGCTATATTCAATTGGTTGAAAGCAAGTAATAGGATCCTTCCACATTTCAAGGGAGTAGATTTTCCAGAGCTTGAACATGAGAAGCGTCCTGGGGTCTGTCTGTGAAAACATCAGTGCATTTTTTCACATCTATCTAAATGTAAATAGCAGCAAATTGCCCTTTGCCGAATTATCTCTAAATTAAAAACTTTGATGACTTCAGTAAATATCTGGTGACACTAATTAAAATCAGGTGGGTACTAAGTGCAACCCAAACATTTCATTCTGACAGAGTACTTGAAAGAATAAACATAAATATGTGTGCAGAGAGACACACACACAAATATGCCAGATTCCACCAGCAGCACTATGAATCATCATGGCCCAAGCAGTTTAGCAAGTGGGATTATTTTTTTATGCTGAAAAAAGTATACTGAAGGGCAAAAATCTGGATAATTCATTCCAACATGTTCCCAACCCTCCACCAGTTGTTCCATTTTTTCCAGTTATAATTATTCATGTCAAAATATCTAGATATCTGGGTCAACTGTACGTTACACCTCATTTCTTTAAAATTATCTTTATTTGCCCTCATTGATGTCACACTTGAGTTCCATATGTGGGCTGCCCAGGTGTGCAAAAGGGGAGTTTTGATGTTATTGTTGTTGTTTAGTCATGTCTGACCCTGCAACCCCATGGACTGTACCCTGCCAGGCTCCTCTGTCCATGGAATTTTCCAGGCAAGAATATCAGAGTGGGTAGACATTTCCTTCTCCAGGGTATCTTCCTGACCCAGGAATTGAACCCATGTCTCCTGCATTGGCAGGCATATTCTTTACCTCTGAGCCGCCAGGGAAGCCCAGGGAAGTTTTACCCTACATTAAAAATATAACATAAAAGAGTTTTACTGTAGGTATTGCAGTTCTAAATTATCTGCACCCCCTTTTCTGTTGACTGATTTGTTTTACACTTCTTCCCTTTACTAAAATAGCAGAAACATCTGCAACTCCTCCCTCAATCAGTACAACACTTTATGAGTCCCAGATTTACAAATAGTATCAGTTACATGCAGTAAACCTATTCTTGGTCTTATTAATTACTTTCCATCAACTTATCCCTCTGGCATTTTGGTTACAAAAGCATGCTGACAATCAACAGTAATGGTTTTCAGTTAGTTATTTGACAAGTATGGCATTTTGCAAAGAGTTTCTTATTAATTATTTAAAGTATCAGTGCCATGGGGAAGCATTGCTTGTTCTTTTATAAGTCATACTCACTTATCTATAGCTGTTTTTCTCCTCTTCTCTCTCCACTTCTCTACAGAATTTTTAGAATTCTAAGCTAAAGACATTCTAAGGTGCATTAAGTTGTTTTAATCTTTTATATAGCAAATTCTTTATCATCTGAGCCATAGCAAATTCACCCCAAGTCTTAAACCAGACTCTGATTTTAAATACATGTCACTCCCCATATGTTTCTCTAACACTGGGTAAAAAAATAAACATAAGCAATAAGTGTATCACATAAAATATATTTTAACAAATCTCTTACATTGTATTCTGCTTGCATCTCAGTTTCTGGGAAAGATTATGATTGATGAATCACTAAATGCTTATGATCTGAAGTTCACATGGGAAAAAGGTAAACTGGGAAACCTTTTATTCAGAGGTTGTGGGCAAATGATGTGTGAAATTGTTGACAAATTGCCTTCATTAAGCTTTTGAAGTGGACATTTTTTTTTTTTTCATAAATTTGGCTTCTTTTCAAATGTGACTTTGCAGAATTTTAAGACATTCACTGTCCAATTACAATTTGCAATAATATTTGTCCTTGAAAATCTTTATTCTTGAAAAAAGTGGTAGAAAGTTTTGAGTTCTCCTTACAATATTTACATGGATAATATGCGTTTCTGAGCAAAACATGGATTTCAATGCTCCCCTATTTTCTCCAGATAAACAAAGGGAATAGGGATGAAATAGAAAGACCTTTTTTTGTCAGCTGTTGACCTCTCAATAACAAAGTCTTTTGACAAGACTTTGACAAGGGGCCCTCTACTGACCCTTGAAATTATAGTAATTCCATTATAGTTGTCTTTTTTCAGCTCAGTGTCATAGAGTGTGGAGGATAAGACTGTGGTTTTATAGTCTGATCTTTGGGGGTCTAAATCCCAGTTCTGCTACTTTCTAGGGGTGGGACTCCAGGCAACCAGCTAACTTTTCTTTGTCTCAATATAGTCTTTACCTGACATACAATTGACTATTGAAATATGATAACACATATTACTACATATTTGGAGAATCAGCACAAATATTGGTCCGAAGAGTGAAGACCAAACATTAATCCCAGTTTCTGTAAATATCTGTATTTATCTATAAGTCCATTGTTTGAGGAATGCACTTTTGGTTTCTATATGACCAATATTTAAGCCTTTTCTCCTCTGGGGATCATTTTTGTAGAGGATAGATAATTTTGATAACATATTTCCTTTGTGCATTGACTTGCTTTTAAAAGGTTTTCCTGGAAATCATCTCCGTTCTTCCTCACACACCTCTGCAGTATGTAAACAGCCAGACAGGTAATCAGTGCTCTGAGACAGTTATTGGACAAATGAAAATGTGACAGATCTTTGTTTTTCCAGATAAGGAGATCAGATCACTGAGAGGTAAAGTAAGTTGGCCAAATGACACATCCAGCCAAATTAGAGCAAAGACTAAGATCCAGAAATCTGCCCCTCTGTCTCCAACTGTCGAAAAGTCTTTAAGTATATATAAATGTCAGCTGATCATGGGCCTACACTAGGTTTATCTGACAGAGATTGTCCTCTCTAATAGTTTACAATCTGAAAAACACAGAACTTTGACTCAGATCTTCAAGGAATCTGGTATCATTTCCCAACACCGGCTGCATTTTCCAGTCATCAATTTTGCCAATGAATATCCTGTAATCTGAGAGGTGGGCAGGATGTAGACAGAATCAGCAAGTGAAATATCAATTTGTTTTTAATCCATGGTAAGGAAGAGTTGTTTGGAAAACTCCTGTCTATTTCTCAATGTTTTAGTCTATGTCTGATTTACTTCTTCTGTGTAGTATTTAGCATGGGTCTTATACTGGAGCTTATGTTTCAAGATTGAATTCAGAGTTTGAACTCTACTGTTTGGCTTTCGGTTATTCTTCAGGGATAAGTTTTTGCCATGTTTCATTAGAAGGAGCAGCATAGTGGTTGGGAAGTTAGTAACACCCAGGTTCAAGAAAGTCACTATTTGACCAACATGGCTATGGTGATCCCATCAACCCTTCTCAATTCAGACATCTGGACATCCAAGTGGACTTGTTGTTCAGTTGCTAAGTCATGTTAGACTCTTCACAACCTCATGGACTGTAGCTCTCCAGGTTCCTCTGTCCTTGGAATTCTCCAGGCAAGAATACTGGAGTGGGTAATCATTCCCTTCTCCAGGGGGATCTTCCCGACCCAGGGAGCGAAACCAGGTCTTCTGTACCACAGACAGATTATTTACCAGCTGATCCACCAAGAAAGCACATACTGTCTCCCAGAGTTTGCTCAAATTCATATCCATTGAGTTGCTGATGCTCTCTAACCATCTCATCTTCTGTCACCCTTTCTCCTGTTGCCTTCAGTTTTTTCCAAGGTGGACTATAAAGTCCAGATATACAAGTCAAGAGAGGATTCCAAAGATACAAACCTCACCCTTAGGGAGTGTGTTTCATCTCTGGGCTCTCTACCACCTAGAGCATTTCAGAGTACTGATTCAGAAGAAAGATAGAACTGAGGTGATTCATGAGGGGTCACTAATCTCCAAGAAGTCTGGATGAGAAACAGATCTACTCCAGGGATGGCTGGATTAGAAGCAGAGTATCTCAAAACACCCCCCCCCCTTTTTTTTGGCTGTGTGGCATGTGGGATCTCAGTTCTCTAACCACGGATGGACTTGGTACCCCTGCATTGGAAGCTCAGAGTCCTAACCATTGGAACACTGGGAAAATCTTTCAAAATGCCTAATTCGTGATTCATATTCTAGGGGACCTGAAGAGTATAAAGTCATTTCTATGAACCCGCATGTCCTCTACTGTCTCATGATGCTCTTGGAAGACTTGTGGCTGGAGTGACTCACAAGGTTTGGGGTGGAGGAATGGGGAATTGTCACACACACACACATAATCACACAAATAATCATACCAGGACTGGTTGCTTAAAATTGCAAAAAGTAATGAGAGGTACACACGTCCCTGTGACAGGTGTGGGTGTTACTGCCCAGCCCTGCTGTTAACTGCTGTGCTTGCCTGGAGAAGCCACTCTGTGATTATGGACCTCAGTTTCTCAGTGCTTACATTCTGGAATCATTGCTCCCTCTTCTTCTTCCACACATGAGTATATAAGTGGAGGAAAAGAGTAATAGCTATTTTCAGAATTTATTTCTATATTAAAAGAATGACTGGTGTCATCAAAACATAAGATAGAGATACAATTAATACACGGTAGGAAGGTATGCTTTCTTTGGGTGCTCCACATCAGACACGAATAGCATTTGATGCGCTTTTCTCTTTGGTTAAATAATTTGTATGATAGGAGAAAGCCATAGAAAATAAGAAAATATTTTAAAAATGGAGTCTAAAAAAAGCAAAAATTTTTTTTTTCTCTTTGGGGCTTGATTTAAAATATCTAAAATAAGTTTCAGTCCCGTACAACTTTAATGCAGATCAAGTGTTTTAAAATATTTATGATAAAGAAAATGATTCCATCTGGGCAGGGAATTTATTAGTGGAATATCAGACCAATTTGAATTGAAGCCACTGTGAGATTAATTTCTTCTCTGCTGCTGGAATATAAATGTGTTCTGACAACTGCTTTCTGTAACTGAACTGTACTTATTTGCATGCAGCATCTTCTACTCATCGAAGTCATAAATATCAGAGGAACTCGGAATGGTTTAAGCAACAAACAAAGATTGATTATCCACGCAAATGCCAACTTGGGATTTACTATAAATAAGAAAGTATTGGTCATTGCCAATTGTGAAATCAACACTGGTTGTTTAGAGCTTTCAGAAAGACAATCGTGAATTTCAGAAGAACTTGCTGATGTTAAGAAAAAAAAAAAAAAAGAATTACTCAAAGGGAAAAGACATGGCCTTGATCAAACACATATTTTTCAGATTTATGAATGATTAACACATCAGACACTCTTTTTGGATTATGTTTCCTTTTCACCATGGCTAAGAGCTGAAAAGATGAACACTATTACAGAATTAACATGTCATGAAGGCTGTGTAACCATTTAAGCATTTATGTAATATAATCGGCATCTGAGTAGGTACAGTAAGAGGCTATAATTATGCATTGATGTTGATAAAAGAGGAGGATTTCAAAGAAAGAAGCTGAATTTTTCATGCTTTGTTCAGGGATGTGTGTGTGCTCAGCCACAGTTTCATCTAATTGAGAGGCTATAGATTCAATCAAAAGATCTGAAAATCAGCTTAGCTTTCATATCAATAAAAGGATCAAGTGCCCTTCAGAAGCAAATAAAAGTGAGCAAACACCATTAAAATTGAGACTAATTGAGAATAAAAGTGGTGTGTAAACAAAATGGTGCCAGACAAAATTCTCACTCTTCCTCAAAAATCGTCTTTTTTTATTTCCCCCTCTTAAGAAGAATTTCACAACTAACCGAATGTGTCTTTGCCTAGACAGTCTTCTTTTGTAAGTACTTCAGCCACTGCCAGAAGGTGTCTACGGCAGCACTGGAGAGAGAACACAGTCATGAAATCCAGTATCTAGTGTCTATGCGTGCATGTTCAGTCACTTCAATCATATCATTCTTTGTGACCCCATGGATTGTAGCCTGCCAGGCAACTCTGTCCATGGGATTTCCCAGACAAGAACACTGGCGTGAGCTGCCATGCCTGCCTCCAGGAGATCTTCCCAATCCAGGGATCAAACCCTCGTCTCCTGTGGCTCCTGTGTTAGCTTCCCGATGAATTTCTTTACCTGCTGAGCCATCAGGAAAGCCCCTAGTGTTATATCTCTCTGTTAATAGTGATCTTTGAGCCAAAAGGAACGTCCTGGAAAGGAAAAAAAAAAGAAAAAAAAGAGGAAGTATGGGAGAAGGGAAGGAACTGACAGGAAATTCTTTCTCTATGTGTATCTAAGTTCCAAAAAGTTACATTCAATTAATTGTAAACAGTCTATATCCCTCAAAATGACCAAGCCATTCTCAGTTAAAAGATAGCAAGTATCCAGTATAAATAGCTATAGTGTATATCTCAGTAGTAAAATCTCTACTTCTACTCTTCAACAAGGACAGAGAGATTTTGTAAACAACTAAAACAAACGTGCCGGCGGCTTCCCCGGTGGCTCAGCTGGTAAAGAATCCACCTGCAACGTGGGAGACCTGGGTTCCATCCCTGAGCTGGGAAGATCCCCTGGAGAAGGGAAAGGCTATCCACTCCAGTATTCTGGCCTGGAGAATTCCATGGACTGCATAGTCCATGGGGCCACAAAGGGCAGGACACAACTGAGTGACTTGCACTCACTAAGACAAATTCCACTAGTGACAAAATTGAGTGACACTTAGGCAAAGCGGGAAGAGGACAATAGTAGCAGTTTCTCTTGCTTGAAGTCTGGAATGCTCTAGAATCCACTGGACTCTTACATTCCAGGGACTCTCATTGAATATGGTCAGCATGTGCCACACAAATGGTTTTTCTGAGTCATTCTTGGGGAGAAAAAAGAAGAGCGTTGTTTGGAAGGATTCAATCACTTAATTCTTGCATTTCTGTCAGTAGGAGAATGGTGGTAAAAATGGAATCATGGGCTATATTATTCAGCAGTTTTCCTTTTTAATAGAAAACCAGATGCTCTCAGGCTTTCTACTGAGAGACTAGAAATGGAAAAGTAGTATTCAGTGCTCATTTACAACTATTTTCTTCTCCCCTTTTCCTTCTCCCTCTTTTCAATTCCTAAGACCTGATTTTAGGTGGATCAAAAGTGGTCTCTTGTAACATGGAACTTGCCCAACCAAGAATCACAGCATTATTGAGACTAGGTTCATCTGAATCCC
This sequence comes from Bubalus kerabau, assembly GCF_029407905.1. Lineage (NCBI taxonomy): Eukaryota > Metazoa > Chordata > Mammalia > Artiodactyla > Bovidae > Bubalus > Bubalus kerabau. The sequence goes on along the minus strand of NC_073641.1, from coordinate 59,625,531 downwards.
CTATATGCCTTTACAGTAGAAGGCATATAGAAGAAATTTTTATTGTTGTATGTTTGTTTACTTCAGACTCTTAAAGACAAAGAAAAGTACAAGTATGCCTGGATACTTTCAACAGAATAAGAAACATATATACTTTACCAGTTAATGTAAATAAAATATGAAACACACTCATATAAATTTACCCAACCAGAAATGCCACACAGTGCTCTAACAACCAACATGTGAAGCAATAAGAGCCTGGGGTTTTACTGTAGCCATGTCATTATCAACCTATGAATCTATCCTGGTTGTCAGCAGTCTTATTTCTCTTTGGATCTTCTATACCCACTGGTTCACTGGTTTTTGTTAAGGAATATCTTGAAACTTTTCAAACCATATGACCTCTTTGGAAATGTTATTTCCTTTTTTTTTTTTTAATTTTATTTTATTTTTAAACTTTACGTAACTGTATTAGTTTTGCCAAATATCAAAATGAATCCGCCACAGGTATACATGTGTTCCCCATCCTGAACCCTCCTCCCTCCTCCCTCCCCACTCCATCCCTCTGGGTCGTCCCAGTGCACCAGCCCCAAGCATCCAGTATCGTGCATCGAACCTGGACTGGCAACTCATTTCATACATGATATTTTACATGTTTCAATGCCATTTTGTTATTTCCTTTTTTAAAAACATTTATTTGTTTGGCTGCACCAGGTCTTAGCTGAGGCATGTGGGATCTAGTTTCCTGACCAAGGATTGAACTCAAGCCACATGCATTGGGATCATGGAACCTTAGCCACTGGGCCACCAGGGAAGTCCCCGGAATTGCTCTTTTCAGTGGCTGCACTGTGTCTTCACATAGAAGGACCATACTGTGATTTCCCTACCCTACCCACTTTTATCCTTCAACGGTTAATGGTACATTCTCTTCTATGGTTCTTGGTTTCCAGGAGCTCAAAACTGACTGCAAGAAAGACAAATTGAAGAGAGGAGCACAGACTGGTTGGCAGGTGTGGGGAGGAGGAGGGCACAGCGGTGGCATTCTGGACTCAACGATCCATGGAATGGATTAAACGGAGAGATGCCTCTGGTTTTAGTGACCGTTGGGGAGGCAACAGGATGAAACTTCTATCGTCTTTCCAGATGATAAAATCACACCAGGGAGCCAATGACCATTCCAGCTATACTCTTGCCTGTCAGGAATTTTCAACTTCAGATTTTGATAATCCAGGAAGGAATTTCACTTTTTTGTAAATTTCAATCATTTTATGAGGCTTAACATTAATACTCTTAGTTCCCTACTCAGTATATTATTTGTTAAAAAATAAACACACACAAATGTAAAATACCTTTCAAGCCAAAGATAATTTTATATTAGGGACTGTTATTAACTTTTTTTTTTTTTGGCCATGTGGCATGTGGGATCTTAGTTCAGGGATTTTAGAGCAGGGATCTTAGAGATCTTAGAGCAGGGATGGGACCTGTGCCCCTGTCATGGAAGCATGGGGTCTTACCCACTGGATCACCATGGAAGTCCTTTATTAACTTTTAAAATTAGCTATTAGTATTTAATTTCCTATCCAGAATAAAACTTACATCACAAAATGAAAGCAGACCAATCTGTTTCCTAAAGATTTATTTCTATTTATTGAGATAACACATTTTTTTCCTTCAAAATGCATTGGTCAGTACAATGATTTTCAAAAATTGTTTATAGCTAAGGGTCCTCTATGGAGGAGGAAATGGCAACCCACTCCAATGTTCTTGCCTGAAGAATCCCATGTAGAGAGGAGCCTGGCCTGGCTATCGTCCATAGGGTCACAAAGATTTGGGATGCAACTGAAGCAACTTAGCAAGCATGAGGGTCCTCTAAATTTCTCCTAACAGTAATGTTTTGTGAATTAATTAGTAGAAGAGCTGTATGCTGCTGCTGTTGTGTTGTTGCTCAGCCTTGTCTGACTCTCTGTGACCCCATGGACTATAGCCCACCAGGCTCTTCTGCCCATGGGATTCTCCAGGCAACAACACTGCAATGGGTTGCCATTTCCTACACTAGGGGATCTTCCTGACTTAGGGATCTAACCCATATCTCTTGCATCTCCTGCATTGGCAGCAGGGTTCTTCATCACTGAGGCACCTGAGAAGAGCTGTATGAGCTGGTCAAAATTCTTCTCAGGAGCTGCAAGATATAAGCATTGTGTGCTAGGGGAAAGTGTTAGTGAAATAAAGAATTGTGGGAAATTCCTCAAGAGATGTGAATACCAGACCACCTGACCTGCCTCCTAAGAAATCTGTATGCAGGTCAAGAAGCAACAGTTAGAACTGGACATGGAAAAATAGACTGGTTCCAATTTGGGAAAGGAATACGTGAAGGCTGTATATTGTCACCTTGCTTATTTAACTTATATGCAGAGTACATATTGTGAAATGCCAGACTGGAGGAAGCACAAGCTGGAATCAAGACTGCCAGGAGAAATATCAATAACCTCAGATATGCAGATAACACCACCCTTATGACAGAAAGCAAAGAGGAACTAAAGAGCCTCTTGATCAAAGTGAGAGAAGAGAATGAAGAAGCTGGCTTAAAACTCAACATTCAAAAAACTAAGATCATGGCATCTGGTCCCATCATGTCATGGCAAATAGATGGGGAAACAATGGAAACAGTGAAAGACTTTCTTTTCTTGGGCTCCAAAATCACTGCAGATGGTGACTGCAGCTATGAAATTAAAAGATATTTGCTCTTTGGAAGAAAAGCTATGACCAACCTAGACAGCATATTAAAAAGTAGAGATATTAATTTGTCGACAAAGGTCCATCTAATCAAAGCTATGGTTTTTCCAGTAGCCATGTATGGATGTGAGAGTTGGACCATAAAGAAAGCTGAGTGCCAAAGAATTGATGCTTCTGAACTGTGGTGTTGGAGAAGACTCTTGAGAGTCTCTTGGACTGCAAGGAGCTCCAACCGGTCCATCCTAAAGGAAATTAGTCCTGAATATTCATTGGAAGGACTGATGTTGAAGCTGAAACCCCAATACTTTGGCCACCTGATGTGAAGAACTGACTCATTGGAAGAGACCTTGATGCTGGGAAAGATTGAAGGTATAAAGGGATGACAGAGGATGAGATGGTTGGGTGGCATCACCGATTCACTGGAAATGAGTTTGAGCAAGCTCCAGGAGTTGGTGATGGACAGAGAGGGCTGGTGTGCTGCAGTCCATGGAGTCATAAAGAGCTGGACATGACTGAGTGACTGAACTGAGGATGACTTGGGGCCAATGAGTGGAAAAGTCTAAGCAAGGCTGATCCTTCTTGTCCAGCTGGAGAGTCAATAGTCATCATTGGAATTAGAAATAAATTTTAATATATTTTGTCTTTTGATAATGAGAAATTATCCAGAATTTTTTACTCACTGGATACAAAGCAGAGGCAGTGTTGTGGAGTGTTTGCTAAGCTGTTTGTCCAAGAAAACTTTATTCATGGAACACATAACTGGATCATGGTCTGACAAACACCCTTTGGAAAATGTGGTTTTGTTTACTCTTTCACTCTCTTCTCCTTGAACCAGCCAGAGTTCATATTTCTCCTGGTGTGCCCTGGATCCTCTGCTCTAGTCCAGTGATCCTTAAGTTCTTCTTTAGCCAGTTTTCATGGAGCCACAGTTCAGTTCAGTTCAGTTCAGTCGCTCAGTCGTGTCTGACTCTTTGCAACCCCATGAACCACAGCATGCCAGGCCTCCCTGTCCATCACCAACTCGCCGAGTTCACTCAAACTCACATCCATTGAGTCGGTGATGCCATCCAGCCATCTCATCCTCTGTCGTCCCCTTCTCCTCCTGCCCCCAATCCCTCCCAGCATCAGAGTCTTTTCCAATGAGTCAACTCTTCGCATGAGGTGGCCAAAGTACTGGAGTTTCAGCTTTAGCATCATTCCTTCCAAAGAACACCCAGGACTGATCTCCTTCAGAATGGACTGGTTGGATCTCCTTGCAGTCCAAGGGACTCTCAAGAGTCTTTTCCAACACCACAGTTCAAAAGCATCAATTCTTCCACACTCAGCTTTCTTTACAGTCCACCTCTCACATCCATACAAGACCACAGGAAAAACCACAGCCTTGACCAGATGGACCTTTGTTGGCAAAGTAATGTCTCTGCTTTTGAATATGCCATCTAGGTTGGTCATAACTTTTCTTCCAAGGAGTAAGCGTCTTTTAATTTCATGGCTGCAATCACCATCTGCTGTGATTTGGGAGCCCCAAAAAATAAAGTCTGACACTGTTTCCACTGTTTCCCCATCTATTTCCCATGAAGTGATGGGACCAGATGCCATGATCTTAGTTTTCTGAATGTTGAGCCCTAAGCCAACATTTTCACTCTCCACTTTCACTTTCATCAAGAGGCTTTTGAGTGCCTCTTCACTTTCTGCCACGAGGGTGGTGTCATCTGCACATCTGAGGTTATTGATACAGATCAGCTCTAATTCCCATGCTTCTGGAAGGACAGGCTTCATGTCTCATCTGTGATTGAAAGCCAGCACCCAGCGCAGCACGTGTTGGTAGCCCAGTCACTGTGATGACTTCCACCTCTAAGTCCATCTTCTGCCCTCTTGAATTGTGGTTGCCTCTCTTCCTCCTGACAACAACAAAGTTGTTCTACCATGATGGATTGCTTCCATTCCCCTGACCACTTTCTTTTTTCTCCTTTTTGAGGCTGAGGGCTTCTTTGTTGGTTCCAAAGTTGGGTTGACTCACTGAGAGGAAGAGAAACGATTCCTAGTTTCTTCTTTGTTGGCCTGAGGTCACAGTTCCTTTCACTTGTCAGGTGAAAATCAAAGCCAGTATGAGCTGAGATCTTCCTAGGAGATTATAATGTTGATGTTGTATTGATACAGTTTGTCCACCAATCTTCTAGTTTCCCAAGGGGCGCAGTGGTAAAGAATCTGCCTGCCAGTGCAGGAAACCTAAGAGATGCAAGTTTGATCCCTGGGTCAGGAAGATCCCCTAGAGGAGGAAATGGTAACCCACTCCAGTATTCTTGCCCAGGAAATCCCATGGACAGAGGAGCCTGGCGGGCTATATAGTCCATGGGGTCACAAAGAGTCAGACACGACTGAGCATGCACGCAACCAAATATTCACATCTCAGGAAGACAGAACTCCTGTAGCCTTTCTTCTTCACTCCAAAGTCAACTGCTTTAGTGTATTTAGTATAGCTAAGGTGTTGATTTGTTCTTTTGTCAATTCTATTTTCTTTTCCTGTTCACTAAGCAACAAACTCAAATTCTATTACTCAGGGTACTACCAATTTATTTATTTATTGTATGCTGAATATAATGGACTGAACATAGTTTTTAAAAAAGGATCTTTGCCCTTGAGAATCTCAGAATCCAGAAGAAATGTATGTAAACAACCAACAAAAAAGGTAAGTAGTAATACACAGAAGACATAATATAAACAGAAAAATAAGTGACTGAACAGAAGAGGCATGGAAGGAAGTTACTGTACACTCAACATGAAAAAAATAATCTGACCTGTTCTTTGAATGATAAGTAGAAATTCTTCAAGTAAAGAAGGTACATGGGTTTGAAAGTTTTTAGGAGGTGGAAATGAGGAAAAGAGACAGAGAGGAATTGTTCTTTGGCTGTGATCCATATGGCTTCTAATCTAAACAGTGTGTGCTCAGTCACTCAGTCATGTTCGACTCTTTGCGGCCCCATGGACTGTACCCGCCAGGCTCCTCTATCCATGGAACTTTCCAGGCAAGAATACTGGAGTGGGTTGCCACTTCCTTTTCCAGGGGATCTTCACAACCCAGGGATTGAACCCGGGTCTCTTGTGTCCTGCATTGGCAGGTGGGTTCTTTACCACTAGCACCACCTGGGAAGGGGGGAAGGCCAATTAAAAAAATGTAACCCATAGAAGCAAATCTTTCATATCCTAACACTTGTTTACCCTCAAATCCCTCTAAAGTGCCTCATACGTATTCTTTATGAGTCCGTGAGAAAAGTCAGGAGAACATAAAAGAAAAAACTCTTACATCGTAGAAAATAGTGTTTGATAAAACTAGAAGGCACCACTTTGCAAAGAAAATGCAAGTAGTATCTCTTCATAGCAAGCCAGTTAGTTCACCAGAATTACTTTGTTGCTATTTTATAGTTTTGCTACATTGAAAAACCCACTGCTACACTGGAGTCAGGCTAAACTGAAACACTTACTGGAGCTTTAAAATTTTGTTTAGAGAATGCAAATGTTTAGCCAATAGTGTATTAGAAGACAGCAACAAATGTTGGTGGGATGGATGGGAACAGGACTGATGTGAAAACAGGAATGTTTCTGCAGTTTAAAAACAGTGGCTTTACTCACTTTTCAAGACTTGTGAATATTTGAAGGCATTAAGAGATATTTAATCAAACTTGCCTTGTATACACTATAAAAAATACTTAACTAAAGAATTCATGTAGGCAAACTGCCAAAGCTTAGTAGCTTCTGCAGAGGAGCCAAACACAACCATAATTAAACTATGAGGTTCAGTAAGTGGCTTGGTGAATTATCACATGTATGTTAAGTAACTTTGGTAATTGACAGAAACAGTTCCGGGGATGCAAAAGTATTGGGCAGACGAAGTAAGCCAAGTGCCTGGGAATAAATCTGTGCAACACTGGGGGATGAAGGCAGCAATTTCCAACTCTTTGGAGCCCCTACCAATTTACAATGTAAGGGGTTCCTGAGAAACTTCTTACCCCTTTTAAACTTGTAGACTGTGATGAAGATCCATGAGGTGTTCTCTCCCTGCAGTTTACCATCTGTGGCAAGATGTGTTAGGTCATGCCATCCTACAACTTGTTTGTCTGTCCCCATGAATATGGATCTGCCTATCCAATGGCACCCCACTCCAGTACCCTTGCCTGGGAAATCCCATGGATGGAGGAGCCTGGTAGGCTACAGTCCATGGGGTCGCTAAGACTCGGACACGACTGAGCGACTTCATTTTCACGTTTCACTTTCATGCATTGGAGAAGGAAATGGCAACCCACTCCAGTGTTCTTGCCTGGAGAATCTCAGGGACAGAGGACCCTTGTGGGCTTCCGTCTATGGAGTCACACAGAGTCGGACACGACTGACGTGACTTAGCAGCAACAGCAGCATCCAGGGATAGTCACAGTTATCTCAGAGTTAAAAAGTGAAGCGGCAACTCTGGGAGCAGGAAGTCAAGACAAATTCAGGGGAATAGTTTGACAGAACTTGGGCTGGCAGACTCCCTTCCCCAACCACAGAGGTTAAAAACAATCACTGGTAAAAGCTGGAAAAGTCAGACAACAAAGCAAGAGGGTGGCTCCAGATAAGAAAAGGACTAAGGCATAGAAGATGCGGCGTCAGAGGAGTCAGTGGTCCTCTAGATCTAGAGAAGTAAGGAATGCATGAACTGAAAATGTGAAGAGCAGAGGTCAAGAATCGAGGTTGAGAATCTCGGCGCAAAACAGGTAGCAAGCTCATCTTAATATCAGAAAGAGTGGGTAAGAGTGGGTATATGTAGATGTACAATTGATTCACTTTGCCATACCCCTGAAGCTAACACAACATTGTAGATCAACTATACTCCAGTAAAAGCAGTGGGAAGCTCCCACTGCTGTGCTAACAGCAGTCAAACTCCTCTCACCTATTCTACAGCAGATGCCTGTTAGCATATCCCTGGGCTTCTATGATGTGTCAGTTCTTCATAATAAAGTCTGATGATCTGAAAAATATCGGTCAACCAATATCAAATTGGTTCCCTGATTTACATTATAATTAAAATAAGTTCAAAATGATTATCATGTTCACAAAAGCCTGTATAATCTGACTTTTGCTCCTTTTCCAGCAAACCTGGAAAGTTTCCATTTATTCACAACATTCTCTCCATCCTGGCTGTGGTAGATTAGAATGTTTTTTCTTAATTCCTCACTTCCTGCTTCTGTCATGTGACTCTGTAATGCACCAAAGTGGACTGAGCCACTCCCTCATCCATTGGCTTTCAACTTGGGTGAGTGACTTTTGTTTCTGATGCTCATGAAAGTTTAAAATACTCTTGCAAGTTTTGGCCTGGCCTTTCTGAGTTCTGAGAGCCACCATGAGAAGGGTGTGTACTAGCGACCCTTATTTCCTTTGGCCTGGGCTCCAGAGGGGCTTGCGGGGAAACCTGAAACTTACCTGATTTCTGGCACCAAGTACGGTTCGCCCACAAGCCTACATTTGAGTGCCCCAACACTGCTGCTGCTAAGTCGCTTCAGTCGTGTCTGACTCTGTGCGACTCCATAGATGGCAGCCCACCAGGCTCCCCCGTCCCTGGGATTCTCCAGGCAAGAACACTGGAGTGGGTTGCCATTTCCTTCTCCAATGCAGGAAAGTGAAAAGTGAAAGTGAAGTCTCTCAGTTGTATCTGACTCTTATCGACCCCATGGACTGCAGCCTACCAGGCTCCTCCGTCCATGGGATTTTCCAGGCAAGAGTACTGGAGTGGGGTGCCATTGCCTTCTCCGGGCCCAACACTAACTAACACTAACTGTTGCTGAAGCTGAAGCTCCAATACTTTGGCCACCTGATGCAAAGAGCTGACTCACTGGAAAAGATCCTGATGCTGAGAAAGACTGAGGGCAGGAGGAGAAGGGGGTGGTAGAGGATGAGATGGTTGGATGGCATCAAAGACTCAATGGCCATGAGTTTGAGCAAACTACAGGAGATAGTGAAGGACAGGGAAACCTGAAATGCTGGAGTCCACGGGGTTGCAAAGAGGCAGACATGACTGAGCGACTGAACAACAAAATCCATGAATGACTCCACCTCCGTGAATGCAAAGAAATGTTATGTTATTCACTGCAGTAGTTCTAGGACTTGCAATAGTGTTGAATTCCTGCTGAGGTGGCACTGGACTCTCCTGAAACCTTGTGCAGCTGGGCTGTGATTACTAGTTACAAGGCCATTGGCTATTATTCTAGTTTTCACAGCCCTCAAGATCACACACATGAAGTCACAAAGTCTTTCCAGTCACACCCTAAGTGCCCACTTATAGCTGGGAAAGAGGGATAGCTTGACCGATACTGAAAGTCCTTGGAGTTTTGCAGAGAAAGCGGACACGTAAGTGAACACTGTTTATATCAGGGAATTTGCTGCTGCCAGAGAACCAAGGCACATGTTTCCACTTCAAACAAATTATCTGTTGCTGTTGTTGTTGAGTCGCTAAGTCATGTCCTACTTTTTGCAACCCCGTGGACTGTAGCACCCCAGGCTTCTCTGTCCTTCACCATTTCCCTGAGTTTCCTCAAACTTATGTGCATAGAGTTGGTGATGCCATCCAACCATCTCATCCTCTGTCATCCCCTTCTCCTCCTGCCCTCCATCTTTCCCAGCATCAGGGTTTTTTCCATGAGTCAGCTCTTCGGTTTAGCATCAGTCCTTCTAATGAATATTTATTCTGATTTCCTTTAGGATTGATCAAGAAAGTCACACTGAATTTCAGGAAAGTTTTACAATATCCATAGTTGAGAAAGATATATTCCTTTGTTATTTTGCAACTTTTCCACATGACATAAGATTTCAAGTTTAAAAACTGACTGAGTCTTGATAAAGACACTGAAAATAGCATTTCTTCATGTTGAATAAATGTACATAATTCATACACTAAAACAGTGTATTTAGATATGATGGCAAATGAATAGAGTGACATTTTCAGCGGCACATAGAGTGGAAAATTTTCTGTTTTGTGTATGTATATTTTCTATGTAATTTAAAATTTCTCATTTAAGCATCATGTATTTTAGTATACATTAGATGGAAATATTATTATAAGGACAGAAATATTATTATATTTTCTACTTTTTCTTCCTTCTTAATGAACAAAATATGTTATCTCTTAGGTATGTCAGTGGTTTAGTTGCTAAGTTGTGTCCAACCCTTGCGACCCCATGGACTGCAGCCCACCAGGCTCCTCTGTCCATGGGATTTCTCAGGCAAGAATACTGGAGGGGGTAGCCATTTCCTCTTCCAGAGGATCTTCCTGACCCAGGGTCCAACACAGGTCTTCTGCATTGCAGGCAGATTCTTTACTACTGAGTCACCAGGGAAGTTCTATCTGTTAGGTATCCAGTTGGCTTTAAGTAACAGCATCTATCCTTCCATTACTGGGAGTTTGAAAGTAGGAAGCTGATGGCATTGCCTCAAAAGCTCTGTGTCTTCTGACTCCAGGTCACCATCCTTACAATTCTCCTGACATTTCCCTGAAATTCACAAGATGCTGCCACAGTTTCAAAAAACAGTGGAGCTGAAGAAAGAAGAGGGAAGAAATAGTGGCAGAACTATCTCTGGATTTTATTTCCATGACAAAAATCTATTCCAGGTGCTCCTACTGAATTTTGCTTATATTTCTTTGGCCAAGGCAAGGCCATATGGCCATTCTTAACTACTGGGGGTTCTGGGAAAGCAAGTATTTAACTTTCATTTTTATTTTTTTTTTTAGATGTGGACCATTTTTAAAGTCTTTACTGAATTGGTTACAACACTGCTCCTGTTTAATGTTTTCTGGCCCCAAGGCATGTGGGATCTTAGTTCCCCGAAAAGGATGGAATCCACTCCTCTCTGGTTGGTAGGCAAAGTCTTAGCCACTGGACCACCAGGGAATTCCCAGAAGTATTTAACTTTTGACTCAAAGAGAAGAAGACGTCAAGGGAGAAGGAAGGGCAAATGTGGGTTGGGTGACCTGGCCAAAGCATATGACATGTAGTGGCTATGTGCATTAATTGTTGGACAAAGAATTATCTTCAGGGGCTACTCAAGAATGTTAAGCTACATGCATGTTCAGCAGTATTACTGTCCCCCCTCCTGCCCGCCGCCCCAGTGTGGGGTGTTGCTAGGACAGTAGGTCAGCTGAAGACTACATTTCCCAGGTTCCTTTGTGTCCAGATGAAGCCACTGAACTTGTTCTCATCAGTGAAAAGTGAGCAGAGCTGATGAGACAGGACTTCCACTGACTCTTTGTGCCTTCAGCCAGCTGTGTGCAGACAATGTTGTGGCTGATGGAGCTATAAGACAGCAGAAACCTGGATCCCTGAATCATTGTGTGGAGCATAATCTCCAGGGGACTAGTTACATGTGCTTGTTACTAAAACTGGGAAATTTATCTATTACAGGTGCTAATATTACCTTACGGGGCTGCCCAAGTGGCATGAGTGAATCCGTCTGCCAATGCAGGAGACACAGGTTCAGTCCCTGGGTCTGGAAGATCTCCTGGAGAAGGAAATGGCAACTCACTCCAGTATTCTTACCTGGAGAATCCCCATGGACAGAGGAGCCTGGTAGGCTACAGACCAAGGGGTTGCAAAAAGCTGGATATGACTTAGCAACTAAACAACAACAATATTACCTTATATAAGACAATAACTTATGCTTATATCACCCTGAATCTTTCATTGGTTTTGCTTATGTTTTCCTTTATTCAGTTTTTCTATCTTCCCTTTAGAGATTTTCCTCATTACCCTATTTTTAAGAACATGTAACTTTTTGTAGTTTCTTAAACAGGTTGAGCATTATTCCTTCTAATGCCTTGCTTCTACTCTGCTGTGTTCTAAGAAGCCAGATAATGAAATATGTTAGGACTTGGCTGACTGCTATAACACTCTGAGCTAAGCATATGATGCTGGTTTGGGCTACTGTGGCATCTCGTGTGATTTACCTCCTATAGGATAGTCACCTGATAAAGGACAAATAGGGAATTGCATGCTAAATGTGATCCAGGGTGAGGTGCAATGGTTTGGTAGAGTATGTGAGTATCATAATATTTTGAATTAGAGCAAATGGCTATTTCATTTCCCAGAGCTGTAAAGGGAACTTTGTGAGCAGATAGAATTTCAAGAGTTCTATCAGATCAGATCAGATCAGTCGCTCAGTCGTGTCCGACTCTTTGCGACCCCATGAATCACAGCACGCCAGGCCTCCCTGTCCCTCACCAACTCCCGGAGTTCACTCAGACTCACATCCATCGAGTCAGTGATGCCATCCAGCCATCTCATCCTCTGTCGTCCCCTTCTCCTCCTGCCCTCAATCCCTCCCAGCATCACAGTCTTTTCCAATGAGACAACTCTTCGCATGAGGTGGCCAAAGTACTGGAGTTTCAGCTTCAGCATCATTCCCTCCAAAGAAATCCCAGGGCTGATCTCCTTCAGAATGGACTGGATGGATCTCCTTGCAGTCCAAGGGACTCTCAAGAGTCTTCTCCAACACGACAGTTCAAAAGCATCAATTCTTTGGTGCTCAGCCTTCTTCACAGTCCAACTCTCACATCAATACAGGACCACAGGAAAAACCATAGCCTTGACTAGACGGAGCTTTGTTGGCAAAGTAATGTCTCTGCTTTTGAACATGCCATCTAGGTTGGTCATAACTTTCCTTCCAAGGAGTAAGCGTCTTTTAATTTCATGGCTGCAGTCACCATCTGCAGTGATTTTGGAGCCCAGAAAAATGAAGTCTGACACTGTTTCCACTGTGTCCCCATCTATTTCCCATGAAGTGGTGGGACCAGATGCCATGATCTTTGTTTTCTGAATGTTGAGCTTTAAGCCAACTTTTCACTCTCCATTTTCACTTTCATCAAGAGGCTTTTGAGTTCCTCTTCACTTTCTGCCATAAGGGTGGTGTCATCTGCACATCTGAGGTTATTGATATTTCTCCCGGCAATCTTGATTCCAGCTTCTGTTTCTTCCAGTCCAGCGTTTCTCATGATGTACTCTGCATATAAGGTAAATAAACAGGGTGATAATATACAGCCTCGACGAACTCCTTTTCCTATTTGGAACCAGTCTGTTGTTCCATGTCCACTTCTAACTGTTGCTTCCTGACCTGCATACAAATTTCTCAAGAGGCAGGTCAGGTGGTCTGGTATTCCCATCTCTTTCAGAATTTTCCACAGTTTATTGTGATCCACACAGTCAAGGCTTTGGCATAGTCAATAAAGCAGAAATAGATGTTTTTCTGGAACTCTCTTGCTTTTTCTATGATCCAGCAGATGTTGACGATTTGATCTCTGGTTCCTCTGCCTTTTCTAAAACCAGCTTGAACATCAGGAAGTTCACGGTTCACATATTGCTGAAGCCTGGCTTGGAGAATTTTGAGCATTACTTTACTAGCGTGTGAGATGAGTGCAATTGTGCGGTAGTTTGAGCATTCTTTGGCATTGTCTTTCTTTGGGATTGGAATGAAAACTGACCTTTTCCAGTCCTGTGGCCACTGCTGAGTTTTCCAAATTTGCTGGCATATTGAGTGCAGCACTTTCACAGCATCATCTTTCAGGATTTGGAACAGCTCAACTGGAATTCCATCACCTCCACTAGCTTTGTTCGTAGTGATGCTTTCTAAGGCCCACTTGACTTTACATTCCAGGATGTCTGGCTCTAGGTGAGTGATCACACCATCGTGATTATCTGGGTCGTGAAGATCTTTTTTGTACAGTTCTTCTGTGTATTCTTGCCATCTCTTCATAATATCTTCTGCTTCTGTTAGGTCCATACCATTTCTGTCCTTTATCGAGCCCATCTTTGCATGAAATGTTCCTTTGGTATCTCTGATTTTCTTGAAGAGATCCCTAGTCTTTCCCAGTCTGTTGTTTTCCTCTATTTCTTTGCATTGATTGCGAAGAAGGCTTTCTTATCTCTTCTTGCTATTCTTTGGAACTCTGCATTCAGATGCTTATATCTTTCCTTTTCTCCTTTGCTTTTCACTTCTCTTCTTTTCACAGCTATTTGTAAGGCCTCTCCAGACAGCCATTTTGCTTTTTTGCATTTCTTTTTCATGGGGATGGTCTTGATCCCTGTCTCCTATACAATGTCACGAACCTCATTCCATAGTTCATCAGGCACTCTATCTATCAGATCTAGGCCCTTAAATCTATTTCTCACTTCCACTGTATAATCATAAGGGATTTGATTTAGGTCATACCTGAATGGTCTAGTGGTTTTCCCTACTTTCTTCAATTTCAGTCTGAATTTGGCAATAAGGAGTTCATGGTCTGAGCCACAGTCAGCTCCTGGTCTTGTTTTGCTGACTGTATAGCTTCTCCATCTTTGGCTGCAAAGAATGTAATCAATCTGATTTTGGTGTTGACCATCTGGTGATGTCCATGTATAGAGTCTTCTCTTGTGTTGTTGGAAGAGGGTGTTTGTTATGACCAGTGCATTTTCTTGGCAAAACTCTATTAGTCTTTGCCCTGCTTCATTCCATATTCCAAGGCCAAATTTGCCTGTTGCTCCAGGTGTTCCTTGACTTCCTACTTTTGCATTCCAGTCCCCTATAATGAAAAGGACATCTTTTTTGGGTGTTAGTTCTAAAAGGTCTTGTAGGTCTTCATAGAAGCATTCAACTTCAGCTTCTTCAGCATTACTGGTTGGGGCATAGACTTGGATTACTGTGATACTGAAGAGTTCTATATAAAGTGCCTATTCTATTAAGCAATCTATTTACTTTATAATGATGATAACATCTAAATTATTTGTCTAAAATACCTAGCCACTAGTCATTATGACTATGGTTAAGATTCAAGGGGCATAATGAATGCATGTCTAATTAAATTTTGCAGATTTCAAAAGATTTTTCACTCTAAGTTAAACACATAGCATCTCTGCTGAAAGCCAGGATTGGTCCAAGCCTAGGGTGGCCTGTGATGGCATGACGTTGGTGGCAGAAAAATAGGGAGAAATATCACAGACCTTGAAAACTGATCTCAGTTCTAATCTTGCTGTGCATTATTTTAGGATTTTCTCAACTTCTCTGAGCCTCAGTATTCTTCTCGATGAAGTTAAGTCTAGAAGCACTAAGTTAATTACAGACATTAAGTGAGACATGCAAAATACTTAGTTCAAAACAGCACAATGTTAAAATTCATGCATGTTCATTTTTTCTTGTCTAATATTATAGTTTAAGTAAAAATACTTATATTAAATGTTCTAGGGTGGGCATAATAATCTTTTTTTTACCACGATTTTCTATCTGAAACAAGTATTTGTTTTGTCAAGAATGCAACTTCATATTTTGGTAATAAACATAATAATTAACAGTATTTCCTCTTTTAGTTAATACATGTATTTCAATCACAAGCCTATTTTAGAACTGAGTTGCCACCTTCCACCATAATTGCAGTAACAATATGCAAATCCACCCATAATCTAAAATATGAAAATAAAGATGAGCAGGTGATTTAGTTTTTTGAAGACAACCTAGTGTGCTAACAAGGGGAAAAAAGTCAATATAAATGTGAATAAACTCTAGTTTAAATAAACTCTAGTTTATTTAAAGTTTTAAAATAAACTTTAAAAGAAAACTCATTTCTTCCTTTTAAAGACACGTATTTATTATGATCATTCTCAGTATTTTTTTTTTTTTAATCTCAGGGAGTGCAGCTTTGAATGTTCCCCCCAAAATGGGTTTCATGGGAGGATTCATTTTCTCTATAGTATTTCCAGGGAGACTTACAGCAATAATGTGATCCCTTGCAAGCTTGCAACCAACACTCCAGTTGAGGGGAAGAGGTGCACTAATTGGTTCCTGGCCCCCTGGCTCCACAGGGCTCTGGCAGTCTGTCTGTTCCCAGGGCCAAGTGCATGGAGAAGATTAACCTGCTCTTCTGGGGCTCCACCTCCAGTAAAAACAGACTCCTGTGGTTTTGTAAGGGCTTCCCAGGTGGCGCTAGCAGTAAAGAAACCAGCTGCCAATGCAGAATACACAAGAGACAGGGGTTCAATCCCTGGGATGGAAAGATCCCCTGGAGGATGGCCTGGCAATCCACTCCAGTATTCTTGCCTGGAGAATCCCCAGGGACAGTGAAGCTTGGTGGCTATGGTACATAAGGCTGCAAAGAATTGGACACAATGGAAGTGCCTCAGCATGCATGGACACATTGGGTTTTAAATCAAGCTAGATTTTGGATTCAATACTCTAAAAATATACTATTAGAAAAGAATATATTCCCATTACTCAGAGTATGGATTTATCAATATTTACTAAAGTAGCTCAAAGGTCACTGAGTTAGCTACTGAAAAATAGAAACAAAAATGTGAATATCAATTGAAATTTAGATTTCTCTACTTTTATGTTTTTCTTTTTGTATCAAGTCAACGTCGTTGGACAATTTACTAATTTAGCAATTGGCCAGTTTCTTTCATCAATGGACTCTTCTACCTCTGATATTCCCAAATCCAGAGTTTAGGGTATGAACCATTTTAGGCTTCTTTGCCTAAACCACTCAGTGCTGAGTAGATGCAGATGTAAATCCAATTGACACTAAGAAATCAGTGATTATTACGGTTCTGGCTCTCCCGTATGTGGATGAAGAAGAAATGGGAGGTGTTATAAATGATAGTACAGAAAGAATACATAGAAATCTTGTGGTGAAAGGACCTCTTTTTTCAACTTAAAACTTGATGCTGAAATAATTGTAGTTTTATTTGCATTTGCGATGATTAAGACAAAAAGATCACATTTACCCCAATTTAGCTTCCTCGTATGATAAAATACAAGTGCTGCACTCAATATGCCAGCAAATTTGGAAAACTCAGCAGTGGCCACAGGACTGGAAAAGGTCAGTTTTCATTCCAATCCCAAAGAAAGGAAATGCCAAAGAATGCTCAAACTACCGCACAATTGCACTCATCTCACACGCTAGTAAAGTAATGCTCAAAATTCTCCAAGCCAGGCTTCAGCAATATGTGAACCGTGAACTTCCTGATGTTCAAGCTGGTTTTAGAAAAGGCAGAGGAACCAGAGATCAAATTGTCAACATCTGCTGGATCATAGAAAAAGCAAGAGAGTTCCAGAAAAACATCTATTTCTGCTTTATTGACTATGCCAAAGCCTTGACTGTGTGGATCACAATAAACTGTGGAAAATTCTGAAAGAGATGGGAATACCAGACCACCTGACCTGCCTCTTGAGAAACCTCTATGCAGGTCAGGAAGTAACAGTTAGAAGTGGACATGGAACAACAGACTGGTTCCAAATAGGAAAAGGAGTTCGTCAAGGCTGTATATTGTAACCCTGCTTATTTAACTTATATGCAGAGTACATCATGAGAAATGTTGGGCTGGAAGAAGCAGAAGCTGGAATCAAGATTGCCGGGAGAAATATCAATAACCTCAGATGTGCAGATGACACCACCCTTATGGCAGACAGTGAAGAGGAACTAAAAAGCCTCTTGATGAAAGTGAAAGAGGAGAATGAAAAAGTTGGCTTAAAACTCAACATTCAGAAAACGAAGATCATGGCATCTGGTCCCATCACTTCATGGGAAATAGATGGGGAAACAGTGGAAACAGTGTCAGACTTTATTTTCTTGGGCTCCAAAATCACTGCAGATGGTGATTGCAGCCATGAAATTAAAAGACACTTACTCCTTGGAAGAAAAGTTATGACCAACCTAGATAGCATATTGAAAAGCAGAGACATTACTTTGCCAACAAAGGTCCGTCTAGTCAAGGCTATGGTTTTTCCAGTGGTCATGCGTGGATGTGAGAGTTGGACTATGAAGAAAGCTGAGCACCGAAGAATTGATGCTTTTGAACTGTGGTGTTGGAGAAGACTCTTAAGAGTTCCTTGGACTGCAAGGAGATCCAACCAGTCCATTCTGAAGGAGATCAGCTCTGGGATTTCTTTGGAAGGACTGATGCTAAAGCTGAAACTCCAATACTTTGGCCACCTCATGCGAAGAGTTGAGTCACTGGAAAAGACTCTGATGCTGGGAGGGATTGGGGGCAGGAGGAGAAGGGGAAGACAGAGGATGAGATGGCTGGATGGCATTACGGACTCGATGGACGTGAGTCTGAGTGAACTCTGGGATTTGGTGATGGATAGGGAGGCCTGGCGTACTGCGATTCATGGGGTAACAAAGAGTCGGACACAACTGAGCAACTGAGCTGAACTGAATGATAAAATATGGGCAAAACTGTAGTACAACATCAGAACTGAGATACCTATATGGCTAAAGTCAAGATACAGAACATTTCCTGCACCATGACAATCCCTCATGTTCCCTCTTTATTCAGAATCACCTTAGCCATTCAGCCATGAATCTGTTTTCCAGATTCCAGCCATGAATCTGTTTTTATAAATTTGCCATTTCAGGAATTCAGGAAGTTTTAGCTACTTGTCAGTCACTCGGTCGTGTCTGGCTCCTTGTGGCCACATGTACTGCAGCACGTGAGGCTTTTCTATCGTCCACTGTCTCCCACAGTTTGCTCAGATTCATGTCCGTTGAGTTGGTGATACTATCTAACCATCTCACCCTTTCTTTGGTCTTCAATCTTTCCCACTATCAGGATCTTTTCCAATGAGCTGGCTCTTCACATCACACAGCCGAAGGATTGGAGCTTCGGCATCAGTCCTTCCAATGAGTATTCAAGGTTGATTTCCTTTAGGATTGACTCATTTGAGCTCCTTGCTGTCCAAAGGATTCTTAAGAATATTCTCCAGCACCACAGTTCCAAAGTGTCAATTCTTCGGTGCTCAGCTCTCACATCCATACATGACAATTGGAAATACCATAGCTTTGATAACATAGACCTTTGTCGACAAAGTGATGTCTTTGCTTTTAATAAGTTGACTAGGCTTGTCATAGCTTTCCTTCCAAGGACACTGCACTGTGGTGAGGCAGGCCCTAGACTCCTGGATGATAGGGAAAGTCCTGACTCTGCCCTGATACCACCTAAGGAGCAGGAGAGGCACTTGCTGCCCCTTTACTGCTAGGGGTGCGTGGATGTGGATGTCTGATTGGGTCTGATTCTGGACCCCCACTTAACCACGAAGTTGACCACCACAACCACAACTGGCAAGTCCCACAGGAAGCCCAGGGTTGGAATATGGGTGAAAGTTTCCCAAAGGACAGGAACCGATATTTCCAGAGCAAAGAGGAAAAGTACTGGGTGGGAAAAAAAAACAAAACACAACAGTGCCTGTTACATTATTATTCAGTTTTGGGGTGACTTAGGAAGCTTCTTTGTGTGTTCAGTCAGTCAAACATGTCTGACTCTTCGCAACACCACAGACTGTAGCCCGCCAGTCTCCTCTGTCCATGGGATTTCCCAGGCAAGAATACTGGAGCAGGTTGCCATTTCTTCCTCCAGGGGATCTTCCCGACCCAGGGATCAAACCAGTGTCTCCTGTATCTCTCTCACTGGCAGGTGAATTCTTTACCACTGAGCCACCTGGGAAGCTCAGAATGCTTGCTGCTGCTGCTGTTAAGTTGCTTCAGTCGTGTCCGACTGTGTGACCCCATAGACTGCAGCCCACCAGGCTCCCCCGTCCCTGGGATTCTCCAGGCCAGAACACTGGAGTGGGTTGCCATTTCCTTCTCCAATGCATGAAAATAAAAAAGTGAAAGTGAAGTCGCTCAGTCGTGTCCAACTCTTCGCGACCCCATGGACGGCAGCCCACCAGACTCCTCCATCCATGGGATTTTCCAGGCAAGAGTGTTGGAGTGGGGTGCCTTATTTTTAAATATTTTCGATGATTGTGGCTTCTTAGAAAAGGCAGTGAGAGAAAGTGGAACAATACTTAAGTCATTTTATGTCTTTGTTCAACATTCATTTCTTCTGCAGTATTTTACTGAGTGAGTACACTGGGTTAGGACCTGTGCTAGTTATTGAGAACCCATTGGGGAAAAACCCACTATTTTTTTCTCAAGAAGCTTGAAAGGTGGGGGTTTCTGTTTGGCAGCTGGGCAAAAAGGTAGGAATTTTTTTCTAAAATTGTACATGTATATAGTATCTTAGTTTTGAAATGTAAACCATATATACATGTGAATGCATCTTTATTTTCAGCAGCAGCAGGGCTTTTCTTTCTAGAAAGAAAGTGATGAGCGGGTGTTATTCTCTAGATGTGAGGGCTTCTCATGGCGGTGGCTTCTCTTGTTGTGGAGCACGGGCCCTAGGGCTTAAGGGCTTCAGTAGTTGCGGCTCCTGGGCTCCGGGGCACAGCATTGATAGTTGTGGCTCAGGGGCTTAGTTGCTCCGAGGCTTGTAGGATCCTCCAAGGCCAGGGATTGAACTGGTGTCTCCTGCATTAGCAGGCGGACTCTTTACCACTGAGCCACCAGAGAAGTCCTCTATTTTGTTTTGTTTTGTTTTGTTTTATACTGGATTGTCTCTCTTCCTCTCTATGGCTGGCAATAGGCCTTTAAAAGTATTTAGAGACTTTAATTTCAGAGGAGGTAAAAGTGGTTAGTCACTACAATTTACTTTTCACCGTTAGCTTTGCTCTGATATATAAAGATCCTGGGAAGTGATTCAACCAAAAGAGGGGACAGAGCCTCTTAAGTTGAATAATGACCAGTTCAAGAGAAGTAGAGGAATGGGGAGGAGAAGGTCTGAGAACCTGCATTCATCTGGCACTTACCATGTAGATGAACTGCTGGAGCTTCAGTTTCTTCTGGGAGCATTTTCCTCATGTGTAGACCTCAAAGGAGGGAGGGAGATAACAGCCTATAACAAGCTGTCAACTCAACACAGAATATCAAGAGAGGCATCTATCATTCCACTGCTTACAGTGGATTAATTGCCAATGAAGTTTCCAAAAATGATCTGATCCAGGGTTAGACCCAGGGCAAGTTCCTACAAGATGATAAAAAATCACAGGGACCAGGTGAGCAGAGTCCCATTCTAGATGAAGATAACGTGGACACATTCATTTCTAGTGTGAGTTTATATTTTCAGGCAGAGCCTCTGAAAACCCATTTGACTCTTCCACATTTTTGACACCCCTATTTCCTATACAGGGCCTGTGATGTAAGTTTATAATTTAACTCAACAGACATGGGAAACACATATTATTGGCCAATGTGCTAGATTGGCCAATATACGAAAAGATGAGATATAGTTGTTGATCTCTTTGAACTGGAACTGTTAGGGGAAGCTCGCTGACTGGAACCACCCACCCTGGCCAGACACCATAGTAACCATTTGCATGGGTTGTTTTAGGACAGGAGGTCCTGGTAAGGAATACGGAACTAATAAGCCACCACCAACCGGAAGAGTTTGGGAAAGGTCAAAAGGAGACACCACATGTCTGATCACCCCCCAGAATCCTTCTCTCTGGCATCCATCTTGGCCAAATGAGGTGTGCACCACCAGGAAGGACTCTGAGTCAGAGTGATTGGCTAACGACAACCCGGAAACTAATCCCATCACCATAAAACCAGAGACTGCGTGCTGCCTGACAGAGCTGTTCTCCTGGGTTCCCTTACTCTACTGCTCTCCACTCAGGTGCCCTTTCCCAATAAAATCTCTTGCTTCATCAGCACATGTGTCTCCTCAGGACAATTCATTTCCTAGTGTTTGACAAGAGCCCAGTTTCGGGCCCTGGAAAGGGTCCCCCTTCCTGCAACAGAACAGTTGACATGTGATTGGTACAATTACTTAGTTCTGTGCTTGAAAATAGATGAATTTATTTTTCCTTCAAAACATGATCTCTCTGGAACAATAAATCTAGATTTTAAAATTTGGAAACATGATATTTTTGCTTATCTTTAAGAACGAAAATAGTATTAAATGAAAGGAAATTACCCAAAGAGAATGTATGGAAGGTCAAGTCACTACCAATTTCTGCATAAGGTCGCAAGTCTTGTAAGAAAAAGGTAATTACGAAAACTCTGGTTCTCCATTCAGGTATCATAAATGCTTATATATTATATGTATCTTTATGTAAGTTTAATTTAAAACATCCAACACTTATAAACAGAAACTGTGCTGCGTGCCTGCCTCCGTAGAAAGTAATTTACGCTGTGAATGCCCAGGTCATTACTAAGATGTAATGTTATAAAATTCTAGGTATTTATATGGAAAGGGAATAAAACATTAAGAAGAATTTCCTTTTTCCATTTAAAGGAGTGAACACCAAAAGGCCATTTTAAGACTCTAGAAGTGCCACAGAAATTTCCAAAAGAAGTTGTAATGTATAAAACAAAGGGTAACACCAACCACAAGGGAAAAAAAAAATCATAGAAACGGGAGTGGGGGTGGCGGGGCGGGGTGGGGGCGGTGAACACACTTCCTGGCTCAGAAGCTCTTAAAAGTTCTGAGCCAGAAAACCTCCCGCACCGGGGCGAGGAATGTCTTTGGCTCTGCACTGACTCCCTGCTAAGTTCCCCTTCAAGTTTTGCCTCCCTCGCTCCTCGGTTCCCGCCTCAGACCCGAACGTGGGAGCCACAGGAGGAGGCCGGCATGCATACCTGGAGCTGTCGGACAGAATCAGCTTCCGACGCATGTTGATTCGGAATGCCATCACACCTAACACAGGCCGTATTTGCAGGCAGACCCAAGGGATTTCAAGCGACACCCGGAAGCTCATCTTACTCATTAGGGACCTAGCCGGGAAAAGAACAATAGTCAAATTGAGCCAAGACCGCGCCTTCCTTCGTCCTCCGCAGCAGTTCGCGGGCGGCGCGCGGGGCCTGCGCCCGGGCTGGGGCGGGGAGCCGGAGCCCGAAAAGGCGCGCTGCCCCTTTAAAAGGCCGCGCATCTCCGGGCCGGCCTTCCTCCCCGGGGCTCCAGCTGTGATTGACGCTGGGCGGCGAGAGGAGGCGCCTGGCGCTAACAAAAGTCCGGCCCTTGGGCGAGCCGCGCCGGGCCGCGAGTCTTTCGCTCGCTCCGGGCACCCGCAACAAGTGGCCGCCGCGCCCTCCCCGGGGGAAGCCGCGGGTGCGCAGGGGGCGCCGGGAGGAGGCGGCAGAACCCGGGAGCCCCGGCCGCCCGCGCCGCTCGGCTCAGCGCCCACCGCCGGGGGGATCGGGGAGGGCGGATGGGGACCAGGCGGCGGCGGCGCGGCGAGCCTCTGGGCGGCCCCGGGGCGCGGGCTCTCCGCGGCGCTGCGCCCGCCGGCCCCGAACGCGGATTCTAAGGGCGGCGGCCATCCCCGGGTCCCCACCCGGCGTAGTCGGGGCATTGCCAGGAGGGGACCGAGCCCACTCCCACCGCCCACCGGAGTGCGGGGGGCCGCCCCCGGCCGGAGATCGGCCCCGGCGCGTGGGGTATGCGCAGCTAACGGTCCCGTCGGGCGGGCTTTCCTCTGGCGGAGCGCGCAGGCGGTGCGCCCCAGCTATGGAGTGTCCGGGGAGACGGCGGGCATGACGGCGGCAGGATGGGCGCGAACAATGGCAAACAGTACGGCAGCGAGGGTGAGTGGGCCGTCCGTCCTCACACTCCCGATCGCGCCCCCCCCCCGCCCCCCCCGTCTCCTTTCCCCTCGCCTTCGCGTCTGGGAAGGAAGGTTCTCGCACGCCCGGTGGCGTCGGGGCGCACCCCCATTGGGCACCCTGTCTGGCCCATCACCTTCCCCTCAGGCAGGAGTGCCCGGGAGCCCCGCGGGTGCTTTCTCACGGCGGGGGTCTCTCTAAGCAACTTCGCAGGTTGTCCGTGCGACGGCTCGCGTGGCCTTTCTGCCTGTGGCGGAACGCCTGTGCCTTAACTTCCCTTCCCTGGAGCATCTGGGGTTTAGGTTGGAGAGTTTGGCAGCTGGCGGAAGACGGTTCTGAGAAACAACGCAGGGAAAACTTTCCCAGGCCTTTGTGCACCAGTCACTTGGACTCTCCTGTAGCAGGGAAAACTTCTGGAAGAAGTTAAGTTTCCATTCTCTGCTCATTGCCCCCCGCCCCCCCCCCCCCCCCGAGCTGACAGCTTCGTGAAACTGACCACCTACGGGCCATGCGAGGCCAGGCGTGGCGGGTTGTGGGGGGCGGTGGGGGCGTTTGGTCTGGGCTCTCCCGGGGCTCGAGACGGGCAAAGGACCGTCTGTTACGTGGGGCTAGAAATTGCACAGAAATATTGCCTGTCAAGTGGGAACTTGGAAGTTGGGGAAACTTTAAACTCCACCTACTCCTAAAAGGGTGATGGATGTGTGGGTTGGCTTCTTCCTCGCCCCTCCTCCCTCTCTTTGCATAAAACCGTAGTGTTGGAACCCGGTTGATTAACTGCATTGCCCCTGATAGGCATACTGCAGAGGCATTTCCCTGCAGTTCTGAAGTTAGGAAGGTTTGTCTTTCGTGAACTTGGCTGGAGAGGAGTGCAAGAGACGGGGTCGGTTTTACAGCCTGCCCCCAGAGGACCGGCGGTTAGAAGCGGGGGTCCCGCGCCTGCAGACTGCTAGGAATGCAGAATGGCTATTCAGCATGTGGTGTTAGAGAAACTTCAATCATTCAGTTCAAAACTTGAGGAGCTCTGACCACGGAAGGTGGATGCCTTTCCCTCTTGCCTGCGACTGTGATTCTTCTCAGCAGCTTTGTGAAATTACAGCAGAAACCGACCCTAAGAAAACCGTGTCCACAAGAACCTTTTGTTTAAATCATTCTTTTTCCAGGGCATCATGTGTTGAATTCCACATATATATGATATATGTAGATTTCTTTATTCCGGACAGTTAAGTGAGAGAGATTTTTTTTCCCCTGACAATTTCATTTTTTTTTTTCTTTAAGAAAGTTGAAAGGTGGTCTTTTAAGATAGCCAACTGTGAAATTAGGCCAGAAAAGATTATTGGAGAATCTTGGCCACCCCTCAAAACCTCGTGAAGTTAATGTTTTAAAAAATGGTGAAAAAATGAAAAATTAAGCCTCCTTCCTCTTGAGTTATTAAAAAGCTTTCAGGGAGTGAAGTGTGTGCTTGTCAGTTCTGTGTGTGTACCCATTACTTTACTTGAACACTGGTGATGGGGGTCGGGGGGAGTCGGATACTCGGAGAGGAACACAGGGTTGCGGCTCTGTGTTCTTGAACAAACCCCCTCACACTCTTTCTAATCCTCTGCAACTTGTTCTTACATCCCAGCATTCTCGTATTGTGCAGTGTGTGGTGTGTGACTACTTCCTGTCTGAACAGTGGAGTTTTCAACCCTTGGGAGAGAAAAGGAGAGACAGAAAACTAATGTTCTCCAGCTGTTATTCCTAACTGCTACCTCTGCATTTTCACTTCAGCTGAAGTGAAATTTTTACTGGAATCCGATTTAGATACACAGTGGACTTTTTATAGGGAAAAAAAAAAATCTCTTGAGTTCAGCTGATTCAAGGGGACCAATAGGAAGCTTTGGGAGGTAACTGAGTTTTGGCTGGAGGGACACATTGTGTTCAGTGTTCATCAACTCTCTTCAAATGCATCCAGATTCTTTTCTTATAGGATGGAGGGGAGTGAAGGGGGATAGAGAGTTAGAATAACAAGAGCTTTTCAAAAATCGTTTCGCCCCTGTTATACTCTGCCCAGTTGCACTTTAATATCCCCCTAATATATATCATTATAATATATGTAATGTATTATAGGTTAAAATATATGTAATTGAGTATGGTCAACTTTATTACATTGTGGTGTTGGATGGTATCAGATCAGATCAGATCAGTCGCTCAGTCATGTCCAACTCTTTGCAACCCCATGAATCACAGCACGCCAGGCCTCCCTGTCCATCACCAACTCCCGGAGTTCACTGAGACTCACGTCCATCGAGTCAGTGATGCCATCCAGCCATCTCATCCTCTGTCTTCCCCTTCTCCTCCTGCCCCCAATCCCTCCCAGCATCAGAGTCTTTTCCAAGGAGTCAACTCTTCGCATGAGGTGGCCAAAGTACTGGAGTTTCAGCTTTAGCATCATTCCTTCCAAAGAAATCCCAGGGCTGATCTCCTTCAGAATGGACTGGTTGGATCTCCTTGCAGTCCAAGGGACTCTCAAGAGTCTTTTCCAACACCAGAGTTCAGAAGCGTCAATTCTTCGTGGATGGTAAAGTCTATGCAAATAAGCCTGTGGGAACTTGGTGTGTTAATGCCATCTTTCTTATCTGAAACATCCAATTTTAAAGAAAGTCAAAGCAATCCCTAGACACAGTATTTTTATTATCAGAGGAGATTGAGCATCAACAGTTTTACAGCTATAGTGCTATTTGCATCTGTGCTCAGTCACTAAGAATCAGTTCTTTCTGACTCTTTGACCCCAAAGACTGTAGCCTGCCAGGTTCCTCTGTCCTTGGGATTTCCCAGGCAAGAATACTGGAGTGGGTTGCCATTTCCTTCTCCAGGGGAGTCTTCCTGACCCAGGGATTGAACTCTTGTCTCCTGCATTGGCAGGCAGACTCTTTACTGCTGAGCCATCTGGGAAGTCCATGGTGCAATTTAGGCGTGGTGTATTTTAAATAATCAGTGAATGTATATCCATAGAATGGCTCAGTGAGAGATCCCTCAACTATAAAATGTTGGTGTTTGTGTATACTTTAAAAATTTGCAACTTAAATGTATTTTGCTTACTACTGGAGTTGACACCACCATGTAAATGACCCTTAAATTTTAGAAATATTGTGAATTATTAGAACTTTTAAAACCTCAATATTTCATCTGTAATCTCACTTTGTCCTGCTCCCAGAAAAATATCTTTTAAAAAGATATTTTAAAGCATATTCCCAAGACTTACCTTAGCAGGTGCAGTGGGTGAGAGGCTTCCTAGTTCTGTGACATCCCAGGTCCTGTAGCATCAGTATCACCTGGGAGTGTGTCAGAAATGCAGAATCTGAATCATTTATCACATGCATGTTATAGCTCGAGGCAGTTCTTGTGTGGAATGCAAAGCATTGATTTGGGAGTCTGGAAATTTGATTCCAGCTTCTACTTAGCTACCAGACTTTTCTCAGTTGTCCCCAAGCCTTAAGGCCTTTATTCTATAGAGTGAGGAGAGAAAAAATTTTGGGGGGGGGGCATTATTTGTCGTAATCACCCTTGAGCATGTAGTCCTTCATTTTAGTTTGTTCATATAATGTTTTAATGGACCACTTTGGGAAGATATGTTATAATGAGTATGATTGGCCTGATAAGTGTTAGTTACTCAGTTATGTCTGACTCTGCAACCCCACAGACTGTAAGCCACCAGGCTCCTCTGTCCATGGGATTCTCCAGGCAAGAATACTGGAGTGGGTAGCCATTCCCTTCTCCAGGGGATCATCCCAACCTGGGGATTGAACCCAGGTCTCCTGGATTGCAGGCAGATTCTTTACCATCTGTGCCCCCAGGGATGGCATTATTGGCCTGAAATCAGTAAGTATTCCTCTCCCTTTTGTCATCCCCTGTACCCTCATCTCTGTCTTCCTCACTCATTCCCACTTTCTCTCTTAACTCAGACAGTTTCTGCTTTTAATTCTGAGATTAAAGGTATTGTGCTTATCAATATTGGGTGTTTCTGGTGTTTTGTTTTCCTACAGACTCAGTGAATGTTCAGATTAATGATTTAATTCCCAGGCTTCAGGCAGACTTAGAATTTGCTCCAGGAAAATGTTACCACACAGTTTCTGATCTTCAGCTTTCTAGAAATATAAGCGAATGTCTAAATGATTAGTATGTTCGGGTAAACTCTTTTTATGGGAGGCTGATTTTCTTTATCTTCTTTCATAAAGTTTAAGTTACAGCCCATGTGTGGAAATCTGGAGAATAATTTGGGGTGATTCGAGCCATTAGAACCATTAGCTTTGACTCCAGTTAAACCAAATAAACAAATCTCTCCCTTCAAGTAGCCAGAGAGAAGCTGCTTTCCTGCCTTTTAAGGTTCCCAGCCTCACCCTCACTTACTTGGTGGTTTCATTGTTAATGTTTATTCTGCTCCAGCGGGGCTGAGTCTGTCATCCTCACACTGTTAACAGCTCCTATGTAAACTCCTGCGTGTCTTTAAATTGGCACTGATGAGGTCTTGTGATGGGCTTGACCTTGGTAGCTCTGTAGCTTTATCAATGCCCTGAGTCCCTTTTCACCATCTCAGATCTGCACCCTTCAGATGTGAGGAGGGCAAGTTGCCGGAGAACATAAATCCTTGCCAGTCCCTCACCGCTTTGGGGAACATATCTTGAAATAATAATAATGATGGGTGCTGTTGTTCAATTAGTAAGCTATGTCTATCTCTTTGTGACCCCCTGGACTGCAGCACACAGGGCTCCTCTGTTTTCCACTGTCTCCTCACTATTTGAGCATGAGTTTGCTCAAATTCATGTACATTGAGTCTGTGATGCTATCTAACCATTCCATCCTCTGCCATCCCCTTCTCCTTTTGCTTTCAATCTTTCTGAGCATTGGGGTCTTTTCCATTGAGTTGACTCTGCATCAGGTGGCCAAAGTATTAGAGCTTCAGCTTCAGCAACAGTCCTTCTAATGGTTCAGGGTTGATTTCCTTTGGGATTGACTGGTTTGATCTCCTTGCTGTCCAAGGGGCTCTCCAGCACCACAATTCAAAAGCATCGGTTCTTTGATGCCCAGCCTTCTTTATGGTCCAATGCTTACATCTGTACGTGACTACTGGAAAAATGATGGCAGGTGACATTTTTTGAACTCCTGCTTTGTCCTCTTTTGATTCTTGGGATCCATTAGTAACTAGATAAAGATCCTATCCTTGTCAATCTTATCTTTATCTGTGTGCATGTGTGTTGGGAAGGAGGGGAAATGGAACAGTTAACATAGTAACTTAGTAAAACATGTGAGGAGTTCTGAGGGGCTAAGGTCTCTGCATAGAGAAAATTGCGAGGTTAAGATTGACGCTTAATTGAAGCAAAGAATTGATGCTTTTGACTTTGGTTCTGGAGAAGACTCTTGATGGGAGTTGAGAGGACGAGGGTGTGCAGATTTTAATTAGAGTAGTCACTGTGGGCCTTATGGAGAAATTGGCATTTAGACTGAGACTTAGAAGAAGTGAGGGACTAATCCCTGAAGACCCACAAAGCATGTTGACTGTTACTTTTGACCACCGTGTTCTACCAAAGTGAACTACTCTTTATGCTGGAGGGTGTACATCATCTTTTTTATGCAAGTGTATCATCACTGGTCTTCTATGAATAGTCAGCTACAGTGGAACCCAGTCAGTTTGGCCATTGGGCGTATGTTTTTTGCCTAGAGTCTTTGCAAACGTGTTTTATACAATTATATCAGATGTTTTGTGACTGCTTTTGTAGGGAGAGGACGGGAAGTCTAGGACATGCTCCTCTTGCTCTGATCAGTAGTGTTTTCTGACTTACTGATATGTGACTTCCCCCCTGAAAATCCCACCAAAGGTCTCTGTCATTCTTAAATAGATTCGGGTCTTTGTCTTTTGCCTCCAGTAAATAAATTCATTCTGATGAAAATCAGAAGATACATGATACTGATTCCACTACTTGGCTCAGGTCAAAGCAGTAGTGAAGCTAACAATGCCATTTTTGGTCTGACAGTGTATTTTTGGAGATTTGGGGAATCTTTTTGCATGTTTTAAACGAGAGAGAGAAGAGATGTTAATTTTTCTTTCTCCTTGGGAATCATCTCCTGTCAACTCTCTGCTCCCTCTACCCTTTTGAAATAGAATGAATTCTGGGTTGATTTTGAGTCCTTGATAATTACTCTTCCCCTTAGTCCTTATCTAGTAGTGCCTCTGAAAGCTGTTTGGAACTACTTGGCTTGGCTTTTTGACTACTAGAACCTTCTAGATACCATGCATCTTAAGATAGCATTTTTTGTTATTCAGTTGCTAAGTCATGTCTGACTCTTCTACAACCCCATGGACTGGAGCCCGCCACGCTCCTCTGTCCATGTGATTTCCCAGGCAAGAATACTGGAGAGGGTTGCCATTTCCTCTCCAGGGGATCTTCCCCACCCAAGGATTGAGCCCACGTGTCTTGCATTGGCAGTCTAATTCTTTACCACTGAGCCATCAGGGAAGCCTGTAGGATGGCATTGCTGCTGCTGCTGCTAAGTCATTTCAGTCGTGTCCGACTCTGTGCGACCCCATAGACGGCAGCCCACCAGGCTCCTCAGTCCCTGGGGTTCTCCAGGCAAGAACACCGGAGTGGGTTGCCGTATCCTTCTCCAATGCATGGAAGTGAAAACTGAAAGTGAAGTCGCTCAGTCTTCTCTGACTCTTAGCGACCCCATGGACTGCAGCCCACCAGGCTCCTCCATCCATGGGATTTTCCAGGCAAGAGTACTGGAGTGGGGTGCCATTGCCTTCTCCGAGGATGGCATTAGGAAAGTATTAAACTATGTGGCAGTATCATGAATAAAATCTAGAGTGAATAAATTCTCTTTATTATGAAGAAGGTAATAAATGAAGTTTAGAAGCTTAATACCTTAAAGCTCATGGTCACAATGAAGATTAAGTTTCAGAGTGCTGATTAGAGACCAAGGTATATAAGTTACTAGCAAGTAGGTCGGAGAAGGCAATGGCACCCTACTCCAGTACTCTTGCCTGGAAAATCCCATGGATGGAGGAGCCTGGTAGGCTGCAGTCCATGGGGTTGCTAGAGTCAGACACGACTGAGCAACTTCACTTTCACTTTTCACTTTCATGCATTGGAGAAGGAAATGGCAACCCACTCCAGTGTTCTTGCCTGGAGAATCCCAGGGACGGGGGAGCCTGGTGGCCTGCCGTCTATAGGGTCGTACAGAGTCGGACATGACTGAAGTGACTTAGCAGCAGCAGCAGCAGCAGCAACAGCAGCAGCAGGTAGGTAGATTTGACTCAGTCTGAGGAAAAGCTGATTAGAGCCGTGCACACCTGAGACAGGCTTACTAATGAGGGAGTAAGTCCGTCCATATGGGGAGGGGGTTCACAGAAAGGGATGCTGTGCTAGAGATTTCTGCATCAACAAAGGGGTTTACTATATGACCCTACACCAAGTTCCCTAGGAAAAATGTTCCCATGTGCAGTTATGGTCTTCTTTTAAATGAAGTGTGGTTAACTGATGATGCTGTGTTAATTTCAGGTTTACATTCAAAGTGATTCAGTTATGGCTTCCCTGGTGGCTCAGATGGTAAAGGATCTGCCTGGGCTGTGGGAGACCTGGATTTGATCCCCGGGTTTGGAAGAGCCCCTGGAGGAGGGCATGGCAACCCACTTCAGTATTGTTGCTTGGAGAATCCCATGGTTAGAGGAGCCTGGCAGGCTACAGCCCATGGGATTGCAAAGAGGTGAACATGACTGAGCGACTAAGCACAGCATGCAGCATATATATATATATACACACTCATATATATTCTCTTTCAGATCTTTTCCATTATAAGTTATCACAAATACTGAGTATAGTTCAATGTGCTATGCAGTGAGTCCTTGTTTCTTATCTATTTTGTATATAGTATTATATATCTGTTCATCCCAAATCCCTAATTTATCCCTACCTGCCTTTGCCTGTTGCTAGTCATAGTTTGTTTTCTATGCCTGTGGGTTGCATTTATGTTTGATGAAGGGTTATTGTTTGATTTGAACTCATATTGCTACTCCCCCCAATACATTTCTATCCTTATAGTTGTTGGAAAGTACTACCCTTGATTTCTCTAGGTTAATTTTCTATTACATGTATGTGTTATGTCCATTTATATATATATTTAAATATCAATTAGAAAATCAACCAATTTTGTTTCCCTGCCTTCTGTGGGATGTAGCCTCCTGCAGCAGTAATTGGGTTTGATGAATGATGCGTCCTGTTTTCAGTGCAGTGATGGCTATGGACTCTACCTATAGTGTTGCTGTTACTTTCATTATTAGTCTAAAACATGTAGATCTACTGAAGTTGAAGCAACCGCTGAATTATGCTTATGCTGAATGTCTGGAATAAATGTCTTACCTTTGTAAGACTTTCATTGACATCCTGGATTAGTGACATTTGATAGGAAGCTACAGGTTGACTAGAGCCTCACAGAGACCTCATCTTTCTCAAGTAGTTCTCAAGTTGTTTGACACCATGTCTGCTGTGCATGAGCCATGTGGGCAGTTCTGCCACATGGTGATAAAGCCCACATCAGCTGAACTTTCCCAGAATGTAGCTTTTTGGTGGGGTTTGTTACAGAAATTTAGACCTCTTTTTCCATCTACTCAGCGTGTTGAATCTCTAGATACAGTAAGACTTGCTTTAACGAAGTTCAGTGAAAACCTGAAAAGCTAGAGTAGGAGGCCAGTGATTTCAGCACAACAGGATAAATGCAGATTCACTGACGGACCCTGCTTTTCCAATGTGCTAGGTATGAACGTAAGTGATAAGTAGGAAGTGGGCATAAGATTAGAGCTACTCTCTAAATGATGATCGCTCTGCAGAATACCTACAACTCGCCAAATATCTAAAGGATGCACATGTTTCCTAAAATAGCAATGACAACAGCAGCAACCGTATATACATACACTATGTATAAAATAGACAGCCAGCAGGGACCTCTGCTGTGTAGCACAAGGAACCAACTCAGTATTTTGTAATAACCTATAAAGGAAGAGAATCTGAAGAACAGTGTGTGTATATATATATATTCATATATGTAACATTATATATGTGTATGTGTGTGATAAGTGGCTTTAGTAGTTGTGTCAAAACTCTGTGTGACCCCATGGACTGTAGCCCACCAGGCCCCTCTGTTCATGAGATTCTCCAGGCAAGAATACTGGAGTGGGTTGGTTGTCTTTCTACCTCCAGGAGATCCTCCTGACCCAGGGATTGAACCTGTGTCTCTTTTTGACCCCATGGATTGCAGCACACCAGGCCTCCCTGTCCATCACCAACTCCCAGAGCCCACTCAAACTCATGTCCATTGAGTCGGTGATGCCATCCAACCATCTCATCCTCTGTTGTCTCCTTCTCCTCCTGCCTTCAACCTTTCCCAGCATCAGGGTCTTTTCCAATGAGTTAGTTCTTCGCATCAGGTGGCCAAAGTATTGGAGTTTCAGCTTCAATATCAGTCCTTCCAGTGAACATTCAGATCTGATTTCATTTAGAATGGACTGGTTGGATCTCCTTGCTGTCCGAGGTACTCTCAAGAGTCTTCTCCAACACCACAGTTCAAAAGTATCTGTTCTTCAGTGCCCAGCTTTCTTTATAGTTCAACTCTCACATCCATACATGACTACTGGAAAAACTGTAGCCTTGACTAGATGGACCTTTGTTGGCAAAGATGTATGGTAATCTATGCTAATATATATATATAAAAACACTGAATCGCTGTGCTGTATACCTGAAACTTAAATGATACTGCAAATCAACTACGGAGAAGGCAATGGCACCCCACTCCAGTACTCTTGCCTGGAAAATCCCATGAGCAGGAGAGCTTGGTAGGCTGCAGTCCATGGGGTCACGAAGAGTTGGACACGACTGAGCGACTTCACTTTCACTTTTCACTTTCCTGCATTGGAGAAGGAAATGGCAACCCACTCCACTGTTCTGGCCTGGAGAATCCCAGGGATGGGGGAGCCTGGTGGGCTGCTGTCTATGGGGTCACACGGAGTCAGACACGACAGCAGCAAATCAACTATACTTTAATTTAAAAAAAAAAAAAACAACAGGTACATTGGAGTGGAAGTAGCTTCTACTCTTGGGAGAAATGAAATCTTTTATTAGGAGTTTCTCCCTAGTCGTTCTTGGAAATCTTCCTGTTCTATCTCTGCTGTGGTTTATCACGTGGAAAGTGATTATTTTGTAAGCGAGGACCTTGGAAGGCTTCAGAGAAGATGCAGCAGCATCTGAGCAGCATAGGTCCTTACCACACCTGTGCCCTGCCACCAAGGAGGACAGGAGCCTGCAGGCAGACGCTTTTTAAACATGCTGGTACATACCCCAAAGGCATCCAGCTTTCAGACTTCTGACACAAATGATCATGAACTGTCTCAGAATTTTCCTGAGTAATATGGCCACCGTTCTCACCAGTACACGGAGTGTCTACTGTGTCTGGAGTCGTAAATCCTTATTCGATCTTTATTCACTTGTGCTTTAGATGTGCTCATTCTCTCAATCCCTGTTTACTTTCTAAACCCGTAACAAAATGAAAAACAGTTGCTAACACTGCCCGAACTCGTCGTCGTAACTTTAGAAGCCTTGAGCAATGTGTAGAAATGTTATTAAAACATTTTTTTGTTGTTGTTGTTTGCTCCCCTTTCTGTGGTAAATTCCTCTGCTTCATTTTCCAAGAAGAAGTAGCAGGGGAAGGAATCAAAATTTCTAGACAAAAATGCCAGGAATTTTTCTTGTGTTTGTGGATTGACCTTCCGGCTGTGAGTGACCGTCCCACTTTTTGGCCAGGCGCGGCAGTCAGGAAAAGGCTCCCTGGATGTGCAGTTGAACCTTTGACCAGATGGAGTCCTCCAGTCAAATCACAGGAGATCTGGGTTAAGTTCAAGTCTAAGGCCAGGTCTCACATGGTCTAGCTGTTAGAGGTGGCTCAAACCCTAGTGGGAGGAAGAATAGGTATGAGGCTGAGGCTGGAGTAGAAGAAATATATATATATATATATATGAAAGGGAAGAAGAGGAGAAATTCACAGAGGATGGGATTTAGGGCCTTGATTGCCCTTTACTCTAAAGAATGAAATCACTGTTGTACTCAGTTCTCTTTTCTTACAAATAGCCTGTGCTGTGCTTAGTAGCTCAGTCATGTCCGACTCTTTGCAACCCCAAGGACCGTAGCCCACCAGGCTCCTCTGTTCATGGGGATTCTCCAAATGAGCATACTGGTGTGGGTTGCCATGCCCTCCCCACGGGGGATCTTCCCAACCCAGGGATCAAACCCAGGTCTCCTGTATTGGCTTCCCTTGTGGCTCAGCTGGTAAAGAATCCACCTGCAATGCGGGGAGACCTGGGTTCGGTCCCTGGGTTGGGAAGATCCCCTGAGAAGGGAAAGGCTATCCACTCCAGTATTCTGGCCTTGAGAATTCCATGAACTGTACAGTCCATAGGGTTGCAAAGAGTCAGACATGACTGAGTGACTCTAACTTTTCACTTTCACTCCCATATTACAGGTGGATTCTTTACAGTTTGAGCCACCAGGGAAGCCCTACAAGTAGCTTAGCTCATGGAACAAAAACAGTTACTATTAGATTATCTGGTAGGCTTGGCTGTTGCCAAGTTTATTGTATTTTTCATTTCCGTAACAGTAACAATTATTAAGCACTTAGGGGGTTCTATTTCCCCGAATGAGTGTGTTACACACACTTACTCCTCTAGTTCACAACATTCAGGGAGGTGGTGGGCACAGATCATCCCATTTTGCAGTTGCCAACACAGAAGCTTCGAGATGGGCTGACTGCCCAGGGCATAGAGCTGGCAAGTGGTCCAGTCGCTCCTGAAGTCCCTGTGGCTGTGCCCCTGACCCCCTTCTGCCTGAGCCATGTAAGTTGCAGCCAAAATCTTTCCAGATCTTTGTTTTGTTTATGTGTTTCAAAGGCATGAAGCCACTGGGAAGTAGCCCTTAAAAGTGAAAGCAATGGTTTTATGGATGAGGTGAACAAAAAGGAAAGACATCTTTGGAAAGAAACTTTCAACCCACTCTACCTGGCTCTCCCAAGGACCAATTAACTGCTCATTAGGCAGCAATCTGCTGACAAATTGGCAGGGAAACTAGTGTCTGTGAGAATGGCAGCGTGTAAAATAATTAGCATATTCTGTAGAGTCTCCCGGGTGCCAAGGAGAGCTGGGAGGCTGTCCCTCTAGGCTCCAGAGCATCAGGAACTTTTAATTATTTCAGTTCTGGGAGAGCTTCTTACCTGGGCTAGCCGCTTGCTCACAAACAGAAGCTAAGGGTGGACTGAAAGAGGTGTGCACGTTTTCCTTCCTTCCTAACTAGTTTATAAGTTATATCTTATATTTCCCTCTGGCTTCAAAAGTGTGGATTTGAAATAGCCATGAATAGGGGAATTATTCCAATATGTATTTTTATTTGCTTGGCCCCCTGGAAAACTTCTCCATGAGTATGTCTATGCAATAGCTTTGGAAACTATAAAGCATTTCAGTAATCAGTCTTATTTATTTTCACAGGGACTGTAGGAGGGGGCAGTTTCTGTCATGTTCCCCAGGTTATAGATGAGGAAACTGAGCCCTTGGCAGGTTAAATGACTTGCCTTGATCATACAACTGAGAATGGATGGGGTCATTCCAACTGTAAATTTAGTATGTTTTCCATTATAATATCACTTCTTTTAAACTGCTACAAGAAAAAAAAAGTCATGCTAGAGTATTGTCACCAGGCATTTTTGACAGTTATTTTAAATTGCTTGTACCCAAGGATGAAAGTCCCTTAGTCAGCAAGGTGATCAAACCGGTCAATCCTAAACAAAATCAACCCTAAATATTCATTGGAAGGATTGATGCTGAAGCTCTAATCCTTTGATGTGAAGAGCCAACTCATTGGAAAAGACCCTGATGCTGGGAAGGATGGAGGACAGGAGGAGAAGGGGACGACAGAGGATGAGATGGTTGGATGGCATCACCGACTTGATGGACATGAGTTTGAGCAAACTCTGAGAGATAGTGGAGGACAGAGGAGCCTGGGGTGCTGCAGTCCACGGGGTCACAAGGAGTCAGACACAACTTAGCAACTGAACAACATCAACAAGGATGAAAGTGAGGGTCTTGCAAGCATCCATCCTGTCCTTTAATAACTGCTTTTGGAGCTCTAGAAGAAGTAGGAAGCCTGTATCCTACTGGTCTTCTCAGTCCACGGAGCTGTGTCACGACTCACGGGAGCAGGCTTGCAGTGGGAAGATCATTTTAATGAGAATGCAGAGTGAACTGTTAGAAGTATTCAGGACATGATGACATTGTTCCTTCGGGTGTGCTTGCTAGCCCTTAAATCTCAGCCGGGGCTCTGAGAGGTGTTTCCCTTTGAAAACTTCTGTTCCAGACACTTAGAGAAAGTTATTTTAGTTTTGGGAGGACCAGAGACTCAACTCTAAAATTGGGGATGATCAACATCACTGGTGTCCTGATTCTCTCAGTGTTCCCATTTTTTTGTTGTTGTTGAAGGACCATACTGTTCAGAGGTCTTTGGAAGCGTTTAGGTCCTGGAGAAGCCCTTCAGGTTGAGTTGATACCAGAGGTCACTGAGGTTTCTGGTATTGTGATAGAAATCCATTCTTTCATCTGGTCTTTAATTGCTTCACTTTACATTCATTATCCTCTGATCTGCTGTTTTATTTTCTGTTTCTTGTTCCTTTGTATTTATTGCTTATCCTACCATGTGCCCACTCGCTGTGGCTATAACCCTGCAAACATATTAGGTCTTTAATATAGTTCTGTTAAACAGATCCATGAGGATGAATCTGTAGTTACCATCTTTATGGGTCTAAAAAAGCCTAGAAACTCTTATATTTTCAGTGAACTTTTCCTAGACTTAAACATTTTACTCTTAAAAAAAGTATCTCTGGGCATGTTTTCTTCTGAAGATAGTCTGACTTGGACTTTTATTTTGAACATTGTGGTTCCATCTTCTTGTGGATGAAAATAGTTTAGCTTGTGTGCTTAAGGAAAGTGAAATACATATTTTTTAGGGTTGCTAAAAACAATGCAGATGATATTTCAACTTTGGATTTTTTTAAAAAAGTGTATGCATGTATGTATGTATTAATTTTTGTCTGTGCCAGATCTTCTTTGCTCAGGCTTTCTCTAGTCTCAGCAAGCAGGGGCTCCTCTTCATTGCGGTGCAAGGGCTTGCTTCTAATGTGATGGCTTTTCTTATTTTGGAGCATGGGCTCTAGACCTGTGGGCTTTAGTAGTTGCCAAGTACTGGGTCAGTAGTTGCGACTTCCAGGCCCTAGAATGAAGGCTCAGTAACTGTGGCACACTGGCTCAGTTGCTCCAGGGCACGTGGGGTCTTCCCTGACCAGGAACTGAAACCATGCCCCCTACATTGGCAGGCGGATTCCCATCAACTGAGAGAAGTCCCCAAGCTTCACTAATTTAGTGTATTGCCGACTTAACTACTTTCACTGAGTATTAAGTAGGACACTACCATTTATTTTTTATTCAAATTATATTGTTTGGTAATACTGGTTTCAACTGCTTTGGAAATTGGGTTTACATGACAGTTTAAATAAATCAATCTAGAAAGCATTTAAAAATTGATCTTTAAGTTAATAAATCATTCCTTTGACTCTGTTCTCTGGATTAGAGGGTTGTAGCATTATGAATCCTTTTAAATTTGTATGTTGATTTGCTTTATGATGGGGGCTCTGCATCTGTATTTTTCTCCTTTTTATTATAGAAACTATAAATTTTTAGATATGTCTGACTGAAATGGTTTCTAGTAGGTCTTCTGTTTCTAGCTTCCCTCCTTACTGAAATCAGAAGTGAAATAATCAATTTCAGGAAAAAAGAAAAGAGACAGACACCACTGACGCGACTTAGTACACACACCAGGGGTATAAATTCAGATTCATGGGCAGCATTCATACGATTGTTTTGTCTTTTTTTGATTTTTAAAGATCAGTAGCTGTTCCATTGGTTGAACTTGCTAAGTCACTTCAGTCGTGTCCGACGCTGTGCGATCCCATAGACGGCAGCCCACCAGGCTCCCCAGTCCCTGGGATTCTCCAGGCAAGAACACTGGAGTGGGTTGCCATTTCCTTCTCCAATGCAGGAAAGTGAAAAGTGAAAGTGAAGTCACTCAGTTGTGTCCGACTCTTAGCGACCCCATGGACTACAGCCCACCAGGCTCTTCTATCCATGGGATTTTCCAGGCAAGAGTACTGGAGTGGGGTGCCATTGCCTTCTCCGGTTGGTTGAACTTATGTAGCCCCATTTGGACAATGCATATTTTGGAGACTACTATGAAAATAAATTCCAAGACATGACATTTCTGTCCTGAAGAGCTTACTTTTCACATTTTATTTTGCATCCACTGCTTACTTAATTATATTTTAATAATTTTCTCTATTTTCCACCTCTGCCAAAAACCTCTCCTGTTGATTACCCTGCGAGCTTGTTTAGAGAGACAGTATTTCCTTGGGGAGTCTTTCTCCATTCCTGAAGCCGTAACAACAGAAACGCAGCAATAAAAAGCCAATTCCCTCCCCTTGGTTTTGCTTCAAATAGTCATTTCTTTGATACGGGCTAATAAAAACAGGAAAAGGATCATTGTTAAAGGCTCTGGTTGGGGTTCCTTTACTTCCAATAAGGAAAATTGCCTCACAAGAGGGAGCATGGGTAATAATGATACAACTAATCGAGGAATTATATTCAGTCTAATGTCAAAATCTCCAAGCTGCTGCCTGCAGATTCAATTTAATCGTGGGATTGTGGTGTGTCTGCTGTGCTGTGTAGATTTGAATTTGCTGTCGCTGATCATCTCTTCACAGTTAATGAAGATGAATTTCAAATGAGACTGGAGAGGTTTGATGTGTGTGTGTGTGTGTGTGTGTGTGTGTGTATGTATGTTTTCCTTCGCAATGTTTATAAGCTTTGATGTACATAACAAAAAGGCTTTGAGAGTTGACCAAGAAGGATGCATGTAGTAGCGTCTTGAATGTTTTGGTGGGGGCGGTGAAAGGGACCACAGATCAGCTGACGGTGAAGGAGATGGAGGCACAAAGAAACGAAAGAGGTTGACTAGGGTCACACAGAGTCCATCTGTTTCTTTTTAGTCCATTTCTTTCTTATTCACACCCTCCCCCTGTTACTTTCAGAAGATTTGAGGTGAAGGCAGTGGCTGTTTTCCTTCTGTGTAGTTAGCCCCTCTAGGATCGATTCTTGTATTCCCAGCCTGGCTCAGTGCTTCTCCAGAAATTATTCTCAGCCAGGGCAAGGAAGCAGCCCCCATCCAATGATCTTTCCAGGCAGGGGTGTAACTTGAGACAACTCTGAAGAGCCGTCTTGGGTCCAAAACTCCCCGTGGGCTTGGCTGAGTCCTGTATTGCAACTGTATTGCAGACCAAATTCTGTCCCAGCCCCGTCTGTCTTCTCCCTTGCCTTTCCAAAGTGTGATTGCAAGGAGCTTCCCGATAAACCACGTGCACTTCAAATAATATCAGAGACCATTACCTGGGGAACCCAACATAAGACAACAGACTTATTTCACTTAGTAAGTCAGACAAAGACAAATATCATACAATATTGCTTATATGTGGAATCTAAAAAAAAAAAAAAGATACAGTTGAACTTATTTATAAAACAGAAACAGACTTACAGAGGAAACACTTATGGTGGGGAGAAGGGTGAGGGGGAAGGGGTAGGTTGGAGTTTGGGATTAATGTGTACACCCTGCTGTAGAGTAAGTCCCCTACATACAAACACGTTTCCTTCTGAAAGTGAATCTGTAAGTCCAATTTGCTTATAAGTCCAATAGAGTTAGCCTAGGGTCCAGCTATCACAATTGGCTCTGTAGTATTCTGCTGCAATAGGTTTATAGTACTTTTCACACAAATAATATATAGAAAACAAACACAAAAATAAAACATTTTTAATTGTACAGTATAGTACTTCAAAAAATACAGTTCAGCGCCATCTACTTCACTGCTGCTCTTCTGCTTGCTTCTGGACATCTGGGCTTGAAATACAGATAGAGTCCTGCTGCTGCTGCTGCTAAGTTGCTTCAGTCGTGTCCGACTCTGTGAGACCCCATAGACGGCAGCCCACCAGGCTTCCCCGTCCCTGGGATTCTCCAGGCAAGAACACTAGAGTGGGTTGCCATTTCCTTCTCCAATGCATGAAAGTGAAAAGTGAAAGTGAAGTCGCTCAGTCGTGTCCGACTCTAGCGACCCCATGGACTTCAGCCTACCAGGCTCCTCCGTCCATGGGATTTTCCAGGCAAGAGTACTCGAGTGGGTTGCCATTTCCTTCTCCAGGGGATCTTCCCGACCCAGGGATGGAAAAGTACTGGAGTGGGGTGCCATTGCCTTCTCCGAGATAGAGTCCCACTGTCTTCTATACAGTACTGTGTGGTACACGGAAGCACAGCCGCTTGTGGAGGATACACTCATGTGACTGTACACTAGACATGTGAATTAACTCACGTGATCGGACATACGAATGCCAATTCACATCTTTGAACTTTGCAACTTGAAAGTTTGTATATAGGGGACTTAATTACTTAAAATAGATGACCAACAAGAGCCTACTGTATAGGACAGAGAACTCTGCTCAGTATTTTGTAACAACCTAAATGGGAAAAGAATTTGAAAAAGAATAGATACTTGTATTTGAATCACTTTGCTGTGCACCTGAAACGAACACAGCATTGTTGATCAACTATACTCCAGTATAAAATAAAAATTTAAAAACAAACACAGAAAAAAGACAACAGAGAAGCTAAAATAGGATGCTCTTCTGGCAGTGGTCAAGGACAGGATGCTGCTGCTGGGGAAAAATGATCTTTCTGGGAATTCTGGCTGTTCTTAAATGGGAGCCTTCAGCTGACAGTTAAGAGACATGAATGGATTTTTTTTTTTTTTGCTTGGGGACCTAGTCTAATCCTTTCATTGTATAGATTTAGGAAAGCCCCATGCATTAAAGTAACTTGACCAAAAATACATAGCTAGTTGGCAAAAGAGCAAAAACAGGCTTATAGTTCCAGGTGCTGCTTTCAAAGAGCCATGTTGGAATTTGTTCAGAGGGGTTTTTTGCTGCTGTAACTCAGGACTGACTGCAGATGGGTCTAGAGACCATTTATCTGTCTGATCCATTTGTTCAACTCTGGCACTGGAGTCAGACATCTCAATAATTTCTCCGGGGTTCTGTTTTGCTGATTGTCTACCAATCTGAAGAGTGATCTCTGAAGCTCTCTGTAGTTGGTAGTTGAATAGTGAAGAAGAAATGGTGAAGTAGAAACAGATGGTCAGAGATATTACTTCCTGAAATCAGCATTTTGTGTTGCTAGCTATTAAGAGAATTGGAAAATTGGCAAGCCTTATTACATGATAGACTGGTGGCAAGTGCAGACTCATTAGGTAGATGAAACATGCAGGAGTAGGTTGAAAGAATCATAAGCAAAATGAAAAATGACTACAAATTAATATTTAGTCTCTTGATTGTCCTAAATAGTTTATTAGTCATTTTATTATGCTCAGATAATGTTCTGTTGAGATCATCAAATGATTATAAGCTCAGAGTTGCTATGATCCTAAGATATTTGGAAGTAATTGAAAAACAAGTTATTAGTTTGTTATTATCACTACTACAAGGATCCGGTTTTAAATGGTTTCCTTGGCATCATTAACCACCTACATTTTAAGGAAATATTCTTCGATTCCCATTGTCTGTAAATTAAGTAGAAATTTATTTTGTTTGGTGCTCAAGGCCCTATTCGGAGAAGGCAATGGCAATCCACTCCAGTACTCTTGCCTGGAAAATCCCATGGACGGAGGAGCCTGGTGGGCTACAGTCCATGGGGTCGAGAAGAGTCGGACACGACTGAGTGACTTCACTTTCACTTTTCCCTTTCATGCATTGGAGAAGGAAATGGCAATCCACTCCAGTGTTCTTGCCTGGAGAATCCCAGGGACAGTGGAGCCTGGTGGGCTGCCATCTTTGGGGTCGCACAGAGTCAGACACGACTGAAGCAACTTAGCAGCAGCAGCAGCAGCAGCAGCAAGGCCAGATTCCCTCTTTGGCTTTCTCTCAGGATACTTTTCTATATGTACTCCATACCCTGACCAAACTAGGAACCTCAGCATCCCCCAAATATATCTTTTATTTTCCTAGAATATATTTCCTAAAATATATCTTTTATTTTCTTTTGTTATATGTATATGTGTAGTTTTTGTTGTTGTTGTTGTTGTTTTTTGGACTCTTTTTTTTCATTTTATTACCCAGCAAGTCCTCCTCAGTTCTGGCCCAATTCAATGTTAACCTCTTAAAATAAAAATTCCTTTGAGCTCTCTTAGATACATCTTGTTCATGACACTTAACCCCTTACCTTGAGGAAATATGTCACGTGCTCTCACTGGATATACTCTTTGTTCTTGTTGATCCATTGTGGAATTTTATTTGCATGGAATTTTTATGTCCTACTGGGCATTTACCTACTTGCAGGATCTCTCTAATCTAGTAAGTCTTTATAGGCAGCCATGTACCA
Source organism: Bubalus kerabau (assembly GCF_029407905.1). Taxonomy (NCBI): domain Eukaryota; kingdom Metazoa; phylum Chordata; class Mammalia; order Artiodactyla; family Bovidae; genus Bubalus; species Bubalus kerabau. The sequence goes on along the minus strand of NC_073641.1, from coordinate 59,582,775 downwards.
GAATCTGTGCTAGGTACTGAGGGGTTAAAAATATAAGAGATTGTCCTTGATTTAGGGAGTCTGCAGTCTAGTGGCTGCAACAGAATAAAGTACTAAAAGAGCCATGGATGGCAAAGCTAAAGCATGTGATGGGGGACAGACCTGGCCATGGTGAGCGTTAGCTGAGAATGTTCATGAGGGCTATTGAGAGGACCTTGAACTGCGTCTGGAAAATGAGGAAGGGCTTGCCAGGCATGGCTGTTAAGCAGGGAATGAGAGAAGGTCAGACAAAGAGGCAGGAGCCAGTGGGTCAACTGAGAGGGGAGGAGAGGATGATCTGAGTTGAGCCCCATGCCTGGAGAGGTAAGCAGGTATGCATGGCTATGAAAATGGTGTGAAGCAGGGTGGATGGCAGGAGGGAGCATCTGTGGCAAATGCTTAGTGAAGGCAGCCAACCTGGGACAGAATTTGAAAGACTGATGGACAGGCACATGGGTTCCTCCTCTCTACTCCTTGTGATGGGAGTGTCTTTAATATAACTCCTGGCCTGGAGATATTTACCTGGTTGGTAAATTTGAGAGGAATAAAGTCAACATCTGAGCTCCATTCTGTTTTCCTCTTGGGAAAGAGCTGCCCTTGGTGGGGGGCAGCTCCTCTGCCTATATGTGGACCAACTTTGGTCTCATGGTTCCCAACACTTGTATTCAGTATTAGCCACTTGGCTATAGACCTAAAACTACAACCTCTGAACTATAAGTTCCTGGAAACAAAGGAGCCATTTCCCTTCTCTCTCTGCCACTCCTCTTTTATGATTTCTGCAGTTTGTCTTGAATCTGATGGGAGAGAAGGGTGCTGTTTCTGGAGCCCCATCAAGACCCCAACAGTACTGTGTGTTGGAGGGGAGAAGGATCACTAAGTGAGGTCAGGTAGAAGCTTGATTTTGGCAGGGACATCATGATTGAGGAAGAAGGTGTGGGTTTTAACAATGCAACAAAGGTAGAAGTACTTGAAGACTCTTTGGCTGAAGGAGATGAGTGAGATGGAAGATTCTAGAAAGACTCTGCCTTCTGCTTTGGGTGGTTGGGGGTGACATCAGCTCGCAGATCTCCACGTTCTGATTGATTTGAGTTTCCCTGAACTGGATCTGGAGGCCAGGATAGTTAATTTGCTCTTTGATCTCTCCCTTTCATCATCATCACCCAGGATCTGAAGGAATTTTTCTGGGATTGATAAACTTGGGCATTTGCTTATCTAAATTTTTCAGTTCCTTTATTAATTCATCTAGACAGCAGATATTTCTTAATCTCTGTCTGTCACTGCGGGGCTTGGCCTACCTATGAGATTTGTTGTTTAGTTGCTAAGTTGTGTCCGACTCTTCGTTACCTCATGGACTGCAGCCCTCCAGGCTCCTCTGTCTGTGGGATTTCCCAGGCAATAATACTGGAGTGGGTTGCCATTTCCTCTTCCAGGGGATCTTCCTGACCTAGGGATGGAACCCATGTCTCCTGCATTGGCATGCAGATTCTTTACTGCTGATCCACCCGGGAAGCCCATTCATGAGATCTGTTAGTTACTGTTAGTCGCTCAGTTCTATCTAACTCTTTGCGGCCCTATGGGCTGTAGCCCACCAGGCTCCTCTGACAATGGGATGCTCTAGGCAAGAATACTGGAGTGAGTTGCCATGCCCTCCTCCAGGGAGTCTACCTGACTCAGGGAACAAACCAGGTCTACTGCACTGCAGATGGAGTGTTTCCCATCTGAGCCACCAGAGTAGTTCAGCCTATGAGATATAGTGCTGAATAATCTTGTTCTCTGGGAACTTTGGGTCTGATGAGGAAGTCAGAGAGAGGTTCCCGGTTAACCAGCTTTGGAGCCAGACATCCTGAGTTAGAATCTGGATCCCATTGTTTGCAAGACAGGTGACCCTCTTAGAACCTCATTTTTAAGAGAGCTAATTTGGTATCTCCCTTAAAATGCTACTTTACCACATTTCTAACTTCTCCTCATTTGGCCCAATAAGCCAGTGGATTGACTTTGAGTAAGTTCTGCCAGAAACTTAGAAAATCGAAAGAAAAGTTGGTTTTGGAATTCATTTTTTATATTTTTGGAATTCATTTTTTTAAAAGAGGAAATTCCTGTCTGTAGCTGGAAGTTGTCACATGAGCAGTGTAAGTTATGCTCTATTTATCCCTATTTTGGACGACCCTTTTAGATCAGCACTAGAAGGAGGGAAGTTAGCATGTGGTTTAGCTCTTGGTAAAGTTTTCATTTTTGAGTTCTAATTGCATGAAGGATTTGAAAAAGAGTTGAGCTATTTTTTGTTTTTTTTATTATGACAAATCTGAATATTCCTATGAAGTAGAGAAATCTGGTGTTTGTGTGGTTCGAGACTGACTTGGTATTAATAGGGAGTAATATTCTTTTTTAAATTGAGTATGGCTAGTTTAAAATGTTATGTTAGCTTCTGGTATACAGCAAAGTGATTTAGATATATATGTATATATACCTTTTCAGTTTCTTTTCCACTACAGGTTATTACAGGATAGTAAGTATAGTTCCCTGTGGTATACAGTAGGTCATTATTGTTTGCCTATTTTGTATAAAGTAGTATGTATATGGGCTTCCTAGGTGGTGAAGTGGTAAGGAATCCACCAGCCAATGCAGGAGATGCAGGTTTAATCCCTGGATAGGGAAGATCCTCTGGAGGAGGAAATGGCAAATCACTCCAATATTCTTGTCTGGAAAATTCCATGGACAGAGGAGCCTGGTAAGCTATCACACACACACACACACACACACACAGTGCGTATATATTAATCCAAACTCCCCTGACCCCAGGTATCCCCTCTGGTAACCCTAAGTTTGTTTTCTATGTCTGGGAGTCTATTTCTATTTTGTAAGTAAGTTCAAGGAATAGCTTTCTGATTTGTAGTTTTCTATGCCATTTGATACAATAATGGACATTTTAATGGTTCTAAAATGGGGAAAAAAAACCATTGTTTCTAGTGTCCTCAATTCAGTGTAAAATACCATTCACACACACAAGTGTGTGTGTGGATATGGTGTGGATGTCCGTGTGTACTTTATTGTTCCTACTTTAAAAGTCACAAGATCAAATTATATTCTGTGTGCCAGATTCTGGTATATTTATGTGCTATGATTTAGTGTTTCCGATAATGTCCAATCCTGCAGAAACTGAAAAAGCTGAATTAGACAGAAGGTGGTTCATTAGTGATCAGGTGCTTTATTTAAAATTACCAGGATATTTAGCCAGGAATAAAAATGCCTCAGTTTTATCCTTCTAAGTTTTTTTCTTTTCTTTTCTGTAAGTGAAGAGAAAAACAGTATCCTTCTGTAAGGAATTTAAGAAATAAATTAAAATTAAACTGTCATTTGTTTCTTTACTAATATAGTACCTGCCCCACAGAGGGATGTGGTGTCATCTCTTTCATGGTAGGGCACCCTGAGTTTTAAAGCTCAGTGGCACTCTGGAGGTTGTTTATTCCAGTGCACGCCTTTGGACATTATCAAGAAACTTGGGTACCAGTTGCTCAAAAAGACTCATGTTTAGTCCTGCATGAGGTGCAACAGTGAGCATGGTGGCCAAAAGCCCAGACCTGGATGCCAGGCCAGTCACTAGTTGTGTGATCTTGTGGGATGTTATTTAACCTCGCAGTGCCTCAGTTTCTGCATCTGGCAAGTGGGATCAATGTTAGTTCTTCCCTCCAAGGGTTGTCGGGGAGTGGACTGAATTAGTAGATAAAAGTAACAGTGCCTGGCACCAACACATGCTCAACACATGCCTGGCACATGACAAATGCTACTTTTTGATTTATTGTAACTTGCATTTCATCAGCTCTAATGTGCATAGGGGCCACTGCTTTCTTGAATTCAAGAGCACAGGACTGGAAGGTTTCATGAAATTACAATAAGATTTGCCAAAGTGATTTAAGATAGTATTGGTTGTAAGGTGAAGGTATTAAATGGGCAGTGGAGCTTAGAATCAATTAAATAGGATGCTGTGATTCTTATTCTCATTATTACTATTATTTAACTGACAAAGCAGAGTTGGAATTAGAAGCTATGTGTCCTAGTCCAGTACTTAGTCCATTATTCTACATTGTACGTCTAGGTGATATTTATAAACTATATTTTTAGATACTTTCACTTTGGGAAATAAAAATTTTAGCTGTTTGTTCAGAGCACACAGAGTCTGGTTCTCTTTGGGTAATCTCATTTGATTTAAAACTATTGCATCACTGACATTTTACAGTTCCAAGTCCTAAAGGACAGCTGGGTTGATTCTCTTTGCTTATTAGAAGAAGGAGGGTAAAGAAACACCCACATTCCCATTTAAGAACCAGCCTCCTCTCTCTCTGGTGCTCGTGGGCTCAGGGGTGATTGAGCTGTGTGTATTTTCCTCTGTTTGTTATCGCTTTGTATTTGGATAGGTTAAGTCTTTAGACAGTTATAAATTTCTTTGTACTGAGTGAAGATTCAGATTCAACTTTTAATAGTAGTTAGAAAATACTGTGTTTCATTGCTGTTCAAGTTCATCCAACAAAAGAGACTGGGATGGAAATTTCAGATTACTAATAAACTCACTCTGGGGCAAAAATCATGTAAATTTTAATGTGTGTCTATGTAAATCCCCCACAAGAGTGCTTCAATGAGGGCTTTTGTGCATACCTTTAAGACTTTGGAGGACTTCCCTGGCTGTCCAGTGGTTAAGACTCCAGGGTTCCAATGCAGGGAGCATGGGTTCAATCCCTGGTCAGAAAACTAAGGCCCTACATGCTGGGTGTGTGGCCAAAAATTTAAAAAAAAAAATCATAATAAGACTTGGGGCCAGTCTCCTCTCTTTGGTTTTTGCCTTCATTGCTGGTGTTATTATTTGTCTTGCTCCAGTGGATTTATCTTCCCAGCCCCTCCTCCCTCAGCCATGGTTCCCCCTTGTCTTGCCCTCATTCTCCCACTACCACCCTCTTGTCTCGGCACCCTCCCTTCATTTCTGTCCCTCGCCAAAGTTTATATTTGACTGTTGTCTCTGGGCAATCTGCCCAGTTTGGTTTATTTGTTTCTCATAATTGTATTCAGAGCCTCAGCTACGAGTTTCAGATGGATGTTTCACGTGGCATTCAGCTCCATTGTAACACACGTCTTTTCTGGGAGTTTTGTAGTGTTTTACAATATTAATGTAAACTTGACCTCTCCAAAGTAGCGTTGTATAAGATGAGTACTCAGATCAATCAGAAGATGTTCCAGTACCTCTCAATTAAGTTTTACTGCCCCAGGTCTCGGTGTAATGGAATAAAGATGGTGACTTACTGGTAAGCCTGATTGCTGCTAACTGCTTTGCATTTGTGTCTCCAACAAAATATCATCTGCTGAATTTAGTTTTATGGAAGATGAATGTATTGATGATGGTGTAAAAGAATCCCAAGTGTCCTTCATGTTGAAATACAAGCTAGTGTCAGCTTTAAAAGGACAACACTAAACACTTCATACTTTAGTCTCAGCCTGACATCTATTTCTACTTAGAGAAAATTGTGGTTTAAGGTCTTCTGTTACTCTGTAACATTCTAGCAAAAGCCCATTGCTTTAAAATATGAGTCCTTCTATGATAATAATGGGTCTTCCTAATTGTTGTACGTTTATAATTTTAACATTCAAAAAACTAAGATCATGGCATTCGGTCCCATCACTTCATGGCAAATAGAAGGAGAAAAAGTGGAAGCAGTGACAGATTTTACTTTTGGGGCTCCAAGATCACCATTCAAGATGGTGATTGCAGCCATGAAATTAAAAGACACATGCTCCTTGGAAGGAAAGCTGTGACAAATCTAGACAGCGTATTAAAAAGCAGAGACACCACTTTGCTGACAAAGGTCTGTATAGTTCAAGCTATGGTTTTTCTAGTAGCCATGGACAGATGTGAGAGTTGGACCATAAAGAAGGCTGAGTGCCAAAGAATTGATGCTTTCAAACTGTGGTGCTGGAGAAGACTCTTGAGAGTCTCCTGGACTGCAAGGAGATCAAACCAGTCAATCCTAAAGGAAATCAACCCTGAATATTCATTGGAAGGACTGATGCTAGAGCTAAAGCTCCAATACTTTTGCCACCTGATGGGAAGAGTTAATTCACTGGAAAAAGACACTGCTGCTGGGAAAGATAGAAGGCAGGAGGAGAAGGGGATGACAGAGGATGAGATGGTTAGATAGCATCTCTGACTCAATGGACATGAATTTGCGCAAACTCCGGGAGACGGTGGAGGACAGAGGAGCCTGGTGTGCTGCAGTCCATACTGAGTCGGACACGACTTAGTGACTAAATAACAACAACAACAAAACAACACAATTTCACATGTTTCAGTTACTGCATTGTCCAATAAAGTAGTAACTGGCAACTAGCCTTGTGTGGCTTTTAAATTTGTGTGTGTGTGTGTGTGTGTGTGTGTGTGTGCTTAGTTGCTCAGTCACTCAGTCAGTCAGTTCAGTCTGACTTTTTGCGACCCCATGAATTGCAGCACGCCAGGCCTCCCTGTCCATTACCAACTCCCTGAGTTCACTCAAACTCACATCCATCAAGTCGGTGATGCCATCCAGCCATCTCATTCTCTGTTGTCCCTTTCTCCTCCTGCCTCCACTCCTTCCCAGCATCAGAGTCTTTTTCAATGAGTCAACTCTTCACATGAGATGGCCAAAGTACTGGAGTTTCAGCTTTAGCATCATTCCTTCCAAAGAACATCCAGGACGGATCTCCTTTAGGATGGACTGGTTGGATCTCCTTGCAGTCCAAGGGACTCTCAAGAGTCTTCTCCAGCACCACAGTTCAAAAGCATCAATTCTTCGGTGCTCAGCTTTCTTCACAGTCCAACTCTCCCATCCATGCATGACTACTGGAAAAACCATAACCTTGACTAGACGGAAGTCGTGTCCAACTCTTTGTGACCCCATGGACTGTGTAGCCCGCCAGGCTCTTCTTTCCACGGGAATTCTCCTGCCAAAAATCCTGCAGTGGGAGTGGGTTCTGTGCCCTCCTCTGGGGGATCTTCCCAGCCCAGGAATTGAACCCAGGTCTCCCACATTGAAGGTGGATTCTTTACTGTCTGAGCCACCAGGGAAGTCCTTTAAAATATTAATTAACTATGATTAAACAAAATTATAAATTCATTTCTCTAGACACACTAGCTGTTACGAGGGCTCAGTCTCCTCATGTTGCTATCACATTGGGTCATGCAGATATTGAACAGTTCCATCATAGAGAAAGCCTTATTGGACAGAGTTGTTGCAGAGGATTTAAGTTAGGGTACATGTGTGCTAAACTGCTTCAGTCATGTCCAACTCTTTGTGAGCCCATGGACTGTAGCCCACCAGGCTCCTCTGTCCATGGGATTCTCCAGGCAAGAATACTGGAGTGGGTTGCCTGTCCTCCTCCAAGGGATCTTTCCAACCCAGGGATTGAACCTCCATTTCTGTGTCTCCTGTGTTAGCAGCTGGGTTCTTTACCACTAGCGGCACCTGATTAGGGTTAGTGGGACTAACGGGTCGATTTCACCGAGATTATTAGGATAAAACTACACTGCTGTAATAAAATAATAAAAAATACAGTAAATGAAAGGATTTTTAAAAATATATTCAAGAAGTGAGCAGTCCAGATGACACATGAGAAGTCATACCGGGATAGGATTCCTTCCATCTTTTTGACCTGTCAATCACATCAAATTATCAGCATCGATGTGTCCCAGTTTACAGGAAGAACATAAAGAACTCTGGGACATTCTTTTTTTCTTCTTTTTAATTAAAAAAAAGTATTTTTATTTATTTATTTTTTGGCAGCTCTGCATGGCATGCAGGATATTAGTTCCCTGACCAGGGATTGAACTTGCACCCCCTGTATTGGAAGCAGAGTCTTAATCACTGGACCACCAGGGACATCCTGCTAGTGGCTTTCTTAGAGATTAAAAATGAACCAGGCATTGTAGCATCACTTTTGTTCACATCCTATTGACCCACAGGAAGGTCCACATTGACATCTTGCTGCAAGTGAGGCTGGGAAATGTGGCCTTTAGCTTGGTGCCATGTGAGCAGCTTGAACTATTACTGTGGAAGACAGAGAGAGTGGATTTTGGGGCACAACCAGCAATTTCTCCCCTATGTGTTAATGCTCAGTGTAGAGATATGATACTTAAGGTGACGGTTCGTTTGCCATCATTAATTTGGGTGTTGGGAGAGATGATATGTGGATTTCATTTAAATGGTGTGTGACTCTTAATGTTTATTATATGTCATCATTGAAGCAAATATGGACATAGAATTCTAGTAGACTAAAATAGGAGGTTTTGTACAGTTCTGCCATCCCCTGAATGACTCGAGTATGTGGAGTGGTTCTGGCTGGATTCTCACGTGGAACCACAAACCTGTGACTCCAGGTGTATGTTTCCAGTGCTCAGTGGGCTTGGGGATTTGGAAGACGTGCACTCTTCCTACTCTAGGTAAAAGGCTTGACTAAGTCAGGGAAGTACACTTTGAAGAAATGGATTTTATGGTCCATTAGTGTGAGTAAATGAGGCTTCCTTCTTGGGAGATGGAAGAGCTCATTTCTATAATGAACCACTAAACCTCTTATGGAGAAGTTGAAGACATTCTTTTCAAATTAGTGGAATTATGTTTTACTTTCCTTTTTCTATTTTAGAATCAAAATGGGAACTGATTTGTGCATGTGTGTGTGTGATTTCTCTCCTACTTGCTGCCAATGACCCATCTCTCTCTTACCCCAAACGTGGTAGGATTGTGAAGTTATTAGAATGTACTCTGGTTCATTGGTGTTATTATCAGTTATGGCTTGGAGCAATAACTCACGCAATGGCATTAATTGTGGTGGGTCTGTGAATTTCCTCTTTTTCGTATTATAACCAACACGTTGAATTTTATCTCTTCTCAGATGATGTGTTGGATTCTACTTTTATCTGTTTATTATAGGAGATTAAGCTACAGTGTAAGTAACCTTCAACTTGTCTACATTAATCTTTCTGCAGCTAAATGTATATTGTAACTTATGTCCTGTCCCATGTGGAAGGGCCAGGAGATGTCTCAGGTCTATGGAAAAGGACGGTACCTGAGATGTTTGCTGCACCCCCAGCTCCCAGAGCTTGTGATGTTTACCCTCTGTCCCACTAGGTTTAATACTCAAGCGTGCCATGGATTTCTGATCTTTTCCAGCTCTCCGCAGAACCCTCTGTCTACAACATGTATGTCTGTCAGCTCGCAGTTTGAGTCCTGGCTCTGTCACTTAGTGAGCTATGTGGTCATCAGCCAGGGAAATAACTTCCCCATGCCTCAGTTTCCCCATCTTTAAAATGAGAATATCAGTACTTAGCTCAGAGGGCAACTGTGAGATTTTTAAATGAGTTAAAGATTCCGAAACTGAATTGGAAGTTCCTGGCACATTGTAAGCCCTCTGTAGGTGGGGGTTATTCTCTGTGTTTACTCAGTTTTGGTACATCTTTATGTAGGAAAGTAGGGAAACTGTCTCTTTTGGAAAATGAATACTTGAGAAGGCACCTGTCTTCAAACATTTTTATTTTTAATCTAGTTACTAATGAATGAATCATCCATTTTTCTTAAAAGTTTAAATCCTGAGTATTTATTTTATCATTTTTTTAGCTGTTTATTTTATACTGGAGTATAGCTGATTAGCCGTGTTAATGATAGTTTCAGTTGTACAGCAAAGTGATTCAGTTATACATATGCTTGTATCTTTTTCAAATTCTTTTCCCATTTAGGTTGTTACATATTATTCAGCAGATCTCCCTGTGCAGTTGCTCCTTGTTGGTTGCATGCGTGCATGCTAAGTCACTTCAGTCGTGTTTCTTTGTCACTCTATGGACTGTAACCCACCAGGCTCCTCTGTCCATAGGATTCTCTAGGCAAGAATACTGGAGTGGATTGCCATGCCCTCCTCCAGGGGATCTTCCCGACCTAGGGACTGAGGAACCATCTCATGTCTCCTGCATTGGCAGACAGGTTCTTTACCACTAGTGCCGCTTGGAAAGACCACCTTGCTGGTTACCTATTTTATTTTTTTTTTAATTTAATTTTATTTTATTTTTAAACCTGAAACACTGTATTAGTTTTGCCAAACATCAAAACGAATCCGCCACAGGTATACATACGCTCCCCATCCTGAACCCTCCTCCCTCCTCCCTCCCCACACCATCCCCCCCTGGTCGTCCCAGTGCACCAGCCCCAAGCATCCAGTATCGTGCACCGAACCTGGACTGGCAACTCGTTTCATACATGGTATTACACATATTTTAAATATCCCTAACTGGCCTTGTCCAGTTTTAAAAATCCATAGCAATGCTTTCCTTTTATCATGGCACTTTTAGAATGAGACCCCACCTTCTCTAGAATGTTCCAGTCACATTTTTCCATTTTGCTAGCAAGATCATTGAAGCTGATCAGTGAAGTGCAGGCAGCCATGCACAGGGACCGAGTGAAGCTGTTGAGTTGTTTCTTAGCCCAGTTATCTTGCTTTTCAGTGGAATGGTTTTCCTCTATACATTGCTCTGCATGAGTGTCTCTATGTGTGTGTTTACATGTACATATCTATCCATCCATACATACGTGTTGTATACGAGAAGGCACAGGGGATAGAATTCACAATATGATCATGGATAGGAGGCCACAGAATGTGATGAGAAGGGAATTTAGAACAATTTGAGTTTTGCTGATTTGGTCTGTCTTCCGTCTATCTGTGTTCATGCTTAGTCCCGTCTGACTCTTGGCGACCCTTTGGATTGTAGCCCACCAGGTTCCTCTCTCCATGGGATTTTCCTGGCAGGAATACTGGAGTGAATCTCACATTAAAGATTCTAATCAATCTCTCTCTGACTCAGCTCTGGAAACAAGCAGCTCCTCTCCACACAGCATTGCACAAGGTCATTTGAAATATTAGGAAAACATTAGAACATACATGCTTCCTGCTGTTTAGGAGCTGGACAGCTTAGGTTTGGGGTTTTATAGAGTGGAGGACACCCACACTTACACAAACCTGGTGATCAGTTCTGAGCATGAAGTCACCCACCGAAAAGGAAGTACTATACTGTGTGGTTTTTGGCAGTGAAGTGGAAGTGATCAAAGAAACTGGGGGTGGGGAGATGGGGATGAATGCGGTCATCTGCTGTGGGCATGGCAAAGGAGGGACTGCTGCTGGAGAAACCTGGATTTGGAGTTTATGTGTGAAGTTACAGGGACTCGACTTGGCAGAGAGGATGGCCAGCACTTCTTGCCAGTGGGACAGAATGTATGATGGGAGTGGCATTTGAGAGTAAGTTCCATGTAGGGAATGGCAGGCAGGGTTAGAGGAATGGAGCAGAGATTCTGGGAAAGAATTGCCCAAGCAGAGTCCACATAGATCACCCAATTTACTTATTTAGCAAAAACTCTCCTGCCTTTTCTCTGTTGTACTAGCTCATTCACTCACACCTTGTCTGGGGAGAAAAAGCAGAGCGTCTGTTTGTGGGAACAAGAATTCCAAAGGCATCTTTTGGTTGCCCTTAAAGTTTTGGTTAACATCCAGTCCTGGGAGGAATGATCAAGAAGCCATTTAATCAGTGTAAAACAATGAGTATCTCATGTCAGAATCTCAAAACAATTAGAGCCTCTTGATTCAAAACAGACCTGGGACGCTCCAAGGAGCAGGGTAAGAGTATACTGTTCCACTAGAGGGAAGCCTGCTTAAAAAACACTACATCCACAAATAGAAGAGGAACATTCCTGCATAAAATCAGACTCTAACTAAATGAAGAGAATATGAGCATGTCATCCTTGGGAATGGGAAAGCTCATAATCAGATCTAGACTGAGAAAGTGAAGGGGCCTGAAAATGTACACTCCACTTGGACCAGCCTGGACCCCTCGCTTTCTGTTGGCTGGGAGGGTTGTCTGTGCCAAGGAAGGATTGTAGCCTTCCTAGAAAGTACTTGAAGCTATTGTAAACTTCCTGGAGGGCTTACAGTGCTTGGGTTCTCAACCTCATTCCTGGATTTATTTCAGAATGAATCTCTATTCTCTTGAGGTTATGTGGAGCTGTGCAAAATCTTGCTAACTGTTCACATTGCAGGAGTTCAGTTGATTTATTGACCTTTACAATATTAATTGTCCTCTCAGACTGGGTACACTTAGAATGGAAAAAAATACACCGTTTTGCATTTCTTCATTTTCAGGTGTTTTTTTCTTTCCTGCCTTTAAGCTGCCTTGAGTTTAAAATAACTCAAAAGTGAGGTGAGATTCTTTGAAAATAAGCATTCATCTGTAATGTAAACTGTAATAAAACTATCAAATGCCAACCCACTCCAGTTTTCTTGTCTGGAAAATCCCATGGACAATGGGACCTGGTGAGCTACTGTCCATAGGGTCGCAAAGAGTTGGGCATAGCTGAAGTGACTTAGCAGGCAAATCCATTAATAGATGGTGTGACTGTGCTTTTTGAATTTTTAAAAGTAGTCAGAGACATGGTTAGCTTATACTGGAGTTTGGCTCAACTCAAGCTTATAGATTTCTCAGATAGACAAACTGTGTCTGAGGTCCCGAGGCCACCTTCAGGCTCAATGATCCACAAGACTCAGAAAAGCTGTTATACTCATGGTTATGGTTGATTACAGTGAAAGGATGCAGATTAAGACTGGCATGGGGATAAGGCTTGTGTGGCAAAGTCCAAGAGAAGCAAGTCACAAGCTTCTACGTGTTCTCTCCCAGTGGAGTCACATTTTGTTGTTGTTACTGTTGCTAAGTTGCTAAGTCATGTCCAACTCTTGGCGACCCCATACACTGGAGCACACCCGGCTTCTCTGTTTTCCTGGAGTCTGCACAGAGGAGTCACGAGTGTCCCTAATTCTCCCAGCAGTGATGTGTGACAAAACATGCAAAATGTTGACAACCAGGGAAACCAACTCTAGCCTTGATACCAACTGGGAAAGCTCACCTGAGCCTGGCTGTTTATTAGGGATCTGTCATGTAGGCATATAGCACCCCCAAAATGAATGTCAGCTACTCATATTCCAGCCCCATGGAGCAAAAACAGTCATTCATCATAAATCCCTTCGCTAGAATAAATTATTCTAGTCACAATAGTCCAGAATGACTCAAGGTCTTGGGCATATAATAATATTCATATCAGGCAGAATTTTGTAAGGGCTCAGAGGTTGTCTCCTAGGAACCACAGGGCAAACACAGATAAGTAGAAAATATATAAAACATATGTACATGGGAAAGAACTTCAGCAAGGGCATGAAATTATCATGATCTCTAAGTTGTGAGATATGTGATTTATTTTTTCCTAATCATACTTTTAATAATTTGCCAAACTTTCTTATTAGAATAGTGAGAGTTGGACTCTAAAGAAAGCTGAGCGCTGAAGAATTGATGCTTTTGAACTGTCATGTTGGAGAAGACTCTTCAGAGTCCCTTGGACTGCAAGGAGATCCAACCAGTCCATCCTAAAGGAAATCAGCCCTGATTATTCATTGGAAGGACTGGTGTTGAAGCTGAAACTCCAATACTTTGGCCACCTGATGCAAAGAACTGACTCATCGGAAAAGACTCTGATGCTGGGAAAGATTGAAGGCAGGAGGAGAAGGGGACGACAGAGGATGAGATGGTTGGATGGCATCACTGACTCAATGGACATGAGTTTGAGTAAACTCCGGGAGTTGGTGATGGACAGGGAGGCCTGGTGTGCTACGGTCCATGGGGTCGCAAAGAGTCGGACACAACTGAGCAACTGAACTGAACTGATGACAAAATGAAAATGCAGCTCTAAAAATATAATTTAAGGTTTACTGAGAGAACCCCTATTGGACAGCAACTAGTGTTTTTCGGAATGTGCTAGTGGTTTTAGGGAAGGAAATGGCAGCCCACTCCAGTGTTCTTGCCTGAGAAATCCCATGGGCAGGGGAGCCTGGCAGGCTACAGTCCATCGGGTCGCAAAGGGTTGGACACAACTTAGCGACTAAACAACAACCTGTGGTTTGGGATGGTTATATGGGACTGTCTCTGGGGTTGAGGCAGGTTGACTGGGTTCAGATGAGGGCTTGTGGGAGGCCCAAGTGGTCACGTATCAGTAAATCCCATTTACTCTACATGTTTGTTATAATGTCATTTTCATTTTAGTTTGAAAAGTTCTGCCCAAGATGTTATCCCATCTAACCCAATTTTCCTTGACTACTTATACATTCAACTTAATCAGTCATGGTTCACTGAAGCCTACTGTGTACCTCAGACTAAATTGGTCTTTGTATGCTACCATTTTGCCCCCTCTCCACCTCCCCCCTGCTCTCCCCTGCCCCACCTTTTTTAGGACATGAACTAGTTCAGATTTAATTTACATGCCTCCCCTTCTAGCTGTTCCTCTACAACCTGGAGTGATACATAAAGGAACCCTTTGTTGGTCTTGTTGGCTTGGGATCAAGAGTGTACAATCTTTGATAAATTACCAACCTCCATAGATCTTGGTGTGTCCGACCATCAAATGGAGGTACTTTTAGTAAGAATGTCATAGCTTCTGTGAGATGACATATTTCGTATGAAATGTTAACATTGATTGGTAGAGAGTGCCAGATAAAAGTTGTTCCTGGTTGTTGTTTAAACCGTATGTGCCTGAGTGTTCTTGATGAATACGTGTTCAGATGTAGTCTGATACATCTTTAAAATGAGTGTCTGTCTCTAGTAGACACTAGAAATGAAGAGCTTTGGTTTCCAGAAAATTCTTAGCATATTCACAGAGTTCCCCATTTTATTTTTTTATTTATTATAATTTTTATTGAAGTATAGTTGATTCACAATGCTGTGTTAATTTTAGGTGTACAGCAAAGTGATTCAGTTATACCTATATATAAATACATATTCTTTTTTACGTTCTCTTCCATTTTAGATTATTACAAGATGTTGAGTAGAGTTCCCTGTGTTACACTGTAAGTCCTTATTAGTTATCTATTTTATGTATACCAGTGGGTATATATCAATCCCAGTCTCCCAATTTATCCCTCCCCCTGCACCCCTGATAACTGTAAGTTCCTTTGCATCTGTTACTCTATTTCAGTTTCCTATTTTAATATTATTAATATTACCTTCCACTGTTTAAAAAATATTTTGAAGTGAGAATGAACATTTCTTGGGTAATCTGACCAAGATATTGTTTTAGTTTGTTGAAGAGAAGAAAGCTATAACTGATGCTTCTTCAACTGCTTTTATTTTTCTGGATTTAACACTTGGATAAAGGCTATATATTTCTAAGGTAATTCCTTGAAGATGTATTCTGAGTGCTAAATTATTGTGTCTGTCAGTTATTTATTTCTTCAGCTAAGTTGAAAATTAAAGGATTTAAGGCTGAATCAAAGTCATCCTTTCAAACACCTTGCCTGGGACCCGAACTGCCTCATCACCAGAAATAAAATCTCTGTGATCAATGCCCTCTCTCATGGAACTCTGTTTCTAGCCTCATCCTTTGGCTGTATTGTCTAGCTCTCTACCAGAGAACAAAAGGTCTTATGCCTTTAGAGGGGGGAAACCAGAGTTAAAGAAAAACTCACTGCAAAATCAGTGTTAAGAATCAGATACAACCAGAGCAGTGGTTATGGGGTGAGTGGTAGGTTCAAGACTTAGAGCTTAGACTTCTTTGGTGGTGCAGTGGATAAGGACTACTCGCAGGGGCCAGTGCAGGAGACGTGGGTTTGATCCTTGGTCCAGGAAGATGCCACACATTGCAGAGCAACTAAGCCTGTGCTCCAAGAATACTGAGCCTGAGCCCTAGAATCCGGGGGCCCCAACTATTGAGCCCACATGCTGCAACCACTGAAGGGCATAAGAGCCCATGTTCCACAGCAAGAGAAGTCGCTGCAGTGAGAAGCCTGAGCACCACAGCTAGAGAGCAGCTGCCGCTCGCCGCAACTAGAGAAAGCATGCACACAGCAATGAAGACCCAGTGAAACCAAAAATAAATAAAGAAAATTATTAAAGAAAAAGATTTAGGGCTTAACATGGATGGAACTTTGCTGATTGACTGGGTATCTGAATGAAGAAGAGTCAAGGGTATTCCATATTTCTAACTTGGATAAAAGTTGAACCAGGTGTCATTCACTGAGGGAAATGCAGCAGAAAGAATATGGTTTAGGGGCAAGATAGTGTGTTTCCAGTTGGTTGAGTCTGGGGTGACTGTGGGATGTCCAGTAGACTTTCAAGTCCGGAGTGTGGGGAAGGAATCTGGGTCAGAGATCTGGGAGCACGATCCTGTAGCTGAAGTCACTCAAGCACATATACAGTGAAAAAGCTGGCTTAAAACTCAACCTTCAAAAAACAAAGATCATGGCATCCAGTCCCATCACACCATGGCAAACACATGGGGGAGAAATGGAAATAGTGACCGACTTTATTTTCTTGAGCTCCAAATCACTGTGGATAGTGACTGCAGCCATGAAATTAAAAGACACTTGATCCTTGAAATAAAAGGTATGACTAACCTAGTATGGGGAGGGAGGAGGGAGGAGGGTTCAGGATGGGGAACACATGTATATCTGTGGCGGATTCATTTTGAGATATGGCAAAACCAATACAATATTGTAAAGTTAAAAAATAAAATAAAAATATATAAAAAAATAAATTAAAAAAATTAAAAACAAAAAAACAGAAACATCACTTTGCTGACAAAGGTCCATCTAGCCAAAGCTATAGTTTTTCCAGTAGTCATGTATGGATGTAAGAGTTGGACCATAAAGAAAGCTGAGTGCCCAAGAATTGATGCTTTGGAACTGTGGTTTTGGAGAAGACTCTTGAGAGTCCCTTGGACTTCAAGGAGATGAAACCAGTCATTCCTAAAGTAAATCAACCCTGAACATTCTTTGGAAGGACTGATACTGAAGCTCAAGCTCCAATCATTTGGCCACCTGATGTGAAGAGCTGGCTCATTAGAAAAGCCTCTGATGTTGGGAAAGATTGAAGGCAGGAGGAGAAGGGGGCAACAGAGGATGAGATGGTTGGAGGGCATCACTAACTCAATGGACATGAGCTTGAACAAACTCCAGGAGACAGTGAGGGACAGGGAGGCCTGGCGTGCTGCAGTCCATGGGGCCACTAGGAGTCGGACATGACTGGTGACTGAAGAACAACAACAAAGTACATAAGGTTGGCCGAGGAGGGCCTTTCTTAGAAAATCACACGTAAGCCCAGGGCAAGGCATGCTCTCATCTTCATGTTCTGAAGACTGAGACTGCTCTGTAAACATTTGGTGAAAATGATGGAAAACTGATTGGCTCAGAGGATAAATTGTTTTCTCATTTTGGCTCCAAAGAAATGAGAAGACATTTTTGTGGTAGGATAGAGAGGGCATGGTGTGTGGTTATGAGTGATATTAAGCATTGTTTATGTGTAGGGAGCTGAAGGAATTTATGAATGAGTCTTAGAAAGCCCACAGAAACATGAAATTATATAAAGACATGCGTAGAGGAGACATTTTTATCAGATTCTCGAAGTGTCATGAAAATGGTTGAATGAATGCCTGGTATCCTGGAGGCAAATAAAGGGAACAAAGGTCACATCAGAATAACTCAGAAAACCAGAAAAATCCCGGAACAGTGGGGGATCCCGTTCCCTCTGGGCTGTGCTTTTGTGCCCTGTGCTGGTGTTGTACAGGGTTGGAGGAATTTGGGTCAGAGTTTTCGTTGTGTGGCTTGGCAGAATCAAAGGCCAAACTATGATTAATTCTAGATGTGGATGATTTGGAAGGAGAAAGAATGTAAGGAGGCTTAGGGGTAATTTTCAAAGTCTGGCTACTTCTTCAGAGTATTCATTCTCCTGTTTACTACAGAGGAGACAAGGAAGGTATCAATGCTTTTAAGAATATTCAATAAAATATCTCATTACTGAATGTAGGTATAGCATTTCCCCCACTCCCACCCGTTTGTTTTCCTCTTAAATAGATTTTATTTTTTTTATTTTTATTTTTTTAGATTTTATTTTTTAAAGCAGCTCTAGGTTCACAGCAAAACTGAGAAGGAGGGTCCAGAGATTTCCCATACACCTCTGGCCCGCTACACTCAGATCCACACTCATTATCCACACTCCCCCATCAAAGTGGTCCGTTTATTACAATAGATGAACCTATACTGACACATCAGTATCACTCAGAGCCCATAGTTGACATTACGGTGCACTCTTTTTGTTATACATTCTAGGGGTTTTGACAAATATATAATGACGTGTACCTACAATTACTGGAGAAAGAAGCAATAACTCACTCCAGTATTCTTGCCTGGAAGTCTCCACAGACAGAGGAGCCTGGCGGGCTATGTCCATGGGATTGCGAAGAGGCAGACATGACTTAATAACTGAACAACAACAACAACCCACAATTACAGTATCCTACAGATTGGTTTCACTGCCCTAAAAAACATCCTCTGTATTCCAAATATTCATCCCTCCCGCCCCTCTGACACCGGGCAACTGCTGATCGTTTTGTCTCTGTAGGGCTACCTTTTCCAGGATGTGATGCTGCAGCTGGAATCATATAGTATGTACCCTTTGCAGATTGTCGTCTTTCACTTAGTATTATGCATTTCAGTTTCCTCCATGTCTTTTCATGGGTTGATACTACTTTTTAACACTCAATAATATTTCATTGTCTGGATGTACCATAGTTTATTTATACATTTTGTCTACCAAAAGACATCTGGCTACTTCCAAGTTTTGACAATATGAATAAAGCTACCATAAACATCCATGTGTGGGATTTTATGTGGACACACATTTTCAGCTTATTTGGGTAAATCCCAAGGAGTGTGATTGCTGGATCATATGGTAAGAGTATGTTTAATTTTTCAAGAAACTGCCCAATTGCCTTCCAAATAGCTGTACCATTTTGTATTCCCTATAGCAGTGACTAAGACTTAGTGTTGTTGTACATCCTCGCCAGCATTTGGTGTTTTCAGTGTTCTGGGTTTTGGCTCTTCTAATTCATGTTTAGTGATATCTTTGCTTGCTTGCTAAGTCACTTCAGTTGTGTCCAACTCTTTCTGACCCCATGGACTGAAGTCCGCCAGGCTACTCTGTCCATGGGATTCTCCAGGCAAAAATACTGGAGTGGGTTGTCATGACCTCCTCCAGGGGAGCTTCCCAAGTCAGGGATCGAACCTGCATCTTTTGCCTTGTCATGTGGGTTCTTTACCACCAACGCTATCTGGGAAGGCCTTAGTGATATCTTAGTGTTGTTTTAATTTTATTTCCCTAATGACATATGATGTGGAGCATCTTTTTATATGCTTATTTTCCATCTGTAATCGTCTTTGGAGAGCAACATTTTTAACTAATATGGCTGTGCTGGGTCTTCATTGCAGTGAGGGCTTTTCTCTTGTTGCAGCAAGTGGGGAGGAGGAGTGAAGGACCAAAGTAAATGACCACCTTGTGAGTCTTGCTTATTCAATGTGCAGTTACATCTTGAAAGGATGAAACAATGAGAAGAACACTTTGAAGGTTGTAACTACCAATAGGAAGAAGTTCTTGATGTCCTTTGTATCTGAAGAAATGATTTTCTTTTAGAAGTAAGTCACTAATACCCTACTATTCTGTATCTGCTAATAGGGAGTGGAAATACCCCAAAATGATGCTTTTCTGTGGGTGTATTATTCTTAGAAAATTCAAGTGAAGACAAAAATGTCTTCAGGGGGTAAGCTGAAGCTGCCAGTCACCCCCTCCCATGTCTTAAACTCAGCCTAATTGCACTGATAGGATTGGAGGAGGTAGAAGAATTGATTTTTGCTCAATCATAGGACAGAAACCAACAGATTCAAGTTGACACTGAAAGTCAAGTT
The DNA here is from genome assembly GCF_029407905.1 of Bubalus kerabau. Classification (NCBI taxonomy): domain Eukaryota; kingdom Metazoa; phylum Chordata; class Mammalia; order Artiodactyla; family Bovidae; genus Bubalus; species Bubalus kerabau. Next base: position 59,562,936 of record NC_073641.1, on the reverse strand, counting down.
TTCAAGAAATTATTGGCATTCATGAATTCAGAATATTAATGGCAAATGTGCACAGGGAACCTGATACTCTCTTCCCTGTATCCTGGCAGAGCCACTATTTAAATCTATTTAAATGCATTGACTCTGATTACGAAGGGCCCCACACAGGCCAGCCTGCACTTGGAGGGGTTGGTAGGAGCAGTGGGTCAGCGACATTGTGTTGGTTCGATTCCAGCTGAAATGTTGGGGAAATCAGTTTGTTTGCTTACTTGTGGGTTTACACAAACTCAGAAAGCATGTTTGGGTAATTCTTCTGTACAGATTTAGAGACAGCATATATTAGAGGAGTCCATAAAAAATGTTGATGGTGGAGAAAATAAAAATGTATTCTTAAGAGTGGTAGACAGAAGAAAAAAATTCTAGAGGATAAATCGGAGGAAAAAGCACATACACTTTTTATTAGCTTACAGAACACAAATGATTTGCAGATGTTGGACTGAATGTTTCACATAAAAAATACTTCTATACCTGGGCTTTTTTCCCCCTCACTTATTTTAATAGCTGAAGCATCTTTCTCTTGTGAACAATTTATTCTAATGGCAATAAAAATGCAACAGTACCACCTCATTATACCCAATAGCAAATGACTTATGTGGCGTCTTAGCTTGCTTTGTAGGGTTGGGCTTTGATGACTGATGGCAACCTGGGCTAACGAGGCACTTGGATGAGTGACATTGTAAGTAGGGAACCATGGAAAAACATTTCAGCTCTTAAAGTGGTACTCAGCTTTACAGTTTCTTGAAACTTACTGATCACACCTATACACCTTTCAGTTCAGTTCAGTCGCTCAGTCATGTCTGACTCTTTGCAACCCTTTGAATCACAGCATGCCAGGCCTCCCTGTCCATCACCAACTCCCAGACTTTACTCAAACTCCTGTCCATTGAGTTGGTGATGCCATCCAGCCATCTCATCCTCTGTGGTCCCCTTCTCCTCCTGCCCTCAATCCCTCCCAGCATCAGAGTCTTTTCCAATGAGTCAACTCTTCACATGAGGTGGCCAAAGTATTGGAGTTTCAGCTTTAGCATCAGTCCTTCTAATGAACACCAAAGACTGATCTCCTTTAGAATGGACTGGTTGGATCTCCTTGCAGTCCAAGGGACTCTCAAGAGTCTTCTCCAACACCACAGTTCAAAAGCATCAATTCTTCAGTGCTCAGCTTTCTTCACGGTCCAACTCTCACATCCATACATGACCACAGGAAAAACCATAGCCTTGACTAGATGGACCTTTGTTGTCAAAGTAATGTCTCTACTTTTTAATATGCTGTCTAGGTTGGTCATAACTTTTCTTCCAAGGAGTAAGCATCTTTTAATTTCATGGCTGCAATCACCATCTGCAGTGATTTTGGAGCCCCAAAAAATAAAGTCTGACACTGTTTCCAATGTTTCCCCATCTATTTCCCATGAAGTGATGGGACCGGATGCCATGATCTTCATTTTCTGAATGTTGAGCATTAAGCCAACTTTTTCACTCTCCACTTTCACTTTCATCAAGAGGCTTTTGAGTTCCTCTTCACTTTCTGCCATAAGGGTGGTGTCATCTGCATATCTGAGGTTACTGATATTTCTCCCAGCAATCTTGATTCCAGCTTGTGTTTCTTCCAGTCCAGTGTTTCTCATGATGTACTCTGCATATAAGTTAAATAAGCAGGGTGACAATATACAGCCTTGGCATACTCCTTTTCCTATCTGGAACCAGCCTGTTGTTCCATGTCCAGTTCTAACTGTTGCTTCCTGACCTGCATACAGATTTCTCAAGAGGTAGATCAGGTGGTCTGGTATTCCCATCTCTTTCAGAATTTTCCACAGTTTATTGTGATCCACACAGTCAAAGGCTTTGGCATAGTCAATAAAGCAGAAAATAGATGTTTTTCTGGAACTCTCTCGCTTTTCCATGATCCAGTGGATGTTGGCAATTTGATCTGTGGTTCCTCTGCCTTTTCTAAAACCAGCTTGAACATCTGGAAGTTCACGGTTCACATATTGCTGAAGCCTGGCTTGGAGAATTTTGAGCATTACTTTACTAGCTTGTGAGATGAGTGCAATTGTGTGGTAGTTTGAGCATTCTTTGGCATTGCCTTTCTTTGGGATTGGAATGAAAACTGACCTTCTCCAGTCCTGTGGCCACTGCTGAGTTTTCCAAATTTGCTGGCATATTGAGTGCAGCACTTTCACAGCATCATCTTTCAGGATTTGAAAGAGCTCAACTGCAATTCCATCACCTCCACTAGCTTTGTTCGTAGTGATGCTTTCTAAGGCCCACTTGACTTCACATTCCAGGATGTCTGGCTCTAGGTGAGTGATCACAGCATCGTGATTATCTGGGTCATGAAGATGTTTTTTGTACAGTTCTTCTGTGTATTCTTGCCACCTTTCTTAATATCTTCTGCTTCTGTTAAGTCCGTACCATTTCTGTCCTTTATCGAGCGCATCTTTGCATGAAATATTCGCCTTTACTAACACACAAAGATGACGTTCAGAACAAGGATGCTGGGAAATGTTTTTGGAGTTTGCTTAAGGACTTTCATAAGCAGAATTATTCTTCCTGGTCTACATAGTACTTTGTCTAAGTGAGTGTGTGAAAGTAGCTCAGTCATGTCCGACTCTTTGATACCCCATAGACTGTGCAGCCCCTGGAATTCTCCAGGCCAGAATACTGGAGTGGGTAGCCTTTCCCTTCTCCAGGGGATCTTCCCAACCCAGAAATGGAATCCAGTTCTCCCTCATTGCAGGCGGATTCTTTACCAGCTGAGCCACAAGGGAACTTTTTCTAAATGTCACTTTTTTTTAAGTTAATTGTGAGTCATCTGTGCATTGACTGGTTGGTCTGTGATGCTTTCTATCTTCAGTAAAAGCTTCTGTTAATGACCGAGACAGACTGGGGACTCTTGGTGTCCTAGAAGAGAGATTTTATTGGATACTCTGTACATTTATTTGTTGAGGGTGTGGTCAGATGCTCCTCATGTAGTTCATCTGCCTGCCTTGGTGCCTTCATGAAAGGAGGCCATTTTTTTCTAACATATGTCTTAGGCTTTCTTTTGCAAATTGAAGAATATTATGTAAATAATATTTTGATTATTTTATGAAATAATAGCATTCTGCATATAACTCAAATTATTGTAAGTTCATTTAAAAAGTAATTAACTTAAAATTAGAACTACTGATTAGTATTAAACAAATTTAAAATTAAAATTAAATAATTAACTTAGAACTACCATACAATCCAGCATTTCCACTCCTGGATATATATCCAAAGGAAATGAACAACAAAGCCAAAAAAATGCATGCATCTCAGTAGCAGCAGTATTATTCACCGTAGCCAAGATGGGGAAGGAACCTAAATGTCCATCAATAAATGAATGGATGAAGATGTGGTGTAAATATACAATGTAATATCACTCAACCATAAAAAATGAAATTATATATTCTACAATGTATATAGACCTAGTAAGTATTATGTTTAGTAAAATAAGTTAGACAGAGAAAGACCAGTACTCTGTGTTATTACTTATATGTGGAATCTTAAAAAAAAAACAAATGAATGCATATCAGATCAGATCAGTCACTCAGTCGTGTTCTACTCTTTGCGACCTCATGAATCGCAGCACGCCAGGCCTCCCTGTCCATCACCAACTCCTGGAGTTCACTGAGACTCACATCCAACGAGTCAGTGATGCCATCCAGCCATCTCATCCTCTGTCGTCCCCTTCTCCTCCTGCCCCCAATCCCTCCCAGCATCAGAGTCTTCCAGTGAGTCAACTCTTCGCATGAGGTGGCCAAAGGACTGGAGTTTCAGCTTTAGCATCATTCCTTCCAAAGAAATCCCAGGGCTGATCTCCTTCAGAGTGGACTGGTTGGATCTCCTTGCAGTCCAAGGGACTCTCAAGAGTCTTCTCCAGCACCACAGTTCAAAAGCATCAATTCTTGGGCTCTCAGCCTTCTTCACAGTCCAACTCTCACATCCATACATGACCACAGGAAAAACCATAGCCTTGACTAGACGGACCTTTGTTGACAAAGTAATGTCTCTGCTTTTGAATATGCTATCTAGGTTGGTCATAACTTTCCTTCCAAGGAGGAAGCATCTTTTAATTTCATGGCTGCAGTCACCATCTGTAGTGATTTTGGAGCCCAGAAAAATAAAGTCTGACACTATTTCCACTGTGTCCCCATCTATTTCCCATGAAGTGGTGGGACCAGATGCCATGATCTTCGTTTTCTGAATGTTGAGCTTTAAGCCAACTTTTTCACTCTCCACTTAAACTTTCATCAAGAGGCTTTTGAGTTCCTCTTCACTTTCTGCCATAAGGGTGGCGTCATCTGCATATCTGAGGTTATTGATATTTCTCCCAGCAATCTTGATTCCAGTTGGTGTTTCTTCCAGTCCAGCGTTTCTCATGATGTACTCTGCATATAAGTTAAATAAACAGGGTGACAATATACAGCCTTGATGTACTTCTTTTCATATTTGGAACCAGTCTGTTGTTCCATGGCCAGTTCTAACTGTTGCTTCCTCACCTGCATACAAATTTCTCAAAAGGCAGGTCAGGTGGTCTGGTATTCCCATCTCTTTCAGAATTTTCCACAGTTTATTGTGATCCACACAGTCAAAGGCTTTGGCATAGTCAATAAAGCAGAAATAGATGTTTTTCTGGAACTCTCTTGCTTTTTCTATGATCCAGAGGATGTTGGCAATTTGATCTGTGGTTCCTCTGCCTTTTCTAAAACCAGCTTGAACATCTGGAAGTTCACGGTTCACATATTGCTGAAGCCTGGCTTGGAGAATTTTGAGCATTATTTTACTAGCTTGTGAGATGAGTGCAATTGTGCAGTAGTTTGAGCATTCTTTGGCATTGCCTTTCTTTGGGATTGGAATGAAAACTGACCTTTTCCAGTCCTGTGGCCACTGCTGAGTTTTCCAAATTTGCTGGCATATTGAGTGCAGCACTTTCAGAGCATCATCTTTCAGGATTTGGAATAGCTCAACTGGAGTTCCATCACCTCCACTAGCTTTGTTCGTAGTGATGCTTTCTAAGGCCCACTTGACTTCCCATTCCAGGATGTCTGGCTCTAGGTCAGTGATCACACCATCGTGATTATCTGGGTCGTGAAGATGTTTTTTGTACAGTTCTTCTGTGTATTCTTGCCATCTCTTCTTAATATCTTCTGCTTCTGTTAGGTCCATACCACTTCTGTCCTTTATGGAGCCCATCTTTGCATGAAATGTTCCTTTGGTATCTCTGATTTTTTTGAAGAAATCCCTAGTCTTTCCCATTCTGTTGTTTTCCTCTATTTCTTTGCATTGATCGCTGAAGAAGGCTTTCTTATCGCTTCTTGCTATTCTTTGGAACTCTGCATTCAGATGTTTATATCTTTCCTTTTCTCCTTTGCTTTTCGCTTCTCTTCTTTTCACAGCTATTTGTAAGGCCTCCCCAGACAGCCATTTTGCTTTTTTGCATTTCTTTTCTATGGGAATGGTCTTGATCCCTGTCTCCTATACAATGTCACGAACCTCATTCCATAGTTCATCAGGCACTCTTATCTATCAGATCTAGGCCCTTAAATCTATTTCTCACTTCCACTGTAGAATCATAAGGGATTTGATTTAGGTCATACCTGAATGGTCTAGTGGTTTTCCCTACTTTCTTCAATTTCAGTCTGAATTTGGCAATAAGGAGTTCATGATCTGAGCCACAGTCAGCTCCTGGTCTTGTTTTTGTTGACTGTATAGGGCTTCTCCATCTTTGGCTCCAAAGAATATAATCAATCTGATTTCGTTGTTGACCATCTAGTGATGTCCATGTATAGAGTCTTCTCTTGTGTTGTTGGAAGAGGGTGTTTGTTATGACCAGTGCATTTTCTTGGCAAAACTCTATTAGTCTTTGCTCTGCTTCATTCCGTACTCCAAGGCCAAATTTGCCTGTTGCTCCAGGTGTTTCTTGACTTCGTACTTTTGCATTCCAGTCCCCTATAATAAAAGGACATCTTTTTTGGGTGTTAATTCTAAAAGGTCTTATAGGTCTTCATAGAACCATTCAACTTCAACTTCTTCAGCGTTACTGGTTGGGGCATAGACTTGGATTACTGTGATATTGAATGGTTTGCCTTGTAAATGAACAGAGGTCATTCTGTCGTTTTTGAGATTGCATCGAAGTACTGCATTTCGGACTCTTTTGTTGACCATGATGGGCACTCCATTTCTTCTGAGCGATTCCTGCCCGCAATAGTAGATATAATGGTCATCTGAGTTAAATTCATCCATTCCAGTCCATTTCAGTTCGCTGATTCCTAGAATGTGGACATTCACTCTTACCATCTCTTGTTTGACCACTTCCAATTTGCCTTGATTCATGGACCTGACATTCCAGGTTCCTATGCAATATTGCTCTTTACAGCATTGGACCTTCCTTCTATCACCAGTCACATCCACAGCTGGGTATTGTTTTTGCTTTGGCTCCATCCCTTCATTCTTTCTGGAGTTATTTCTCCACTGATCTCCAGTAGCATATTGGGCACCTACTGACCTGGGGAGTTTCTCTTTCAGTATCCTATCATTTTGCCTTTTGATATTGTTCATGGGGTTCTCAAGGCAAGAATACTGAAGTGGTTTGCCATTCCCTTCTCCAGTGGACCACATTCTGTCAAATCTCTCCACCATGACCCGCCCATCTTGGGTTGCCCCACGGGCATGGCTTAGTTTCATTGAGTTAGACAAGGCTGTGGTCCTAGTGTGATTAGATTGACTAGTTTTCTGTGAGGATATATCAAAGCAGAAACAGAATCACAGATATTGAGAACAAACTAGTGGTTACTAGTGGGGAGAGGGAAGTGGGTAGGGACGTTTAGGGATATGGGACTAAGAGGTACAAACCAATATGTATAAAATAAATATGCTTCAAGGAGATATTGTACAGGTAAATATAGCCATTGCTTTGTAATAATTTTAAATGGAGTATAATCTACAAAGGTATTTTAAAAATAATTTTGGTACAATTTTTAAAGTTTACTTTCCAATTACTACAAAATATTAGCTATATTGCCTGTGTTATACAGTACATTCTTGAGCCTATCTTATACCCAATAGTTTGTACCGCCCATTCTCTCATTCCCTATACTGCTCCCCCCGCTCCCAGTTACCACTGTTTTTTTCTGTGTATTTGTGAGTCTGCTTCTTCTGTGTTATATTACTAGTTTGTTGTATTTTTTGGAGAATCTCTATGTTGTGCATCTGAAACTAATAAAAAATGTAAATTACACTTCAATGAAATTTTTAAATAAAAATATTTACTGCAATTCTTAATAAGGATTCTTCATTTTTACTCTGTTTTTGGGTTTTCAGGAAATACAAAGCTTGGGTGAAAATCTGATTTCCTAGTTGTTTTTATCATTGTTTCATGATAAAAGCTTTTCCAGAATGACTATTCATTTTTCCCAGGTAAAGATGCAAAACAAGCAGTCTGCTTGATTTAGCCATGGTCACTGGAATAGACTATGGTGGAACCAGTTTGAGGGAGATAGAAAAGTCTAGAGTGTTTTGCCTTAATTGACAGGGACAATGTCATTTAAAAGGTCATAAATGAAAGTTCAAAATTCTAGATTTGCATACCTTTTTTAAAAGTAATTTTATTGGAGTATAGTTGATTGACAGTTATATTAGTTTCAGGTGTGTGTGTGTGTGTGTGTGTGTGTATATGTGTGTGAGATCAGTTGCTCAGTCATGTCCAACTCTTTGTGACCCCATGGACTGTAGCCCGCCAGGCTCCTCTGTCCATGGAATTTTCCAGGCAAGAATACTGGAGTGGGTTGCCACATCCTTCTTCAGGGAATCATCCCAAACCAGGAACCAAACACACGTTTCCTGCTTTGCAGGTGAATCTTTACCACTGTGCCACCTGGGAAGCCCAGTTTCAGGTGTCCAGCATAGTAATTCAGTTATGCATGCATGTGTGCTATGTCGCTTCAGTTGTGTCCAACTCTTCGCAACACTATCGACTAGTAGCCTACCAGGCTCCTCTGTCCATGGGATTCTCCAGGTTATAATACTGGAGTGGGTTGCCATGCCTTCCTCCAAGGGATCTCCCTAACCCAGGGCTAGAACCTGTGTCTCTTATGCTTCCTGCCTTGGCAGGGGGGTTCTTTACCATTATTCACCTGGGAAGCCCGATTCAGTTATACATATACATATATTCATTGTTTTTCAGATTCTTTTCCCATATAGGTTATTACAGAATATTGAGTAGAGTTCTGTGTGCTTTATAGTCCCTGTTGGTCATCTGTTTTATATATAGTAGTGTGTGTGTTTGTTAATCCCAAGCTCCTAATTTATTCCTCCCCCTACTTTCCCCTTTGGTGACTCACAGATTGAAAACAAACTTCTGGTTACTGCAGTATATCTGCATATCCTTTACTGAGCCATTTTGCCTCAGGGAATCTTATCTGAAGGAAGACTTGTTCCAAGTTGTTTGTTTCTTTTCCACTGTATTGGATGAAGATATTTCCTCCCAGGTTTAAAGTCTTCACGACCCAATCTCATGTCCCAAGGGGTAAATCTCCTGCCTGCCTCTCTAATCCCCTGGCCCTCCAGCCTCTACCAATGAGGCTCTCCAGCCCTTAAACAGCTCCCCAAGGCTCTGGGTAAAACCATGTTCAGTGGTTGGAGAAAAAGAAAGAAGATAAAATGTTGTTTGGTAACCTTTCCCTGGTCTCATCTCTTTCTAGTTCTCCATCTTCTCTATCCATGTGTATGTGTGTGTGAGTACACACATACATTCTCACATGTGAGTACACACTTGTATATGTAGTTCTCACTCAACTGACATATTTGCTAATAAAGTGCAGATATAATAATGCCTCACTCCCAAACACTCCAGCATGAATATCTTAAGAATAAAGCCATTCTCCTATATCATCACAAAGCCAACATCCCACCCATACTCTTTGTATTCCAAGAGAGTTGATTTTTCTTCTCATTTTGGGAAATTTAATTATATTTGTTATTATGGGAAACAAAAGGTTCCAAAGTCAAAACTGTGTATATAAAAAGGTGTAGTGGGAGAGGCGTCTGCTGTTCCTATCCATTAGCCCTCCCCCTTCCCATTCGTCTTGTAGGAAGCCATTTTCTGTACTTTCCTGTTCACCTTCCACCTGTTTCTCTTTGTACAAATAAATGTTGCAATGTGGGGTTTCCTTTCTTCATTCTTTCTTACAGGAAAGGCAGCATTATTTTAGATGAAGCTTTTTTTTTTTTTTAACTTTATACCTCCTGGATATCACTCTCTGTAAGTTCCTACAGATCTTTCTCTAAAGGAGGCCTCGTTAGTAGGCTGTGCTGTGCTTAGCCGCTCAGTTGTGTCTGACTCTTTACAGCCCCATGGACTGCAGCACGCCAGGCCCCCCTGTTCATCACCAGCTCCCGGAGTTCACTCAAACTCATGTCCACTGAGTTGGCGATGCCGTCCAACCATCTCATCATCCTCTGTCCTCCCCTTCTCCTCCTGCTTTCAAACTTTCCCAACATCAGGGTCTTTTCCAATGAGACAGTTCTTCCCATCAGGTGGCCAAAGTATTGGAGTTTCAGCTTCAGACTCTTTGCGACCTCATGAATTGTAGCCTGCCAGGATTCTCCAGGCAAGAATACTGGAGTGGGTTGCCATGCCCTCCTCCAGGGGATCTTAGCAACCCAGGGATCGAACCCAGTTCTCCTGCATTGCGGATGGATTCTTTACTGTCTGAGCCACCAAGGAAGCCCTAGGCAGGTAGTCCTGTTTCAGTTCAGTTCAGTTCAGTTGCTCAGTCGTGTCCGACTCTTTGTGACCCCATTTTTAAGACATCATATAATTGAATGAAACAATGGAATCGATATACCAGTGACTTTGCTTTATGTAAAAATTGTAAAAAGGAAAAATAGCAATTCTTTTAAATATTTATCTTTAGTTACTAATCTAACTATGGTTCTTTATATATTTCCAAATAAGTTTAATGTAGATTTTTTCATTTACTTTCATGTAAGTATGTATGGCATTAAATGAGAGTGTGTGAATACATCTACTTTTTCTGGATTATTTCATTTAACTGATTAATAAATGCAGGTCCAGAAGGAATATGGAGACTTTTCTGCCATCACCCATCAGCCCTTCCTGAATGTTCTACAATCCTGGAATGACAAACTATTTTAAGTCATGATTTTAGTACAGTCTCTATTTTTCCTAATATAATTACTGTAGCTATCTACCATGGACCATGTGAGCATATATTTCATACACTTAGACCTATAACTATTATTATTTCTTTGGCACAATTTCAGCATTTATGAAGAGCCAGAAATTTCAAACATCTAATTTTTTATTGCCTGCATCATAAGCGACTCTTTGTGATTGTAGCAGACATGGAATGGTGAGATAAACTTCAGAATCCAGAAGACCTTTTGCATATTTTGATTGAGACAAATCTGAACTGTTCCAAACTGCACATTCCTTTTCTGCTTTTTAAATCATAAGATACACTGAAACGTGAACAAGGTTACTCTGTTTTCTGTTAATGTCCCCATGGTTTTTATGCCCTTTATGCAAACAGGAAAGGTGATTTGCTTTCATAATACAGAAGAACTAGTTTCCTGATGCAGAAACAGGTTGGGGATCAGTGCAGAGAAGGGGGTGATCTACCAGATGCCCTTGCCAGGCAGAAGGGAAATTTGACGTTCCCAAGCAGTGAAAATCTAAATATAGGTTTAATGGATGCCCATTTGTGAATAATACAGAGGAGCATTGGCCTTGGAAGAGAGACAGTTTCTTCCAATGTTTCCAAAAGAAAATCTGCTACCGCAGTTTGGTCCAACAACCATTTGTATTGTGTTTAATATCTAACAGGCTTCGAGCTAGGCACTGGGGATATACTGATGAATAATGCACATTCCCTACTTTTAAAACTAGTCTAGTAGGGCCTAAAGTGTTCACTCAGATTTGTCTCTTTATAATGCTGGACACATGCAGGGAGAAACCGCTGGTAGGTCAGTGGGGATCTGACAAGCCAGGGTCTGGTTATCAGTCACTAGCACAGATGGGTGAAAAGTGAAGGTCAAGCTTAGAGGGGAGGCCAATGGGTAGTGAGGGTTATTGGGCTTTTGAGCTGTAGATGGGATAGCCATTTCTTTTAAAGTCTTCCAAGTGTTTTGAAATGATTCTCAGAATGAAATAGGTATAGGAAAGAGGTGTACTGAGGCTGCCAAGCAGTTAGACTGCCCTTGCTTATCCATCCATACTTCTCATCTGTTTTAGTAGGTTAGGGAACCCTAAGATGAGCATCCACTGGAAATACACTTAAGTTAGTATGTGTGACAGTCAAAATGTCCTTGCAAGAAGTAATTGTTCCATAAGCCCAGGTTTAACAATTACTCTTTTCATTGCCTGGCTTGATTTTGTAGTTGCTTCTCATCTAATTTGTCATTTAGACATACGACAATGCCAGTTCACCCACTTTTTGGTGTAATCTTTGCAATTCACACACACACCATCCTTCCACACATGCCTAAATGCCTCCAAAAATATATAGAAAGAAAGATGTATTTACTCTAAGGATTGAGCCTAGACTTATTCAGTTCAGTTCAGTTCAGTCACTCAGTCATGTCTGACTCTTTGCAACCCCATGGAATGCAGCACACCAGGCTTCCCTGTCCGTCACCAACTCCAGGAGCTTGCTCAAACTCATGTCCATTGAGTCAGTGATGCCATCCAACCATCTCATCCTCAGTCATCCCCTTCTCCTCCCACCTTCAATATTTCCCAGCATCAGGGTCTTTTCAAATGAGTCAGTTCTTCACATAAGGTAGCCAAAGTATTGGAGTTTCAGCTTCAACATCAGTCCTTCCAATGAATATTCAGGACTGATTTCCTTTAGGATTGACTGGTTGGATCTCCTTGCAGTCCAAGGGACTCTCAAGAGTCTTCTCCAATACCACAGTTCAAAAGCATCAGTTCTTTGGCACTCAGCTTTCTTTATAGTCCAACTCACATCCATACATGACTACTAGAAAAACCATAGCTTTGACTAGATGGACCTTTGTTTTCAAAGTAATGTCTCTGCTGTTTAATATGCTGTCTAGGTTGATCATAGCTTTTCTTCCAAGAAGCAAGAGTCTTTTAATTTCATAGCTGCAGTCACCACCTGCAGTGGTTTTGGAGCCCCCCAGAATAAAGTTGCTCACTGTTTCCCCATCTATTTGCCATGAAGTGATGGGACCAGATGCCATGATCTTAGTTTTCTGAATGTTGAGTTTTAAGCCAACATTTTCACTCTCCTCTTTCACTTTCATCAAGAGGCTCTTTAGTTCTTCTTCACTTTCTGCCATAAGGGTGGTGTCATCTGCATATCTGAGGTTATTGATATTTCTCCCGGCAGTCTTGATTCCAGCTTGTGCTTCATCCAGCCCAGCATTTTGCATGATGTACTCTACATATAAGTTAAATAAGTAGGGTGACAATATACAGCCTAGACATATGCTCATGATTAATTTCGCAGTAGGTTGTAGATACAGAATTTGCTTGTGAGTAGGGAAATTAAACGGGGTTCCCAGATGGTGCTAGTGGTAAAGAACCCACCTGCCAATTCAGGAGATGTAAGAGATATGGTTGCAATCCTTGGGTCGGGAAGATCTGTTCGAGGAGGAGATGGTAACCCACTTGCATGGGGAATCCCATGGACAGAGGAGCCTCCTGAGCTATGGTCCATAGAGTTGCAACGAGCTGGACACAATGGAAATGACTTAGCACACATGCATGCAGGGAAATTGAATAGCTCACTGAAGGTCCTATCAAGCCTTATGGCTTCAGAGCATAGTAGAGTGTCCTGTTCACTACTTGGCAGAGTTTTGCCTTCCTGCATGAATCATGTGAACATCATCTTCATCTGACCTCATTCGTTTTAGTCCATCTTAATATTTGTTCAGTTTTCATCCTGGCGTCATGATATATCTCCTTTAATGTGCCAACTAAAATCTACCAACACTTTACTGTGAAGTACTACTGAGATTTTTCTACATCCAGAGGAGGAAAGAGAAGAATCTTCCTGAAGACACAACCCCCACTGTGCATCTTTTATAGATAGAGGTGATATCTCCCCACTTTGCTGTTTAGGAAGACCTAAGTTTATTTCTTCTGTGTTGTTGTCTCTGCTTACACTGGTTCCATAGTTCCCATCACACACGTTATCTGTATTTTCATCATAGTTCAGGTAACAATCCTATCTGTTACTAATTCAGTCACTAAACCTTTATTGAGTACCAGTCCTGTACCACACACTCCAGCAACTCCTTTCACCCTACATTAACAATAAATTAGTATGACTTGGAGCTCAAACTGATGCTCTGTGACAACCTAGTCGGTGGGATGGAGTGGGAGGTGAGAGGGGAGTTCAAGGTGGAGGGATGTATATATATATACCTATGACTGATTCATGTTGATGCATGTCAGAAACCAACACAGTATTGTAAAGCAATTATCCTTCAATTAAAAATAAATAAAAAATAATAAATTACCTTAGGAGGTGGTCTAATGTTTTATTAACAGATATCAGTTCAGTTCAGTTCATTCACTCAGTTGTGTCTGACTCTTTATAGCCCCATGGACTGCAGCACGTCAGGCCTGCCTGTCCATCACCAACTTCTGAAGTTTACTCAAACTCATGTCCACTGAGTCAGTGATGCCATCCAACCATCTCATCTTCTGCCCTTCCCTTCTCCTCCTGCCTTCAAACTTTCCCAGCATCAGGGTCTTTCCCAGTGAGTCAGTTCTTTGCATCAGGTGGCCAAAGTATTGGAGTTTCAGCTCCAACATCAGTCTTTCCAATGAATATTCAGATCTGATTTCCTTTAGGATGGACTGGTTGGATCTCCTTGAAGTCCAAGGGACTCCCAAGAGTCTTCTCCAATACCACAGTGCAAAAGCATCAGTTCTTCAGTGCTCAGCTTTTTTATAGTCCAATTCTAACATCCATATATGACTACTGGAAAAACCATAGCTTTGATTAGACAGACCTTTGTTGGCAAAGTAATGCCTCTGCTTTTTAATATGCTGTGTAGGTTGCAGATATAATAGTTTATAATTTAAAAAGGGAAATTAGGAGCAGTGGAGTAATGGAACTGACTGCTCCAGGACCGAGGGTTCAACATGAACAAGACAAGAAGTCCCTCCTGAACACTAGAGTCTACTTATGACTTTACCACCTAATCAGGGATGACCCTTCCCAAACCAGTGTTATAAAGAGCTTCTGTGCTGTGTGTCTTTTTAATTTGTTATCAGCTCTGGTTTTTCTCCACTGTTATTCCCTTGTATTCCTTGAGGATTGCAGGCATGATGTTAATATGCCAGGATTTGAAAGTCACACATGCAAAAATATCGATTCAACTGAATGATAGCTCTGTGCAAAGGCAGCAGCATATTTTATATGATTGTCATTTTCTTCAACTGAATGTCACTGTGTCTTTGCTTCTTTCAATTTTTAATGATTCTGCCCTCAATTTACCCTTTATTTACTACTGACACAATTTGTGGATTCCCTGTCAATAAATTAATATTTATTGAAAGATTATATCTGGCATCACAATAGATACACTAGGATAAAGCAGAGGTTCATATGTTTGGAACTTAGTTGTGATGATAAAACGTATGGTCATAAAATCTGTGGGAAAAAATTTTCAAAAAGCATGTGTTGGTGGGCCTCATGCTGGTAGTGCAGAGGAAGGTGCCAAGGACTGCACGAACTAGAGGGATCTTGCAGGAGGAAGGGGCTTAGCTGATCCTTGAATGTTGGGTAGAATTTAGACCCGCCCTGTCCATGATGGCTTCCCTCGTAGCTCAGATGGTAAAGCGTCTGCCTACAATGCGGGAGATCCGAGTTCGATCCCTGGGTCAGGAGGATCCCCCGGAGGAGAAAATGGCAACCCACTCCATTACTCTTGCCTGGAAAATCCCATGGACCAAGGAGCCTGGTAGTCTACAGTCCATGGGGTCACAAAGAGTTGGACACGACTGAGCGACTTCGCTTCACTTCACTGTCCATGATGGTAGCTACTGACCATATGTGGCTCCCAAGCAGTGGAAATATGGCTAATTGCAATCAAGACCTGCTGTAAGAGGAAAATGCACCCTGGATTTTGGAAACTTAACATGAAAACACATTTAAAATATCTCCTTAAAATTTTATATTGATTCCATATCGAAGTCATCATATTATGACTATATTGCATTAAATATAATATATTAAAGTTAGATTTACCCTTTTCACTTTTACAGTATATCTTCTAGAATGTTACAGATTACATGGAAGGCCTGGAGTTTGGCTCTCATCTTTGATAGACGTGATATACAGTGAGGAAGGGGCTTTGAAGATGCAAAGGGTGGAGGGTCTGGAAACTGGGAGGCAGTGTGTGTGAAGATGGAGAAGGCAATGGCACCCCACTCCAGTACTCTTGCCTGGAAAATCCCATGGACTGAGGGGCCTAGTGGGCTGCAGTCCATGGGGTCGCTAGGAGTCGGACACGACTGAGCGACTTCACTTTCACTTTTCACTTTTATGCATTGGAGAAGGAAATGGCAACCCACTCCAGTGTTCTTGCCTGGAGAATCCCAGGGACAGGGGAGCCTGGTGGGCTGCCATCTATGGGGTCGCACAGAGTCGGACATGACTGAAGCGACTTACCAGCAGCAGCAGCAGCAGTGTGTGAGGAGGTGATCACAAGTCGAGTTGAAAACTGGAAGAAGGAAGCTTTTGAGCACATCATAGTTGACAGGCTGAGCTCGTTGGGAGAGTGGGCACCCCGGGTGGGCAGTGCCAGTGGGCATGGTCTGGCAGGTGAGATGTCCGTTTGACTTGGAGGAGAGATTTGGGCCAGTAATAGGGATTTGGAGCTGTCATTTTGTACTTACAATTCCAGAGGGTATCTGAGGTTCTTAGAGGGGAGAGAGCCTTGGGGTGAACCTCTAGAATGCAATTTATGAGCTCCTTCTGGGAGGTTTGCACCCATTGCCATGCACGTCCTATTCCACTTCTGATGCTTGGCCTCTAAGGATGAATATTTAAAGAAAATGAGGGAAACTGATTTACCTCTGGGGAAATGTTCCCCTACAGTTTAGCTCCTCAGGGCCACCAGGGAACTACATGGATGCTTGGGGAGGAAGGTTCTGGCAGCGTTGTGCAAAGGCTGGAAAGACCAGGAACCCATGAGAGCTGACTGGAGGACTGGTGGGCAGCCGCAAAAGGGCGAGTGCTGGCCGTGCAGGTTGGTTCCCCCGCCTGCATGCCCCTAGGCCAGGCCTATGGGAGGGCGGGTGTCTGGGCATCCTAAAAACAGACCTAGATGACAGCCCCTGACAAACTGGGAAACATCCTGGCCTGGCCTTTTAGTTTCCTGTTTAGCCAATAAAGGATTCCGGAAGTTCTTCTTTCCTAAGGCGACAGTAGACCCATGGGATGAGGCAGTCTAATATTCTATTAATTGATATATTAGCTTATAATGTAGAAAGGGAAGTAAGGAGCAAAGAAGGAAGGAGTCAGAATGCCCCCTGAAGTTAATAAGCTATGGTTTTGAGAGGGAAAACCAAGAACCTTTCAGACCAGTGGTGCTTTATTCTGAATGTGGAAAGCCTACGAAGTTGAACTCTTTTGAAGGACAAAGCACATTTTGATGTCTGTGTTCTGGAATGTACATTAAAACTTCATCCTAATTACTCCACTGACATAGCTCATTAACAAGAATAAAAGTCATAATAGCTAACATTCATCAAATACAACTCTCAGGCAGGGGGAGGTGAAGAGAGCTCTCAGTCTGCCTGTGTTCATACCGGGGTATGAACATACAGTATCTTAGAACTGCAGGCATTTTGCTTAACCTTTAACCTCTCTGTTCTTCAGAGAGACTTCCCTGGTGGCTCAGACGGTAAAGCATTTGCCTACAATGCGGGAAACCTGGGTTCAGTCCCTGGGTTGGGAAGATCTCCTGGAGAAGGAAATGGCAACCCACTCCAGTTTTCTGGCCTGGAGAATCTCATGGATGGAGGAACCTGGTAGGCTACAGCCCATGGGGTTGCAAAGACTCGGACATGACTGAGTGACTTCACGTTCTTTTTCTTTCTGTTCTTCAGTCTCCTCAAATGCATGTAAGAATTGTACCTACCCTGTGGGAATATTTTGATCCCTAAATGAGTTAATACGTAAGGCACACAGAGCACACAGAATAACTTCCAGGGCATAGGAATTTGACAAAGGTTAGCCATTAGTTCACAGAATGCTTATAGTCAGATTTTCAAACTCTAATATAAAAGAGGAGAAAATTTTGTTTTGGAAAAGTCAGGTCATGAGCTGGCAAGTAAGTTGTAGAACCAATATTCAACCCAAGCCTAGCCAGAATGTCAAGTTTCTGTCCTAAACCTCCTTTTTTTAAAAAAATTAAATAATTAAAAAAATTGTAGTTGATTTACATTGTTGTGTTAATTTCTGCTGTACAGCAGAGTGATTCTGTTATACATATATTTAATACTTTATTTTTAGCATTCTTTTCCATTATGATTTATCTCAAGATATTGAATGTAGTTCTCTGTGCTATACAGTAGAGCTCCTTGAATCAGTAAACTGCAGCATGCAAGCCAAGCCCTGCCTGCTCTCTGCTTTTGTAGGGCCCTAAACTGAGGATGGCTTCCCTGGTGGCTCAGCAGTAAAGAATACACCTGCCCATGCAGGGGACTTGTGTTCGATCCCTGAGTCCTGAAGATCCCCTGGAGAAAGAAATGGCAATCCACTGCAATATCCTTGCCTGAGAAATCCCCATGGATGGAGGAGCCTGGTAGGCTACAATCCGTGGGGTCACAAAGAATCAGACATGACTTAGTGACTAAACAACCACAAAGCTGAGGGTGGTTTTCATGGATGAACTTTGTGATTGAGTTGATCATAGGAAGCAATATCTTTGAATCTAAATTAAGGGTAATGTTCTCCCCACTCCCTCCAAAATAATTACAGTCTTTCATTAGTAGTCTTGTATTCTATGAGTGATTATACTGTTGTTATTACTTTGTGGATTTCAATGAATAAAAGGCGTGGAAAGTGTTTTCTCTTCTGGATTATAAGTATCTACATAGTAACCTTGATTTTGACACTAGACCTTTAAAGCCTAAAAGGCTTCCTTCTGCTGTTTCTAGAAAAGCTGGATGCCACCCAGTCTACTCTGTTGCTGCCTTCGTTTCTGTTAGCTGCTAGGGTGGTCCTTCTGGGAGAAAGTTTGGAAAACCAGAAACCTGGTCATTACCAATAGGGTGCAGTGGGCAGAAGCTGGGTAGCTGAGGGGCTGGAGAAGGATGCTTCTAGAAGCAAGGCTGTGAGTGGTCACTGTGCTGGTGCACACAGCATATCTTTAGAGAATTTGGCAGGAGCCTGTGTCCAGCAGGAGCTTCTGGGAAACGGCCTAGGAGGGTATGTTTCTTTATTTTTTTTTTAAATAAATTTATGTATTTTTAATTGAAGGATAATTGCTTTATAGTATTGAGTTGGTTTCTGCCAAACATCAACATGAGTCATCCACAGGTATACCTATGTCCCCTCCCTCTTGAACCTCCCTCCCACCTCCCGCCCCAACCCACCCCTGAGGTTGTTATAGAGCCCCGGTTTGAGTTCCCTGAGTCATGTTTTTGAAGATCTCTTCTGCTAGGAAGCATTGGCTTCATTTGTCGAAATAGGAACATTCTCCCAGATTCCAATTTTCTTTCCACCTCTCAGGGGGGCTCTAAATAAAAAATGTCCTCTAAAGATGTAAGGCTAGAAGTTTGGCAGGACTTTTCAAAAGAAACTTTAATATTTTTATTTTCCCTTGAAGGAGGCTTGGAAAACTCATTTCCACCACTGAGCTGTTGGGAGATAACTGGGGCCTGGAATAAAAATCATGTAACACTTGGCTTCTGGGATGTAGTTAACGGGCTCTGGTAGTGGAGATGGTGTGATTGGTGACAAGGAACCCATGGCGAGTTTGATATGCCAAATAGAAATAGAAGTATATGGAGTCTAAAAAGACATGTACAGATGCACATATTTACAAAACAAAAATAGAGTCACAGGTGTAGAAAACAATCTTATTGGTTACCAGGGGGGATAGAGGGAAGGTATAAATTGGGAGATTGGGATTATCATATATGCTATAATATATATATATATAAGATAATCAATAAGGACCTACTGTATAGCACAGGGAACTCTATTCAATACTCTGTAATGATCTACATGGAAAAAGAATCTAAAACAGAGTGGATATGTGTATATCTATTTAACTCTATTACTTTGCTTTACAGCAGAAAGTAACACAACATTGTAAATCAACTATACGCCATTTAAAAATAGACCAAAGAGATGGAATCCTGGAAGGTGCCGTTGAGGCCTTAAAGGAATCATGAAGACATGAAAGACATGTGTCAGCCCTTTGATGTCACAGATGCTAAGACGGGGACTCAGAGATCTCAAATAAGTTCTCCCCCAAGCTGTTGAGTGGCCCAGAGGTCGATGCAGGGCATCTTGCAAACTTCCTACTTTCCTTTGCCACCAGACTGCTTTTAAACCTTTCTATTTCCCACTTTTGTTTACCATTTTAAAGCAAGTCCAGATCTCTTTGTGGTGACCCCAGTGCTCCTGAAGCTTTCATCGAAAATGCCTCACCCTCTGTTCCAGAAATCGCCTGCAGGTAATGAGACTGCCATCGCCTTATGCCTCACCTGGATCCTGACTCAAGGGCGCCCACCTGGCCACCAGCTCGCCCACCCACCATTTCTGACCTCCCATTCTGAGCAGCTGAAACAGTTCAAGACTTGACTTAAACAGTAGCATACGAGCAAATGTTAAAATTGAAATCTGGGCTCTGGGCCATACAAAACAGGGTGGGAGTTATTATTTTCTGTCAATTTTAAGTAAAATGAACATCCACTTTTTTAGGTCGGGAGAATGAGGCAGAAAATGTTTTGCTGGGACGCCCCTGCCTTCCATCTCTAAATGTTTGTGTTGTCCCCTGCACGGCCGCAGAATTGTCACTTCACAGCACAAGGACCCGATTAAAGAAAACCCCACTGGAGTAAGCCCTGGTCCATTAGCTGGGGTTCATTTGCATGTCCCTTGCTTTCTCAGAACATGTGCTTGACCCAGGGGCATCTATGTTACCATGGAATCCTGTTTCTTTAGCTGTTAGGCAACATTTGAATAGTTGCCCTTTGAAGGCAGAAAGCCTTTGTGCTCTGTGGGCTTCTGTCTACAGAGGACGAGAACCGTGCATTATCTCTGCATAATTATCCAACTGGTAGTCACACTAGGGGTCTGTCCTGTATACGTTATATGATATATTGTCAGGAGCAAGAATTTTACTCTTTCAGCCTTGGAAAGGAATTTTCGCAAACACAGGAGGAAAACCATTGCCTGAGTAGTTTAAAGATTGCCTAGCCTCACGCTGTGCGGTGGTGGCAGAAGGGTGATGGCTGGGTTTCCTATTGATCTTTATCTAGATAAAGATAATTATAATTATTAAAATGATTTTAAGTTTATTTGATAGGGGGTCGATCTTTAGCAGTTTTCAAAAAAATACATGTTAAGGCACTTTCCAAAGAAATTCCAAAGAAATTCATTCATTGTTTTTCTGGATTTGAAGGTTGTATGTGTGTGTGTTTATGCATATGTGACCCTGATGCTGGGAAAAATTGAAGGCAGGAGGAGAAGGGGATGACAAAGCATGAGATGGTTGGATGTCATCTCTGATTCTATGGACATGAGTTTGAGCAAACTCCGGGAGTTGGTGATGGACAGGGAAGCCTGGTGTGGTGCAGTCCATGGGGTCGCAAAGAGTCGGAAACGACTGAGTGACTGAACTGAACTAAACAGAGGGAATACAGTACTTCTAACCTCTGCACTGGGAGAAGCTTGAAAATCAATTTCACTTTTGGCTTCTGTGTCCAGTGTATGTCCAGGTTTCTTCTGTTCCCAAGAGTCTCATCTCTTCCTTCAGTGTTCATGTCATTTTCTTATCATCTTGCCTATTTCATGGTAATCTTTAGTCTTGGAGGAATTTTTGGACATAAAGTACCTCATCCAATTTTCAAAAGGGGACAAGAAGTTGCTAATTACATCTGCTGAAAGCCTTCTGTTTGTCAGGTGCTCTGACATATGGATTGTCTAGTTTGATGCTCAGAAAATCTGTGAGCCATTCATGATAGTAACTGCCTTTTTTATTTTCAGAGCTCACTTCACCGTGCCCTGTATTGTCCTGGAGGTTTTGTCTACTGTCCAGTTTAATTCTGTTAGCCAGCCTGTCATTGGATGAATGCTGTTGGTTATTCTTCCAGTCCGTGCTTATGACACATCAGTCTCCTGGTTTCGCCTCTGCCTCCCATGTGGACCACCTGCCTCTATGCCAATCACTACCCACTGGCTACCCTCTACCTTCTCCTGTCCTCACACCATCATCTCTCCCTTGGCAAACTCACCTGTGCCCAAGTCTTCCATTAAGTCTACAGATTCGTCTCCTTGACTCAAGAATATATATCTCTGACCTAGACCTTCTCAGCAGGTTCTACACTCATAGGCACAGTCGCCTTGAGATGAAATGTTCAGTCTTGTCTGTTTCAGAGACACCTCTACTCAATACATCTTTAGTCAAACTCATGACTTGTGCCCCTGTCTCTGGGTTCTCTGCCCTGGACTTTAAAGCAGCCAGTTAACTTGGTGCAACCCACATCCACTCCTGCCTCCTCCAATACATTCTTCATGGTGTGGCCAGCATGTTTCAAAGGCAGGTCTGTCTTAACATCTCCTTATTTAAAGCTCAGCATTGATCTTGGAAGAAGTATCTTAGAACAAAGATCAAAGTACTCATCATGGCCCACATAGCCCTTGGCATTTTGACCCCAGTCCTCTCATCCAGCTTCATCTCACATCACAGTTTCCCTTCTTTTCTCAACAATGCCCTTTCCCCACTTGTCTTTTTGTAGCCATCATGTTTAGCATTCTCCTTTTCTCCTAATCTTTGCAAATCATGTACCTTTTGCCTAGAAGGCTTTTCTTTTCCCTCTTGGCTTTGTTAATCTCTACTTAGATTCTCTCTCAGACTTCCTCTGAAGTTAGTCCCTTTGGAATGTATTTTTATGTTATCATATCCTTCTGCACTTACCCTACTTGTAATTTTATGTTTAATCTTATGATTTATTTACCCACTAAAGCTTATGTCTCCTTCTCTACTGTAAACTTCACAAAGGTGGGAATATTTTCTGGAGAGTCTAGCCATTGTTTCCGCACTACTTAGCTGCTGCTGCTGCTAAATCGCTTCAGTTGTGTCCGACTCTGTGCGACCCCATAGACTGCAGCCCACCAGGGTCCCCTGTCCCTGGGATTCTCCAGGCAAGAACATTGGAGTGGGTTGCCATTTCCTTCTCCAATGCATGAAAGTGAAAAGTGAAAGTGAAGTCGCTCAGTTGTGTCTGACTCTTAGCGACCCCACGGACTGCAGCCCACCAGGCTCCTCCGCCCATGGGATTTTCCAGGCAAGAGTACTCGAGTGGGTTGCCATTTCCTTCTCCACACTACTTAGCTAGTGCTTGGCAAATAGTAGATGGTAGATAAACATAAACTGAACAAATGAATCCCATTTTACAGATGAAGAAACTGAGGCTTAAAGAGGTTAATTGAAAGCTTACTCAAGTTTCTTAGACAAACATTGTTTAGTTGTGGGTACCAAGATTTGCTGCAAATTAGCCAAAGTAAAGGAAGGAAAAGGACACAGGGCAATGATGTAGAATACAAATGTGGGACTTGAAGCAAGAACAGAACTCTGTCAGCAGCCAGGAAGATGGTCAGTGACTCTGTGTCTCCTTTCCTTCTACCCTTGTTCATGGGCTCTTTCTCTCCATCAGCATGTGGGGGTTCTCATCCTTGCTTCTTTCTGTTCAACTCTGTCCTGCTCAGTTGAAATGGCCATACAGCTTCTATTATCATCCCCATTCAAGTCTGCGGCCACTGAACAACCGACTCACAGGGAAAACCACGGGGGAAGTTTGTCCTGTTCCAATTAAGTTCCTGGGAGAGAGATTGAATTGGCTGGGCTTTTCTTCTGAATTCTTTCTGCCTATTAGGGGTCTAGCCCAGGCCCACTCCATATCCACCCGGCTCTGGGTGAGCCACTAGGTTCTGGTCCTGGGTATAGGCTGGAAGAGATGATGTGTAGATGGGGAGACAACTTCCAGAGCTTCTTCTGTCCCAAAGATGGCAGAGTTGAAATGTGGTCTCTGCCGTCTTGCATTGTAATTCCTGTATGTTCTTCCAGTGTAAGCAGATCTCATGCATGACATTTTGTAACCCCATGGACCGTAGCCCTCCAGGCTCTTCTGTTCATGGGATTTCCCAGGTAAGAATACTGGAGTGGGTAGTCATATCCTCCTCCTGGGGATCTTCCAGACATAAGGATCAAGCCATCATCTCCTGCATTGGCAGGCAGATTCTGTACCTCTGAGCCACCAGGGAAGCCCAAGCAGATCTCTCTCATATTCATTTGTGAACTATGAAATTCTCAGCAAAATGTGTCCTTTGGTGTATGACCATCATATCTACCAATGGTGAGCGCTCCATATCTGCCTGGTATCCTAAATGCACTTAAATGCTTCCTCTTCATAATTACCCAGTGAGGGGCAGGTCCTGTTTTTACCCCCTTTTTGTTGGTTAACAGTAGTGAGGACAAAAGTTAGGTAATTTGATGGAAAATGCAACACTTGAAATCTTGTGCTTGCAAATGGAAAAAATCCCTGCTAAGTTATGAGCTAAGAATATTGAGACCCCTTTTTATGTGGCAAATTAGAAAGGAAGTAAAGGGATAGCTCAGTTGGTAAAGAATCCACCTGCAATGCAGGAGACCCCGGTTCGATTCCTGGATCGGGAAGATCCCCTGGAGAAGGGATAGGCTACCCACTCCAGTGTTCTTGGGCTTTCCTTGTGGCTCAGCTGGTAAAGAATCCGCCTACAGTGCGGGAAACCTGGGCTTGATCCTTGGGTTGGGAAGATCCCCTGGAGGAAAGAAAGGCTTCCCACTCCAGTAATCTGGGCTGGAGAATTCCATGGACTACAGTCCATGGGGTTGCAAAGAGTTAGACATGACTGAGCGACTTTCACTTTCAAGTATATCTGTTAACCTACTTTTAGAATTATCTCAGTTTTGATGATAATAAGGAACAGCTTACATCTCTTGTTTGGAGGTTGAGTTGCATAGAGCTCATCTCTTCTCAACTTGGAAGCGATTTTAGAGCAATAACCAGTAACCAAAATGAGACATCATTAAAGAATCCATATTCTTAACTCCGCCTGAAATATAACATTCTGTCATTTGTGCATGGGACTTTTTATTTATTAAGATTTGTTGGTCTCATCCCTAAGCCCTACAAGCATGTTAAACTCAGAAATGAGACCATAGCATGGTAATGAATAAAGATTGAATTAGCAATCTCTGAAATGTACCAAAGCATAATGCAGTTTAACTCAGAGTTCTACATAATTATATTTAAAGTGAGCTGTGGGTCATTTGGCGCTTCCCAGGTAGCACAGTTAAGTAAAGAATCCACCTGCCATTGCAGGCGATGTGAGAGCCGCAGGTTTGATCCATGGGTCAGGAAGATCCCTTGGAGGAGGAAATGGCAATCCACTCCAGTATTCTTGCCTGGAAAATCCCCATGGACAAAGAAACCTGGCAGGCTTCAGTCCATGGGTTTGCAAAGAGTTGGACACAACTGAAAACATACATGCATGCATGTGGGTCATTTTAAACTGATACCCTGTAGGGTTAAGGCTTATAAAATTAAGAGGAGTAAGGCATACAAGACACTTAAAATGACCCCGAGTACACCTTTCATAATAAAGAACCTCAGCTTATGTTAGCTACTCCATCTGTGCCTTGGACACGAGAGTCAGGTATGCTCTATCTGGAGTTATGAGGTCTGAAAGCTGAAGAGGTAATTTCAGGAACGATGCATGAGAGTCTTATATTCAGCTGAGTGGAGGAAGCATTTGGGTCTGGTGTTCCTGTTTGAACCCTGGAAATCCATGAAGCCTTGGTGGACGAGGTGGCTTCCTGGAGACAAGCAGTGGGAGACCTCCAGAGGGGACCCCCTCTCCCCACTCTCCAGTCTCGTGCTTGGGGTTAATAGTGCTGTAGATGAACGTGAAACTTGAAGGTGGCACGAAAAGACAAATATTTAAGATTCTACTTCTGACATGAAAGGACAGATGCTGTATTAACAAGATTCCACTTCTGTGGAATCTCTAGAACAGGCTACTTCATAGAGACAGAAAGTAGGTTAGAGGTAACCAGGGACTGGGTGAAGGGGTAATGGGGAGTCTTTGCTTTATGGGGACAGAGCTTCTGTTTGGGGGTGATGATAAATAGAGGAAACAGATGCTGGTGACGTGGCTCACCATTGTGTGTATAGTTAATGCTGCTGAACTGCACACTAAAAACTTTTAAAATGGCAAGCTTTTAACTAAAATTTTTATAGAGTGAAGGAAGAAAACCAAAACCCTGCAGTGGGGTCTTTTGCACAGTGAAGCTCTTTTTAAGGGCATCAGGCCCTCAGGATCTTGAGGAGTCTGGGCTGGTGTTTCCTTTCCTTTCCAAGAGGATAAATCTTCACTTCCCTTCAGAAGGCGGAGCACGAATCCTGGCTCCCACCCTGCTATTTATTGCTGCCAGGCCAAGGGGCGCCAGGCCAAGGGAATCATACAGGTGCCAGACTGGGTCTGACTCTGACTGGCATATGTGGTTTCTAAGGACCAAGCGTGTTATGCCCAACAGACTGAATATGGAAATAGTCCGTTCCTTACATCTGGATTCCAAAAATAACCCTGAGGCTCCTAAATAAACTGGAGTCTCTCATTAAGATCCGGGCGATGGCACCACCCTGTAGGTGAGGCTGCAGACCAGGCCCTTAGGGTACTTGGAATTAAACCCACATTGAGTGATCTCCAGGTCAGACTCGTTTTATAGAGACTTATTTTCTCCTCTTATACTGAGGTTGCTATTTTATTCTTTATAGAGTCTCAGACATAAATCATGTGTGTATGCATGTATATGTGTGTGTGTGTGTGTGTGTGTGTGCACATGTGCGCATGTGAGCACCCGTGCATGCACAGAGGAAAGCATCCACAGTCCTGGCATTTATAATGGTGGGTTAGGAGTTGGTTTACTTTGTCAACAAAGATCCGTCTAGTCAAAGCTATGGTTTTTCCAGTGGTCATGTATGGGTGTGAGAGTTGGACTGTGAAGAAAGCTGAGCACCAAAGAATTGATGCTTTTGAACTGTGTTGTTGAAGAAGACTCTTGAGAGTCCCTTGGACAGCAAGGAGATCCAACCAGTCCATCCTAAAGGAAATCAGTCCTGAATATTCATTGGAAGGACTGATGCTGAAGCTGAAATGCCAATATTTTGGCCACCTGATGCAAAGAACTGCCTCATTTGAAAAGACCCTGATGCTGGGAAAGATTGAAGGTGGGAGGAGAAGGGGATGACAGAGGATGAGACGGTTGGATGGCATCACTGACTCAATGGACATGAGTTTGAGCAAGCTCCAGGAGTTGTCGATGGACAGGGAGGCCTGGCATGCTACATTCCATGGGGTCGCAAAAAGTTGGACACAATTGAACTGAGGAGTTGGTACTCTAGAGCTAGGCTATCCAGACTCAAATCCTGTATCCTCCACGAAGGAGCCATGTCATCTTCACAAGGAACGTAATTTCCTTGGTTTGTTATAGGAATTGAAGGAATAATACAGATGAAACTCTCAGGAGAACGCCTGGCGCACAGTAAGTACTCAGCGGGTGTGAGCCATCGTTATTAGCATAGTGGTGGTCTGAGTACTAGTGTGTGTGTTTGGATGCTGTATAAGAAGCAAGGTGTGTTTTGGGGAGGAGAGTGCATAGGACGATAACATAAAAGGAGGAAATTAAGGACACATTAGGAAGATACGAAGTGCTAAGAGGTGTCATGCGTCTGAAACAACTGGAAACCCTTTACCGTTTTGCGATCAGTTTAAAGTGAGATTGTGATTTTTAAATAAATTTATTTCTATCCTTTTTAGATCCCACATGTAAGTTATATCATATGATATTTGTCTGACTTACTTCAATTAGTATGATAATCTCTAGGTCCATCCATGTTGCTGCAAGTGGCATAAATAGACTCACAAATATAGAAAACAAGCTTATGGTTACCAAAGGGAAAGGAGGGGAAGTATAAATTAGGAGTTTGCTGAATTAAATTAGCAGATACAAACAACTGTATATAAAATAGATAAACAACAAGGACCTAGTGTATAGCACAGGAAACTGTATTCAATGTCTTATAATAACCTAAAATGAAAAAGAGTCTCAAAAAGAATATGTGTATATGCATACATATATGTGTGTAATACAATTACTTTGCTGCACACCTGAAACTAATACAGCATTGTAAATCGACTGTACTTCAATAAGCATAAATAGACATATAGCTCAGGACTGTAGAGGGGCTACACTCATGTATACATGACATAACCATTTGTAGACTACAGTCATGGAGCTGACAATGGAAAATATCCATGTGGTAGAAACTCTCATCTGTGCACATACATATGGATGTGTGTTTCATAAAAGGTCCCTGACTATGCAGTTGAGCTTCCTTAATTTGCCAATGAGAAAATGATATCTGAGAACCTAAGTGACTTGCTCTATGTAATAGTTACTAAAAGTGATCCAAAATCTCTCATTAAAGGCCCTTTCAGTATTCTCTCGGACAGTTTTCCATGTCCTGTGGACAAAGAATAAAAAGGTTATTTTGCCAAGTTTTTGATTGGTTACAATGTACCTAGTATTTGATGAAGCAAAACATTTGTCAAAAACCAAAAAAAAAAAAAAAAAAAAAGAAGAGGAAGATTGGTGGAGTTAGGGCAGAGGTTTGAAGGATTTATAGCGTGTCTGTAATTGCTTTGGCAATAGAACACCTGGAGGCATGCACGATAACTGTTTACATTGATGTTAAGAGTTAGGACCGATTATGAGTAATGTAAGACCAGGCAGTGTTCAGCAATGCACATTGCATTTCTTTCCCTTGCATGAGAACAGACTGCTCCTCCTCTCTTGTGACTTCATGCAGAAACCAACCCCAATACACACAGTCGCTTCTGTTGTTCGAGGTCACCCTGGTACCTATGCCTATGGTACAACTGTTATGTATATGTCTTAGCAGGAGCATATAAACTCACTAAGGGTATCTTACAGATGCTTGTACCTTCCTGTGTATCTAGCAAATATCTTGCATTTTGCTGCTACTCAGTAATTATTTCTAGTGATAATTAGAATTCCTAATAATTCATCCATTGATGAATATACAGAACAAATATTTCATGCCATTATAGACAACAGATTAATAGCACCTATTCAAATGACTTAATATTTTCTCTAATTCTTGCTTCAGTTTTCCAAATTCTGCATATGCTAGGTGAGATTTCTTCATTTTTTTTTAAAGGAAATAATTTGTGTCTAATATGAGAATAAATAACTATATAGTGTGATTAATGTATGGAGCAGATTAAAATACAGCTATGTGTATCTTTCAAGTACAATCAATTAAAAAGCAAATAGAATACAAAAAATATGATTTACATAAAGTTTCAAAACTCAGAGTTCTTCTTTAAAAGATTATTAAATATTTAAAATGCTTCTCTTGATAACTGACAGTAGCCAATGGACTATAGGTTTAAAAATATGTAAATCAGGTGACCACTAGAGACCAGTTCCCTCAGCCACTGTCAAAAGAAGCTTTTAAAACTGCAACTATTTCCAGTCTGACCAGCTGATGGGGCGCTCCATGGTCCATGCTTGCTCCTTCGTTCAAGACCTATCCCCATCTGCTGGTTCATCTCTTATCAGGTTTGACTGTCTCACCAGATGGTAGGCTCCTTAGGTGACTTGCTGTTTTTGCATTAATTATGAAAGTCATAAGCGTGTTTGCTCCTCATGTGAAATATGGGGAACACTAATCAAATGCAAGCCCACAGCCCAGCTTAAGGAACAGAATGTGACCAGCACTTTCAAGTCCTCTGTGCTCTCTGCAATTCCGTCACCCTCTCCAGGTCATCTACCTCCTGATTTTGTATTTAGCACACTTTTGTTATTCTATCTCTAGCTTTTCTACTTCTGTACATATCATAATAGTAATTTTGGATGTTTGGAACCTAATGTAAATGGAAACATACTGTATGTATTTTTCATACCTTGCTTTTTCCAATCAGCATTGTAATCATGAGACTTGCTCATGTTGAAAGCTGTAGCTATAATTCTATCATTTTCACTGTTTTTAGCAATTTCTTGCCCTCTCCCTCCTTCTCTTTCTCCTTCTCTCCCTCCCTCTATCCCTTTCTTCCACATATATTTATTTAATTCTTTTCATGTGCCAGACACTGTTCTAGGCTCTGTGGACAGGCACAGCAATATTCTGTAGCAACCTAATCGGGAAAAGAATTTGAAAAGGAATAGATACATGTATATGTAAAACTGAATCACTTTGTTGTACACCTGAAACCAACACAATATTATTAATCAACTCTACTCTAATATATTAATAAAAACAATGAAAAAAGTTATTGCTGTCATGGAGCTTAAGTTCCAAGTGGGGACACAGACACTAAACAGAATGAATTGTTATAATATTTGTATATTAGATGTTA
Organism: Bubalus kerabau; assembly: GCF_029407905.1. Lineage (NCBI taxonomy): Eukaryota > Metazoa > Chordata > Mammalia > Artiodactyla > Bovidae > Bubalus > Bubalus kerabau. The sequence continues at coordinate 59,533,150 of NC_073641.1, read as the reverse complement.
TTAATTGTTCTACAGAAAGGTAAAGCATGACCCAGGTTAGGGAGCCTGGCATGCAGGAATGATTTTCAACATTAAAAGGGATGGTTCGGGAATGTGGCACAACTCATTTATCCATACTCCTGCTGATAGCATTTTGTTGTTTCATCTTGAGGCCATTATGAACTCTGCTTTATGTATCTTGAACTGCCGAAGTACAGAGATATCTCCCAGGTACATATTCCTAGAAGTGGGACTGCTGAATCTTCTGAAAATGCCCAGTGGTTTTTCATTGATAATGATTTATTGGTCTTTGCATCTTTAAAAGCTAGCACAGTTCATGGCACCATGTTGGTCTCATATTTGCTTGATCCAGTGGAACTTCATTGCAGAAAGAGTTGACATGCAAAAATTGCCTTTATCATATTAATTGTGCTCTGCAGTCTAGACGTGGGACCTTGCATGGAAAAGCAGGAACTGGTCTTCTATTTGTCTTCTGTCCTGAACTGTTCTTAGGGAATGCCTTCTGACATTTGCCAGGTTCCTGTTGGCTGTAACAGCTGGAGTTGCTAAAGCCTCTTTAACAGTAAAGGAACACTGCAAGTAGATTCTAGCTGTTTATTGCAAGTATTTCTCACTCTCCTGTTTGAAACAACCCTCGAAGATGCCAAGTCCTCTTTATAGGATGTCCTCCCTGCTTTCCTCTCGGCTCCTGGCTTCTGAAGCCTGAGGAGAGAGTGCTCCAGCTTCCTGTATGTACTCACGTCTCCACTTGAACTTGCCCCTTTGAACATCCCTGTCTGGCTGATGTTCTGGCAAGCAGTGTTACACTTTAAAACTGATCCTTGCTTGCTTATGGAAAATGAATCTAAGGTACTTGGGGAATTTTGGGGGCTTGGGAAGGCTTGATGCCTCATAAAATGAGGTTCTGGACTGAAATACTCTTGAAGTATGTCAGGCCCCAGAGTTGTGTTTTTAATTTCAAAATATTTAAAATAAAAATGGGTGGTTCTGTCTAGTCACCCTGTATGTGAGTGGTCTCATCATGTTATAAAATGTCCAGTCTCAGCATTTAGAATAAACAAATTCATTTCTTATGAAGCCCTTTTGAGATGTGATCATTGGATACTGTTCACTCTGGTTAGCTAACTTAACAGATGAATTGGGAGTGCTTTCTTTAAAAAAAAAAAAAAAAAAGTCCTCATTCTTTCCAGTATATGTTGAACCTTTTAGTTACCAGCTAACTTTCCTTTGTTAAAAGTTAGGATAAAGTAGTCTTGCTACCAAAGGGTTCTTGGCATATATGTTTTAAGATTCCTATGTATCAAGACTTTCTCTCTCCTCCATCATAACAAGTTATAATGTGTGTTTTTGTCATATTAATACAAAACAACAGAACAGTCGTGCCTTCCCCCCGCATTTTAGTATAAGTGGTCATTCTTTAATTTTGGCTTTGTTTTTTAATAACAATTCTCAGCTTCAGTCTGGTGAGTAGGACAGTTATGATGTCAGTACTATCTCCATGTGTGAGTGTATATGTGCATGTGTTCCTGGTGACTCAGACAGTAAAGAATCTGCCTGCAATGCAGGAGACCCAGGCTCAATCCCCAGGTCAGGAAGATTCCCCCAGAAGGGAATAGCAACCCACTCCAGAGTTTGCCTGGAAAAATCCCATGGGCAGAGGAGCCTGGCAGGCTACAGTCCACAGGGTCAAAAAGAGTTGGACATGACTGAACAACTAACACTATCTATCTATCTACATGGGTGTGTGTATATGTAAATGTGTGTGTGCATAAAAGTCACTGTGGATGGTGACTGTAGCCATGAAATTAAAAGACACTTGCTCCTTGGAAGGAAAGTTATAACCAACCTAGACAGCATATCAAAAAGCAGAGACATTACTTTGCCAACAAAGGTCCGTCTAGTCAAGGTTATGGTTTTTCCAGTATCATGTATGGATGTGAGAGCACTGAAGAATTGATGGTTTTGAACTGTGCTGTTGGAGAAGACTCTTGAGAGTCCCTTGAACTGCAAGGAGATCCAACCAGTCCATCCTAAAGGAGATCAGTCCTGGGTGTTCATTGGAGGGACTGATGTTGAAGCTGAAACTCCAATACTTTGGCCACCTGATGCGGAGACCTGACTCATTTGGGAAGACCCTGATGCTGGGAAAGATTGAGGGCAAGAGGAGAAGGGGATGACAGAGGATGAGATGGTTGGATGGCATCAGCGACTCAATGCACATGGGTTTGTGTGGACTCCGGGAGTTGGTGATGGACAGGGAGGCCTGGCGTACTGTGGTTCATGGGGTTGCAAAGAGTTGGACACGACTGAGTGACTGAACTGAACTGAACTGATGTGATGTATTTAGTGAAACTTAATCTAAGTTTTCTCAAAGAAGATGCTAAAAGTAAATGCCAGTGTTCATGCAATTCATTGAATACATGCATAAAAAGTAGATACACACTCTCAATATCAAAGCAAGAAATGGAAAAAAAGAGTTAAAAAATCCTAAATTGCAGTTCAGTAAAGAAAAAAAAACAAAACAAAACTCAGTCACCGTATGCTTGAAATGCAGTCAAGTGTTTTAAGGTTTGCACTTTTGGTTTCTGTGCACAGCACCGATATGAAAAGGCCTGGTAACGGTAAGGTAGTCTTTTTTTTTTTTTTTTTTAAAGTCAACATTTCAAATCTTTCAGCACATGAGAAAAAAAGTTACACTGTATTTGTGTGTGGCTCTTTTTGAAATAAAGATACAACTTGAGAGAAGTAAATAAAACTCAGCATTTAAGGATGTTTCTAGTATGTCACTATGAAAATAACAGTAATAAAAATAGTACATTTTCCTGTTTCAGAGAGAAAAAAGGCACTTGGTCTTTCCAATTAAAATGAATGGCAGTAGGCTGTATTTTCCTGTCTTTCTGATATGATTTTCCATGCCATAAAAATATGATTAGCTCGTGCCTAAGAGAAATTTGTTACGTTTCCATGAAGAAAATATCTGTTGAAACCCAAACTGTTTCTAACATGACACTGTGTTTTCATAATAAAAATGTAAAGCTGAAGAAAGGTAATATTCACCTGGAAGGAAACCTTCATTTTTATTCAACAAAGCAGTTTGGTTATTTTTGTGAAAGGGGAAATATAGTCTTTGTTAGAAACCCTCCATGTTATGGTGTGTGAGGCAGTGTTCTCTAGAGAAACAGAACCAATAAGATATGTATATGTGTGCGTGTTTATATGCACATACCCACATGCCAAGGAATCGGCTCACACTTGTGGAGGCTGACAAGTCCTCAAGATCTGCAGTTGACAAGCCAGGGAGCCAGGAGAGTCAGTGCCGTGGTTCCAGTCTGAGTCTGGAGGCCTGAGAACTAGGAGAGCTGATTGTACAGTTCCGGGGAATGCCTGCAGGTTCAAGACCCAGGAAGGGCCAGTGCTTTCAGTTCAAGTTCAAAGTCAGGAAAACAAAATAGAACTGGAGTCCCAGTTCAAGGCAGTCAGGCAGGAGGAGTTCCCTCTTACTCTCTGAAAGGGCAGCCCTTTTGGTCTCTTCTGGTCTTCAACTGATTGGACAAGGCCCGCCCGCATTAGAGGGCCATCTGCTTTTCTCGGACTTCCCTGGTGGCTCACATGGTAAAGCGTCTGCCTACAATGTGGGAGACCCGGGTTCGATCCCTGGGTCAGGAAGATCCCCTGGAGAAGGAAATGGCACCCTACTCCAGTATTCTTGCCTGGAGAATCCCAGGGACGGAGGAGGCTGGTAGGCCACAGTCCATGGGGTCTCCAAGAGTTGGACGCGACTGAGCGACTTCACTTTCACTTTCTGCTTTTCTCAGTCTGTCACTTCTGATGTTAGCCTTATCCAGCATACTGTCACAGACACATGAAGGATAACATTTGACCAAGCATCTGGGCACTGTGCGATTCAGACAAGTTTACATAAAATTAACTATTATGCATATCGAAAAAAGAGATGTTATTTTTAAAGGAGGGGAAGAGAAGAACACAGAGGATGGGAGAAGAAGGAATTTACAGAAATCCATCTTGGAAAATTTCACATCTCTTCTGTGTCCTGTGTTGAAAATAGATTGAAGATGATGTAAAAATGCTTCAGGATGTGGACTTTTGAATGTTTTAGCAAGACTAGAGTGTGGGGTCGTAGTTCACTGTTACACTGAAAGGGAATTTGGATAGGAATAAGACTCAAATTCCTCGTGGGCTGCCGTCTATGGGGTCGCACAGAGTCAGACATGACTGAAGCGACTTAGCAGCAGCAGCAGCAAGACTCAAATTGAGCAGGTTTCCCAGAACCTGTGCTTCAGGACCTTTTTAAAAAGTTTGAACATAAGTAGTAAAAATGAACAACTCGCATTTCAATTATAAGTGCATTTGGCAAGGAAGCCCTGGCTTCTCTTATTTTATTTAGGCAGATCGACTTAGAAATACCAAACAATGGTTGAGTCTTTTCCCCCAAGGATGCCTATAAAGCATTTAATTCAGTTTGGTGAACTTGAGTAAGCACCGGGTGCACGGCACTGAGCTCTGTGGGACGTGACTCGGAGCAAACTCTCAGGGAGTTGGCTTTCTAAAGGTGAACTTGAACTTTGGGACCCAGACACTCGTTCCAACCCCAGAAACTGTTTTGCACAAGAAGCAAGCTTTCAAGAAACGTGTTTTATTGCAAATGAATAGACACTGCAAGCACTTGAAAAAGCAAATGACTCCTTTTCTGCACTGCTGTGTGAGGTACAGTGTCCTGGGTTGTATTTTCCTCTTTTATGACATATCTATAGTGGCTGGCCTTTCTCCTGGAAACTGGTGTGTCAGTTCTGAAATAAATGTGGTATGCATACACATTAGAAAGGTTGTCAGAGAGAAGGTTTATGGCAGAACCACTTTTTCTTCCAAATTAGACATTGAGTCACACAGGCTCCTTCCAGTGGCGGAGCTTGAGAGAACAGTCGTTTTTATCAAAGTGGTGTGCATTTACTGCTGATCTGGTTCATACTGTGTTGCCACACACTCAACCATTGTAAACCTCTAACACCCTGAGAGTGCCAGTAGCTCACGAGCATCACTTTTCAGTACTTTTTCCCCCTCTCATTTTCTCTTTTTTTTAAACTTTATTTTTAGAGCAGTTTCAGGCTCATATTAAAATGGAGTGGAAAGTATAGAAAATTTCCATATATCTCTTGACCTGCCACCTACATGAAAGTGAGAAGTGAATGCGTTAGTTGCTCATTCGTGTCCAACTCTTTGTGATCCCACTGACTGTAGCCCATCAAGGTCCTCTGTCCATGGAATTCTCCAGGCAAGAATACTGGAGTGGGTTGCCATGCCCTCCTCCAGGGGATCTTACTGACCGAGGGATCGAACCTCATTGCAGGCAGATTTTTTTACAATCTGAGCCACCAGGGAAGCCCACCTGCATAACCTCCCCCTTATCAACATCCTCTGCCCAAGTGGGGCATTAATTCTAATCGATGAATCCACTTGGATACATCGTTACCACCCAGAGTTCGTAGCTTACAGTGGAGTTCACATAGATGGATGTTTTGTGAGTTTGTATAATATAATGATGTATTTCTATAATTATAGTGTCACACAAAGTAGTTTCACGGCCTGAAAAATCCTCTGTGCTCTACCTTTTTATCCCTTTCTGCTTCCTAACTTAGGGGACTGTTTTTTCTCTATGGATTATTAATGACTACAATACTTTTAAATTTCTACTTAGTACATACATTTTGCAATATAAAAAAAATAAGATTCATTTCTTTTTCATTCAAACTGTAGAGTAGAATATTAAATATTTCAAAATCTTAATATTCTACTCCGTGGTTTGGAAGAGTAAAAGAATTCCCCCCCCTTTTTTTTTGTATTGCTAAAATATATGAACTAAGTAGAAATCTATAGAAGCATAGAACTGCATTGGATGGAAAGCTAATGAATACTGAATTAAAGTCTTTCATCTTCTACATCAGGAAACAGAAGCCAGGAAAAATTAAGGTGTGTGCCCAACTATATGTGAAATACATCTAAAAATGTTTCTTGGTCTGTAGGAAAAGAAGTCCCCAAAACTTATTTTTATTCCCCATAAAACTATATTAGTTGAATGGAATTAATTAGAAAATGTGAGTATCTACTTGCAGATCAGCTTCAGTGCCCACTACTTGGGGGTCTTGATGATCTTCCTTAAGAGTTCCTTTCCTTTTCCTTAATCCTGTCTCTTTCTTGCCATGAGAATTGTGCAGTTCTGCTGGATTCAGAGTGTGCAAGTCCAAGGTAAAGGAGGTGGCCAGGGTCTGTGACCATCCAGCTCTGCTCAAGGCCATGGACCATCCTTCTTTCACTCCAGCAGCCCTGCTCACTTGCCAGCTTTCAAAAATGCATGGCAGTGCCAGGCTGCAGGGTGTGTTTTCCGCAGTCCACACACCCCACCGAGACTTGGGAGACCAGTTGCCCCTCATCTGACTGTAACTGTAGGCTGCCTCCTTTTGAGCTTCTGGTTTATAGCTATGCTTTTATTTTATGAAATAAACCTTTAAGATGTTATTGTTTTAACAGCTAAGCATCTTTTTTTTCCCCCCACAGCAATCAGATCCCAAAACAGAATTGAAATCATAAAAACCAACCAAGAGTTTGCTTCTACCATTTAAATCAATGGCACCTTAACATTTTTTCCTTTCCAAACAATGCCTTTTAACTAGCAAAGTAGAAACTGAGAAATACCATAGTGTGGCCATCATTTCTTTAAAATTACACAAGCAGCAGTTGAAGTGACTTTTCTAAGACTTCTAAATCTTGACCTGTTCCTCAGTCATTGGAAAATGAACAGGTATAAGATGCCAGAAGATTATAAAGTATTTGCTTTAAAATAGAGAAGTGGAATGAGACTTGACACAGTGTTTTCAATCATGTCTCTTTTCTCCTCCACAGATATGTAAATAGTTTATGATAATAAAGTGATTTGAAAAAAATTTTAAAAAAATAAAGTGATTTGACTGTGGTATAGATGTGCTTTTTCAGAGAAAGTATTTTCCATTTTTTTTTCTTTTTCCTGTGTAAGTACCTATGAGGCAGTAGTGTGGCAGTGTTGAACACGTGACTTTTGGGTGGAGTTTGGATGGAATCGCCCTGGAACCACCTCTGTGACACAAAGGTGAATACTCAAAGGCTTTTGGGTGAGATGGCCTCTAGCGTTTTGTAGATCCCTATCTTTTAATCACTAATGTTTTCTCCTACTGTGAGAAGGTTTAGCAGTGTGGTGGCAAATTCAGTTGCCCTCACAGTCAGGCAGATAAGATGAGTGACTTGCACCTCTGTGTGGGCTAGTTCAGACTGGCAGACCAGCTTGCAAATGCCCCAACTCCCACCCTGTTATACCACAGAGAATTAGCCTGGAATTGTCAGCGCTCCCAGGTTCCAGTTTTTCACAAGATTCCAAAGAACTATCTTTTTTTATGTGCGATAAACTTTAAAATTTTTATTTAAAACAAAACCAAAAACACCCCAAGTGGACCAAATCAAAATGTGTGTGACTCACTAGTTTGTGATTTGGGGTGTTAGGCTGCCGGGTCTGTCCAACTGTTTTTAACGTTTACTGTTGGAAGAAATTTGGCATAGTAATTTAACTTTCTGGGGCTTAGTTTTTACTTTTTAACATTGAAGTACTAACGCTTGCTTTAGGAAATGATGAGGATAAAGTCAGAGAGGGAAAATGGAAACACTTTGTAATTGCAGAGTCCTTTAGACGCTGTAAATGTTATATGCGAGGATAAAACACGCTAACCTTGGGAATGGCTTCAGCAGAAGCAACGATATTGGACCCTGCTTGTGCCAGCTGCTTCACTACTATTCCACTCGCTGAAAGGAGAAGGAGGATAAATTGGGCCGGAACCCATTTTAGCTCTTTGGCTAAAGTATCAAACAGAGGCTAGCAACCGGCAGCTCTGTTTATTAAGCGTCCTCTTTGACTTTGAAAAAGGAGATGGTATTTAGATTGTGGACAACTGACTTGGAGACGGATGTGTTCCTTTGGTGTGGGAATTTGGATTGATGGCAGCAGTTCTGGGCTTTGAGGAGCTGGAAATGAATGCCTCTCCTGCCAGTGTATGGCTGTACCTTAACTCAGAAAGCAGATGGCTTAAAGACAGGGTGAGATGAGGCCAGAGATTCTGTAAACCTGCCCGCTGCCTCTCCCTTCACGTCCACGCAAAGCAGTGTGACCCACATGCCCCTCTATCTACCCCTGTGTATTCCTATCCCCTTTTTATACGTTTCCATCTTCATTAACCTAATATAAATCAGGTTCATATAAAATCCTTTCAAGACCCAGCATCAGACAGTATTCTCTGAGTCCCTTCCTGAGCCTTCCCTAACAAACAAAAATTCTATGTCTACATGATTGTCAGGGAAGGTTCAGGAAAGGACTCAGAGAATACTGTCTGACGCAGGGTCTTGAAAGTATTCAGTACTCATCAGGCAAAACTGACCATTTCTCCTTCCCCAGCTGTGCCCCTCAGACCCTGGGCGCACTTCTGTAATTTCACTCTCTTGTTTACAGCAGATGTTTATCTTCTGTAATAGGCTGTGAAATCTTTCAAGGGACACTGCTGAAAGGTGAATTTATTTTTAATTCTAAGTCCCAGTGAGCAATCCAGCTCAATAAAAGTGTGCTCAGTTGGCATTGAGTGACTCTGAGCTCTCATGTCTTCAAGTTTCTGGAGAATGTGTTTACAAAAGGTCAAGAATTCTCATTCACTCTGAACAGGGAACAGGAGCGGGTAGCAAGGAAGATTTCTCAGCCCTGCCAGTAAGATGGTCAAGGTAGCTCAGAAAATATATTTTTTTCTTTTTTTATAAAACGTCATGCTAAAATGATAGTTTCAATTTTCTTGGTGGAAGGAGGGAAGAGGGCAGCTGTAAGGCTGTTGTTGTTGTTTTTAGTAACGGTGATGGCTTTCCTGACGACTCAGCAGTTAAAGAATCCGCCTGTAATGCAGGAGATGCAGGTTCGAGCCCTGAGTCGGAAAGATCCCCTGGAGGAAGGCATGGCAACCCATGCCAGTATTCTTGCCGAGAAAGTCCCATGGGTGGAGGAGCCTGGTGGGCTACGGTTCATGGGGTCACAAAGAGTCAGACATGACTGAAGCTACTGAACACTGATGTTGGCTGAAGGAAGGATCGTGTAGTGAGGATCCCTCAGTCCTGCAAAGGTGGGCAGTGTTACCGTTGCACTGTGGGATTTTCTTTGTTTCCCCCAGAAACAAGGTGGTCTTGTGTAAACAGTGGCTTCTGCCAACATCAATCAGGTACATTCTGTTGTTGGGTGATGCCTTGTTTTCCTCATTGGATGCCCTTCTTCAGCTAGTCAGCACTAATGTGTAATATCAATATGCTTCACATCTCTGTAGACCACAAATATAAAGTCAGCCATTCCACTTGATAGTTTAGTATATGGTTCTTGATTTGTACTATCATAAATATAGATAGAGCTCCTTTGGCGGCTCAGGCAGTAAAGAATCCACCTGCCATGCAGGAGACCTGGGTTCAATCCCTGGGTCAGGAAGATTCCCTGGAGAAGGGAATGGCAACACATTTCAGTATTCTTGCCTGGAGAATCCCATGGACAGGGGAGCCTGTTGGGCTATAGTCCATGGGGTCGCAAAGAGTTAGATACAACTGAGTGACTAGACACACACCCAAATATAGATAATCATTAATAAGCATTTGTGCTATTTACCTCAACTTTCCCACCAAAGAAAAATAATGTAGCCAGAAAGTTCTGAGTCATACAGACATCATAAAGTTGATATATAGAACTGAGTGTTTTCCCTACACTGGATATCTTGCTAAAAACAGAATGAAACCCATAATTTCTTTACTTCTAGGAAACTCTCTAAGACTTTGGAAGACAGTTTATTTTCCCCAGAAATCCTTTGGTAGCTTTTTATTGTCTATACCTGTCTTTATTATTATTTCAAAAATATTGCAAATATTCGGCAATTCTTGCAGGTTCAGTAACTCTATAATAGTGTATATCTTAAAATTCAGATACATCTTATGGATGCAGAGACTGTGCTGTCTCCAGAATGGTTTATTATATAACAGCTTTGGCTTAAAAAATAAACTTTAATGCCTCAAGTGTAAAAGGATAAAATATAGTTTAACAACAGAAGTACTTATTGAGCAGGAGCCTGCCATGTTCCATAAAATAATTCAGATTCGACTCAGTAGTCACCAGTGTAAGAGAAGACATGTTTTTAGGATGAAATAAATTCAAATCTTAGCAGCCTGTGGATACATCCGTCATTATTTTATGAGGAAATGTTTTGTGATGTGTTAATATTTCTGGACTATTGAAATTAGGTTAAGACTAAATGTAAACCATGAAGGATTGAAATAATTCAGTAACTTCATTCCTCATGCATGCTCTGGAAGTATCCCCATGAAGAAGTTTTGTTTGCCAGAAGATAAAGTTTTCACTCTACGTTGGTGTTTAATATTTAATACTGGAGAGAATGAGAGAGTGGGCCTGACTGCAGGCTGCTCTTAAGCCTGCATGAATTATGGTACTTGGGCTTTCAGCTGGAATGTTCTGGTAGCAGCCAACCTTAGGTCATTTGTGTTAAATAAAATACTAGGGCTCTTTGTTGTGGAAATTGGCATGGTGGAGAGTGAAAAAAAGAAAACAACATAAAAATGAAACAAATCAAGATCGGTACTATACTATCTGCTCGTATTTCTTAGCCATTCAGACTTGAAATCTTTGTAGTCACTTTTGATTCTACCTTTCTACTTTAAGTTTGGCATGTCTAAACTGGAAGATCTCTTAACTCTCTTTCCTGTCTCCTTTATTCTCTTCCTATACATTCTTTGTTCCCTCCATCCCCATGCTGTGATGATTTAGCAGTGAGACTATTGGGAGAAAAGTATAAATTACGGATACTTACATCAAGTGTCAGTCAACTGAATGTATCAATAGACTTGCATCCAAGTTAGAGCTTTCAAAGAAGAGATGTGCAGTAAGGCAGGGCATCAGGGAAGGATGCCTGGAGGAAGTGATGACTTGACTGGGCTCTGCAGGGTGGCTTAGAGTTCAGTAGTCCAAACAGGGAAACCAAGATCTCGGTGGATGGAACAATGCCTATGGCAGGGCGTGCATGCAAACACGTGAGACTAAAGGAGGTCATTGGTGACTGGTTTCAAATGATAGTCAGGCCTTGCAGAGGCATTTTGCATATATCCTAAGATCAAAGGGAACCCACTGAAGAATTTTAAGTGAAGTGGTGTTGTAGTTAGGTTTTGAATTTGACCTAATGACTTAGCAATAGCAAGAGGGAGGAAACAGTGAATTTGGGTCAGTAAGTCAAGACCATTAAGAAAACAGGTAAGCCACAGAAGATGGCAGGTTAGGCAAAGGAGCTGTAGATAGAGGGGAGAGAAAAGGAGTAGTCTGAGTGATGCAGGGAAGTCACATCCTAAGACTTGATGGTAGGTTGTGTTGGGGATGAAAGAGATGTTGTCAAGAATGACGTGCAAATATCTGGCCTGTGTGTCTGGGTAGAATGTGGTACTCCTTCCAGAGAAAAGGAACATAAAGAGCACTAGGCTGTGTGGGGAATATCATGATTTCAGGAGATGTGGTGAGTTTGAGGCCACCTGACTATGTCCAAGGGATTTCCCAGGCTGCCCAGTGATAAAGAATCCACTTGCTAGTGCAGGAGACGCAGGTTCAATCCCTGGGTTGGGAAGATCCCCTGGAGAAGGGAATTGCTACCCACTCCAGTATTCTTGCCCGGAGAATCCCACGGACAGAGGAGCCTGGTGGGCTATAGTCCATAGGGCTACAAAGAGCTGGACACGACTGAGCAACTGAGTGTGTTGCAACATGTCCAAGGGAGGAGATTAAAAAGACACTTAGTGATGCCACTCTGATTGCAAGGCAAGGTCTAGCAGGAGAATTTCCAAACCATGTGATACAGATGAGAATTGAAAGAGCAGCCACAAGAGCATCCAAGGAAAATAAATTAAAAGATGACTCCAGGGTGCAGCCCCGCCCCTTGGGGAATCTGATGTGTGCTGGATGAATGTGAAAGGGAGTCAACCAGGAGACTTCCCCTGGGAACCAAGGATAGCTGAAGGTGTGTTTTGGGCTTCTTGATTTAGACACAATACTTGACTTCCTGCCTTTGTCTCTTTCCTGGAGACTTTGAGTTTTTGAAAGATCAATTTTTTGAATTATAGTTTTACTCTTTTCTCAGAAATGTTCAGAGGTTCTTCTTTTGTTCACAGTTTAACACCACGGTCTGCATTTCACCCACCATATTCACCTTTACTGCCTGACTCAGATCCTGTGAACCAAGGGAACTGAACCACTTGTTTTAATCTTTTTGCCATTATGTGCCCTTGATTTTTCGATCATGGTGATGTTTTTCTCTTGTAATTTCAAACAGAAATGCCATCCCCACCCACCCGCTACCTACATCCAAGTCCCCACCAACCCTAGCATCTTGCTCAAAAGTTTTGAAGAACTGTACAGAAACGCAGATGCTTATGTAATTGGCCTGAGTGTAAGCCTGACTGTTGGTTATTTGAAGACACTCTCCCAGGTGATTTAAATACACAGCCAGATTTGAGAAGGACTACTCTGTATGTCTGGAGAAGGCAATGGCACCCCACTCCAGTACTCTTGCCTGGAAAATCCCATGGACGGAGGAGCCTGGTGGGCTGCAGTCCATGGGGTCGCTAAGAGTCAGACACGACTGAGCGACTTCACTTTCATGTTTCATTTTCATGCATTGGAGAAGGAAATGGCAACCCACTCCAGTGTTCTTGCCTGGAGAATCCCAGGGATGGCAGAGCCTGGTGGGCTGCTGTCTATGGGGTCGCACAGAGTCAGACACAACTGAAGTGACTTAGCAGCAGTAGCAGCAGCAGCACTCTGTATGTCTGTGGTGTTGGATAAGACTCTTGAGAGTCCCTTGGACTGCAAGGAGATCCAACCAGTCCATTCTGAAGGAGCCCTGGGATTTCTTTGGAAAGAATGATGCTAAAGCTGAAACTCCAATACTTTGGCTACCTCATGCGAAGAGTTCACTCGTTGGAAAAGACTCTGATGCTGGGAGGGATTGGGGGCAGGTGGAGAAGGGGATGACAGAGGATGAGATGGCTGGATGGCATCACTGACTTGATGGATGTGAGTCTGAGTGAACTCCAGGAGTTGGTGATGGACAGGGAGGCCTAGCGTGCTGCGATTCATGGGGTGGCAGGGAGTTGGACTCGACTGAGCGACTGAACTGAACTGAACTGAACTGACTCTGTATGTCTTTGATCTTAATGTGACCCTGAAAGTGAAAGTCACTGAGTCATGTTCAACTCTTTGTGACCCCACGGGCTATACAGTCCACGGAATTCTCCAGGCCTGGATACTGGAGTGGGTAGCCTTTCCTTTCTCCAGGGGATCTTCCCCACCAAGGGATTGAACCCAGGTCTCCCACATTGCAGGTAGATTCTTTACCAGCTGAGCCACCATCTTTCTATCTCATGCCTTGAATCCTGGTAGATGTCCAATTTATATCTATCATATGAACTGATAATTTATCCTTTAAAATATCTGAGGCATCTTGTAAACCTTTCTTCTAGTATTTCTTGGGTCTTTTCGTTTCTTGATTATTCTTGTTGACTATAAAATGTTTTTCTTCTCCTTTCCTTGCTGTTGGTTTCTAAAGTGTCTGGGTCATCTAGACATGTGTTAAATAGACTTTGCTTCTGTAGATAGCTCTGTTAACGTCCCAGTGTCTAAATGGACAGTGTCACTCTCAGAAGAGGAAGTGCTCTGGAAGCATTCTGGGGAGATGTGAGGTGTGAAGTCCCCTTGCCCCCCGCACCCTTCCCCACTGCTTCACATTGGCTTAAATGGTGTCTCTTGAGCAGAGAACACAGTAGGCTTGCTTGAGCACCTTGGACAGAGATAGGCTAATTGAGTCTGTGGTCATGCAGCCCTTTAAAGCTATTTGGCTTCACCTTGTTGTCATTGGGTTAGAATATGGTTCTCACTGGGGACCGTTTTGCTTCCTAGGTGACATTCTACTCTCTGGAGTCAGTTTTGGTTATCACAACTAGGAGGGGGGTGCTTCTAACCTTTAGTTAGAAGGCATGGAGGCTTCTAAATGTACAAGACAGGATCTTAAAACAAAGAATTGTTGTTGTCCTTGTTTAGTGGCTAAGTCGTGTCCAACTCATTTGTGACACCATAGACTTAGCCCATTAGGCTCCTCTGTCCATGGAATTCTCCAGGCAAGAATACTGCAGTGGGTGGCCGTATCCTCTTCCAGGGGATCTTCCTTAACCAAGGATCAAACTCATGTCTCCTCATTGCAGGCAGATTCTTTACCGCTGAGCCACCAAGGAAGCCCATCAACACAAATAATTATTCTGGCTTAAATCAAAATGTTATAGTGCCAAGATTCAGAAACCCTGAATTAGCAAAAGCCAGCTCAAAAAAAATTGCATGTCTATAGTTTCTCCCAGCCTGAGTTATGGAACACTCCAGGCTTTGTGCCTTACTCATTCTATTATGGAGATGTGTTTTTATATAAACTTCCTTCCACTGTGTACTTATTTATGTATTTTTTCATTTTTGTGTGTGCATGCTTTTCCTTTTCTGTGCAATAGAAAATACATCTGGAGTTTGACTCAGATGAGCCTCATAAGAGGATTAAAACTCACATGAAAACAAAGAGGGGAGATAATTCACTTTGCTGTATGGCTGGTTCACTTTGCTGTATAGCAAGAACTAACATAGCACTGTAAAGCAACTAAACCCCAATAAAAAATAATTTTAAAAGATCACATTAAAGATAGTTATCTGCTTGGTGTTTTTTCCTGTTCTTTTCAGAATGCTTTCTGTTTTGAGTGATCAGAAAAGACATATGTTTTTGTGTTAGAGGAACTAATGGTTGGCCACATTATTTTAGGTTAGCTGCCTCTTTCTCAGTGGTTTCATTTTTGGAGTCTGTGATAATAACTGAGTATTGCTTTACTTGAAAATACAGTTTTTGTTTCTTTGTCTTTAGCATTTGGACTGCTTAGCTGACATTTCATTTCCTATGAAGAATGACTGGTAACTGTAGCTATCATTTTCTTATGTCTTGTACTTCACTTGTTTCCAAGCTGGCATGCAGTAATGTAGATTGAATGAAATATATTAAATATTTCTTTGTCTTTTGGGAAATATGGTATAATCTCAGGCTACTTATTTTGTTTTAGCACATCCAATATGCCTGTCTCATTGCACACTAGTCTAGGGAGCAAAGAACTGCAGTTTTCTACAAAAGAACAACAAGAGACCTATAAACCTATAAATTATTGGCAACACATCTCTGGTCCTAGACGACACGTTCTCCATTCCTTGCTTTAGTCTTCACCATAAGGTTGTGTGTTTGATTTATATTTTTAAGTGGGAACTGGGTTTAGTGGTTTATTAAATAATGTCAGAAATAATGTTTGTCAGAGAAGTTCTTAATATCATATCTTCTTTTAGGCATTAAACTGGGTTTATAGCTCACTACTTTCCTAGCAACATGAAAGATGATGACTTCTGAATCTAATGGTGAAAGTTTCATAGTAGGTTGATAACATTTAAGTAGCTAGACTTTATAAATAAGCAAGAAGCTATCTCTTTGGAATTAAGAATAATATTTATGTTGTTAGTGCTCAGCGAAGGGCAAAATTCACCAGGCAAAGTTGATGTGGAGGCCTTGCTTAACTTAACAGCTGGAGTGGATCACTGACATTTAAGATACATACCTTTTAAAAGATTGATTTTTTTTTCTTGTCCTTAGTAACTTGTTGGAACCTTAAAGTTCGGATGAGGTGGTTGGCTGTCTAAAGTTGGGCCATCAGCTTGAAAAATCCTTCCCAAGCGTGTATGCTTTTCACTACGGCAGTCATCACAATGTTTCTGACACTTGGATTATCTGTTTGTCTGACTTTCCTATTATTTTGTAACTGCTTTGAGAGCAAGAGACTTCTTTTTTCATGCATTTATTCATGTTTTCATTTTTGGCTGTGCTGGGTCTTCACTGCCGCACAGCCTTTTCTCCAGTTATGGCCAGTGGGAACCGCTCTCTAGTTCTGGTGTGCGGGCTTCTCGTTGCCGTGACCTCTCCTGTTGCGGAGTACAGGCTCTAGGGTGCAACAGGCTTCAGTAGCTGCAGCTCCTGGGCTCTGGAGCAAAGGCTCAATAGTTGTGGCCCACAGGCTTACTTGCTCTGTGCCATGTGGGATCTTCCCGGATCTCGAATTGAATCCTTGTCTCCTGCATCGGCAGGCGGATTCTCTATCACCGCTAAGTCACCAGGGAAGCCCAGGAGACTTTTTCTGACCCTCTGTCTAATCCTGGACGTTTCCTCACACAGTGGTGCGAATATAGGAAACAGTAAAGCATTTTTAAAAGAGTTTATTTGAAAGAAAATACTATTCTTTTGCCAGGCTTTGTCAAACAGGAGTTCCAAAGTTATGAGATTTTTTTGTGAAATATTTTAAGAAGCACCTTGTTGACAGTGTCCCCTAAGAGACTTGCATCATTTTAATCTGTCCACCATGAAGCCACTTCTGACAAGCGTGTCTTACTCACTCATTCCTCATCCTCTAACAAGTAGCCTCTTCTCTTCCCCAGACGCTCTGGCTTCAGGTACTTTCTGATGACGTCATCTCATGTGGCTTTAATGTGTTATTCACTCTCCGTATCACAGTGTCTGGGTTCTTCAAAAGACCCATTTCCATCATCCTCAGTGGCCTGAGGGCATTTATTTTTCTTCCCCTGGTGTATGTGAGCTTCCTGTGGGCGTCACTTATCTTCTAAGGAAAGTCCGATAGTGTGGAACACATCTATTTGCTACAGTAAGGAATGCAGGAGACCTGGGTTCAGTCCCTGGGTTGGAAAGATCCCCTGGAGGAGCGCATGGCAACCCACTCCAGAATTCTCGCCTGGAGAATCCCCATGGACAGAGGAGCCTGGTGGCCTACAGTCCACGGAATCACAGAGTCAGACAGACTGAGCGACTAGGCACACGAGCACAGAGAGCAGTCCGTTCTCCGTTAGGTAGCTGCATTGCATCTTCATCCTGCGAGACTTCTGAAAAAGATGTGCTTTGGGTGATACAGTCATTTTCAAATAAATTGAAATGGTTTCTAACTGCGTTTGCTTTGCTCTGATTCTTGTAACGAAACATTATTAATATGTAAAATATTGCATTGTGTGTGCGTTTATAGGCTTAAGGGTATGATAGTTTAGAGGACTTGAGGTCTAAATGTACCCTTTGGTCAAATTTCTGTTTTAAAATTGCTAAGAAAAAAGAAGCTGGAATGTCTGGCTAATTATTTTACAAATACAATCTGTTGTCTTTGTCAGCCACCATATGTCTCCAAGGAACTCTGTCTCAGAGCTTTAATCTGTGGTCGTGTTTAGTCCAAACCCCATACATTATAAAAATAATGATAGGTTATTGGGGTTGATGTCCATGTTTCCTAGCTATAATTATACCCTTATAATCTTGTTTGTTTTGAAGAAATTGGTGCTTATGGAGCTGTTCTTCTGCAGCACCTGTGGTTTTTGTCCTTTGGATTCTGTGAGTTGTTTGTGGGGTGAGTGGTCATGGTTGTAATGCAGGCTGTGCAGGTGTTTCCCTTGGCTGATAGGAATGCTGTACTTTGTCTGAAGAAATACAGATGTTAACTGGCCATCACCCATAACATAAAAATGCTTCTTTATTGTACTGGGAAAGGGCCGAGAGCGATTCTTGTGAGAATAGAGAAATTTCTGGAACTTTCTGCCAGAAGCAGAGAAAATCCTTATATAAAACAGAGGGGTGGAGAACAGCATATGGGTCATGTTTTGAAATAACTAATGAATTTCTTGGGACAAGACACAACACTGAATCGAAAAAGATCCCCTTTGGGCAGTCATTAGGATGTGGTTCCCAGGAGGCGGAGACTTGATCTCTTAAAAGAAACAGTGTTGTTCCTAGGATGAGTCCAGATATCAGAGGACCTCAGTTGGTCCGACTGGTCAGCCTTTTGGGTGGTTTTGTGTAAGCCCAGTGGATTTGGAACTCCTGTATCTTCTTAGGCAAAGTCTAAACAAACTAACCCATAGCTGTGGTCTCA